>NW_027507921.1:0-600000 GCF_037356315.1 Lithobates pipiens
TGCATCCTGCACAGTATACACCTGAAGCTACCCCTTATTGCTGGTGTGGTTCTGTTTCTGTAACAAAGGCATCTGCAGCAGAGTGGGTGTAGTGTGCCTCCTGCACAGTATACACCTGAAGCTACGCCTTATTGCTGGTGTTGTTCTGTTTCTCTAACACAGGCATCTGAAGCAGTTGCAGTGGGTGTAGTGTGTCTCCTGCACATTATACACCTTAAGTTACCCCTTATTTCTGGTGTTGTTCTGTTTCTGTAACAAAGGCATCTGCAGCAGTTAGAGTGGGTGTAGTGTGCCTCCTGCACAGTATACACCTGAACCTACCCCTTATTGCTGGTGTTGTTATGTTTCTGTAACACAGGCATTTACAGCAGTTAGAGTGGGCATAGTGTGCCTCCTGCACAGTATACACCTGAAGCTACCCCTTATTGCTAGTGTTGTTCTGTTTCTGTAACACGGCATCTGCAGCAGTTAGAGTGGGTGTATTGTGCCTCCTGCACAGTATACACCTGAAGCTACGCTTTATTGCTGGTGTTGTTCTGTTTCTGTAACACAGGCATCTGCAGCAGTTAGAGTGGGTGTAGTGTGCCTCCTGCACAGTATACACCTGAAGCTATTGCTGTGTTGTTCTGTTTCTGTAACACAGTCAGGCAGCTGCAGTAATTACAGTCGGTGTACTGTGTCATCTGCTTAATATGCACCTAAAGCTACCCCAATTGCTGTTTTTTCCATCTCCCTGCAAGCCATTAGTATGTCTGGAAGGCCAACAAGGAGAGGCAGACAGTTACGACTCACGAGCCAATAAAAGAGGGCAAGCAGGCTCTGTGTCTAGAGGCAACAGTGCTGGTCATGGATTCATGGGACATGCTTGTCCTTATTTTCGGCAGCTGGACGTGTTGAGACGCATCATGACGAAGACTTGGTAGAGTGGATGACCAATCCCTCCTCATCCTCCTCATCCTTTCTTACCCAGGCTCAGGGTACTAGCAAAGCAGCTGCCAACGCGTCCTCTTCCCTATTCTCAATGTCTTCAGTCACTCCTTCCCTGGACCCACCTTATCCTCCTGAGGAGTCTCCAGAACTGTTTGAGCACAGTGTTGGGTTCATGCTCCAGGGGGATGCCCAGCATTTTAAAGGCTCTGATGATGATACCCAGCTAGAGGAAGGCAGTAGCGTGAGCGCACAGAGAGGGGATGCTCAAGAAGGACAACAATCTGGCAGTCATGTTCCACCAGCTGCAGCATACTGCCAAGTTTGCTACAGTGATGAAGAGGGAGAGGATGATGAGGTCACTGACTCCACATGGGTGCCTGATAGGAGAGAGGAGGAGGAGACACATCTCCAACGAGACAGGATGCCTTCCGTGGGCTAGCTTAAGGGCAGCACACTGACTGAATCACACCGAAGAGCTCCGCCTGTGCAGGACGCTGCCTCTGCACGTTATTCCAAAAGTTCTTTGGTGTGGGCCTTTTTTGAGACGAGTGCATCAGATCGCGCCGCTGCTATTTGCAACATATGTCTCAAGCGTATCTCGCATGGCCAAAACATCAGCCGCTTGGGCACCACATGCTTGACCAGACATATGTTGACCTGCCATGCAGCTCATTTGCAAGCGTACCTTAAAGACCCACACCAAAAAAACAAATCGGACCTCTCCTTGCTCCTCTCCTTGCTCCTCATCAGCTGGGATCTCCAACCCCACTATACCTTCAGTCCTCTCTTAAACCTGCACTGAGAGGAATAAAGGTGTAGAATTAGGTGTGTCACAGGCAAGTACTTGCGGGCATTCTGATAGCAGTACACCAACGTCCGATTGTACCAGGCAAATTTCCCTGCCCCAGCTGTTGGCCTGTCAAAAAAAGTTCACTCCCAGCTAGCTTGGCTAAATTGCTAGCACTTCAACTGCTGCCTTTTCAGTTGGTAGACCTGGCCCCCTTCTGTGAGTTTGTGCAATGTGCGGTTCCTCAGTGGCAGGTTCCCAAACGCCACTTTTTCACACGGAAGGCGATGCCAGCTCTCTACCGGCATGTGGAAGGCAATGTCCATGCCTCGCTGGACAGGGCGGTCAGCGGTAAGGTGCATATTACCACTGACTCATGGTCCAGCAGGCATAGACAGGGACGCTACCTATCTTTCACGGCCAATTGGGTCACTCTTCTGGCAGCTGGGAAGGATGCAGGACAAGGTGCAGTAGTGTTGGAGGTTGTTCCACCACCACGCCTCCAAAATGCTACTACTGGTTTTGACACACCTCTCTCCTCCACCCCCTATTCTTCTTCTTCCTCATGGCCTCTTCCTGTGCTTTGTCCTCGGGAACCAGCGGGGCTCCGTAGGCATTCAAGTGGCTACGCGAGTATGCAGACTAAAAGATGCCATGCTGTGCTTGCACTGGTTTGTTTGAGGGACAGGAGCCACACTGGGGCGGATGTTTTGTCAGCTCTGCAGGGGCAGGCCGAGAGGTGGTTGACGCCACGCCAGCTTAAGCCAAGGAATGCAGGTTTGCGACAATGGCACCAACCTCCTCTCCGCCCTCCGACAGGGACAACTGACCCATGTGCCCTGTGTGGCTCACATCCTTAACCTACTGTAGTGGTGCAGCGGTTCTTGGGCAGGTACCCAGGCTTACAGGATGTCCTAAGGCAGGCCAGGAAAGTCTGTGTGCATTTCCGCCGATCATATAATGCCAGTGCTCGGCTGGCTGAGCTCCAAAAGGAGTTGAACCTGCCCAAGAACCGCCTTATATGTGACATGCCCACCAGGTGGAACTCAACGATAGCCATGCTGCAGCGGCTGCACACGCAGCAGAGGGCCATCAATGAGTACCTGTGCGACTACGGCACCAGGACAGGGTCAGGGGAGCTCGGATTTTTTCACCACGCCAGTGGGGCATGATCAGGGATGCATGCACTGTCCTGTCACCATTTGAGGAGGCCACGAGGATGGTGAGCAGTGACAGTGCATGCATCAGTGACACTGTACCTCTTGTCCACCTGTTGGAGCATACACTGCGTGGAATAATGGACAGGACACTTGAGGCAGAACAGAGGCAGGAAGAGGAGGACTTCCTTGCCTCTCAAGGCCTCCTTTATCCAGACAGTGCTCCTGCTGTCCCACCCATTATACAGGAAGAGGATGAGGAGTTGGAGGAGGAGGATTGTGTCAGCATGGAGGTGGAGCCTGACACTCAGTATCAGCAGCAGCAGTCTTTTAGGGATGATTTACTGTCCCAAGAAACCCGTGGACTTGTATGTGGCTGGGAGGAGGTGGCTGCAGATCATGTTGTCCTTAGTGAACCAGAGGACTCCAGACTGCATCAAGGATAAAAAAGTAGTGGTGCGCTGTACTGGAACAGATTTAACCTGCCCCAAAAAACACAATGTACAGTAATAGTAGTTATGCAACTTTCTTAACCACTTAACAACCGACCCATAGCCGATTAACGGCTTCAGGGCGGTTGTCTAACTCTGAGAGGCCGTTAATTAACAGCCTCCCAGAATTCAGCTCTCGCGCGGCCCCTGGGGCGCGCACTCGAGAGCATCCGTGACCGCCGGGGTTAACCGCCACAGTTTGCACTTTTGAAAGATATTCTGGCTTTATGTTTATATTTTTTTATATAAAGTTCTATTTATTTATGCGATTTATGTCATAATATTGAAATGAATATCACATTTACTTGAGCACGCAGGGGAATCACTATCTGTAGCTTATTGTGAATTTTATGAATTTATACATATATTTTAATTCATTCTAGCATTGAAGTGCACGTTAAATATACTTGATTCTCAGCTTATAAGATTTATTCTAACAATTGTTCAGCTACGTTATTTAAGAAAGTTGCAGAACTTCTATTACTGTAGATTGTGTTTTTTGGGGCAGGTTAAATCTGTTCCAGTACAGCACACCACTACTCTTTTATCCTTGTTTCTTTGGGTTCAGACATTTCCCCCCAGTGAGTGCAGCAGTACGCCGTCTACCCACACTTTGATCTGGCGCAGGAATACCTTTCTACACTACTCCAGACTGAATGCCTCAGCTAACCTACACTGCATGGCCTCCCTGATCCTGCAAAGCCTGCATAAGGATCCTCATATTCTTCGGATAAAAAGAGGGACCATTACTGGCTGGCCACTCTCCTTGATCCATGGTACAAGGGTAAGGTTGAGGACCTTATCTTGCCGTCGCAGAGGGAGCAGAGAATGAGACATTTCCGGAGGCCTTGCAGAAAGGTCTGTGCAACGCGTTCCCAGAGACTGGGAGGTTACATATTCCTGGTCCCGGACAACGTGTTGCTGAGGCTTCGGTCAGTCACAGAAGGAGCGGTGGAGAAGGTGGCCGTCTGACCAATGCGTTCAGACAATTTTTTAGTACGCAGCCCCAAGATATATTCGGTTCCAGCAACCATCGCCAGCGCCTGATTTACATGGTGCAGGAATACCTAGGGGCAAGGTCAGACTTGGACACCTTTCCCACCGAAAATCCTCTGGCTTACTGGGTCTTAAGGATGGATCACTGGTCAGAGCTTGCACAGTATGCAATTGAGCTACTGGCCTGTCCTGCATCCAGCGTTCTTTCAGGACGCACATTCAGTGCTGCTGGAGGCTTTGTAACTGATCACAGGGTTCGCCTGTCCACCGACTCGGTTGATCGACTGACCTAAAAGATGAATCAGTCGTGGATCACCACCAGCTACCAAGCACCTGAAGCTGATGTAACCAAATAATTTTATTTGAAATGTCACATCCCTTTAAGACTACCTATACTGATGCTGAGTGGCTGTCCTGTTATGTTGACTGACTATCCTCTTCCTCCTCAATGATCCTGCTGATAGCTTGGAAGAATATTTTTGGTTCTGGGTGAGGCCACCAGTGCCTAAGGCCCAATTTTTCAGCCCCTGTTTAACAGGGGCATGCAATTACAATTTTTGATCCAATGCTTTGCAGCAGGGCTCATTCCTGCTCTCCAACTAGAGTTGCTGTGAGGTGTTGCAGTGTTGTGGCACCAGTGCCTAATGCCCAATTTTTCAGCCTCTGTTTATCAGGGGCATGCAATTACAATTTTTGATCCAATGCTTTGCAGCAGGGCTCATTCCTGCTCTCCAACTAGAGTTTCTGTGAGGTGTTGCAGTGTTGTGGCACCAGTGCCTAATGCCCAATTTTTCAGCACCTGTTTAACAGGTGCATGTAATTACAATTCTTGATATAATATTGCACAGCAGGGCCCATTCCTGCGCCCACTGAGAGTGACTGTGAGGACTTACAGTGTTGTGGCCCCACCACCACAACCACCAAAGGCCCAATTTTTCTACCACTGTTCAACAATGGCATGTAATTACAATTCTTGATATAATAGTTCACAGAAGGGCGCTCCAGCACCCACCAAGAGTCACTTTGAGGGCTTACAGTGTTAACTTGTGGCAACACCAACACCTTAGGACCACATTTCTGCAGAGCATATAGGGCAAGCCCCTACTTTCAAACATCCAACTTACAAACGTCTCCTACTTGCAAACAGAAGGGGACAACAGGAAGTGAGATGAAAAAAGATGGACGGCCAAAAAAAATTATACAGGGGTGATAACCCTTCCCTATGTTTTCCAAAAAGCTTAAAAATAGATTTTTTGACTGGAGCTACACTTTAAAAATGTACCAGTTGAAAATTACAAACAGATTCAACTTAACACAACAAACCTACACAGTCCCTGTCTTGTTTGCACCACCTGTATACTGCTGTTCTGAGTATATAGGGCCTTGGGTCCCCACGCCTTTACTTTTTTAAATTTGGGTACAGGGTTCCCCTTAATATCCATACAAGACCCAAAGGGGCTGGTAATGAGCAGGGGGGTTACCCATGCCATTTTTCTCAATGATTTTCATCTGTATTGCCGGAAGCAGACATTACATTAAAGTGGTTGTAAACCCTTACAACACACTTTGACCTACAAGTAAGCCTAGATTAAGGCTTACCTGTAGATCCAAGAAACATCTTCTAAACCTACGCGGTTTAGGAGATATTTGCCGAAAGACAGGCACCGCTGTCTACGGCGCATGCGCCATAGACAGCGGTGCACAGGCACACTGAGCGCGGCACCCGTCAATGGCGATATGCCGCGCGTGGCGGCTCCCGTGCGGGAGTGATGTCATCCTGGCTTCGCCAAATGACAGCAGCGGAGCAGCGAGACCCACCGAGAAGATGGATGCGCCGGACTACAGGGGACAGCGGTGAATTCGCTGGCTCCTGTGTCAGGTAAGTGACACATAATGGACTACTATGCGATGCATAGTAGTCCATTATCCTTTACCTTTGCAGGGAATGAAAGAGGAAGTAAACTCATCAGGGTTTACTTCCTCTTTAAAACCGCAAGCAGTTTTAAATTACTTTTTTCCGTTAAATGTAATTTTGTGCAGGGACTGTTCTAAACACGGGAAACACATGCCACTTCACAGGCATAGTATAGACACCCACCCCCCCCCCCCCCCCGACACGATTTTTAAAGGAATATTTCACTTTTTTTTCACTTTAGTCTTCATTAAAATCAGTGCTCCCGAAACGGGAAACACGTGCCACTTCACAGGCATACTATAGACACCACCCCCCCCCCCCCCGACACGATATTTAAAAGAATATTTCACTTTTTTTCACTTTAATCATCATTAAAATCAGTGCTCCCGAAAAACGGCCATTTAAAAAAAAAATTTGTTGCATTGATCCATGCTCCCTGGGGCAGGAGCCGGGTCCCCAAACCCTTTTTAGGACAATATCTTGCATATTAACCTTTAAAAGTAGCACTTTTGATTTCGCACGTTCGAGTCCCATAGACTTTAATGGGGTTCTAAAGTTCATACGAATTTTAGATCCCTTTCGAAGGTTCTGGTGCGAACCGAACCAAGGGGTGTTCGGCTCATCCCTAGTATACATAAGTCCAAATAAAGTGATAAATTAGTGACAATAATCATGAGTGTCCATAATCCTGATGAATCTTCTAAATAAACAATTACAGTAAACTTGATCTTAATCTTCGTGACTAGATAGTCACGTCATGCTCCCAGAGCTCTTACCTCCAGATGGAGAACAATAAGCCTTAGATCGGTATCCTGAGATGGGATCACCTATATATCGTCCATGTTTCCAATCGATGTCCGTGTGGATGGTTATGGATGTGGTTCACGATCTGCTAAATAAACCTTCTCCCTGCTGACAGCTTGGTTAGCCTCAGGATCTCATGGTTCCGTTATGAACGTTCAGTATTCACCATTAAAAGAAATGATTTACACTTTTTTGTATTTAAAGAGGAGTGCCACCTTAAACAAAAATATAAAAAGTCAGCAGATACAAATACTGCAGCTGCTGACTTTTAATAAATGGATACTTAACTGTCCCGGGGTCCAGCGATGTCGGCAGCAGATGATGAGCAATCGCTCGTCTCTTGGCCGCCCCCGCCGCCATCCTCTGTCAGGGAATCGGGAAGTGAAGCGTTGCATGTTCACTGCCTGGTTCTCTACTGCGCATGCACGAGTCGCGATGTGCATCTTTACTGGTCCCCGTTGTGTCCTGGGAACTGTGTGTTTCCCAGGACACAACGGGGAACGGGGAACTGTGTGTTTCCCAGAACACAATGGGGGGCAGGGCATCTGCTCAATCATGTCCTCAAGTACCCCCAACAGGCCATGTTTGCAGGTTTTCCTTTATTTTGCACAGGTGCTTTAAATCAGAGTCAATGGCTTGGTATTTTGGACAGCTATTTTGTCTTAGAGAAATTCCAAAAACCTGGCCTGTTGAGGGTACTTGAGGACAGGGTTGAGAACCCTGGGTTACAGAATGCCCCCTGAAAATGTAATTTCTAGGGATGAGCCGAAACACCCCCCGGTTCATTTCACACCAGAACCTTTGAATGGACCGAAAATTTGTACGAACTTTAGAACCCTATTAAAGTCTATGGGACTCGAACGTTCGAAATCAAACATGCTAATTTTAAAGGATAATATGCAAGACATGCAACAGACAACACCAGCAATAAGGGGTATCTTCAGGTGTATACTGTGCTAGAGGCACACAACACCCACTAACTCCTGCAGATGCCTGTATTAGAGAACACCAGCAATAAAGGGTAGATACAGGTGTGTACTGTGCTGTGCTGGAGGCACACAATACCCACTAACTCCTGCAGATGCCTGTATTAGAGAACACCAGCAAAAACGGGTAGATACAGGTGTATACTGTGCTGGAGGCACACAACACCCACTAACTCCTGCAGATGCCTGTATTAGAGAACACCAGCAAAAAAGGGTATATACAGGTGTATACTGTGCTGGAGGCACACAACACCCACTAACTCCTGCAGATACCTGTATTAGAGAACACCATCAAAAAAGGGTAGCTACAGGTGTATACTGTGCTGGAGGCACACAACACCCACTTTAACTCCTGCAGCACACTGTCCCTGCCTATCTTGCTCTTTCCCTGCACGCCGGAACACACTACACAAGGCCGCTGCTCTGGTGGCCTTATATAGTGTGGGGCGTGTACTAAACCCTCTGAGCTATAATTGGCCACAGGCATCCTGCCTGAACTTCTTCTCTTGAGATATATCTTTTGGAAGAGTCTGTGTGGCCGTTCAAAAAAAGCAAAGGAAGAGGCACCTCTGGGTTTAGAGATAACATACACATTAATTATAAAAATGTATTTAATACAGGCAACTCACATTTTGGATGTGATGTATGAGCATTCAGTCACTTTAAAAGCTGAGCATGGATGTGGTCATCTGATAGTCCGCCAAGCTGAGGTGCTGTGACGACCTCATCTCTATCTCCGCCTGTGCTCCAGACTTCGTTCTGCTTTGAACTGCACTCCATGGCCGCCGTCTGGTCCACTTCCTGGCCGCTATCAGCTACAGCGTCTCAGGTTAGCTGGCTATAAGATGACCACATCCATGCTCAGATTTTAAAGTGACTGAATGCTCATACATCCCATCCAAAATGTGAGTTGCCTGTATTAAATACGTTTTTATAATTAAAGTGTATGTTATCTCTACACCCAGAGGCGCCTCTTCCTTTGCTTTTTTTCACAGACTTTGGAACATGGTTTCTATCCTTCACTGATGGCAGCCCTGGATATAGAGCTCCTGGTTTTAAATGTTTTCTTTTGTTTTACTGGACGGCAGCTTTTATATTTATAATCATACGGATCTTAACATAGTATGGACTCTCATTCATATAATTGGATTCTTTTTTTTTTTTAATTGTAATTTTTATTGAAAAGAGAACATTGTTACATAAACAAAAATATGCATATAAACATTTAAGGTTTTGTATACAATACATAATGTATTTGGGGAAAGAGTATAAGAAAAATGAAAAATTGTTCAAAACAGTCACAGCGCTACCAAAACAGCAGAAACCTGAACCATTAGCTATATTTCACGACGAAAACATAGGCAAAAGTAGGGGAGTATTTAAAAAGAGGTCAATGAATCAAAGCAATAATAACAAGTAAAGGGTCATCAGGCACATAAATAAATAGCTTCAGGTATGTGATATTTCAGTGGATGGATGGAACTGATACCAGGATTAAGGTCTGAATGATCCCATAAATCCCAGATTTTAGAATATTGTGGTAAGATGTTCCATTCAACATATTTGTTCCAGCGCTTGTAGGACTTGAGACTTGAGAAAGAGAAGCTGGGGCAGGAGAGAGCCACCGTAAGGGAATAGCCATTTTTGCAGCAAATAGAATAAAGGTAGCCAATTTTTGGGTGTGCTTGGAGTCCAGGGATATAATTGGATTCTTGGTTTCAATTGGTGAGAGACTGGTGGACATTGGTAAAAATCTTTGACCCTGTTTTTGTGCATTTACTTGTGTATTGTGTGGCCGTTCATGCTAGGAGGAAGTCTAGCCGAACCTGCCATTTGATGAATCAGATCCTCTGTTTACCTGGGGCTTTTGGCAACGTGTTTTGACCACCTATAATGGGGGTCAATTTCACCTGGTAAGAGGCTGTGTGTGTCAGTGCAGGAGGTGGTGGATCTCTCTCTGGGTCACATTTTGATGTGACCCTCAGTACCCTATCAGTAGTTTGGGTGGTGTATGTGAACATTTAAAACTTAGACAGCATTCATGACTTTTACCTATATCCAAATCAATGAAGCAAATAAGTCTGTGCACATCTCATAGTTTTCTCGCCCGCTAATCTTTTTTTTTGTTTTTTCTTTTTTTTCTACTTTTAACATCACCAACCCTTTTCCCTATTAACAGTTTCATTTATAACCCCACTGACATAAGCTGAAAGGTCTGATACTCTTGAGAAATAATTTATGATGATGTTGAAATTGCTCTAACTTTAGGTCAAGCTCAAGAACAAACTGTTGATTGCCCCTGAATCACTTTATGGGTATTGTGACATATACAATAGTCACCAAACAGGTACAAATCACCTTAGTGTCATCTCATAATTGGTAGGTTTATTATCTAAGGAGTCTACCCTCAGACAAGATTTAAGGTGAATAGACATATAAATGTTTAGCTTTTTTTTGTTTTTTTCAATTCTTTATTTTTTTTTCACAAAGCAACAGAACAGAAAATGCAAGAATGTGCAAGAAAATGCAATAATATAACACTGCTCACAATTTTATAAATATGTAATTATATATTTTCATGTGACAACATTGAAGAAATGACACTTTGCTACAATGTAAAGTAGTGAGTGTACAGCTTGTATAACAGTGTAAATTTGCTGTCCCCTCAAAATAACTCAACACACAGCCATTAATGTCTAAACCGCTGGAAAGAAAAATGGATACACCCCTAACTGAAAATGCCTGAAGTGTCAATATTTTATGTGGCCACCATTATTTTCCAGCACTGTCTTAACCCTCTTGGGCATGAAGTTCACCAGAGCTTCACTGGTTGAGGCCTGGAGTCCTCTTCCACGCCTCCATGACGACATAATGGAGCTGGTGGATGTTAGCGACTTTGCGCTCCTCCAACTTCCATCTAAGGATACCTCACAGATGCTCATTGGAATGTGAGGGGTGTACTCACTCTGTATATATATATATATATATATATATATATATATATATATATATATATATATATATACTCCCTTACCTTATGCCTTATGTAGCTCCTACTTGGGGGGTGAACTATCAAGATGTGGTGTTACCTTGCCCTGTATTACTATTCCCCCCTCAGTTCACCATGAATGCTGCTGCCAGGCTCATCCCCTTTACCAACCACTTAATGTCTGCTACTCCTCTCTGCCAATCACTCGACTGGCTTACGCCCACCCAACAAATTAAATTCAAAATACTAACAGCAACTTACAAAGCCATCCACAACTCTGCCTCCAGGCACATCACTAACCTAATCTCAAAATACTAACCTACTGGTTCACTTCATTCCTCTCAAGACAATTTGCTTTCTAGTTCCCTCGTTACCTCCTCCCATACTCACCTCCAGCACTTTTCCCAAGCCTCTCCCATTCTGTGGAACTCCCTACCCAAATCTGTCCAATTATCTCCTACTCTGTTAGCTTTTAGACAATCCCTGAAAACCCCCCTCTTCAGAGAAGCCTATTCTACCCCCACCTAACCATTGTACATTTATTTTCTCCATCAGATCATTCCCCACAGCGATTACCTTTAGTATTACTTGACCCTCCCAATTAGATCGTAAGCTCTAATGAGCAGGACCCTCTGATTCCTCCTGTACCAATTTTTATTGTAATTAAACTGTTTGCCCTCATGTTGCAAAAGTGCTGTGCTAACTGCTGGTGGTGGTGTAATCAGCGTCTGTAATGCCAATTATTTTACAGATTTGCTATTCATTTTCTTTTATCATTGTAAGTGCCCATTTGGCCGTTCGTTTAATAAAATTTGTAGTGTGTTTTAAACATATCATGCTATGGGAATTTATCCTTTATTCCCCACATATGCCTGGTGTATATGAATATCGGAATCTCACTGACCCATTGAAAGCACACATTAGAGGCACAAGACTAAGAGGAATATCCCTAATGAACAGGGACCCTGGAAAACTCCACAACCATACTAAGTTTATTAAGCCGGTTATCATCTGAATAGAAGTAAGAGCATAGAGAGCATTAAGTGACACACACAAAGATTTCACACTGGAAAACACTATTGAAGACTCTGGGTGAAGCACAGCTGCACTTTTTACCCCATTCCAGTTTTATCAGCTACATTGTATGGACTATTGAGTCAATATAAGCAGTTCATCATTATTGTGTGGTGTGAATAGCGCATCATTAGAATTTATATAATCAATTATATTGGCCATCAAGTGACATATATATTTATATTGTTATATGAAATACCATTTGCTTTTTGCACACGATTATAGACATTTTGCACAGTGGTGCTCTCTAGCACAGGATTTCAGCATTGCTTTTTTGCACAGGACTATTGCAATCAGTTTTTTCAGTGGATTATAGAATCCAGCACAGAACTGCTATTTTTCACATTTGATTTGCTTTTTGCACAGGATTGATTGCACGGAATTGGATTTTTGTAGGCATTTTCTTTTTGTACAGGATTTATTTTTATTTTTGTTTGCTGAGTATTGTTATTGTATGTATATATATTTTACATATTAACATAAGTAGCTCCATTTTACTCATTGCACAAGTCGTTGTGACACCATCATAGTTCATAGAGGAACTTATACATATACTCCCTTTTTCACACTGTAGTCTATTTTAGTGGCATTCACTCACCTATTTTAAAATTAGCCCATCATAGCTGATCACTTTATATTTGTTATCACTTCAGTGCGTTGTATACATTATAGATTGAGCGGCAATTACCTATCCATATTCTATTTATACACGTAGATAGCGCTGTCCTATATAATAATAATCATAAAAAATAATAATTATATAAGTTGATGATAGTCTTAGATATGTATTTTTATCATAACAAAAAAAAAAAAAAAATATATATATATATGTATCTATCTTTCTATCTATCTATCTATCTATCTATATATATATATATTATTATTTTTTTTTATATTATTGAACAGCCCTGGCTTGTGAAAATCGATGTGACAGAATTTAAAAAAGTTATAGCGAATGTATAATTGTGAGAATGTTAATTTTCTGATCCCTGAAACCAATACAAAATCACTTTTAACTGTAAAAGATTTTCAGAACCACCTGATTTACTGATGTTATTGCCAAGGGATTTTTTGTAAGCTCTAAGACCAGTTACTCAATACGGACTTTGCTCCTTCCTACTGCATCTTACGTCTGTAGACTGCTATTGGAAAAACGTATCTGCTTGTTGCCGTTCATCATCATCTCAGGGCTGTATACGTCAGCTCATCCCTCATGAATTGCTCAGAGCAGATATATAACGCAGTACCAGCTTGCAGTCATTCAGTGGTACCCTGAGGTTCCATACAATACACAAAATACTCCTAGGAAGGGGAGAGCAAGACCACAGCACTCAAAAAACCTCAAACATGGGCACCCTATGGATATACAAAGCCCTGCTGTTATCTGCCTGTTGGGCAATGGGTGAGTGTTTTCTTATTAGATATTAGTGCTTTGGTATATTATTGTAATTAAGTTGATTTTTTATGCTATTATTATTATAACTATTACTAATAGTAACAATATAATGGTCATTTTATAAAGCGGTAAATGTGACACTCACCAAACATTCACTTCAGGTGGATCAATCTCTGTAATGTAATGCACAGGCACCAGGAAGATACACTGGCAGGGAATGTTTGGTGAATGTCATACAGTATTTACAGCTTTATAAATATACCCCTTAGTGTAGTAGCAGTAGCAAAGAAATCAAGGTGTTTCTAGTAGTAATATTGCTGGTGGTAGTAGCACTCATTTTAGTCATGGTCAGGGATTGACATTGACAAAACAGATTGTTTAGCAAAATTGACAATTTGCTAATTGTCAACATTTTGCCAAAGCAGAACATCTTAATTTGCTCATTGAACTGCTTAGGAGAAATTTACTTGGAAATATATATATATATATATATATATATATATATATATATATATATATATATATATATATATATATATATATATATATATATATATATATATATATTTTTTTGTTTTTTGTTTTTTGTTTTTTGTTTTTTTATGTATTTAGAAGATATGTTTTGGACGTATTTAGAGTAGCTGAGTTTATTTCATTTAGCGTTCTTTGTTACTTTTTTTCACAGATTGTCATCTGTATACTCTCTTTTTCATGTTTTTATTTTTAAATTTTTTCTATATTCTTTCTTTCTGTGAAAAAGTAAAATAATGTTGCTAATGACGGGCTTTATTTAGGCATTAGAACAGGTCCAGTATACTTGAAATGAGCTTATGTAAGACCATTGTTCCCTTAAAATCCATCCTAATTCCATCCTTGACTCCAATTAATTTTGGCAAAATGGCAAAATTTTGCAACAATCTCACAATTTTCTACAGAATTTCTGAGAAATGAAAACTTGAAATGTTGCTGATCCCCAGACATGTTAGAAACAGAACCAAAAATATTATCAAAAGTGCTTAACTTTTGTATCGGCTTTTATGGTGTAATGTTTTGGGCTTAATAAAATGTGTTATGCAAGTTGATTCACTGAAATGTGCAACACAGAACTGGAAGATTTGCCAACCTCAGAACCCAAGAATGATTGGGTGAGTCATTATTGAGTTGTAAAATGGTGCACTAAATATGCCTAACATTGACCAAAATGTTCACTATTCACTAAATAGTGACTGCTATCCTAAATAAGAACTTGCTTATATAAGTCCCATTATATTATATACAGTATATATATATATATATATATATATATATATATATATATATATAGATAGATAGATAGATAGATATTATAATTTGACTTATTTCTGTCCAAATAAACCACAAAATACATTTATGTCCTGTATTCCAAACTTTTTGTAATTTACTTTATGCAGTACTTGTGACTACTACTACTACTGTGTTACTGTCACGTGTCTGTAGTTAAAGGTTATCAATTATGCTATTGTTTGGAGTGTCAAATTTTGTTATTAGTTCATCATCCTCAGATATAATCAGAAATGTATATGTCTTTTATATATCTTTGTGGGTTGCATAATTTGCACGTGGCTTGGATGGTTCCTTGCTTTATTCCATGGTACTGTTTTGAGTATCCCTTAAAAAATGTTGAATTTGGAGCTGCTTTGAATGATTTTGTGTGTTAGATAATCTTACATGTATGGTTATCTTAAGTATTAGACAGCTATATATTTAGAGGTAATAAGCTGAAATATAGAAATATAGCATTAAAATTTAATAAATAAAGTACAGGTCCACTGATATAACTGATATCTCAGCTTTTTGACATGTGCCGATTTCTTGTATCTCTCAAGAATCTAGTTTGGAGATTTGTTTGCTTGTGTTTCCAGTTGCTGCACACATAAAACACATAGCAAAAATTTGATGGATGTATTAGTGTACAGAATGTCCAAGTATATATACACACACACACACACACACACACACACACACACACACACACACACACACACGCACACGCACACACACACACACACAATATCTCACAAAACTGAGTACACTGAGTATTTTATTATATATTTTCATGTGACAACACTGAAGAAATGACACTTTGCTACAATGTAAAGTAGTGAGTGTACAGCTTGTATAACAGTGTCAATTTTCTGTCCACTCTAAATAACTCAACACACAGCCATTAATGTCTAAACCGCTGGCAACAAAAGTGAGTACACCCCAAGTGAAAATGTCCAAATTGGGCCCAAAGTGTCAATATTTTGTGTGGCCACCATTATTTTCCAGCACTGCCTTAACCCTCTTGGGCATGGAGTTCACCAGATCTTCACAGGTTGCCACTGGGGTCCTCTTCCACTCCTCCATGACGACATCACAGAGCTGGTGGATGTTAGAGACCTTGTGATCCTCCACTTTCAGATTCTCTGCAGATGTTCAGTAGGGTTTAGGTCTGGAGACATGATTGGCGGTCCATCACCTTTACCCTCAGCTTCTTTAGCAAGGCAGTGGTCCTCTTGGAGGTATGTTTGGGGTCGTTATCATGTTGGAATACTGCCCTGTGGCCCAGTCTCTGAAGGGAGGGGATCATGCTCTGCTTCAGTATGTCACAGTACATGTTGGAATTCATGGTTCCCTCAATGATCTGTAGCTCCCCAGGGCCGGCAACACTCATGCAGCCCCAGACCATGACACTCCCACCACCATGCTTGAGTGTAGGCAAGACACACTTGTCTTTGTACTCCTCACCTGGTTGCTGCCACACATGCTTGACACCAACTGAACCAAATAAGTTTATCTTGGTCTCATGAGACCACAGGGCATGGTTCCAGTAATCCATGTCCTTACTATGCTTGTCTTCAGCAAAGGGTTTGAGGGCTTTCTTGTGCATCATCTTTAGAAGAGGCTTCCTTCTGGGACGACAACCATGCAGACCAATTTAATGCAGCGTGTGGCGTATGGTCTGAGCACTGATAGGCTGAACCCTCCACCCCTTTAACCTCTGGAGCAATGCTGGCAGTACTCATATGTCTATTTCCCAAAGACAACCTCTGGATATGACGCTGAGCACGTGTACTCAACTCCTTTGGTCTACTATGACGTGGCCTGTTCTGAGTGGAACCTGTCCTGTTAAACTGCTGTATGGTCTTGGCCACCGTGCTACAGCTCAGTTTCAGGATCTTGGCAATCTTATTATAGCCTAGGCCATCTTTATGTAGAGCAACAATTTTTTTTTTTTCAGATCCTTAGAAAGTTATTTACCATGAGATGCCATGCTGAACTTCCAGTGACCAGTATGAGAGAGTGAGAGCTATAACACCAAATTGAACACACCTGCTCCCCATTCACACCTGAGACCTTGTAAAATTAACAAGTCACATGACACTGGGGAGGGAAAATGGCTAATTGGGCCCAATTTGGACATTTTCACTTAGGGGTGTACCCACTTTTGTTGCCAGGGGTTTAGACATTAATGGCTGTGTGCTGAGTTATTTTGAGGGGGCAGCAAATGTACACTGTTATACAAGATGTACACTCAATACTTTACATTGTAGCAAAGTGTCATTTCTTCAGTGTTGTCACATCAAAGGATAGAATAAAATATTTACAAAAATGTGAGGGGTGTACTCATTTATGTGAGATACTGTGTATATATATATATATATATATATATATATATATATATATATAATATTTAAAATATTTAAGAAAAAAGGGCACCAGTGGGATTGCTAAACATGTCTTACTAAACTACTACATGATTTTAAGGGTAGTGATGGCTGCTTGCAACTGATTTCACTATCCTTGTTGTAGGTAAGCTAAAGGAACACAACAGAACCCCTTTAAGAGTAGTATGCAGGATTCTGTCTTTAAACTAATGTGTTGTCTTTTACAGTTATAGCTTTCACATCTACAACTAATTCAGAGAATTACACAGGACCAAGTGTATATAGTATTAGTACAACATCTGAAGTATATGAAAGTGACACACCAGAAGCAACAACTAATGATCCTGAAAGTGAAATCACATCAGAAGCACCAACTAATGATGATTATTCAAGTATGAGCTCATCACAGACAGTCACTGAAGTTTCCGCAAGTCTGAGCCCATCACATACAGCCACTGAAGTTTCTGAAAGTACGAGCCCTTCACAGACAGACACTGAAGTTTCCACAAGTCCGAGCCAATCACAGACAGTCACTAAAGTTTCTGAAAGTACAAGCCCATCACAGACAGACACTGAAGTTTCTGCAAGTCCGAGCCCATCACAGACAGTCACTGAGGTTTCTGAAAGTACGAGCCAGTCACAGACAGCCACCGAATCTTCTGAAAGTACGAGCCCATCACAAACAGACACTGAAGTTTCTGAAAGTACAAGCTCATCACAGACAGCCACTGAAGCTTCTGAAAGTACAAGCCCATCACAGACAGTCACTAAAGTTTCTGAAAGTACGAGCCCATCACATACAGCCACCGAAGCTTCTGAAAGTATGAGCCCATCACAGACAGACACTGAAGATTCTGCAAGTACGAGCCCATCACAGACAGTCACTAAAGCTTCTGAAAGTACAAGCCCATCACAGACATACACTGAAGATTCTGCAAGTACGAGCCCAACACAGACAGACACTGAAGCTTCTGAAAGTACAAGCCAGTCACAGACAGTCACTAAAGTTTCTGAAAGTATGAGCCCATCCCAGACATACACTGAAGATTCTGCAAGTACGAGCCCATTACAGACAGCCACTGAAGTTTCTGAAAGTACGAGCCCATCACAGACATACACTGAAGATTCTG
This sequence comes from Lithobates pipiens, assembly GCF_037356315.1. NCBI lineage: Eukaryota > Metazoa > Chordata > Amphibia > Anura > Ranidae > Lithobates > Lithobates pipiens. The sequence continues at coordinate 18,345 of NW_027507921.1, forward strand.
CAAGTACGAGCCCATCACAGACATACACTGAAGATTCTGCAAGTACGAGCCCAACACAGACAGACACTGAAGCTTCTGAAAGTACAAGCCAGTCACAGACAGTCACTAAAGTTTCTGAAAGTATGAGCCCATCCCAGACATACACTGAAGATTCTGCAAGTACGAGCCCATCACAGACAGCCACTGAAGTTTCTGAAAGTACGAGCCCATCACAGACATACACTGAAGATTCTGCAAGTACGAGCCAATCACAGACAGTCACTGAAGTTTCTGAAAGAACGAGCCCATTACAGACAGTCACTAAAGTTTCTGAAAGTACGAGCCCATCCCAGACATACACTGAAGATTCTGCAAATACGAGCCCATTACAGACAGGCCCCGAAGTTTCTGAAAGTACGAGCCCATTACAGACAGGCACCGAAGTTTCTGAAAGTACGAGCCCATTACAGACAGGCACCGAAGTTTCTGAAAGTACGAGCCCATTACAGACAGGCACCGAAGTTTCTGAAAGTACGAGCCCATTACAGACAGGCACCGAAGTTTCTGAAAGTACGAGCCCATTACAGACAGACACTGACGTTTCTGCTAGTCCGAGCCAGTCACAGACAGTCACTGAAGTTTCTGCAAGTACAAGTCAATCACAAACAGGAACAGTAAGTACAGTTCAACCCAATACAGAAGACTTATATGGATCAACCCAATTGAATACTGATTGGTCAGCTACGCTATCTGTATCAGTCACTGAAGAATCATCAATTTCTACTGTATCAGCTATAGTTACTACAAGATCTTCTGGAACACATGAACCTACTTCTGCTCTGTCATCCAAACCAACCAATTCCCATACTGCAAAAACATCTGAAAAAACAGAGTCAGTTACTGTTGGGTCATCTATGCCAACATCAGTGGCCACAGAATCATCAAGTTCAAGTGACCTAATTACTGCTGTAACATCTAGTCCAACTGATCCAGCAAGCGCAGTGTCTTCCACTGATTCAACTAGCCCAGCAAATGGACTCACTGTTGTAACGACTAGGCCAACTGCACCAATAAGTGGTGATAGCTTGCTATCATCTACGCCTTTCACTGCAGAATCACCAGGACCAAGTAATACAGAATCATTCATTACTACAACACCACTTACCGCTGAATCACCAAGTTCCACAAAAACGAATACTGTTGACTTGCTAAGCTCAAATAGTCTGAGTACTGCTTTATCATCCAAAACAACTGGAATGGTTACAGATGAGTCATTTAGTTCTCCAAAACCAGTTACTACTGATTCCCAAACTGGGCATGTTACAGCTGAATCATTCACATCATATGAGACAATTCCAGCTGGATCTTCTAGACCTACCAATACAATTGCCCCTAGTGTAGGAGGTTTGACTGTAGGGGTTACTAATAGGTCATCCAAACCAACCAATTTCCTTACTGCAGATACATCTGAAAAAACAGAGTCAGTTACTGTTGGGTCATCTATGCCAACATCAATGACCACAGAATCATCAAGTTCAAGTTACCCTATTACTGCTTTAATATCTAGTTCAACTGATCCAGCAAGCGCAGTGTCTTCCACTAATTCAACTAGCCCAGCAAATGGACTCACTGTTGTAACGACTAGGCCAACTGCACCAATAAGTGGTGATAGCTTGCTATCATCTACGCCTTTCACTGCAGAATCACCAGGACCAAGTAATACAGAATCATTCATTACTACAACACCACTTACCGCTGAATCACCAAGTTCCACAAAAACGAATACTGTTGACTTGCTAAGCTCAAATAGTCTGAGTACTGCTTTATCATCCAAAACAACTGGAATGGTTACAGATGAGTCATTTAGTTCTCCAAAACCAGTTACTACTGATTCCCAAACTGGGCATGTTACAGCTGAATCATTCACATCATATGAGACAATTCCAGCTGGATCTTCTAGACCTACCAATACAATTGCCCCTAGTGTAGGAGGTTTGACTGTAGGGGTTACTAATAGGTCATCCAAACCAACCAATTTCCTTACTGCAGATACATCTGAAAAAACAGAGTCAGTTACTGTTGGGTCATCTATGCCAACATCAATGACCACAGAATCATCAAGTTCAAGTTACCCTATTACTGCTTTAATATCTAGTTCAACTGATCCAGCAAGCGCAGTGTCTTCCACTAATTCAACTAGCCCAGCAAATGGACTCACTGTTGTAACGACTAGGCCAACTGCACCAATAAGTGGTGATAGCTTGCTATCGTCTACGCCTTTCTCTGCAGAATCACCAGGACCAAGTAATACAGAATCATTCATTACTACAACATCACTTACCGCTGAATCACCAAGTTCCACGAAAGCGAATACAGTTGATTTGCCAAGCTTAGATAGTCAGAGTACTGCTTTATCAGCCATAACAACTGGAATGGTTACAGTTCAGTCATTTAGTTCTCCAAAACCAGTTACTATTGATTCCCAAACTTTAACTGGGCATATTACAGTTGAATCATCCACATCATATGAGACTTTCCCAGCTAGATCTTCAAGACCCACCAACACACTTGCCACTAGTGTAGGAGTTTCGACTGTAGGGGTTACTAATGGGTCATCCAAACCAACCAATTTCCTTACTACAGATACATCTGAAAAAACAGAGTCAGTTACTGTTGGGTCATCTATGCCAACAACAATGACCACAGAATCATTCATTACTATAACACCACATACCCCTGAATCACCAAGTTCCACGAAAGCGAATACAGTTGACTCGCCAAGCTCAAATAGTAAGAGTACTGCTTTATCAGCCAAAACAACTGGAATGGTTACAGATGAGTCATTCAGTTCTCCAAAACCAGTTACTACTGATTCCCAAACGATAACTGGGCACATTACAGCTGAATCATCCACATCATATGAGACTATCACAGCTGGATCTTCTAGACCCACCAACACACTTGCCACCATTGTAGGGGTTTCAACTGTAGGGGTTACTAACGGGTCTTTCAAACCAACTGATTCTGTTTCCTCAGACATACCTGCAACACCAAAACCATTTACCTTTACACAGTCAACATCTACATCAATTACTATGGCATCATTAAATCCAACAGCTGTCACTTCTACTCCATCTGAAGCATTATCTTCCGAAACTTCCAAAACATTTGCGTCTACCACGGCAGGATCCTCAGCAGCAACAGATCAAGTTACTGCTCAGTCTTACAGCCCAACAACCAAAGTTACAAATGTATCAGTAACATCAACAGAGCTAGTTACACTTGAATCGTCCAGGCCAACAGAGCTAAGTACTGCTGACTCTGCTAGCAATGTGCCTGTGCAGACAACTTTGAATGTGACACCAGAAAACTCCCAAGCAACAAGAGAAACTACCACTGGGTTATCAAGCGATACAAATTCTCCAACTACTGCAGTGATTCCAACAACTGATACCATTCTGGCAACAACGACACGCTCAAGTAAGTAGACCAAATTAAAGCAGTATTAAAAAAGTATGTTTTTTTTTTTTTTAATCATACTTACCTAGGGGGATGCAGCATTGATGTGATGCTGCATCTGTCCCCCGCTGTCTCTAAGGCTGAAAACTGAGTGATCTATCCCAGCTGATCTCTCAGTTCTCCCCTCCACTTTGAGCATTGATTTGAGACTGTCAGTCTTTGGTTCTCTGCTTTAAGGGAGAAGTACAGCCAAATGAGATTCGGCTGTACTTCTCCCTTAAACCCAAAAGCAAACATTTATTATATTGCAGCTTACCAACTCCGGCTTACCAACTCAACTTAGATATGACGAGTGCATTTGTTTTCTTTTTTTAGGCTTTCTTTTTTCTATTTTCATCCAGTGATCCAGCCAGTAAGTCTGTTATTTTTAAAAAGAATAAGCTCTCCTTCGGATGTAGCAGTTCACATTTAACACTGGCAGGGGTGCTTGCAAAAGCCAGTTGTTGTTTTTTTTAATTAACGTAAAACGTTTATCCCAAAAGGAAAAAAAAAATGATTGCTATAACTGATTATAAAGTGTGAGCTGGAATTTGGCTTCAGTTTATTAGTGTGTTTAAATCTGCTAGCACATCTAATGATAATGATTGGTAAGCTGAATTATATAAAATTTTTGTTTTTACGTTTAAAGTGGTTCTAAAGGTAGAAGGTTTTTTTTTTATCCTAATTCATTCTATGCATTAAGATATAAAAAAAAAACCTTTGGCGTGCAGCAGCCCCCCTAATACTTAACTGAGCCCCATCTCGATCCATCCCATTGCACAAGAGACTCAGCTGTCCGGGACTCTCCCTCCTGATTGGCTGAGACACAGCAGTGTGCGCCACTGGCTCCCACTGCTGTCAATCAAAGTCAGTGAGCCAATGAGGAGAGAAAGGGGGCAGGTCCGATCCATGGCTTCGTGTCTGAATGGACACACAGAGCAGCAGCTTGGCTCAGGTGTCCCCATAGCAAGCTGTTTGCTGTGGGGGCACTTGGCAGGAGAGAGGGGTCAGGAGCGCTGGCAAGGGACCCGAGAAGAGGAGAATTGGGGCTGTTCTGTGTAAAACCACTACACAGAGCAGGTAAGTATAACATGTTTGTTATTTTTAGAGAAAAAAAATGACTTTAGTATCACTTTAATACTGCTTTAAAGTGATTGTAAACCCTGGTTAAAAAAAAAAAAACAACAAAAAAAAGCCCTGCAAGACAAAGGCATAATGAGCTAGTATGCATAGTATCCTAGATCATTATGAATTACTTACCCGAGAACGAAGCCCTTGCAGCCATCCTCGTCTCCCCCTTCGGCCGACGACACCTCTCCCGGGGGTTACTTCTGGTTATTGCGGCTCTGTCACTGTGATTGGCTCGAGCTGCGATGACGTCACTGTTGCGGGTTTACAACCACTTTAATGCAACTGCAGTATTTTATTCTTCTCTCCTAACTTCTCACTAAAATAATTTGTTTTCGTATATCGTCTACTGTATGAACAATGCTACTACTGTTTCATTTTATTTATTATCCACATTTGACCCTATATTACTTTAATTTCTGTCACATGTAGGTGTTGCCCGGCCCTGTATGAATGGTGGCAGCGATGATGGCACAAAGTGTGTGTGTAAAGCAAACTTCTATGGAACTATTTGTGAATTCATCCTGAACGACATCAGACCAAGTACGTTTGCTTTTGTTTCATTTTGGAACATCCTTTCTAAAACATAGAAGTATGTATACAGTAATTAAAGAGGAACTGCAGTCTGCTAACATCATTTGTAAAAAAAAAAAAAAAATCTTTGCCATTCCGAATCTTCCTTCCAACCACTTTGCACATTATTTTATATATACTGTGACTCTGTACTTGCCAAATATGCTGCAGAAATCTCCCTCCACCGAGTCTGGCTGCAGCCATTTTAACTGTGGGCAGCTGAAGCTGCTGCCTGTTCACTTCCTGGATTTACACAGACACACAGAGGCACACCTCCAGCTCTGCAGCTCTCATTGGCCCTCTTATGACTCATCCCCCACCCTTCCTGGCAAACTCTCACGAGAGAGAGAGCAAGAGCTGTGCGTGATGTCATAAGCCTAGGCTAATGACCAGACAAGAAACAGGAAGTGGGCTGTATAAGGTATTTATTGGCAGAAAAAAAAAATGTTTTACTATCCAAAGTTAAAACAACAAGGGCAGAATATTTAATAGATGGAAAGATGAAAACAATTGACAAAAAGTCAGTTTTAAGCAATGTGCCACACTAGTTCTGATGTATTTATTTATTTTATATACATTTTTTTATAGCGTGGGAAAGAGTCAGAACCTTTGGGAAGTTTTTGTTGCAGTTTTTGTTCCCCTCACTTCCTGTCTTGGACTCAGCAATAAAAACCCAATCGATAATCTAACCCCACTCAATTAAACAAAATAAAAAGTAATTTGTTGCTGTCTATGTCCCCAACAGAAAGAAAAATCCCATCCCTTCCTCTATTTGATGTATTATTTAACTGGGACAGGAAACAAGAGTACATTTTCTGAATGGGGATAAGGCATAGAAAACCTAGCAGCTTTGTTAACGTGGAACGCGTGTACGGGAAGTGTGTACCCCACACTTTTCACATATTTATTTGTAAAAATATGTTGGAAACCATTTATCATTTTCCTTCCACTTTACAAAAACTTCTGTACAAAAAAATAATAATAATAATGTTTATATGACGTTTTATAACATCTCAGTGTTCTCCGTGTCTTTTCCTGTTCAGTTTGATTAGCTTAAATTTTACTATTCCTTTGCTTATGTCACCATAGCTGTTGAAGCCCTAGTAGATGCCTCGGTCACCGTGAGGAATGTGAATTTTTCTGAAGAACTTAAAAACTTTGAATCTAAAGAATATAAAGTTTTTGAACAGAGGTTTAAAGAACAGGTATGCTGGCCAATTGAATTTAATCTTTCTATAATTATTATTTTTTGAAATATATTTCTGTTGAAAACGAAAGCTTAATCTTTATTTCAATGACTATATACATTCTTCTTCCTTCCTGCAGATGTCCCTTTTGTTTGTAACAATCCAAAACTACCAAACTGTAAAGATCCTCAATATAACGTGAGTATTCTAGGTGGGAAACGCGGGCGGTACCCTTGCTAAGTGAAACGGGGGGGGGGGGGGGGGGACCCTTGCTAAGTGGAACACCTATTTGTCTTTAGTAAATCAACCACATTAATAGCATGCATGTGATTAAATGTAGAGTTTATATTTGATGACAGGCTCACTTTAACCACTTCAGCCCTTGAAGATTTACCCCCTAAATGACCAGGCCATTTTTTTGCGATACGGCACTGCATCGTTCTAAATAACAATTGCATAGTCGTGTGACGCTGTATCTAAAAAAAAAAAATTGACGACCTTTTTTTCCCCACAAATATAGCTTTCTTTTGGTAGTATTTGCTCACCTCTGCAGTTTTTATTTTTTGCACTATAAACGAGAAAAGGCAGACAATTTTGGAAAGAAAAAAAAAACTATATTTTTTACTTTTTCATATAAAAAAAACAAACAAAAAATAATTTCTTCATCAGTTTAGGCCAGTCTGTATTCTTCTACATAATTTTGGTAAAAAATTGCAATAAGCATATATTGATTGGTTTGCGCAAAAGTTATAGTGTCTACAAAATAGGGGATAGATTTATGGCATTTTTATTACTTCTTTTTTTTTTCACTAGTAATGGCAGTGATCAGATTTATAGTGGGATGGCCACATTGCAGTGGACAGATCAGACACTGTTGACACTTTTTTGGGACCAGTGATATTTATACAGTGATCAGTGCTATAAAAATGCACTGATTACTGTATAAATGGCACTGGCAGGGAAGGGGTTAACACTAGGGGGCAATCAAGGGGTTAAGTGTTCCCTAGGGAGGTGTTTCTAACTGTGGGGGGGGGGGGTTTACTGGGAGTAGAGAGAGATTGTTATTATTTATTATTATTATCGAGACAACCTGCCGCAGTATAATGAAGGCAGCTGGTTGGCAAGTGGTTAACATAACACAAGTATTCTTTTTTCACCCTGTCCAACATCCATTCAAACCTTAACTATAGATTAACCTTTTCTTTTGTCAGCCTTGGTCCTAACCAGTCCTAACGGCCAAAAGTCCAGGATTGGTGCTACCATAAAGCAAATTAAGCAGCCTCTTTAGGGTGTCAGGATAGGGGGAGGTGGTAAAATCCAAATCCCCAGCCACTTACAGTGCCTGTAAAAAGTATTCATACCCCTTGAGATGTAGATCAAAGCATATTCATGTGTTAGAATGGCCCAGTCAAAGTCCAGACCTAAATCCAATTGAGAATCTTTGGCAAGACTTAAAAATTGCTGTTCACAGATGTTCTCCATCCAATCTGACAGAGCTTGAGATATTTTGCAGAGAAGAATGGGCAAAAATGTCACTCTCTAGATGTGCAAAGCTGGTAGAGACATCCCCAAAAAGACTTGCAGCTCTAATTGCAGTGAAAGGAGGTTCTACAAATTATTAACTCAGGGGGGCTGAATACAAGTGTACCCCACACTTTTCACATATTTATTTGTAAAAATATGTTGGAAACCATTTATCATTTTCCTTCCACTTTACAATTATGTGCCACTTTGCGTTGGTCTATCACGTAAAATCCCAATAAAATACATTTACGTTTTTGTTTGTAAAGTGACAAAATATGAACCATTTAAAGGGGTATGAATACTTTTTCAAGGTACTGTATATGATAGTACATAAGGGGCTATTGGTCCCTTATGTGATAGCAATAAAAGTTATTTAAAAATAAATAAATACAATTTAAACCAAAAACTTTTTCAGTATATAAAGAGTTATACATTTTTTTTTTTTTTTATGTTTAGCGCCCCCAAACACACACACATGCAAAAAAATGCATGTGTTGGGTCACCTAAATATGAAAACAGTGATTGTCCTACACATTAGCGTGCACACAAGAATGATTTTTAACACCAGTGTTCCTGCGTACTTTACACTGATGACCTATAGAGACTTTTAGAGCACACAATTTTAAGGTTTGGCATGGGTATCTATTCCCTTGGCACAACCTCATCTTTTATATATGTTTTTGTCATTAAAGAGTTTATTGAAGCAAAAGACAATACAATATATTTTATATTTTATCAAAAAAAAAAATAGGTACCGTATATACTCGAGTATAGGCCGACCCGAATATAAGCCGAGGCCCCCAATTTACCCCCAAAAAAACTGGCAAACTTATTGACTCGTGTATAAGCCGAGGGTGAGACATGCCTGTCCATCCCTGTGTGTGTGTGTCCGTCCATCCCTGTGTGTCCGTCCATCCCTGTGTGTCCGTCCATCCCTGTGTGTCCGTCCATCCCTGTGTGTCCGTCCATCCATCCCTGTGTGTGTGTGTGTCCATCCATCCATCCATCCCTGTGTGTGTGTGTCTCCATCCATCCATCCATCCATCCCTGTGTGTGTGTGTCTCCATCCATCCATCCATCCATCCCTGTGTGTGTGTGTCTCCATCCATCCATCCATCCATCCCTGTGTGTGTCTCCATCCATGTGTGTGTGTGTGTGTGTGTGTGTGTGTGTGTGTGTGTGTGTCCAGCCTACCTTTGTCCCGAGCCTCCGTCCCGTGCCTTGCCTCCTTGCCTCCGTCCCGTGCCGTGCCTTGCCTCCTTGCATCCGTCCCATGTCGTGCCTTGCCTTGCCCCCGTCCCGTCCCGTCCCGTGCCGTGCCGTCCCGTGCCCTCTTCGTCGGCGGCCATTGTAAAGTTCAAAAGCTGCGCCGCCGCCTTCGCCTGTGATAGGCGGAACACTGAATTTCCCAGCAGCCTGTGTTCCGCCTATCACAGACGTCGTATCATCCTCGTCCGTAGTACGAGGATGATACGATGTCCGTGATAGGCGGAACACAGGCTGCTGGGAAATTCAGTGTTCCGCCTATCACAGGCGAAGGCGGAGCCGGAGGCGCGGCTTTTGAATAGAATGGCCGCTGTCTGTCTGCTCGACACGCTGATCGAGCGGGCAGACAGCGATGACTCGAGTATAAGCCGAGGGGGGCACTTTCAGCCTCAAAAAAGAGGCTGAAAATCTCGGCTTATACTCGAGTATATACGGTAATAAATATTTTCTTATTATTTTCTAGGGTGTCTGCTTTAAAAAAAAAAAGTTTTTTTTGTTTTTTAAGTAAGGTTTTAAATAATCTTCAGGTTTAACCCTTTAAAGTCCACATTTTTCAGTGAGTTAGTGTGACTCAAAATGTGCTCTACCAAACGGTGGAGCAGAACGTTAAAGGTTAAAATGATTTTTAAAGTGGAGTTTCACCCATTTAAAAGGCAGCAGCTACAAAAAGTGTAGCTACTGACTTTTAATAATCAGACACTCACCTGTCCCACGGTCCAGCGATGCGGGCACACGAAGCCCCGCTCCTCTCCCCCTCCTCTCCCCCTCCTCTCCCCCTCCTCTCCCCCTCTTCTCCATCTAATTTGACAAAAATCCCTGCACCGGCCCTGCTAAAGTCCTAACAACATTCCTTTTTTATTTCAGGCAAGGAAGTGTCGTGGTTGAATATTTGGTCTTGCTGAACGTTACCACCAGTGACTACGATAATGTTGCAAATTCTGTGGCCACAATACTATATGGTACAGATTGCACAACCGAATTCATAAATAATGGTGAGAAGATCAAACTAATGTAAGCCGATTTAGGCAGATTCTGAAGGCAACACATATACATAATGTGATTATAGACAAGACTGCAGAAAAATAACTTTAATTGTCCAAAAGGATAGAGTTTGGGAAAATATAGTGTTGGTTGATAGGGTGGTTCTAAACAGAAGTTTTGTTGATTGAAAGAGTGTTATAGAGTTTTACGTGAAAATATTTGGAAGGGCGGTATTTAGACAATACACTGCAATTCTATTCCACAACATTGCAGCTTGAGATACAACTTTCAAATCAGCAAACATTAAAAATTGCAATAGCAAAAATAAACAAAGGCATGGATGAATCAACACATACTGTATATAATATACAATGTAATGTCAGCATAACATCTTAAAGTATTATTTAAAAAAATATGTAAACATTGTTGTATTCTTTTCTTTCAGAAACTCTGTGTTTTGTGCAAAATAAGACAAGAGTTGAAAAGATTGAATTAAATCTGACAGGTAAATTAATGTTTGAATTGATAAAGATAATTTTTAGTTTTACTGTATGTATTTGAAAAAGTTGTCGTCTAATTTGAATCAAAAAACAAAAAACAACAGACCAAGCTATTCAGTAAAAAGCCTCTGTTAGAAAGTTGAGACTGTTTAACACCAACGGGAATGCTTAAGAGGGTCATATTTTATTAAACTTCATAAAACCTTTATTCCCCCCCCAAAAAAAAAATGTTAGCTGGAGTTCGCCTTTATTTATTAGTCAAGTCCATCTAAATCCTCTAATGCAGGGGTAGGCAACCTTGGCATTCCAGCTGTGGTGGGACTACAATTCCCATCATGCCTCTGCCTCTAGGAGTTATGACTGTGATTGTCAGGGTTTTGCAATGTCTTGTGGGACTTGTCGTTTCAAAACAGCTGGAGGGCCGATGTTGCCTACCCCTGCTCTAGTGCATATAATGCTGTATACACACAGCTGGACTTTTCGACAGCAAAGGTCTGACGCAACGAATCCATCAGACAATTCGACCATGTGTGGGCTTCATCGGACCTTTGCTGTCAAAAATCAGACGGACTTTAGATTTAGAACAGGTTTCAAATCTTTCCGATGGACTCGAGTCAGGTCGAAAAATAAGTTCGTCTGTGTGCTAGTCCGACGGATGAAAACCGACGCTAGGGCAGCTATTGACTACTGGCTATGAACTTCCTTATTGTAGTCTGGCCGTACGTCATCACAGTCTAATCCATTGGACTTTAGTGTGATCGTGTTTGTCCAAGTCCGTTCGTTTGAAAAGTCTATCGTAACTCTGCTGAAAGTCCGTCGGACCTATTCTGCAGGAAAGTCCAGTCGTGTGTACACGGCATAACACTACCATCCCCCCAAATTGACAATGCTGCTGTCCCCTTGTGTGTGTGTTACTGGCCAGATCATGAGTTAAAAAAAAATATATATATGTAAACTAAAACCTAAAAAAAGAAAAATAATGCAGCTAACTCAATAAAGTTTGGTAAGCTGCAATATATAACATTTTTGTTTTTTGGGTTCAGATCACCTTTAGACTGGCTGTACTCAATTAGATTTTCATTCAAATGTTCATACAGAAATTCAGAAAAATCATTCATCAGAACATGCTTTTTGGCCATCAATGGGGGAGATTTACAAAAACTGGAGCTGAATCTGGTGCAGCTTTGCATGGCAGCCAATCAGCTTAAAACTTCAGCTTGTTCAATAGGCTTTCACAATAAAACCTAGAAACTAATTGGTTTCTATGCAGAGCAGCATGGTCCAGTTTTAGTGAATCCACCCCAATGAGTCAACTAATTTTGTTTGAAGGCCCCTAACATTTCATCCAGACCGGCTTTTTGAATGGAACCCCAGGTGTATTAAAAGAGTTTCATTACATTGTCTATAGTTTTCCCAAATGAAAACCATGTTCAGGGTTAATATTTTATGTAATCCTGCTCCTTCATGTTTTTTTTATCTTTATGGTCAAAAATGAATGTAGATTTGACCCCACTAACCATTAGAAAATCAAACAAACATTCTGAAAAATTTACATTTTCAAATGAAATTTTACTGGTATATGGGCAGTTTTAGTTGTTACCACAAACAATGACATCTAGTGTTTCCAGATATAAACTAAAAAGGTCTAAATCCTGTGGTTATCACTGTTTACTCTTATGTTGTCTTCCAGATGTCTGCTCAAAAACAGTGGACATTCCATCGGAAATTCAGAAGTACTACATACCAAAAAATGTATCCGGTGTGATAACCTGTGTTTCTGAATGTAGTGACAATAGTGAGACTCAAATGAATTGCAACAAGGGGCAGTGCTCAGTGACACTAAAAGGACCCCACTGCTAGTGAGTACCAATCCATACTTACAACTATTGTTACTATAAAAATCAATGCAGAGTCAAAAATCATGTTGATTTAGCAGCTTTATCCTTATACAGAATACTTATGCAACTATTTCTATTATTAAAATCTTGAGGAATGAAATATGAGACCATAATAGAATACTATTTCTGACATTGGTAGACCATGGAACCCAAAGCACATGCCCCAATGTCTTCTTCTGGGAGCCCCAAGTCTCCTTTCAAGTCTTTGTTCCAAAAATGGTCTTCTAGACCTCTAGAATAGAAGTTTCCAAAATTTATAAACAAAGGGCCAGTTTACTGGCCTTCAGACTTTAGGGGGGAGGGGACTGGGGATAGTGGGAGTAGAAAGTATTTCAAGCTTGGTGGTCAGTGGGAGTAAACAAATCACATAACTCCTGTGGTCAGGGGGAGGGGTAATAATTCCCCATCATTGGTATTACTGGGGGAATAGTGCCCCATATTTGGTATTAATGGGGGGGGGGTAGTGCTCCCTTGTTGGAATTAATGCAAGGCATAGTGTCCCATCATTGGTATTAATGGAGGGAATAGAACTCCATCACTGGTATTGGTGGGAGGAATAGTGCCCAACTGTTGATGTCCGTGAAAGAAATTGTGCCTCATTGTTCGTGTATTAGCAGGAATAGTCTCATATCAGTGGGAACAACAGCACCCCATGGGCCAGATAAAGGCAAGAAGAGGGCCGCAGTTTGGAAACCACTGAGCTACATCAATATTTGCTAATCTCTGGTTTATACATTCTTATGTGACAGAGGTGGAAAAAGTGGCACATAGGACATCTGAGGAACTTTTTCCCAGTCTATCTTCTTTTTTAAGAGTTTCCTGTAAGCTGATTGTCAGAGAACCGTTTGGGAGAAAAGGGAAACAGGAAAAGGGAAAATAGACCAAAGGTAGAGAATCCAGAAAAGGCTTGAAAGGCCTCTTTCAGAATTCAATATTACATTTTTGTGCTTTTGGTGAAAATGTAAAGGTGGACAAGTAAATAATCAAAAGAAATTAAAATATGGTGAAAGATTGGAAAAGCTAGGTAGGTCTCAAAAGTTTAAACATGGCCAAGATCAGTATTAAGATTTGTCAGATGAACTTCAAATCAACCTGAATACATTTTGATCTACTATTCAATTTTCCTTCTTAGAACTAATAGTTTCCACAGTTATAATTATTAAAGGATAATGTGGACATATTTTGATCCATTATCCATGCTTCCTGGGGGGGTTTCCCATTGTTTGGCAAAATTAGCCAGTGTGACCTTTATTATTTTACTTTTTTCTTCCCAAGAAGTCAAGTTCCCAACATTTTCATGTTTCTATCCTTTGTCCTGTCTTTTAAAATGACTCTCATTTTTTATTTTATTTTTTATTATACTCAGCTGTGAGACTTCAGAACAGTTTTGGTACACTGGAGACAACTGCCAACGTGCTATCAGTAAACCCGGAGTCTATGCGGGAGTGTCAGTGGGAATTGCTGTGTTACTCATCACAATCGTGACACTGTCTGCGATCTCATACCGACGACGTTACATGTCAGATAAAGACAAGTGAGTAGTAGCTTTATGATTTACAAACAGCTGAACAGCAACATTTCATTAAACGTCATACTTTATTTCAAGCATAGGACCCTTTCTACATTCCATTAAAAAAGGGCATCTTAGGCTGAGATCCCATGATCCTGGTCTATAAGCATACACTGGGGATGTTTGGTGATGATAGCGAACCTTGGCACCCCAGATGTTTTGGAACAACATTTCCCATTATGCCTAACTACACTGCAGAGTGCATGAGCATCATGGGAAATGTAGTTCCAAAACATCTGGAGTGCCAAGGTTCACCAATACTGAACTAGAGGCTACAGGCAGTTTATTGTTTAAAATCATGTCTGGTAGTCTTGCAGGATGATGAGCAAGGTCCTAGCCACATGTAAGAAAATTATTTTGAATGCAGTGAAATACAAGAATATATATTTTAATGTAAATATATTTATATTAAAGTATAGCCCCTTTTCTTTTTTGTTCAAGAAGTTTTTATTGTGGGTATAAAAGACATAACGATTGAAAGCATAAATGCGGATGCAGCTGCTGTAATAAACATATGGACAGAAAAATGTGCCCGGTTGAAGTAGATTACATATGACATAACGTAAATAACATGACAGTAGGCAAATGGTTTCTTAGGTTGTTACTCTTGTTTTCCTAGATATAGTCATCTAGTGAAACCTATGTGTATCTCATCCTCCGGAAGCTACTGAGCTGCTTAGTCACTGTTCTCTCTGTTCTTTCAGTTACTGTCAGTCTGTACTATACCTAGTTGTTGTTTTAAGCGAGTATGTAGCTACGCTATGATGTGCAAATCAGAAACGTAGGGATAGTAAAGTATAAATGGGGGTCAAAAGGGGGGTGGATGGGGGTATATTAGGAAAGGTGGAAGAGGGTTATTTAGGTGTCTTATAGCGTTATATTGAGGAAAGGGAAGGGTCCAGAATTCTACCTACCATCCTCCCCTACCACAACTCTTGAGGTCATTTCAAGTCATAACTTGCGTGTACTCGTCCGTCGTAATGAAGTGTAACCAGCAAGACCAAATTTTCCTGAATTTAGAAGGGGTGTCTCTCGCTTGGTGTTCCTCCATTTTCTGTATACATTTAAACCATTTTGCTACAGATGGTGGTTCTCTGGAACACCATTTAGCGGGGATGCACATCTTTGCTGCATTTACCATGTGCATGGCAAGTGAGCGAACATAGGCATTTTTCGGAATCGAGGAGTGGTGCAACAAAAACTGCGCTGGGGAAAATTCAAGAGTGTATGTGGTTATCTGGTACGTAAGTCTGTGAACCTCTTTAAAGGAAGGTTGTAGTTTAGGACATGTCCACTAAATATGTAGAAGCAATTTCAGCTCCCCATCACATCTCCAACATTGTGAGCAAAGTGAAGGATAGATTTTATGTAATCTAAGGGGAGTTCTGTACCATCTTGAGAATATTTTAAATGCATTCTCTTGTGCATATACATTTACTATACCTTTGTTACATGTGTAGACATTTTCCCATTCTTGATCTGTTAGGTCAATGGAGAGTTCTTGTTCCCATTTTCAGCTGGCCAAGATAGATTTGGGGCGAATAGTAAAGCATAGTAAAGCATACGTGTAGGAAATTAGGTGATTTTGGGCTTCTGTTTTCAGGCATAAGGATTCGAAAGGGGTGGTCTGTCGTGATCAGTCAGGTTGGGGGTTAGGTTTTTCCAGGAAGTGCCTGATTTGTATGCATGTCCAAAAGGGGAATGTGCCATTTGTCATCCGGGTGGCCAGTTTAGATTGAGTGATGAGGTGATCTCTCTCAAAGAAATGCTCTGCTCAAATGGTAGGGTGTGGCCACGAGCCCGCGAGAAAGGATGCAGAGATTCCTAGTGAGAAGTCTGGGTTGTGTCGAAGTGAAGTCATGGGGCCTAAAATTGATGATATTTTGTGTTTACAGCAAGTTTAATGGAAGGAAAGTAGTGTTGGATGACTTAGTGGGTGATTTTTGCAAGTTGAAGGGGTATGTCTTGGGACTATCCAAGGGGTTTGGAATTGCAGGAGAGAGGACATAGAGTGTTCTAGCTGAACCCAAGCTTTCACCTTGGACTGGATGTTCCAATCAGTAATCCTGGCTAAATGGCAAGCTTTATGGTATTTCTGGATATCTGGGAGACCTATGCCTCCTTTTGAGTTTAGGAATGGTCAGTCTGGAGTAACTTAGTCTTGGACGAGAGGTGCCCCATATTAAGTCTGTACAGGCCTTCTGGTATGCTGAAAAGAAGGCGGTGGAAGTTTTATCAAAATGGTTTGTAGTAAGTATAATATTCTGTGTAGAATGTTAATTTTAATGATAGCAGCCCTGCCAAATCAAGAAAAGAGACCAGTGGACCAAGACTTCAGTTGCGTTATGTTTTGTATTAATGATAGGTCATTTTTACAGTATAGATCTGCAAGGGAGGATGGTAATTGAATGCCTAGTTATGTAATCATGTGTTTATTCCATTTAAACTGGAAATTGGATTGGCATTGCCGACATGTGTCTATGAACAGTATGACATTCAGGCATGGGACTTTGAAAAATAGATTTGTAAGTTAGTTAAAGACTTGAAGGTATTGAAGTCTTTGAGTAGGTTCAGGATTGTTGTACTCAGTTCAGTGAGGAAAAGAAGGATATTGTCCTCAAATGCGGCTAGTTTGTAGGTATGGTAAGCTATTTCAATTCCCTTTATATCAGGGTTTGCTCAGAGGCGTCAGAGTAGTGGTTCAAGGATAGGGACAATGATCAGGGGAAATAGAGGGCATCCCTTGCATGTTCCATTCGATATTGAGAAGGCATCCAATAGGTGGCCGTAGACACGGATTCTTGCTGTGGGATTAGAGTAGAGCGTAAGTCTAAGGTAAAGCATTCGGTGGGGAAGACCAATGGTCTTTAAGGCTTCTGTCATATTGTCCCAGGCCACTCTATCAAATGCCTTCTCTGCTTTGAGTGAGAGAAGAAATCTTTGGAGGTAGTTGGATGTAAGCCAATGATGAATATTGATTGCCTTGTGTTATCCCTTGCTTACCTGCCTGGCTTGAAACCAACTTGGTCAAGAGAGATAAGCTGGGGAAGCAAGGGGAAGTCGATTGGCTAACATTTTGGCAATCCATTTTAGGTCCACGTTCAATAACGAGATCAGTCTATAGTTGGTGACCAGGGAGGAATCCTTCCCTAGTTTTGGGATAATGTGAGCCATTAGTAAGTCACGAGGGGGCTCGGACTACGATGCAAAAGAGTTAAAATCTGAGAGAAAGAAGGGGGTAAGGAGCTCTGAGTAGATTTTGTAATATCCCAATGTTAGTCCATCAAGTCTCTTGCCTGGTTTCATCTGTTTAAATGCTAGTTTGGCTTCTTTTTCCGTTAATGAGCCATCCAAATCCCGTGCTATGGTGTTTGAAATTGAAGAAGGGCTATATTGTTTCAGGAAATCAGTAATTAACTGCTTCCTTGATGCAGTGGCCTTAGATGAGTTTATTGGGGATAGGTTGTATAGTTGTAAGTAATAATCGACAAATTGCTTAGCTATGCTGGTTGCATTTTGTTTGTGGCCTGATGAGTCTGTTAGGGAGTGTATTGTCCAGGCAGCTCTTTTAGCTTGTAGGGCCCTTGCTAGCAGTTTCCCGGATTTGTTGCTATATTCGTAGAACACTTTCTGAGATAGAATATATTTACGTCTTATTTATTTGCCTAGAACTTCTAAAAGTTCTGTTCTTGTCTGAAAAAGTTTTTGGAGAGTGTATAAAGCTTTCATTTGTTTATGTGCACACTCCAGCTTCTGAATTTGGGTGGTAAGTTCTGTGAGATTTCTCCATCTTTCCCACTTCCTTTTGGCAGGGGCTGCAATTAGAATGCCCCTTATCACACATTTGTGGGCTTCCCATGTAATGACTGGGGAGGTTTCTGTGGTTTTGTTTTACGTGAAGTATTGTTTAATGCAGAGCTTAACCTCATTTGCGACTGATAGATCTGTGAGTAGAGAGGGGTCTAACCTTCATGACAGGGAGTAATTGTGTACCTCCGGGAACGATATAGACATGGAGATGGGTGGTGGTCTGATAGGAACACGGGGTCAATGGCCGTGAGATGGAGGAAGGGTAAGTCTTTCTGAGAGATAAATAGATAGTCAATTCTTGAGTATCTTTTGTGTGGGATTGAAAAAAAGATGAAGTCTCTACTGTTTAGGCTTAGTGTACGCCAGGAGTCGTGAAGTAATAGATCCTGTAGTTGTGACTTAATGGATCATAGAGCGTTATAGGGGAGAGAGGTGTCTTAGAAAGGGTTCAGAGAGACATCAAAGTCGCCCCCTAGAATCAGGGTGCCTTCTTGGAATGGGGTAAGTGCTTTGGTTATATCGGGAAAGAAGGTAACTTGGTGGCTGTTTGGGACATATATGTTCGCTAGGGTGATTTGCTTGCCGTGGTAGGACCATTTCAGAAAGATGAATCTACCGTCCTAATCAGTAAACGTGTCAGTGAGTTGGAAAGGGCAGTGTTTTGCAATCTTTTAATTTGGATGTCCGGTTGATTGTGTGGTATATAGCAGGATAGTATCGATTCGTTGGTCTCAGTATAGCCTCAGTGCGAAAATGTGTTTCCTGCAAAAAAATGATGTCAGCTTTATTCTGTTGCACTGTAAGATGGAGCTGGGAGCTTTTCTCTGGTATATTGACTCTTCTTGCATTAAGCTAGATGATCTTAACAAGGAGTTTGTCACCAGTGTGGGGGGGAGGGATAGAAGCCATGTTTAGGGTGGTAGTATACAGTACCAAGGACTGTAAAATTAAACCCCAAATATTGTAATTAGCTAGACTGTAAGAGTTGTGGCAGGGAAGGAGGTAAGGTCTGAGTAAGGGGTCGGGCCTGGGAAGTTGCTGAAATGGGGGAGGGGGTGGGGTATAGAGGGAGCTAGTTTGAGTATGGGAAGGGGAAGTAAGGGAAATAATTGTAGAAGAGGTATTTCAGAAGGGGGCAGGTGAGAACTTGCTCACTTGTCCGGGTATGGAATATACCGTAGATACAGTATGGCCGGAAGAGTTCAGTGGTATTAGGATTAGGATATGGAATGGTTTTGGATGTCGTATCAAGAGGGGCTACCACCGCATGGGAGGTGGTCTGTTGAGGTGGTCTGTTGAGCGAGAAGAAGTAATCCAATTACCCCGTAGACAAAATTAGTTTTGTTTATAAACAGATGAGGAGGTCATGCTAAGGGGAATGTGTAGGCACTTTAGCGGGTTTGGAATTAAGCAAAATGAGAATCAGAATAGAGTGGGTGTGCTTCTAGAGAGGATATTGCATTGGGCAGTAATTGGTGGAACTGTCTGCGCTAGGTTATACAACCTATGTCTGTCATATAACATTTGTCTCTAAATTAAACATCTGGAGCCTATAACTATTTGAACAGACACGCGTGATAAGTTACTTGCGACCCGGTAAGATAAGACAAGAGTTCAAATATAAATAATAAACAAGGTAAACAGGAGAACAGATAAAAGATAAAGGATACCCTGATGAAGCCTTTGGCATATACATTTTGCATTATCAGAATATAGCTGAGTAAGGTTTCGAATGATGTGTTTCCGGCTTCTAGCAAGCTGGTATGTGGGGCATGCCGGATCAGCTAGTCGGGAAGGCAGTAATTGCATTTGTTAAGTTGTTGGTACTCGCTGGTGAGAGTCTCTAATTGTCATATATTTAGTAAGATGTTTGGTAAGATGTTGCAGTTTCATGTTCTCAAAGCCCCCTCAGGTTGGTTAAGTAGGGGTTCCATCTCTGGTATGCATGTCACATGTAACATGCAACAGGTAGCAGATCAGATGCATAGTGCTCGCCTTTAGCTGGCAGTCTCAGTGTTAGTATCATATATTGCGGTCACAAGAGAGAGTTTGAGAGGAAAACTATGTGTCAGTAGGTGGCGCCCCAGGACCAGTGTAAGTATAATTTAAGCAATCAACTAAACTACTATAAAAAGGTGAGCTTTTCTGTTGAAGCACTAATGCAGAGCTTTACATCCAATTTCTAGCATTACAAAGGAAGAGCAATATGCACTCTGAGATCGTAGATGTTTACATCTATACTACGTAACCATAGCGTGCATGCTAAATTGGGCAACACCTTTGTATACAATATAATCACTTACGGCAATTTGGCTGGTTCTCAGGGCTGTAGTAGCAGGTAACCTGAGGACTAGGGTAGCTTTAATATGGTTGCCACATTCTATAGACCTGGACCTTGGGCTGGAAAGACCCGCGAACCAGTCTGATAGTTACCAACCCATAAGCTGCTCTAAAGCCCCTTTTTTATTTTGACTATAGTATGACATTACTACAACCCCTAGTGTTGGTGTTCAGTGTTGCTAGTTTAAAGTGGCATCTTAAAAAGTCCTAAAAAGTTTTTAGGGTTGATTCACTAAAACTGGAAGGTGCAAAATCTGGCTCAGCTCAGCTTCTGGGATTTTTTGTCAAAGCCTAATCAAACAAGCTAATTGGCTACCATGCACAGTCACACCAGATTTTGTACTCTCAATTTTTTTAAAGAATCAGCCCCTTTATGTTTCATTACATGGTATAACCACTATCCCTTTTTATTGTTTTATTTTTTTATTTTTTTTTATTTCCCACTGGGAAGATTTTCTTTTGCTTCTTTTGCTTTTCTTTTGCTTCTCTTCCTAAAGCGGAACTTTACCCATAACAACAACAAAAAAAATAATGTTCTTGAGCCAGGAACATACATTCCACAATAATAATTATGCTACCAAAATTAGTGTGTGCTTTAAATTGCCTCCAGCATTGCTCTTGTTCCTTCTTGCTGAAGGCAGCCATTTTGCTGAAGCCCAGAGCCCATGAACAGCAGTAAATCATAAAGTAGAACTAAACTCATCGATTTAATGATTTAAAAAAAAACAATTACATTCCTGGAATTGCTAATTGTTACATTTGCTTGTGTCATCAACCAAACCGTCAAACCATCAAATGGCTGGTGTCATGAGTGATCACATGTGCAGCACATGTGCAGCAAGTGGCTAGCTATGGGGGCACTTGGAGAATGTCTACCTCCATAGCAAGCGACTTGCATGTCTGACCCTATAGCAAGCAGGTTGCTATGGGGGGCACTTGGAGAACACGAGGACCCCAAAGAGCAGGTTCATGTTCAATCTGTGCAATAACTGTGCACTCTCTGCATTAAGGTAAATCATCTTGCTTTTCTGCCCCCCTCCCCTTTTCTAATACTTACCTGTATCAATTCAGCCCTGTGGCTCCAGGTCTTCTCTCCCCTTTTCCTGGTCTCACTGGCTTCACTGAGAACAAGCGGAGCCATTGGCTCCTCCTGCTGTCAATCAAATCCAGTGAGGAGGAATTTGGGGATGGGCTGAGCCACACTGTGTGTCTATGGGCACATACAGCCCGGGTTTAGGAGCAAACCCGCAATATGCTTGCTATGGAGGCACATGGAGAAGAAAAGGGGCCAAGAACACCGGGGGGACCCCAAAATGGGAGGTTTATGAGTGCTCTGTGCAATAACATTGCACAGAGCAGGTGTGTATAAACCTGTTTATTATTTTAATTAAAACAAGACTTTACAATCACTTTAGATGTAGTTTAAGCCAATCTCTATCACTTGTATGGAAAAAAAAAAAAGAATATATGAATCCACTTTAAAACTATTTCAGACTGCATATGTCTTCTCTGAACTCCTTAGCCCTGTGTTAATTATCTCCTGTCTTCATTGATAACAATCTTTATTCTTATATGGCTGCTCCAACTACACCTATCAATGTCCGCCAATACTCGTCATTTTACCACCCTTTGTTACTCAGCCTACTTGCCTGCGTCATATAGTCATATGTAGCTGACAATACTTTTTGTTGTTGTACTTTCACTTACTGATTCATAATTTAGTCTACATGCAGTAAAAAGTACAGTGAATAAAAAGCGAGTTGTCACAAGTGATTTGTCATAATGGGACATTGGATAAGCACTGGGTTGCCTTCACAGAGACTGGTGGAAATAAAACTGGAGTGAAATTGGGACAAGCACTTAAAAAGAAACGAATTAGGTTCCTAACAGTATAAAAAAAAAAGCAATAAGCCTTTGATTAGATTATTAAGCATGGTAAATAAATTGACATACATAGGCTTAATAAATAAAACAAAAGCCACGTGCGCAGAGCATAAATCACTATCTACTGAAAAAAAAACAAAAAAAAACATTGTTCTACAGTAAATCCGTTTAACAGTTTAATTAAAATGTTTGGCATTTTAAAGTTTTAAAATGTAAAAATTCTAGATTTTAAGATTTTAAAAAGTTTGCATTTTAAAGTTGTCATTGTTATACTTTTAAATCTAAGCTTACTTTTTAGCCCTGCCAATTAAAATATCCCAGATATAAAAGGATATTAAAAAGTAAAAAAAAAAAAAAAAAATCAATAAGCCATTGATTACTTAGTATGGTAAATAAATTGACATAAAATAAAAAAAAAATCAGATACTGTCTAAACCATACATAGATTTAATAAATAAAACAAAAGCCATATGCACAGAGCATAAATCACTATCTAAAAAAACAAACAAAAACAAATATTGTTCTACAGTAAATTTATTTATTAGTTTCATTGAAATGGTTGTCATTTTGAAGTTTTAAAATGAAAAAAATAGAGATATTAAAGTTTTAAAAAGTTCTCATTTTAAAGTTGGCAGTTTTATACTTTTAAATCTAAGATTACTTTTTAGCAATGCCAATTAAAATATAGATATAAAAGGATATAAAAAAATCAATAAAAATCAATAAGCATTTGATTACTAAGTATGGTAAATAAATTGACATAAAATAAAATAAAAAAAACACATAATGTCTAAACCATACATAGGTTTAATAAATAAAACAAAAGCCTTGTGCACAGAGCATAAATCGCTACCTACTGAAAAAAAAAAAAACTAAAAAACATTGGTCTACAGTAGATTATTTTAACAGTTTAATTGAAATGGTTGGCATTTTAAAGTTTTTAAAAGTTGGCATTTTGAAGTAGGAATTGTTATTATAACTCTTTAAATCTAAGCCTACTCGTTAGCACTGCCAATTACAATACCCCAGATATAAAAGGATATTAAAAAGTCAATAAACCACCAACACACGCACACTCAGCTAGTAGGTCCTTTTATTAAACCCGCATGTCTTTCTTTAAGCATTATTTTGACTGTCAATGTTATTATTATTTTTTGAATTTTAGCTTTATTTTGTTTTTCTCATAAGGACTAGTCTTCTATTTTATCTAGGTTTTTACGAAAATTTAATTGATAGGAACATTGATCTGGTAAAAGAAATCTAATAAGAAAATTGTAAAATTGTATAGTGTATGGCCAGCGTAAGAGGCAAGAATTTTATTATCTCCAATATTACTCAGCATTGTCCTTTTCTTGTGTTTGCATAGGCTAATAGACAAAGAGAAAAGATGGTATGAGGACGGGTGGGAAGAAGATAATCAACAACAAGGCAAACTGCAAAGTTCCTCCAGCAGCGATCAAGGTGAGTCACCATCAGATCCCGGCTTTATTACAGCCATGGCTATAGTGAAGCTGCAACAAAAGGTTGCGTTGGCACACTCCACTCTTACACCTTGAAATCATTACAGCAGCAGGACTCAAGCACTGAGTTAATTTTATCAACAGTTAAAAAAAAAAAAAAAAAAAGCTAAAAGATTTTATTGGTCAGTCAGGTTCACTTTTAAAAACCTATTAAATGCTGACTTTACACCTTCCCCATTCTAAGATAAAATCATACGTTAAAAATGTGCATTTAGCCTGTAAAAATACCTTTAAAATATTTAAAGTATAACTATAGGCAAAACTTTTTTCTTTATTTTTAGTATAGAGTGGAGATAGATTAGAACATTTGTCAGGTTTTTATTGCTCTTTGTGTCCCTGTTACCCTCTCTATTTGTCATGTTTACCATGTCAAAGTTAAAGTGTTAAGCCCCCCAAAAAAAATTAATTCAGATCCTGGTCCCTTAAAGCAGATTAAACAACATTGCTTGTGATGTGTAATCTGCCCCCCTCTAAACTGTAAAAAACCCTCCCTGAACCTGCCACTTCCTGTATCGCCCTCTTTGCACTGACCACGAAAATCAGGGCTGCTAAGCCCTGACCACTGTGGTCGGAGTCCACCCCTCCTTCGTAAAACACCTCTGTCCTCTCTGCTCTCCTCTCTCCCCCTTCTCCCCCTCCCCCCTGCCTGTCAGCTCCCTCTCTGTGTCTCTGTCTCCGCCCCTCTATTAGAGCCTAGCATATCACACTATGTAAGTCATTTCTAAAAATGAATATTTCCTGTCTATTTCTTTTCAGGGGACAACCCAAATTGGGGACTTTCTTTCACTTTAAAGTGTTTGTTAAGTTAAAATGAATGGTCACTGCCATACCTTATATTAGAGCCTGGCATACCACACAATGTAATTCTTTTCTAAAAAAATGAGTGTTGTAAATACCTATTTAGAGCTGTCTTCAGGCTGGTCATGTGACTCACAGCCACTTTACAGCTCCGAGACAGGGCTTCTGCGGGAGGCCACGTGATCTCCCTGGCCAGGGCTGGACTGGGGCAGAAATTTGGCCCTGGACTTCATCCAGACCAGCCCACTTACATTTTGAGTGTCCCATCAGCACTCCTTTACGTCAGAGTGTCCCATCACCAGCCCCCTTACATCAGAGTGTCCCATCACCGGCCCCCTTACATCAGAGTGTCCCATCACCAGCCCCCTTACATCGGAGTGTCCCATCACCAGCCCCCTTACATCAGCGTATCCCATCATCAGCACCCCTTACATCAGAGTGTCCCATCACCAGCCCCCTTACATCAGAATGTCCCATCACCAGCCCCCTTACATCAGAGTGTCCCATCACCAGCCCCCTTACATCAGAGTGTCCCATCACCAGCCCCCTTACATCAGAGTGTCCCATTACCAGCCCCCTTACATCAGAGTGTCCCATTACCAGCCCCCTTACATCAGAGTGTCCCATTACCAGCCCCCTTACATCAGTGTCCCATTATCAGCCCCCTTACATCAGAGTGTCCCATTACCAGCCCCCTTACATCAGAGTGTCCCATCACCAGCCCCCTTACATCAGAGTGTCCCATCAGCACCCCTTACATCAGAGTGTCCCATTACCAACCCCCTTACATCAGAGTGTCCCATTACCAACCCCCTTACATCAGAGTGTCCCATCAGCAGCTCCCTTACATCAGAGTGTCCCATCAGCAGCCCCCTTACATCAGAGTGGCCCACTGAGCCATCGGCCCACCGGGAAACTCCCGGTAGTCCCAATGGCCAGGACATGCCTGTCCCTGGCTGATGTTAGAGGAAGATCTCTGTCCCTCCCACACAAGCCATGTATCGGAGCTGTAAAGTGGCCACAAGCTAAGTGATCGGCCTGAAGACAGCTCTAAATAGGTATCTACAATGCTTGTTTTTAGAAATGGCCTACATAGTGTGGTATGCCAGGCTCTAATAGAGGGGCTGGCAGTGACCATGAATTTTGACTTAATAGACACTTTAAAGTAAAAGAAAATCCCAAATTTTGGGTTGTCCCCAGAAAAGGAATATGCAGGAAATCTTCCAATGGGGACACTAGTTCTGGTGGCCTGGGGGTCCCCAAGAGATTCCCTTAATTTCCAGGGTTTTCCCTGACACTTTTGGGTTGATTTACTAAAGGCAAATAGACTGTACACTTTGTAAAGTGCAGTTGCTCTAGACCAGGGGTGTCAAACTTAAATTCATCGCAGGTCGCATCAGCATTATGGTTGCCGTCCAAGGGCCAGTTGTATCTGTAAGACTAGATGTCCAGAGGACCCCACTCCCCTTACATCTGATGTCAAGAGCCCTTCTACCATCAGAAGTCAAGAGTCTAATACTCTCCCTTACATCCCAGTGCAACCCCTTACCTTATGCTGCTTCCAGGAAGAAGCTGGGGACAGAGCTGAGAAGTAGAAAGTGCAGAGTCTGTAGGAGGGTTTGCTGAATGCTGAGACCAGGGGAGGTGGAGTGGAGGGGGTGCTGCAGGTGCACAGAGAGGCAAAGGATCTGTAGGACGAGTTCTGTCCTCCTCTCTGTTTCCGACTGCTGAAACAGGGAAGGAGGGGGGAGATACAAGACTCTCTGTGGCTGCATGGAAAAAGTGCAGGCTCTGGTGGAGGAGTTCTGTCCTTCTCTTTGCTGCTGACTGCTGAGACAAGGTGAGGGCAACAATGAGGGGGTTGCCGCAGCTGCAGGAGGGATGCAAGGGCCACATGAAATGGCCTAGAAGGCCATATTCGGCCCCCCAGCCATGTGTTTGATACCTGTGCTTTAGATCTTAGTAAATGAGGTAAAGCTTCACTTTGCAAAGAATACGCAATCACATGCAAACAGCATTTTTGCTTGCACATGATTGGGTGATGGAAGTCAGCAAAGCTTCCCCTCATTTACTAAGTTCTGGAGCAACTGCTCTTGCAGAGTAAAACTTTGGCTATGGGACAGGAAGTGATAGTTTATTGCCCCAATGGGAGACAGATGACAAAAATAAACCTTTCAGCGGTTAAAACCTTCCCTTTACTCTATCCAAAACGAGAAGAAAAAAAAAGTTTGGCCTATAGTTCTACTTTAACAATACACTTGGTAGACCAAATCATTTAACCATGAATATTTTTTTTTTTTTTTACAGGCTCTTATAGATCTGAATTTCAACCACACTTGGATAAAGTCAATACAGATTTGAAGGTAAGAGAATAAAAAAAATATATAAACTTTAATAAAAAAGGAAATGGTGAAATTATCTGATTGAAACAATGTTTGTGGTTATTGACTATGTATTGACATTGCATAATGGACCAATGAATGGGACCTTTCCATAGAATTGTTAGAAGACTTTTCTTTAGCTTGTGAAAAGAACAAAGTTACAAGTAGTTAGGCTACTATGGGCCAGTGTTAGCAATAAATCTGATTAACTTATTGCAGTATTGCTAGTGGTTATAGACCAGTGATGGTGACCCCACTTGACCCCACCCCACTTGTCACCCCAGATGTTTTGGAACTACATTTCCCATGATGCTCCACTACACTGCAGTGTAGTGGAGCATCATGGGAAACGTAGTTTTAAAACATCTGGAGTTCCAAGGTTCGCCACCACTGTTATAAACTATGAGTGAACATTGCCGCTGGCGGCAGTGCGA
Source organism: Lithobates pipiens (assembly GCF_037356315.1). Classification (NCBI taxonomy): domain Eukaryota; kingdom Metazoa; phylum Chordata; class Amphibia; order Anura; family Ranidae; genus Lithobates; species Lithobates pipiens. The sequence continues at coordinate 45,616 of NW_027507921.1, forward strand.
GTGGGGGGGCAGGATTGTTTGCTGCTCCCCCCCCCCAAAAAAAAATTTTGAGCACCAGCCGCCACTGAAATCAACCCCTATGTTTCACAAAAAATATCGGGAGTTTAAGCATTTGTCACCCTTGAACCCATCATAGAGGTTGATTTACTAAAGGCAAATAGACTGTGCACTTTACAAAGTGCAGTTGAACACTGCAAGAACGGTTGTTCCAGAGCTTAGTAAATGAGCAAAAGCTTTGCTGACTTCCATCATCCAATCAAGTGCAAGCAAAAATGCTGTTTTTTTCCTTGCATTTAATTGGTTACTTTTTGCAAAATTAAGTTTTATCTAATTTACTAAGCTCTGGAACAACTGCACTTGCAAAAGTGCACAGTCTATGTGCCTTTAGTAAATCAACCCTGTAGTGTGTTTAGAAAACACCCATGCTTTGATGATGTGTACCCGTGGCACAGTTTCCAGAGAAAAGAGGACAATTTCAATCTGCTTGCACAGAGAAAAGGTCTTTGTGTGACTGATAAAGAATGTCTGGCCAGGATTTGTATGGCCGCTGTGACAATCATCGGAGAACATATAACACAGCACTATAGACTTTGCATATGATTCAATGATAGGTGACAATAAGGAAACTACTGTACACTATAACCTAAAATGATAATGTGATTTATCTCAGAAATGTAAACTGTGCAATTATTAAGATAACAGATAATGCAGTACAAAAGATAAGCAGTGGCACACACAGATGTGTATTGGCATTTGAACTAATGTTAATATCATCCCTAGAAAACACCAAAAGGTACACTAGTTTTGTTTTCTTAATAAACATAACTAATAATAATACCTAAAAGCTTAACCTCACATAATTTACAACAACAGTCAAGTTAAATTGCTTATCAGTAATAAAAATGAATTGTTGGCTAGCATTTGCAGAATTTTTCTTTTGCCAACTTTTAAGCTCAGTTAAAGAACAACCAGCCTGTCAAAACTTTTACAGGCAATTTCCTGTCAGTGGCTATAGCTACTAGCAGTAATTGCATAGTTACATAGTTGGTAAGGTTGAATAAAGACAACAGTTCATCCAGTTGAACATGTGTGTGGGTGTGTGTGCAAATCCCATATCCCTGTAATTTGTGATCATTAAGATGCCCATCTAATAGTTTTTGAAACTATAGACACTCAATGCTGATACCACTACTTGTGGAAAGGTGTTCCACATCCTTACCACTCTGACAGTAAAGAACCCTCTATGCAGTTTAAGGTTAAAACGCTTCTCTTCCAGTTTCAGTGAATGGCCTCATGTCTTTTTAAACTCCCTGCCATTGAAAGATTTTTCCCTATGCTAGAATCACCATTGAGGTATTTGTATTTCATTATCACATCTACTCTCAAGCATCTCTTCTCCAGTGAGAATAAGTGCTTGAGGCTGTTCCTCATAATGGAGGTCTTTAAGTCCCTGGACTCTCTCTAGTTCCAGTAGCCAGGAAGGCTTCCCACGCCCCAGGCCCCAGTCACCCCACTCTCTCCAGTTCCAGCCAGCCAGCCAGAAAGGCTCCACCTACCTTGGCAGAACACAATAGCAATACAAGAGGCATTCCCTTATCAACGCTGACTATGTTGATGGGGGAATAGAGTGATTTTCTTTCCTTCCACCCATGGTGGAACGAAAAAAATAGACAATCTATGGGCTGTTTAAGTAGCAGTTGCATGTGCTGGGTCCTTCTCTCAGGATACCCACAAGACAAGTCTGCTGCTGTTGTCATCCATTTAAAATGTTTTATTAATATCTAAAAATTAAGTTTGTTCTTCTTTTATTCTTTTTTTTTACAGATGAAAGTTCCAAGAGCTGTAGTCATGCCAGATGCGATGAGGTGGGAATCAAGAAGTTGAAAACAAAGTTTAAGTTGAACAAGAGTTCCTTAAGCCAGTTTAGGATCTTTTAAAGATGTTCAGTATTCTCACTTTGACTTGCCATATAAAATGGCACAATGTCTTTACAGTGAAGGAGGCAACAACCAACTGTTCACTTGTGTGACTGGAAATGGAAAACAAAGCTGATCAGAAGTGATACTAAGAAGTCTTTGGTCCAGCCACGTTCAAGGCCAAAGGGTCTACGGATGAACAAGCTCTTCATATTGCTCTACTGAACATTCTAGGCACCTTCTTGGTCTCAACACAACCATTCTTCATGCCTACATCACAAATTCAGCACATTGGGATAACTTTTGTTACTTCCTAAAAATTTTAATTTGATAAACTTTGCATAAGAGATATAGTACTCACTGTTAGGCCTGAGGGAGTTCATAAGGTGGGCTTGGCATTGAACCAAACTCAATAGCACTTAATACATGGCAATCTGTTAAACTGTGAATTGTTAGGGGATAGCAGCATTTATAGAACAAATGTAAGAATACTGCATTCGTACCATAAAGGTTGAGACGCCAATATACAACCTCAATTTCTTGAATGGTATTACATTGTGTGGCTTCTGGTATTTTTTCTAAATTACAGACAGCCCCTTTAAACATTTGATAAGAAAAACAGTATGTGGAAGCATTTGACTTACCCATAAAACATTCAAAGGATAACTATCAGCAAGGGACCCCCTTCTCTGGCTCCTAGAGCTGCTGATTGGCTATTTGGGAGCAAAGACAGGAGCTAGTATGAACTTTATTTTATATGTTATTCTGGTAGAAGCCTTCCCAAGATACACTGTGGTGGAGCAGGAAGTGAAAAATTGCACGTGGAAACTCTGCTCAAGGTTTAAGGCTTCTCATTACCATTTTTTACACTTTTTAAAAAAATTTTTTAGTAAATTTGTAAAGTTTCTTTTCAAATGTATTACATTTATGCACATTGAACAAAATAAGTATTACACCACTTATAGCAACTCTGCATAATTTTGATTACATACTGTATAAGATATATTAAATAATATGGTGCGGCAGGCCGTACATTCTCAAAATTTAAAAAACAAAGCCACATTGTCCTAATCACTATAATTGTGGTAAAATTATTACTATAGCCATATGCTGAATTCCTATTAACACAAGATTTATTTATGAAATGTAATTGTCTTGTATCCATATATATTTAGAAAGGCATATAACTTATTTAAATTGTATATTTATATATTTATGTATCTTTTAAAATGAGCTGCATTTATTTTCTAAATGCCTATATTTTGTACGACTGGAAAATTATAAATGAAAATGAAAATAAATACTTTAATAGCCTTATTCTGTCTATGTTTCTTCTTTTGAAGGAAGAGGGGTTGAAGAATTTAATGGTTTAGAGGATATGAATTTACTTTTGTCAAATTGTTTAAATTGTATTATTCGTTAACAATGGTCTTCTCTCCTTCTCTTATTTGCTCCTTTTTTTTTTTGTCAAATTTGCCATTGAAAGCATTTCGTTATATACAGGCATACCCCACTTTTAAGTACACAATGGGGTTTATTTACTAAAGCTGAAAAGTGCAAAATCAGGCTCACTTTTGCATAGCATTCAATGAGCTTCTAACCCCAACTTGTTCAATTAAGCTTTTGTAATAAAACCTGGAATCTCAGTGGTCTCTATGCAGAAGTGAGCCTGATTTTGCACTTTTCAGCTTTAGTAAATAAACCCCATTGTGTGCTTAAAAGTGGGGTATGTCTGTATGTTTGATAAATGCAAAAAATGGAAATCCAGTCCTGTGCTGTGTTCTGTACAATCTGCAATTTTGTTTTAAAGCTTAAAGGAGAAGTATGGCAAAGCTTTTTTTTTGGCCATACTCCTCTTATGGATCACAGGAGCGCAGTTTGTTCTACACTCCTGTGACTCATTTTCAGCCAACAGTATGCTAAAGTCCGCTGTCGGCTGACATCACTCAGCTGGTCCAGGTTTTGGAAAGATCCCTACTTTATGGTCAGAGTTGACCCAGTTTCCTGTACCGACAGCTGGCTCAGCCTTTCTGTGAGCCACTAGGTGACTGGGCCAGTCGCTTCTTTCCCCTCCACAGCCCAGCACTCCAGTGAGCACTGGAGGGGCAGAGCAGAGAGCGCGTCACTAACAGTCACCCGCTCTCTGTTCATTGAAGACTGAGAACTGAGCGATCAGTGGTCTTTGATCGCTCAGTCCTCAGTCTTTGAAGCAGTGGGAGATAGCTGCAGCATCGGACTGATGCAGCATCCACCTAGCTGAGTATATTTTTTTTTAAAGAACCAAATTGGGTCACCCTTCCTATTGGAAGGGTTAACTGCTTGTTTTCCCTAGGGAATGATTTATAAGGTGATATATTTACCTTATTCCTTGTTCTGAAGACTTCCTCCTCTTGGTATGACCAGTTCCCTGAAGCCTCTTGTCACAGCACTCTGATATGATCCATACAATGCAGGACCAGCAGTTCTAGAAAGCCCAGCAGTGAGGGAGAGTGCTGGCTGCCAAGGAAGCCATGTATAAGGTAAGTATGTCCTGTTCTTCATCATCCCCTAGGAAAAACAACCAGTTAACCCTCGCACTGGAGAGCGGGAACCACTACAAGGGTACATTTTTTTTTTCCAAGAGTTCAGCTACTTTCAGATTAGGGCATTGTGGGCATCATTTTAGCAGGGCTATTCGGCCGCTAGTGGGGTGGTTTTAACACCCGCTAGTGGGTGAAAAAGGGTTAAAACCGCCGGCATACCGCCTACAGTGCTCAAGATGCGGCTTGCCGGACTTTTTGTACCCTCCTGCAAGCGAACCCGCTCCAGTGTGTACAGCACCTCGGTGTGAAAGTAGCCTTAAAGTTATTGTAAAATCTTGTTTTTTTTTAGTTAAAAATAACAAACATGTTATACTTACTTGTCCTGTGTAGTGGTTTTGCACAGAGCAGCCCTGATTCTCCTCAGATGGGGTTCCTCTTGAGTGCTCCTCGCCCCTCCCTCCTGTTAAGTGTCCCCACAGCAAGCAGCTTGCTATGGGGGCACCCAAGCCAAGCCACAGCTCCGGCCCCACCCCCTTTCTCTCCTCATTGGCTGACTGACTTTGATTGACAGCTGCTGGAGTCAATAGCACATTGCTGGGTCTAGAGGGACCTCAGGTAAGTATTGGGAGGGCTATGGGGGGCTTCTGCACACAGAAGGCTTTTTATCTTAATGCATAAAATGCAATATGATAAGCAAAAAAAACCTTCTGACTTTACAGCCACTTTAAGTCTTATTAACCTCACAGAAGTTTACCTCTGTTAACTACAGAACACCTACCCACTTTGTTATTTATCAAAATGGTTCTATCTTTTGCTAAAAACGATAAAACCTGCACTGAGAAATATAAAGGCAGCCATTAATAATCTTGTTAGAAAATGCTTGTTTCTTGCCTGTCTCTGGCTGCAATCCGAATTCAGGATGAGCATGCAGCAAAGAAAGTCAAGGGGAAGTCAAAACCCCTGATCTGTATAGGTGTTCTAGTACAAACACTCAGAACTGATACATTATATTACCAAATGTTTTGGGACGCCTGCCTTTACACATGCATTAAAGTGGTTGTAAACCCTTACAAACCACTTTGACCTACAGGTAAGCCTAGATTAAGGCTTACCTGTAGGTCCAAGAAATATCTCCTAAACCTATACGGTTTAGGAGATATTTGCCCGAAGACAGGCACCGCTGTCTACGGCGCATGCGCCGTAGACAGCGGCGCGCAGGCGCACTGAGCGCGGCATTTCCAACAACGGAGCTGCCACGCGTGTCGGCTCCCGTGCGCATGCGTGGGAGTGATGTCATCGCGGCTCCGCCGAATGACAGCGGCGGAGCTGCGAGACCCCACCGAAAAGATGGATGCGCCGAATTACAGGGGACAGCGGTGACATCGCTGGCTCCTGTGTCAGGTAAGTGACACATAATGGGCTACTATGCGATGCATAGTAGTCCATTATGCTTTGCCTTTGCAGGGAATGAAAGAGGAAGTAAACTCATCAGGGTTTACTTCCTCTTTAACTTTGATGTCATCCGATTCCATTCTTAGTCCATAGGGTTCAATATTGAGTTGGCCCGCCCTTTGCAGCTATAGCAGCTTCACCTCTTCTGGGAAGGCTGTCCGCAAGGTTTAGGAGTGTGTCTATGGGAATGTTTGACCATTCTTCCAGAAGTGCATTTGCGAGGTCAGGCACTGATGTGGATGAGAAGGCCTGGCTCTCAGTCTCTTCTCTAATTCATCCCAAAGGTGTTCTATTGGATTGAGGTCAGGACTTTGTGCAGGCCAATCAAGTTCCTCCACCCCAAACATACCCATCCATGTCTTTATGGACATTGCTTTGTTCACTGGTCCAACTCATTTGGTGGAGGGGGATTATGGTGTGGGGTTGTTTTTCAGGAGTTGGGCTTGGCCCCTTAGTTCCAGTGAAGGGAACCCTTAAAGTATCAGCATACCAAGACATTTTGAACAATTTCATGCTCCCAACTTTTTGGGAACAGTTTGGGGATGACATGACTGCACACCAGTGCACAAAGCAAGATCCGTAAAGACATGGATGAGTGAGTTTGGGGTGGAGAGACTTGACTGACCTGCATAGAGTCCTGACCTCAATCTGATAGAACACCTTTGGGATGAATTATAGCGGAGACTGCATCCACTGTTTTTTGCGCTTACACAAATAATGATTATTTTATCAAAAAATAATAAAGATTACAAAGAGCGTGTTAATCTTTCCTGGCTGAGTCAGTCTTCATGAACCTTAAGTCACTGCTCGGTAAATCACCAATCAAGAAAAAAATCTGCAGGATGAGTCTGGACGTCACTCGTTACATGCCTGTTCTAGAATGCAATAGCATTAAACCGAACCGTCACTTTACTTTTCTTCTTTACATAATATTGTTCCCTTTACTCCCTTCCTAACACACAAATTTTATTTTTAACAAAAAATTATTTTGTTGCATGAACAAGCCGGCACTTCTGCCTAAGTAAGAATGACATAGCCACAACTGCCCACCACCTCATCCATGCTTATCCTATCTAGGATAGATGTGTATGTACAAGGTACGTCATCAGGGGCTAGCTGCAAGAAACTTGAAGAGACAGCTGAACTCCGGATGACATACAAGAGGAAGATAGCGGCATGGGATAAGACCTGTAGGAGGAAAGTGGTGTAGGACAACGCTGGATCCGTTGGGCATGTAAGTATATTTCCAATGCATTCCATAAAATGCATTATGGTAAAAACCCTCTGCCCATACATGGATTGAAATTTGGTTGGTTCAGCAGGCGGCGCGCTCCCAACCTGGTCCTGTGCTCCATGACCATGGCTACGGGACCAGCGAACCCGATCGCCGCTGGTGTCCCACGATCGGTTCACAAAGATGAAGAATGAGGAGAGGCCTGTGTAAACAACCCTCTCCCCGTGCTTCCCTGTGTGGCTGTCACCGATCGTCTCTTCCCTTTTATAGGGAAGGACGATCAGTGACGTCACATGCCAGGCCACGCCCCCTACAATAAAAAAAAACACATGACGTCATACATAACACCTACACTGCCCCCTAGTGGTTAACTCCTTCACTGCCAGTGTCATTTACAAAGGAATCAGTGCATTTAAAGTGGTTGTAAACCCTTACAAACCACTTTGAGCTACAGGTAAGCCTAGATTAAGGCTTACCTGTAGGTCCAAGCAATATCTCCTAAACCTATATGGTTTAGGAGATATTTGCCTGAAAACGGGCACCGCTGTCTACGGCGCATGAGCGCAGCATTTCCAAGAATGGAGCTGCCACGCGTGTCGACTCCCGTGCGCATGCACGGGAGTGACGTCATCGCGGCTTCGCCGAATGACAGCGGCGGAGCTGCGAGACGCCACCAGCAAGATGGATGCGGCGGACTACAGGGGACAGCGGCGACTTCGCCGGCTCCTGTGTCAGGTAAGTGACACATAATGGGCTACTATGCGATGCATAGTAGTCCATTATGCTTTGCCTTTGCAGGGAATGAAAGAGGAAGTAAACCCATCAGGGTTTACTTCCTCTTTAAATAGCACTGATTGCTGTATAAATGAAAAAATGTCAGATGTGTACGCCATAATGTAGCAGTCACAATAAAAATCGCTGATCGCCGCCATTACTAGTAAAAAAAAAATATTAATAAAAATGCTATAAAACTATCCCCTATTTTGCAAACGCTATAACTTTTGCGCAAACCAATCAATAATCGCTAATAGCAATTTTTTTTAACAAAAATATATAGAAGAATACGTATCGGCCTAAACTGAGGAAGAACATTTTTTTTATATATATTTTTATATATTTTTGGGGGATATTTATTATAGCAAAAAGTAAATAATATTGAATTTTTTTCAAAATTGTCGCATTATTTTGTTTATAGCGCAAAAAATAAAAACCGCAGTGGTGATCAAATACCACCAAAAGAAAGCTCTATTTGTGGGAAAAAAAGGACATCAATTTTGTTTCGGAGCCACGACGCACGACCGCGCAATTGTCAGTTAAAGCGATGCAGTGCCGAATCGCAAAAAGGGGCTTGGTCATTTGGCTGCTAATTGGTCCGGGGCTTAATTGGTTAAACAGCCTCCACACCTCTATATTACATAGCCCCCTTACCTCTGGACCCCTTTATATTACACTGCATATTAAACAGCCTCCACTGCACATCACACAATCCCCCCACCCAGGCCCCCTGCATATTACACAGCCCCCCTGCATATTGCACAGCCCCCCTGCATATTTCACAGCCCCCCCAGCTGTGTAAGCACAGAGGGATGGGGCGCTTTACTTTTTTTTGTTTTACACTGTCCCTTTGAAAGAAAAAATTCTAATCACTTTTATTGCTGTCAAAAGAAATGGACACATCCCTTGTGACAGTAAAAGGCAGTGACAGGTACTCTTTATGGAGGGATCTGGGGTCTATAAGACCCCAAATCTCTCCTTTCAACTTAAAAACATTCAAATGCCAAGTTTGGCTGTTTTGAATGCTGTCATCTTTTTAAATTTGTCTCCTTTAAGTCTTCTGTAAACTGGAAGTGATGTCCTGACATCACTTCCGGGTTACTGGATCTGAGACCTGTTCAAAGCTGATTCCGACTTTGTCCGGGTCTCTGGTGAGCCAGCAAAAGGTACCAGCTGGTTGCTCAGGCCCCTTCCGGTGGGACAGCCTGGAACACCCACAGGAGGACAGCCAGGACATCAAAGCCCAACACCTACCCCATCTAAGAACTGGGCAGCAGTGTGTCTGGTGGCTTTTTTCCTCCTTCTCTGATGTGGATCATGGCGCTTTCCTCCATGCACCCCCCTCCTCATAGACATCCAATAGGATCCCCTGACTTTTCAGACAATAAGGGAACTGGTTTTAGACCCACACTTCCTGATTCAGTGTTAGAAAAGTGAATATTAATTTGCTGTTCTAAAACACCTGAGTGGGCTCATGGTGCAATGCTCTTCACTCCGAGTCCACCACATTTTGAAGCCTATAAGAGCCTATGGCTTTAATCAGGTGCTTCAAAAAAACACCCCGCCTTTGGAATTCATGCACCCAGCATCCTGAAAGGAGCCAAACGCATGAATAGAGGGGGATCACGGCAGTCATGGATAGATCCACACTATGCATGAATCTATCCATTAACAATATAGGCGGTGGTGTGGATAGAGGGGGGGGCGGCTCCCGTGCACCCTTAATGGATGGGCCGCCCCTGGGAGGAGCCACGGTACACCTAGGCATCTGACATCCCTCAAATGGCAAAGACAAACACAGAGGCTTCAGCGCTGGAACAAACAAAAGATTTACCAAAATCGGAGAGTGCAAAATCTGGTGCACCTGTGCATGGTAGACAATCAGCTTCTCACTTTGGCTTGTTCAGTTAACCACTTCAGCTCCAGAAGGATTTACCCCCTAATGGCCAAGCCATTTTTTGCTATACGGCACTGTGTCGCTTTAACTGACAATTGTGCGGTCATGCGACGACGTACACAAACAAAATGTATGTCCTTTTTTTCCCCAAAATAATGCTTTCTTTTGGTGGTATTTGATCACCTCTGTGGTTTATATTTTTTGTGCTATCAACAAAAAAAAAGACTGACAATTTTGAAAATAAAACAATATTTCATACTGTAAAACATATCTAATAAAAAAGTGAAAAAAAAATTGAATTTTTCATAAATTTAGGCCAATTTGTGTTCTGCTACATATTTTTGGTATATTGATTGGTTTGCGCAAAAGTTATCATGTCTACAAACTATGGGATAGATTTATGGCTTTTTTTTTATTTTTACTAGTAGTGGCGGCGAGCAGTGATTTTTAGTGGGACTGCAACATTACGGCAGACAAATTGGACACTGAATGACACTTTTTGGGGACCAGTGACACTAATAGAGTGATCGGTGCTAAAAAATGCACTATCACTGTATAAATGACACTGGCATGGAAGGAATTAACAGCAGGGACAATCAAAGGGTTAAGTGTGCTCCTAGAGAGAGATTTCTAACTGTGTGGGGGATGGACTGACTGGAGGAAGAGAGACATCTGTGTTCCTGATTAGCAGGATGCAGGAACACAAGATCTCTCTCTTCCTCTCTGACAGAACGACAGTCTGCCTTGTTTGCAAAGGCAGACCATCGTTCTGCCTCTTCAGTGAACGATCTGCGTATCCCGTTGCCCATCGCAGCTACCGGACCCACTGATTGGCTCCCGCTGTGTCCAATCACAGTTGGAACGGGTCGCGGGCAGTGCGTGCACATGCCCCAGAACCCAAGGCAGAAACAACGTATGGGTACATTGTTTTGCGCAACCAGACCGCCTTACCGCAGTAAATGTACGGCGGGTCGGTCCGGAAGCAGTTAAGCTCTGACATTAAAAATGTAGAAGCTGATTGGTTTCTTTGCAGAGCTACCCCAGATTTTACACTCTCCAGTTTTAGTAATCCAACCCAATTGACCACTGGACAGCTTGCTACCGTCACTGGTAGCTTGAGCGCACCTTGGAATGACGGTGCTGCAAACAAGATGGCGATGTTGATAACTTTTGACTTAGAGACAAGTAAAAAGGAAGTATCAGATATAAATTCAGATCCAAACCCTAAATTTATATCATTTAGTTTAACCTCTTGGCGTCCGCGCTATAGCTGAATGATGGCCACAGCACGGACCTGAATTTCCGGGAAGCCGTCATAAGAAGGCCTCCCCTTTGCACGCTCCCCCCTGCAGGTGTACGCGGCGCGCACTGTGATCACAGAGTCACTGAGACTGAGTCCCGGCCCCTTACCCCATGATCAGCTGTCAGCCAATGACAGCTGATTATATGATGTAAACAAAAGCTCGGTAAACAGTCTTTTTTCTCCACCAGTGGTGTCAATCAGTGCCATCTAGCAGTGCTGCCTATCAGTGTAACCAACCAGTGCTGACCAGTGCCCATTATTACCATCCATCAGTGCCCATCACTGTCACCTATCAGTGCCCATCAGTGCCATCTCATCAGCGTACATCAATGAAGGAGAAAAACAAAATATAAAAAAAATATAAAAAAAAATTTTGATAACAAAAAAAAAAACGCAGAGGTGATCAAATACCACCAAAATAAATCTCTGTTATTGGGGAAAAATTATAAAAATTTAATTTGGGTACAATGCTGTATGACCGCACAATTGTCATTCAAAGTGCATCAGCGCTGAAAGCTGAAAATTGGTCTGGACATGAAATGGGTTTAGGTGCCCAGTAAGTGGTTAATAAAGTGTGTTTTTATTTTTTTCCTTTTTAGCTTGCTTATCATTGCTCTGTGTCAGATTCCTGGCAGTGGTCCATATCTGCCAAATGAGGATAACTACAGCTGTGGGTAATCCTAACCATGAGGTTATGTGACAGGGTGACAACACCAGAGCATAACTGGAAAACAATTATCAACCTAGAACAAGAAGTATCAACAAGGATCTTCGTGGCAGAATCACCAGGTATTATTATAAGCTGCAACAATCAAATGAGAAAATAAAAATGATTTTAGACATTACATTAACATTTTAAAGTGGACCTGATCTCTAAATCTATTACAAATAGATTGATGGAGGATTCACCTCCCTGGTATTCTAAGGCATGATCTGCAGGGGTGTGCCACAGTCTGTGACTGGCAGTTATCTGCCCACACCATATTATCGCCATAATAATAAAGATCTGATTTCAAATATATATTTGTATGATAATGTAAAACAGTTTATTGATATTAATTATTTCTTTTTACTCTGTATTCCAAAGGCTGTTTTTTTTTTTTTTTTGAACATGTGACCAGCAGCAGAGGACCTGGCTGGAAGGGAGCTGGGTCATGTGACAGCTTTATATCGATTAGGAAAAAGGTACTTAGATTTTTTTTTTTATCAAAATAAATATATACACTTAGATTTATTTTTAAATCAAAATAAATAGAGTGCCATCATCCATATACAGATAGAGAAGGGCATTCATGGCTTGAAGGCTTTATACATGGGTGATCGGGCATCATCCCGTTATAGTTTTTAGAACAGTTGGTTGGCTCTTTAGTGATATCCGATGCGGCTAAAAGCTGTTCTTCCCAGGTTTCCCGTCCAACTGGGAGACCCAAGCCACCAGCCGCTGCATCCGCAGGTTAGGCTGAGACCTGTATGAAGCCTGATTTGGCTCCGATTGGGTCTCTGATGTAAAATCCAAGAAGCAACGTAACAAAGCCACTTTCGGTTTACTCGGCTGACAATAGCATCGATTAAAAAAAAAAAAATTACAGCATTCAGGATCGCCGTTTGTGATGATCTGAAAACTTTTAAGTGCAAAGGAGGGATTTGGGATCCCTCCATAAAGAGTACCTGTCACTACCTATTACTGTCACAAGGGATGTTTACATTCCTTTTGACACCAATAAAAGTGATCAGATTTTTTTTTTTTTTTGTTTAAAGGGACAATGTAAAAAATAAATACATAAACAAATAAATAAATAAATAAGAAAATAATAACATTTTACACATCTATGTACTCTGCGATACATGACCTTTCACATTATACAAAAAAATTGTGCTAACTTTACTGTTTAGTTTAGTTTTTAATTCATGAAAGTGTATTTTTTTTATATGTATGATGTTTGGGAGTTCTAAGTAATTTTATAGCAAAAAATATGGATTTTAACTTGTAAGCAACAAATGTCAGAAATAGGCTTAGGCGTGATGAAAGGGTTGAACTGTGTGTGTTTCGTATCACTTTAAATCATTTAACAGAAATAATTGTTAGAAATTTAGATATTAGCAATAAATATGAAAGAAATGAATCAAGAAGGAGAAGGTTTTATCAATGCCCATAAGAGTCCTTAATATGATGTTGCATGCTGGTGTGAAAAGAAGTGAGAATCTGAAAAAGGTTTCCTACAAAAAGCTGATAAAGGTATTTTCACATTTTTATGATCTGCAGTATTGTTCGTGGTTCGCAAAATACATGAACTACCAAAGTTTGGCCCGAACTTATGCTCGGGCCGAACCATTCACTCATCCCTAATTACAAATGTGCTTCTAGAAAGATGGTCAAACATTCCCATAGACACACTCCTAAACCTTGTGGACAGCCTTCCCAGAAGAGTTGAAGCTGTTATAGCTTCAAAGGGTGGGCCAAATCAATATTGAACCCTATGGACTAAGACTAGGATACCATTAAAGTTACCGTATTTATTGGCGTATAACACACACTTTTTCCCCCTTAAAATATGGGGCAAATCATGTGTGCATGTTATACGCAGATATAGGCTGCCACCGAGGGGAAGGAGGGGGAGAGCACCACTGAAATAGAGACGGATCTCCTGTGTGCTCTGCTCTGCTCGCAGTCACACTCAGTCCCGCCCCCTGGACAGCTCCTAGCATTGATGTCCCGACATTGGACTGGCGTTATGTCCATCATAGGGTCCGGGCCAAGGGAAGGGACTGGGCGTGATGCCGAGCTGAGTACACAGGAGATCCAGCTCTGTCTATTTTGGCAAGGCTGCAGATGGGCATTGATTAGGCTGCAGATGGGCACTAATCAGGCTGCAGTGAGGAGCAAGGCTGCAGATGGGCACATATCAGGCTGCAGATGGGCATAGATCAGGCTGCAGATTGGCACAAATCAGGCTGCACTGAAGTTGCAGATGGGCACAGATCAGGCTGCATTGAGGCTGCAGATGGGCATTAATCAGGCTGCATTGATGCTCACTGACCATCATTTTGCTTCAAAGTGGTTTATTTAAAAAAAAAAAAGTTTTTTTTCCTGAAACTTCCCTCTTAAATTGGGGTGGGTGTTATACACCGGCGCGTGTTATATGCTGATAAATATGGTAATTTACGTGTAAAGGCAGGCATCACAATATTATTGGTAATATAGCGCTAGGGATGAGCTTCGTGTTCGAGTCGAACATACGTTCGACTCGAACATCGGCTGTTCGCCCGTTCGGCGAATTCCGAACATTATGAGCCGTTCACGCCAAATTCGTGTGGCCCTCACGGCCCACAATGCACTGCGTCATCGCAGTGCATTGCTGGCTCATGTTTGGCCAAGCATGCACTGTGACCCCGCATGCTTGGCCAATCACAGCGCCAGCAGCGAGGAGAGCCATGATTGGCCACAGGCAGGATTTAGTGGGTGTTGTGTGCCTCCAGCACAATATACGCCTGTATCTACCCTTTATTGCTGTTCTCTAATAGAGCCATCTGCAGGGCTTAGTGGGTGTTGTGTGCCTCCAGTACAGTATACCCCTTTATCTCTGGTGTTCTATAATAAAGGCATCTGCAGGAGTTAGTGGGTGTTGTGTGCCTCCAGCACAATATACACTACCTAACTTCTGTTTTACCCAACTCCCTTCAGGCCATTACCATGTCTGGAAGGCCAGCAAGGAGAGGCAGACAGGCGCGAGCCGATAAAAGAGGGCAAGCAGGCTCTGTGGGGCAAGCAGGCTCTGTGTCTAGAGACAACAGTGCTGGTCTTGGACGCGGTGCATTGTCATCAGCACGTGGCCATGGGACACGCTTGTCCTTCTTTTCGGCAGCTGGACATGTTGAACCGCAACATGCCAATGACTTGGTAGAGTGGATGACCAAGCCCTCTTCATCCTCCTCATCCTCTCTTACCCAATCTCAGGGTACTAGCAAAGCAGCTGCCAACGCATCGTCTTCCCTCCTCTCAATGTCATCATCAGTGACTCCTTCCCTAGACCCACCACGTCCTCCTGAGGAGTCTCCTGAACTCTTTGAGCACAGTGTTGGGTACATGCTCCAGGAGGATGCCCAGTGTTTTGTAGGCTCTGATGATGACACTCAGCTAGAGGAAGGCAGTAGCGTGAATGCAGAGAGAGGGGATGCTCAAGAAGGACAGCAATCTGGCAGTCATGTTCCACAAGCTGCAGCATACTGCCAGGTTTGCTACAGCGATGAAGAGGGAGGGGATGATGAGGGCACTGACTCCACATGGGTGCCTGGTAGGAGAGAGGAGGAGGAGGAGGAGGCACATGTCCAACGAGGCAGGATGCCCTCCGGGGGCCAGCTTAGGGGCAGCACACCGACTGAATCACACCGCAGAGCTCCGCCTGTGCAGGGCGCTGCCTCTGCGCGTTATTCTAAAAGTTCTTTGGTGTGGGCCTTTTTTGAGACGAGTGTATCAGATCGCACCGTGCTATTTGCAACATATGTCTCAAGCGTATCTCGCGTGGCCAAAACATCAGCCGCTTGGGCACCACATGCTTGACCAGACATATGTTGACCTGCCATGCAGCTCGTTGGCAAGCGTACCTCAAAGACCCACACCAAAGAACAAAGCAGACCTCTCCTTGCTCCTCATCAGCTGGCATCTCCAACCCCACTAGACCTTCAGTCCTCTCTGAAACCTGCTCTGAGAGGAATGAAGGTGTAGAATTAGGTGTGTCACAGCCAAGTGCTTCCGGGCACTCTGCTAGCAGTACACCCACGTCCGATTATAGCAGGCAAATGTCCCTGCCCCAGCTGCTGGACCGGCGAAAGAAGTTCACTCCCAGCCATCCACATGCCCAGCGGTTGAATGCTAGCTTGGCTAAATTGCTAGCACTTCAACTGCTGCCTTTTCAGTTGGCAGACTCGGCCCCCTTCCGTGAGTTTGTACAATGTGCGGTTCCTCAGTGACAGGTCCCCAAATGCCACTTTTTCTCATGGAAGGTGATTCCGGCTCTCAACCGGCATGTGGAAGGCAATGTCCTTGCCTCGCTGGACAGGCCGGTCAGCGGTAAGGTGCATATTACCGCTGACTCATGGTCCAGCAGGCATGGATAGGGACGTTACCTGTCTTTCACGGCCCATTGGGTCACTCTTCTGGCAACTGGGAAGGATGCAGGACAAGGTGCAGTAGTGTTGGAGGTTGTTCCGCTACCACGCCTCCAAAATGCTACTATTGGTTGTGACACACCTCTCTCCTCCACCCCCTCCTCTTCTTATTCCTCCATGGCCTCTTCCAGTGCTCTGCCTCAGAACCAGCGGAGCTCCGTAGGCGTTCCAGGGGCTACGCAAGTACGCAGGCAAAACGATGCCATGCCGTGCTTGCGCTGGTTTGTTTGGGGGACAGGAGCCACACTGGGGCGGATGTTTTGTCAGCTCAGCAGGGGCAGGCCGAGAGGTGGTTGATGCCACGCCAGCTTAAGCCAGGAATGGTGGTTTGCGACAATGGCACCAACCTCCTCTCCGCCCTCCGACAGGGACAACTGACCCATGTGCCCTGTGTAGCTCACGTCCTTAACCTGGTGGTGCAGCGGTTCTTGGGCAGGTACCCGGGCCTACAGGATGTCCTGAAGCAGGCCAGGAAAGTCTGTGTGCATTTCCGCCGATCATTTAATGCCTGTGCCCGGCTGGCTAAGCTCCAAAAGGAGTTGAACCTGCCCAAGAACTGCCTTATATGTGACATGCCCACCAGGTGGAACTCAACGTTGGCCATGCTGCAGCGGCTGCACATGCAGCAGAGGGCCATCAATGAGTACCTGTGCGACTATGGCACCAGGACAGGGTCAGGGGAGCTCGGTTTTTTCTCACCACGCCAGTGGGGCATGATCAGGGATGCATGCACTGTCCTGTCACCGTTTGAGGAGGCCACAAGGATGGTGAGCAGTGACAGTGCATGCATCAGTGACACTGTACCTCTTGTCCACCTCTTGGAGCATACGCTGCGTGGAATAATGGACAGGGCACTTGAGGCAGAACAGAGGCAGGAAGAGGAGGACTTCCTTGCCTCTCAAGGCCCCCTTTATCCAGACAGTGTTCCTGCTGTGCCACCCATCACACAGGAAGAGGATGAGGAGGAGGAAGAGGAGGAGGAGGATGATTGTGTCAGCATGGAGGTGGAGGCTGGCACTCAGCATCAGCAGCAGCAGCAGTCTTGTAGGGATGATTTACAGTCCCAAGAAACCCGTGGACTTGTACGTGGCTGGGAGGAGGTAGCTGCAGATCATGTTGTCCTTAGTGACCCAGAGGACTCCGGACCGAATGCCTCAGCTAACTTACGCTGCATGGCCTCCCTGATCCTGCAAAGCCTGCGGAAGGATCCTCATATTCTTCGGATCAAGGAGAGGGACCATTACTGGCTGGCCACTCTCCTTGATCCATGGTACAAGGGTAAGGTTGCCGACCTTATCTTGCCATCGCAGAGGGAGCAAAGGATGAGACATCTCCGGGAGGCCTTGCAGAAAGGTCTGTGCAACGCGTTCCCAGAGACTGGGAGGTTACAAACTCCTGGTCCTGGACAACGTGTTGCTGAGGCATCGGTCAGAAAGAGCGGTGGAGAAGGTGGCCATCTGACTGATGCTTTCAGACAATTTTTTAGTCCGCAGCCCCAAGGTATGATCGGTTCCAGCAACCATCGTCAGCGTCTGATTTACATGGTGCAGAAATACCTAGGGGCAAGGTCAGACTTGGACACCTTTCCCACCGAAAATCCTCTGGCTTACTGGGTCTTGAGGATGGATCACTGGCCAGAGCTTGCACAGTATGCAATTGAGCTACTGGCCTGTCCTGCATCCAGCGTTCTTTCAGAACGCACCTTCAGTGCTGCTGGTGGCTTTGTTACCGATCACAGGGTGCGCCTGTCTACCGAATCAGTTGATCGACTGACCTTCATCAAGATGAATCAGTCTTGGATCACCCACAGCTACCAAGCACCTGAAGCTGATGTAACCGAATAATTGTTTTTGAAATATCACATCCCTTCAAGACTGCCTATGCTGATGCTGAGTGACTGTCCTGTTATGTTGATTGTCTATCCTCTTCCTCCTCCGCTGATATGTTGGAAGAACATTTCTGGTTCTGGGTGATGCCATCAGCCCAATTTTTCTGCCCCTGTTTAACAGGGGCGTTTAATTACAATTTTTGATGCAATGCTTTGCAGCAGGGCTAATTCCTGCAATAAAACTAGAGTATATGGGAGAGGTTGCAGTGTCGTGGCACCAGCACCAGTGCCTAAGGCCCAATTTTTCTGCCCCTGTTTAACAGGGACATGTAATTACAATTCTTGATATAATATTTCACAGGAGGGCCCGTTCCTTTGCCCACCCAGAGTAACTGTGAGGACTTATAGTGTTGTGGCACCAGCACCACAACCACCAAAGGTCAATTTTTCTACCACTGTTCAACAATGGCATGTAATTACAATTCTTGTTATAATCGTTCTCAGCAGGGCGCTCCAGCGCCCACCAAGAGTCACTTTGAGGGCTTACAATGTTGTGGCAAAACCAACACCTTGTTCCGCCATTTCTGCAGAGCATATAGGGCAGGCCCCTACTTTCAAACATCTAACTTACAAACATCTCCTACTTGCAAACGGAAGGAGACAACAGCAACTGAGATGAAAAAAGATGGACGACAAAACTAATTATACAGGGGTGATAACCCTTCCCTATGTTTTCCAAAAAGCTTAAAAATAGTTTTTTTGACTGGAGCTACACTTTAAAAATGTACCAGTTGAAAATTACAAACAGATTCAACTTAACACAGCAAACCTACACAGTCCCTGTCTTGTTTGCACCACCTGTATACTGCTGTTCTGAGTATATAGGGCCTGGGGGCCACACGCATTTCCTTTTTTTAATATGGGTACTTGTTTTCCCTTAATATGCGTACAAGACCCAAAGGGACTGGTAATGGGCAGGGAGGGCTACCCATGCCATTTTTCTCAATGATTTTCAACCATATTGCAGGAACCAGATATAACATTAAAACCGCAAGCAGTTTTAAATGATGTTATTTCCGTTTAATGTCATTTTGTGCAGGGACTGTTCTAAACACGGGAAACATGTGGCACTTCACAGGCATACTACAGACACCCCCCAGGCACCATATTTAAAGGAATATTTCATTTTTTTTTCACTTTAATCGTCATTAAAATCAGTGCTCCCGCCAAAGCGGGCATTTTTAAAAACATTTTTGGCATTGACCCATGTCCCCTGGGGCAGGAGCCAGGTCCCCAAACCCTTTTTAGGACAGTATCTTGCATATTAGCCGTTAAAATTAGCACTTTTCATTTCGAACATTCGAGTCCCATAGACTTCAATGGGGTTCTAAAGTTCGTACGAATTTGGGGTCCGTTCGAAAGTTCTGGTGCGAACCGAACCGGGGGGTGTTCGGCTCATCCCTATATAGCGCAGTTTGCAATCTTCCCTAAAAAGGGAAAGGAATTACGTTGTGAATGTAAACCAAAAAAACGCCTACTCAAAAACCCAATGTGTTTTGAGACTTGCTCTACTTCAGGGGCAGATGGACTCTAATATTCAAGGTAAAAATGAAAAATAAATAAAATATACCAAATATATATATTCTAACACAATACAGTAATAGAGTCTGCAGGCAGACTACTTACACTGTCTTATATTAAACCTATAAATTACATCAGATTTTCAAAAGAAGCATGGCCTGCAGATACATATTAAATCCAAGGAAATTCAATGCATTTCATTCAAACTCTAAAGGCAATGAGGAAAACCCAGTTCAGTAACAAGCGTAGAGATCCCTCTAGAACGCTGCAAAACATAAAAAGGTATTTTCGTGCCAAAAACAAATAAAAAAAATATACCTAATATATTAAACAAAATCAAAAATAATAATAATAATGAAAAATAAATTTAAAATGTGCTCTTCCAAAAAATTACATACCTTGTCATGCCACTGGAAAAGCTCTATGTGAAATATAAAAAGGGTAGGTTGTTTTTGGAACAGCACGTTTTGTATATATTTTTTGGGGGGGATTTTGGTTATTATATTTAATACGGTATATTTTTGATTTCTATACATTTTTGCCAAGACAATCCTTTTTTGTCCTAGAGGGATCTCTGCATTTGTTTCGGTGCTGGGTTTCCCCTACTGCCTCCAGTGGGGTTTGGGTGAAATGCATGAACTTTCTTTCAATTTAATATGTATCTACAGATCATGTTTCTTTGAAAAATCTGATCTAATTTATAATCTCAATACAACACAGTATAGGTAGTATGCTTTTAGAGTCTGTTTTTTACCCTGAAGAAGAATAAGTCTCGAAACTCACCAGGCATTTGGTGAGGAGTTTTGGTTTGTTATACACTCACAACGCAATTCCTTTCCGTTTGAGGGATGATTGCAAACAATATACTGTATATAGTATATATATAGCACTTTTTAATAACCTGTATACCATGTCTTTACAATTTGTGGGTTTTCAGCATGATAAAAATATTGTTTTGTAGCAATTTTAACTTTTTACTTTTCTTTATATTTGTGTGCCCTATAAAATCCCCACCAACCTCGTTTGTGGGACCTTTCTGCCAAAGCTGCTTTCGGAATTTCGTTGGTTGCAGGCTCTCCAGACCAGCATAATAGGGGAAATCAAGGCACAGCCTGTCAAGAGTGCAGGATAAGATAAGTATAATTTCTTTTTAGTGGTATCCTAGAAAAAAAAAATTCAATCCTTGCAGTGTGGGGGAACCCAACTGGCAAGGTCGCTTTCAAATTACCCCAGAGGTCAACATTTTTGTATACCGTGTGTGTTCTTTTCAAGAAAAGGACAAAGATCCTTTTCAGAAGTCAATGACTTCTGAACTTTATGTTTATATTTAAGTGCGCCATACTTTTCGCAGTCCATAATAATCCTGTTACTCTTTAACCACGAGTCACTTCTCTGGGATTTGATGAACCCCACAGTTAAGTACTTCAACGAAGTTGTTCGTCAAACTTCTGAACTTTGATCCATGTTAAGTGGTGATTGATAAAAGCATTTTATTGGTTTCTTCCATAAATAAGCACTTGTATTTTGTTTGTGATGCCTCTTTGTGCGTCACAAGGATTGCAGAGCATGGGGACTTATCATATTGGGGCTATAAACCAGATCACAGAGATCAAGGAGAAAGAAAGTGATGAAGGAGAAAGACGTGACTCAGGAAACTTTTTCAGTTAGTCCTGTTTACTTTAGAAGCTGGCTAATGAAATAATAATTATTTTACATTTTTAAGAGTCAGTCTAGGTTTCTGGTAGATGTTAGGGAGTTAAAACTGAATTCCGGACAAACAGCTGAATGCACAGTTTAAGTATATATGTGGAAACTATCATACCTCCCATAAGGTTTGTTTTTACGTCCAGCCAGCCCATGCATATTTTACCCAGTCCTACCTGACACAACAGTCAGAATTATGACCTGACTTTTTTCTAATGTAGTTATAGCAATTTAACTAGGTCACCACCTTGTCTACAGCCTGGGACTGGACAGGAAGAAATTGTGCAGCTCTTATTAGCAGGTTTCCTATCAGTCTACACACCTAATTGACCTGAATTTCTCCGGTCTCCCTCTCCCAGTTGATCCAGGACATCTTACAGAGTTCTACTGTAAATCAAATTGTATGATGACTCATATTAGGTAACATTCAGATGCTTATATGAGAAGTATTTAAAAATACATGTGATTTTTTTCTAAATTAACCACTTTAGCCCCGGGAGAATTTACCCCCTTCCTGACCAGAGCACTTTTTGCAATTCGGCACTGCAACGCTTTAACTGACAATTGCACGGTCATGCAAAGTTGTACCCAAACAAAATTGCCGTCCCTTTTTTCCCACAAATAGTGCTTTCTTTTAGTGGTATTTGATAGCCACTGCGGTTTTTATTTTTTGCTCTATAAACAAAAAAAAGCGACAATTTTGAAAAAAAACACATCATTTAGTACTTTTTGCTATAATAAATATTCCCATTTTTTTTTTAAAAAAAAGCTCTTTTTTTCTCAGTTTAGGCTGATATGCATTCTTCTACATATTTTTGGTGAAAAAAATCGCAATAAGCGTATATTGATTGGTTTGCGCAAAAGTTATAGCGTCTACAAAATAGGGGATAGATTTATAGCATTTTTATTATTATTTTTTATTTTTTTATTTTTTATTTGTACTAGTAATGGCGGCGAGATGCGATTTTTATTGTGACTGAGAAATTATAGTGGACACATCAGACAATTTTGACACATGTTTGGGACCATTGGTATTAATACAGCGATCAATACTATAAAAATGCATTGATTACTGTAAAAATGTCACTGGCAGTGAAGGGGTTAACACTAGGGGGCGATCTAGGGGTTAACTGTGTTCCCTGGTACCTGTGTTCCCTGATTATAACTGAAGGGAGAGGGGACTGACTAGAGGAAGTGACAGATCGTGGTTCCTAGCTAATAGGAACAAACAATCTGTCACTCCTGTCAGAACAGAACAGAGAAGTGTGTTCACACACACTCATCCCTATTCTGTGTCTCCTGGTCACGATCGCATGTGCGCCTGCTATCCTGATCCCGCAAGCTGACGTATAGCTATAATGGCTCGCGCAGAGGGGGGGGCCAACCGGCCACAGTATAACTGTGGCGGTTGGTTGGGAAGCAGTTAGTACCTGACTGAATAGATTGGTGTTATTTTATATTGGCTGTCAGTTAGGTTTTATATAGATGCTAACCCTTGGCTTATTCAGGAGGTAGTGGTATATGGGTGCTGGACCAAGTTGTTTACAGGTTTTGAAAAAGTGGGGAAACGTATTACTTGAACCCAATTCTCCAGAATTCAACAGCTCATCAAAAATATGGTGACAGTGTCTCCTGTTAGGTCTCCCCAGTATACTCATCGATCCACTGTCATCCACTACCTACCCTCATGCAGGAGAATTTTTTGAGCAAGCAGATAAGCACAAGAGGTCTGCTATGCTGAACCCTACCTTGAAACCTTTATTGCAAGGATCCATGGGGTGCCTGTAAGTTACCTGTTCACAGCATAGCTGCCCGGCTTGGGACCTGTAAGCTAGTGAAGATCACTGGAGGAGCAGTGCCCATTACCATGATTTTCAGCTTCTAAAGAGATCCCACAGGTAGAGTATATGCATAGTTACGTTGGTCCAAGCTGGATCAATGTAATTATGTAACCAATGCCTTACCTGCAATTTGTCTTTAAATATATTGTTTTTAAATGTAGGTAGTGTAAGTACCTGCATTGCACTTGCTGTTAGCCTTTTGTAGTCCTGTACAGCAGAGCTCAGACTCCATGCTGAAGGAGCGACACACAACGTTCAGAACAAGGTTGAACAATTGTATTAATGAGTTGCAGGTAGAGTCGAAAATGAGGTATACGGCAGTCTGCAATTACTAGTACTAGTAATATGGCTTTAGTAAATGTGGCAGAACACTTGAGTAACAGTTCCAAACATTTAGATTACAGCAAGCTCAGTAACACGGACTGTGCCAGTACAGCAGCACTGATAGTGACAGTTACAGAATCACAGTTGTGCACAGTATACAGTATACAGTATCTTCAACACCACAGATAACACACAGGTATGGCCTAGATTACCAGGTCAGCATATGCAATTGGGTGGCTGGGTGGCTGAATGGCAGGTGGTGGAAAAATATTCTCTTGAAGTAAGTATATTAGACTTATGAGGGTATTCCAGAGATTGGTCAGCAGCAAAGCATATACAGTAGTGATGTCCAAAATCTCTCCCTCATTGACCAGGTGTCTCTAATAAGCAGGTTCCTCTCTCTATTTTAGCCACTTGCAAATGCATGATAAAGGCAGCAAGGCACTGGTGTATATTACTACTGCCCATAGTAAAGATGGCCACCTAAGGTCTCTGAGTGTTGCAGTGTCCAATGTGGCCACTGCTTCCCTGGTGACCCCTACGGAGTCTTCAGAGCCCTCAGCAGATTTAAGTTTCTTAGAGGCTTCGGGTGTTTGGAGGCTATCATGGGTAGACCAACCCCCCTTACTTGGATCAGTGACAGTGCCCTCAAGGGTGTCCACAGAATATTCCACAGGAATGTCTACAGATTCTTCAGGACACTCGGGATCCTGATCAGCATAAGAAGAAGATGAGTTGAGTTTGCAGTGCAAGGAGCATTCTGAGAAATGAAAGCATCATTGTGCTGCTCCTTCCTTCCATGTTTGGTAAAGGCCAGAGGAGGGACAAGACCTACAAGTATTACTGAACAGCAAAAATCAAGTCTTCTGCCCTGCCAGACAATGTTGTAATGTGTGGCAGAGCTGTGTCATTTCCGGGGCTGGATGGACAGAAATACAACTGATGTGGCATATAAAACAGCTCCCGTATACCTACTGTATTTCATTTTGTACTTAGCTGTTTGCCTGAAATGGATGAGTTTTATAGCCCTTGTACAAGGAGAGTTTGTACAGTATATGTGTTTATAGCTGGTAACATATATTAGTGAACCCTGCACAGAAAAGCAAATGAAATTGCAAGAACAAAGGAAAAGTACGTACATTACTTGAACAAAGTACACCACTCTTATCAGCCTCATCAACAACTAAATTATCCAAAGAGGTTGACTTTGAATTGCTCTACAACATAAAGAAAACATCATATCAATCTTGTAATCTTTATGTTTTCCTGAACTTTAAATACCTTTGATCTTAGTAATCTCTAAGCCCTTGCACACACGGTCGGACATTCCGACAACCAAATCCGTCGGATTTTGTCCGACGGATTTTGTCCGACGGATTTTGTCCGAAACTGTTGCATACACACGGTCGGACAAAGTTGTCAGAAAATCCGATCGTACATAACGTGATGACGTTATTTCGTTAGGATGGGACTACGTTCAGGCTAGTAGCCAATAGCTTTGGTGTAGGAATTTGATCTTAGCATGCGTGGCACTTTGTCCGATCGGAATTCTCTATACATGATCGGACAAAGTCTGACTGGATCATGTTGTCAGAAAGTTTTATAGCCCAGCTGGAAAACTTGGTCCGTCGGATACTCAGACGGAAACAGTCCGATGGAGCCCACACACTGTCGGATTATCCGACAACATGGTCCTATCGGACATTGTCCATCGGAATGTCCGACCGTGTGTACAAGGGCTAAATCTATGTTTGCATTAAAAATATAGTAGCTATACCCCAAGAAAAACTTTCCCCAAAAGAACAATATTTAGTAAGAGAGCTTCAGGTCCATGTTTATATCACACCGTTCCGTGGCTATCGATTCCATTTTGTTAGTCAGAGGTTGGTATTTCGTGTAAATATTGCAATTTTTTAATTATTATTAGAATCATAAATGTATGTAATAAGCGCAGCTCAAAAACAGAAAACACTGCACTAATTCAGTAATGGTCTCAACAATAAAGGTGTCCCTGGTAACGGGACATGGTCTACTGGCACCCGAGGAGCAGATAGCAAAGTGCATCTCCCCATCCTTGAAACAGACTGCGCTTGTCTACAAGTGCAAGTGCCAGTGCAGTGATGTTAGCTGTCTGCTGCCCCTAGGGTTCCCATACCATATCATGAATGTACATGTTTTTCCTGTGTATTGCTGGTATAGCCTGATTGTCACCTATATATTGTTACAATAGCTGATTTGTTGCCCATGTACCTTCACCCCAGTCCATTTGTTGCCCATACATTTCTATCAAAGACCATTTGTTTCCAAAGTATTACCCCAGTAGCCTGTTTTTCATTTGTGTATTGTCACAATTGTGCTTTTCTTACCCATGTATTATGACCATAGCCTATTTGTTGCTCACGTATATCCACACAAGATCATTTCTTGTTTGTGGCTCTTGTATTATCATCGTTGCCCATTTGTTGACCATGTATTGACACCATTGTCTATCTGTGTCCCATTGGGGACATTTTCTGAGACTTCCTGCCCCATAGCCAAAACAAGAAGTGAGAGGAAAGCCACCCAAAGTCAAGGAAGATGTATCCTCTATTTCTCTTCTGGTGGCAACCCAAAATTTGGGAGTTTTTATTACTTTCACTCTTGGTGATAGTGGTAAACAGGAGTAAAGTAAAGAGGGTGAATCTCCCTAATGGGGCACAAAAACAACAGTAAAAACTTGGAAGATTTTCTAATCCCTCTTCACTCTATCTAAAAGGAAAAAAAGTTTTGACTTTAGTTATATATCAAAGAGCATCTGCACCTTTGGTACAATTGACATTTAATCAATTCTCCAATAGTGAGGATCTGGAAAAAAATCCTTCTAGGCATAGTATTTCAAATCTAAATTTTTGGATCACTCCACTAATATAAAGTCCAGCTGAGCCTTGATACATATCACCAAAAGAAAGCTCTATTTGTGTGAAAAAATGATAACACTGATAATACTGCTGTGTTGTTTTTATATTTTTTACTAAAAACGTTTTTCTTAGTTTCTGTCAGTAAATGTTGTAAATAAGTAATTTTTCTCCTTCACTGATGTGCACTGATGAGGCAGCACTGATGGGCACTGATAGGCTGCACTGATGAGCACTGATGAGGTGGCACTTATGGGAACTGATTAGATGGCACTGATGAGGAGGCAATAATATGTCGCACTTATGGGCACTGTTAGGTGGCACTAATAGGTAGCACTCATGGGTGGCAATGGTGGGCACTGATATGTGGCACTGGTTGACACTGATAGGTGGCACTGATAGGTGGCACAGATAGGCACTGATAGGCAGTAATGGGCATTAATGGGTGGCACTGATGGGCATTGATGGGCAGCACTGATATGCAGCACTGATGGGCACTGAAAGCCAGCACTGACTGACATCACTAATGGGCAATGATTGGTGGCACTGGTGGGCACTGATTGCTGGCACTGGTTAACACTGATTGCTAGCACTGCTGGTGCTTTATTGTAATAAGGGCACTGATGATCATTGTCATGATTACCTGTCTTGCTGTCCCCTGCGAGAAGATGCCGTTGATCAGCTTTCCTCGCCACACACTCTGACAGTGTGAGGTGATGAGAGACAATTATGACACTTCCTTGTTTACATGTAACCGGCTGTGATTGGAAACGGCCAATCACATGGTTAAAGAGCCACATTAGCGGCTCTTTACAGATATTGGGGTTGCACCGCATCCTAGCAACAGGACACAGCCGCGATCGCCACGTTGTGCACCCCTGTGGGTGTGTAGGATCGACCATTTGGATGTGCACCAAGAATAAAAGCCGCACCATTCCTCTGTCATTTGATGGTGAGGAGGCAGCAAGTGGTTAAAGTAATTTTTCATTTTTATTGTTGCACTTTAAGCATAATTAAAATCATTGCTCCTGAAAAAACTATTGTTTTAAAAAAAAAAAATTGCATTGATTCATGTCCCCCAGGCCAGTACCTGGACCCCCCATACTACTTTTAGGCCAATTACTTGCATATAAGCTTTCAAAATGGCCACTTTTGATTTTTCTCTGTTTGCCTCCCATAGACTTCAGTGGGTTTTGCTGTTCAGTTTAGAACTTTTCCCCTGCTCGGGAGTACAGCTGCGAACCAAACAGGGGGTTGTTCGGCCCATGTCTACTTAGATACAGTTTAGTTCCGCTTTTGGATATCATATTATAAGGTAATTATAGTTTTATCAGATGCCCTTGATAAAGTCAAAATCTGCTTCTTTATAAACAGCAGTTTCTTTTTCTTCCATGAATTACAGCTGTATGTTATTTAGAGCCATAATAGCTTGCAGTTAAGCTGTTCATGTTTATTGCTTGATTATTTTAATACCCTTTGTAAAGAGCTGAACTGAAGTACAAATGTGATACGCCCAGGGCCGGACTGGGAATAAAAACCAGCCCTGGAAAAAAATTCATACCAGCCCCACAGCATTATTATACCAGCCCAACAGCATAATGTCATTATTTTCTTGTTCACGAAAGGGAAAACCATACATTTTAAAGCACATTTGATGAAGAGTATTATAAATAGATATGAAATCACATAGGGCTTTATATATATATATATATATATATATATATATATATATATATATTCAAATTCCAGACTCCCTCAGACTGCAGACATGATACAGGAAATGGTCAGAGACTGCAGACATGATTCAAGAGCTTAATGCAGCCTCAGCAGTGCCCATCAAATACAGCCTCACTGTGCCCATCAATGCGGCCTCACTGTGCCCACCAATGCGGCCTCACTGTGCCCACCAAAGCAGCCCCTCCTGTGCCCCATGTCCCACTCTGCAGTCCCTGTCTGTGGGAAGGTGTGTTGTTGATGCACGGTACAGTACCTTGTATGCCAACAGGATATACATTACGGTCAGCAGCAGGCAGGGTCTGTTCTCGTTTTGGATGGGGATGGTGCTCCTTCCAGAGGATCTGTTTGCTGTGAGATGGAGTGGTCCCTGGCCACCTGCACCTTCAGCCGTCCTCAAAGAGCAGGGGGGAGTGGAGATCAGAGGGGTGGGGAGCGGAGAGCGCTGGAGGGGAACTTGAGAGCACGGGCCAAAAAGAACAGGGGTGGAGAGCATGGTAGGCTGAGAGCACTGGGGGGGCTAAGAGTGTGGGGTGGTGAAGAGCACTGGGGGGGCAGAAAAGCAGGGGTGGAGAGCACGGGGGCTGGAGAGTACTGAGGGGGTACAAAGAGAAGAGGGGGTGGAGAGCAATGGGGGGAGCTTGAGAGCACCAGTGGGGGCCAGAAAGAACAGAGGTGGAAAGCACAGGGGACTGGAGAGCACGATGGGGGGTGGAGAGCACTGGTAGGGTTGGAGAGCACATGGGTGGGGGCAAAATTCAGGGGGGAGTGGAGAGTACAGGGGTGGGGAGTGGAGAGTGCTGGAGGGAGCCAAAAAGAACAGGGGTGGAGAGCACGGGGGGTAGAGAGCACGGGGGGGGGCTGGAGTGCACCAGGGGGCCAGAAAGAACAGGGTTGGGGAGAATGGGGGGGCTGAAGAGCACTGGGGTGGGGGCTGGAGATGGGGAGAGCTGGAGAGCAATGGGGGCACTGGGGGGAGTGGAGAGCACGGGGGGAAAAACAGGGGGAGAGCACTGGGGGGAGTGGAGAGCACTGGGGGGAGAGGAGAGCACTGGGGGGGAGAGGAGAGCACTAGGGGGGGAGTGGAGAGCACTGGGGGGAGTGGAGAGCACTGGGGGGGAGAACGGGAGGAGAGCACTGGGGGAGTGGAGAGCACTGGGGGGGAGAACGGGGGGGAAGAGCACTGGGGCGAGTGAAGAGCACTGGGGGGGAAAGAACAGGGGGAGACAACTGGGGGAGGGGAGAACAGGGGGAAGTGTGCAGAGCGCTGGGGGGGCAGGGGGGGCACTGGGGGAAAGAACAGGGGGAGAGCACTGGGGGGAGTGAAGAGCACTGGGGGAGAGGAGAGCACTAGGGGGGAGAGAGCTAGGGGGGAGTGGAGAGCACTGGGGGGGAAGAACAGGGGGGGAGCATTGGGGGGGAGAGGAGAGCACTGGGGTAGAACAGAAGGAGAGCACTGGGGGGAAAGAACAGGGGGAGAGCACTGGGGGAGTGGAGAGCACTGGGGGGGGGTCGGGGGGGAGAATAGGAGGGGAGAGCACTGGGGCCAGTGGAGAGCACGGGGGAAAGAACAGGAGGAGACAACTGGGGGGGAGAACAGGGGGGAGAGTGCAGAGCGCTGGGGGGGAACGGGGTGGGCACTGGGAGTAGAACAGGGGAGAGCACTGATGGGAGTGGAGCACTTGGGGGGAGAGCACTGGGGGGAAGAACAGGGGGGAGCACTGGGGGGAGTGGGGAGCACTGGGGGGAGGGCACTGGGAGGTAGAACAGGGGGGAGAGCACTGGGGGGAGAATAGGGGGAGATTACTGGGGGGGAAGAACAGGGGGAGAGCACTGTGGGGAGGGGAGAGGACTGGGGGAAGTACACTGGGGGAAGTGGAGAGCACTGGGGGGAGTGGAGAGCACTAGGGGGGAGAACAGAGGGGAGAGCACTGGGGGGGAGAGCACTGGGAGGAGTGGAGAGCAATGGGGGAGAGCACTGGGAGGGAACAGGGGGGAGAGGACTGGGGGGTGAAGAACAGGGGGAGAGCACTGGGGGGAGAGCATTGGGGGAAAGGGGAGCACTGGGGGGAACAGAGGGAGAGCACTGGGGGGGAGAACAGGGGGGGAGAACAGGGGGGGAAGAACAGGAGGAGACAA
Organism: Lithobates pipiens; assembly: GCF_037356315.1. Classification (NCBI taxonomy): domain Eukaryota; kingdom Metazoa; phylum Chordata; class Amphibia; order Anura; family Ranidae; genus Lithobates; species Lithobates pipiens. The sequence continues at coordinate 75,925 of NW_027507921.1, forward strand.
CTGGGGGAAGAACAGGGGGCAGAGTGCAGAGCGCTGGGGGGAACAGGGGGGGGACTGGGGGGTAGAACAGGGGGAGAGCACTGGCGGGAGTGGAGCACTTGGGGGGAGATCACTGGCAGGGAGAGCACGGGGGGAGGAGAGCAGGGGAGCACTGGGGGGAGTGGGGAGCACTGGGGGGGGGGAAAGAACAGGGGGATAGCACTTGAGGGGGAAGAACAACAGGGAGGAGAGCACTGGGGGAGGAGAACAGGGAGGGAAGAGCACTGGGGGGAGTGCAGAGGGCTGGGGTGGAGAACAGGGGGGAGGCACTGGGAGGTAGAACAGGGGGGAGAGCACTGGGGGGAGAATAAGGGGAGATCACTGGGGGGAAGAACGGGGGGAGAGCACTGTGGGGAGAGCATTGGGGGGAGGTGAGAACACTGGGGGGGGCAAGGGGGAAGTACACTGGGGGAATTGGAGAGCACTGGGGGGAGTGGAGAGCACTGGAGGGGAGAACAGGAGGGAGAGAACTGGGGGCGAGTACTGGGAGGAGTGGAGAGCAACGGGGGGAGCACTGGGGGGGGGGCAGGGGGGAGAGCACTGGGGGGGCGAAGAACAGGGGGATAGAACTGGGGGGAGCATTGGGGGAGGGGAGAGCACTGGGGGGGGAATAGAGGGAGAGCACTGGGGGGAGTGGAGAGCACTGGGATGGTGGCTATACCTGCAGCATCTCCTCCGATGAATCACAGAGCTGGCTGGCAGTGGCTCTATGTTCAGCGGCCGCTCTGTAACATGGCCCCGCCCCCTCAGACCGGCTCATGTGATAGGCGGAAAGTTGATTCTATCTACTATCACACGAGCCGGAACACAGAGCCACTGCCAGCCAACGCTGTGATCCGCAGTAGAGAGGAGAGAAATGCAGCCGCAACTAAAAACGGCCCCAGGGCAGGCGGCCTACCAGGAAATCTTACGGTATCCCGGTAGGCCAGTCCGGCCCTGAATACGCCCGCCAAATATTGCCATGTAGTAGTTTTCAGCTTCCCATTTTCTATAGCTAATAAAGTTGAACTTTAATCAGATCTAAAAAAAATATCAAATCTATTTTTATATTTAACTTGTATCACCCTCTTGCTTTACACTGTACAGCAAACTGGGAGAGAAAGGGTAATACACCACGGTAACACATGCTGACAAAGGATGAGTAAATCAGTTTGCTGATGGATTTGGTGAATCCTGTTTGAAATTCAATGATAGGTGGCACTGATGGGCACTGATAGGTGGCACTGGTAGGCACTGATAGGTGGCACAGATAGGCACTGATAGGAACTAATGGGCATTAATGGGTGGCACTGATGGGCATTGATGGGCAGCACTGATATGCGACACTGATGGGCACTGAAAGCCAGCACTGACTGACATCACTAATGGGCAATGATTGGTGGCACTGGTGGGCACTGATTGCTGGCACTGGTTAACACTGATTGCTAGCACTGCTGGTGCTTTATTGTAATAAGGGCACTGACATCTTAAATCATTGATCAGTGTGATGGGCACATTTTATGTTAAGGGCCTCTCTGATGGCCACAACAAAATATGCTCATTAGCGTATCCCTTAACAAAATATGCAATCCCCCTAACAAAAAATGTGGCCCACATACCTTGAGGGCACATGTGGCAAGCTGCGAGGGGCAGAAGCTGCAAGATAGAATTCCTTGCAAGGAGTGAGAGCCAGGAGCCGGGAGCAACGGGGGGGGGGGGGGGGCATGCATGTGAAGTTATGCCTCACAAGGCCCCACAAGGAGTAGAAGCCAAAAACCGCGAGCAGCAGGAGGGCGGGGCAGGCACATGGTCTGATGCCTCAACTCGCCACCCGGCCGGGAGTGAGAGCCGAGAGGGAGAGCTGCAGTCAGCAGCAGAGGGTGGGGCACACACAATACTTCATTGGTTGCTGGGGCAAAATCCATTAGTTTTGAACGAGATGACATACGACGGGACTAGAAAAGGAAATTCAATAGCCAGTAGCCAATAGCTGCCCTTATATAGACGGACGGTTTTCCCAATAGAAATTGATTCCATTGGACAGATTTGAAACATGTTCTACTTCTAGGTCCATCTGAATTTTGAAGAAAAAAGTCAGATGAAGCCCACACATGATCGTAATATCTGACGGAATGATTCTGTTGGACCTTTTCTGCTGGAAAATACGGTCGTGTGTACACGGCATATGAGTTGCAAAGAAATGATGTAAAGTGGCTGCACATAATTGGCTTTTTTTTTTTTTTACAATTAGCTTGGCTTACCTACAGCAGCAGCACCCAATATGATTCATTCCAGTCTGAAGAACTAGTCTCATTCAAGTAATTTTAGCAGGGGCACATGCTTTTTCATCAAATGGTAATAGCCCCCCCCCCCCCCTTCAAATAGCATGCAGGAATTGGGAAGTAGTTCACTGACATCTGCTCTCATTGATGCAAAACTGTCCCGCTAGCCAATTAATATTAAAGTGGTTGTAAACCCTAGGACAAAAAAAAATTAAAATTGCATAGCATGCTAGCTCATTATGAATTACTTACCTGAGAACGAAGCCCCTAGAGCCGTTCTCGTACACCGCTCCAGTGGCCGGCATCGCTCCAGGGATTACATCCGGGTATCGCGGGCAGCAGCACTGCGATTGACCGGAGCTGCGATGATGTCACTCCCGAGCATGAACGCGGGAGCTGCCGATAACGGGACACACTCACTGAAGTAACGCTACGTACGCGCCGTCGCTTCAGTTTGCTTCCGTGCGCATGTGCTGATGGATGACGTTGGCACATGCAAATACAGGGGATATCTCCTAAACTGTTCAGCCTTATTATAGGCTTACCTGTAGTAAAAAGTGTGTTACAACCACTTTAAACTCTAATTAAGAATTTGAAACCAAATATGATACAGCAGTGTAAAGTTGGCCATCAGCAGGACTTTTTTAATGAGATAGAATTGGCTAAAATGTACTACCGCACATGTGTCAAACACAAGGCTCGCGGGCCCGAATGTGGCCCTCTAGGCCATTTCATGTGGCCCTCTAGGCCATTTCATGTGGCCCTTGCACCCAGGACATTTTTTCAGCCAGAGCATGGTGGAACTCTCCCTCTATTCCCCGCTCACCACTGTCACTTGTAGATACAGAAGCCTTCTATATTTACAAAGATAGCTTTCCTCTCTGTGGTTCTCAGAGATCCCTATCTACCCTGCACTGTATGGATAAAGGAAATGCAGGTACAGATGCAGTGTAGTCATAAATGGGATGGGGCATCATGTGGTAGGCTGCACTGTGATCCCCATCTGTGCCAGGGTGAACAGATGCCAACCAATGATCTCGCTGTAAGAGAGAAGGAGATTGGTGGAGCCACCTACACTGTGAGACGGTACCAGGGCCAGGTGGTTTTGATAAGGTGAGATGCCAGGAAGCTTTGGGGGGGAGGGGAGAGTGAAGGGCTGTGGAATGAGGTATGTGCAGATGGGGGAGAGTGGTGCAGAGGTCAGAGTTGAGGAGGGGTGGAATGGAGATGTGGATCAAAAATCACTGGATAGAGAGCACTTGACCAAACTGGGTGATAGAGTAACAACCCAAAATTAAATGTCACAGTTTATTCCATATAAGGGGTTTAGTCACTACCAGGTCCCTGGCGGCTGCCAGATTCCTGGTTTGTTCCATCTTCCTTGGTGTCACTCAGCCCTCCAGCCATCGTCCCTTGGGTCCCGGTGCATAAGTCATCTATCGGAGCTTGTGACTATCCACTGCACCCATCACCAGTTGGGACCAATGAGTTATTTGATTCACACACACTGCTTTTAAACTCTGTTTATCTGGAGACTTCAATGTGAGCTGTTTTTAACCCCTTATATGGAATAAACTGTGACTTTTATTTCCAGGTTATTACTCTATCACCCAGTTTGGTCAAGCACTCCATATCCATTGTGCCCTGAATAAATGTATCTAGTCTTACAGATACAACCGGTCCTTTGAAGGCAACCATAATGCTGATGTGAGCCACAATAAAATTGTGACTCACATCCCATTATTCTCCCAGACACACTCCCAGACTGAGTTGGAGAGGGGGAGATGAAGCACTGACTGGGTTTTGGACTGCTTAGTCCACGTAAATACATTATCTTGGCAGGGTGGGCCTCACCCCCCTGGCCCCCTATTGTTTAGTTCATTCAAGTTCTAACGTTATTTTTTTTTCTATTTTCTTTTGTAATCATTTTTTAGGTTGATATGCAAATTGATGTGACCACTCAGGGAATGTTAAGTCCATAAATATTGGGACATTGACACAATTCTAATCTTTTACCCTCTAATCTTTTATACATCACCACAATGGATTTGAAATGAAATGAACAAGATGTGCTTTAACTGCAGACTTCCAGCTTTAATCTGAAGGTATTTACATTCAAATCAGGTGAACGGTGTAGGAATTACAAAAGTTTGTATATGTGCCTCACACTTTTTAAGGGACCAAAAGTAATGGGACAGATTAACAATCATCCATCAAACATTCACTTTTTAATAATTGGTTGCAAATCCTTTGCAGTCAATTACAACCTGAAGTCTGGAATGCATAGACATCACCAGATGCTGAGTTTCATCCCTGGCGATGCTCTGCCAGGCCTCTACTGCAACTGTCTTCAGTTCCTGCTTGTTCTTGGGGCAGTTTCCCTTCAGTTTTGTCTTCAGCAAGTGAAATGCATGCTCAATCAGATTCAGGTGATTGACTTGTCCATTGCGTAACATTCCACTTCTTTCCCTTAAAAAACTCTTCGGTTGCTTTCGCAGTATGCTTTGGGTCAATGAGTTCTGAAGCATTTTTGTTGAATATGAGCAGAGAATATTGCCAGAAACACTTCAGAATTCATCCTGCTGCCTTTGTCAGCAGTCACAGCATCAATAAATACAGGAGAACCAGTTCCATTGGCAGCCATACATGCCCACGCCATGACACTACCACCACCATGCTACACTGATGAGGTGGTATGCTTTGGATCATGAGCAGTTCCTTTCCTTCTCCATACTCTTCTCTTCCCATCACTCTGGTACAAGTTGATTTTGGTCTCATCTGTCCATAGGATGTTGTTCCAGAAGCGTGAAGGCTTTTTTAGATGTTGTTTGTCAAACTCGAATCTGGTCTTCCTGTTTTTGAGGCTCACCAATGGTTTACAACTTGTGGTGAACCCTCTGTATTCACTCTGGTGAAGTCGTCTCTTGATTGTTGACTTTGACACACATACACCTACCTCCTGCAGAGTGTTCTTGATCTGGCCAACTGTTGTGAAGGGGGTTTTCTTCACCAGAGAAAGAATTATTTGGTCATCCACCACAGTTGTTGGTCTTCTGGGTATTTTGGTGTTGCTGAGCTCACCGGTGCTTTCTTTCTTTTTAAGCATGTTCCAAACAGTTGATTTGGCCACACCTAATGTTTTTGCTATCTCTCTGATGGGTTTGTTTTGTTTTTTTCAGCCTAATGATGGCTTGCTTCACTGATAGTGACAGCTGGTAGATTTTTAAGCTGGTGTCTTTTAAATATATACCAAATGTGTCAAGGCTCAAAAAGGTGTGTGCCAGCAAAAATGATGATACCCAAAATTATTAATAGGCAACTATTTAAATGCCTTTATAGCTCATCAGTTTAGAGATATCTGCAAATGAAGGACCAAGAATTATTGCTTCCACTCCGATGTCCGCAGTGAAATCTATTATGTGTGGCATAGATTCCATTTATAAACACATACCATGCATGTCTTTGTGTACACGTGTGTGGGTAGGGTGATAAGGGTACTTTAACATTTTTTACATTATTTTTATTTATTTAATTCTTTAAGTTTATTTTAGGCTGGGTTCATGCAATTGTGAATTGGATGCTGGTTTCCCCGCATCCAATTCACATAGCAGGAGATTGTGACCATCTCTCTATGTAGCCGGTTCACCCATGTCCGCAGCGACTTTGGTGCAAATTGCGCAGGAGTCCTGTGCATCTTTTGATCCGTTTCAGGTCCAAAATTCGGGCTGAAATCAGACCTGAAATGTTAAATGGAGACTATGTACTGTAAATTGTAACTGTCTTTAGTAATGCCTTTCTACTCTGTGCCTTGGACATAAAAATGGTGAACACCCCTTTATGAGGGTGTCTGTATAAAGCTTATTTGCCTTTTAGTTGTATAAATTAAAAGTGAACGTGAAAAATTATTATTATTTAATGATTTGACATTATCAGTTCAGTGCAGATAAGATAGTGGGGAACTGGTGATATGTAAACTGGTTTTAATAATTAGATAATTTTCCTATTTTTACTTAAAGTGGACTTTAGAGATAAAACTATCTACTCTTTAAATTGCTCCCACCCCCTTCTAACACTTATAATAACTACACTGTATAACAAGGGTCTCCAATCTTTCTAAACAAAGGGCCAGTTTACTGTCCTTCAGACTCTTATGCCGCGTACACCCGATCGGATCATCTGGCGGACCAGAGTCCGCCAGACAATCTGTCCATGTGTGGGCTCCGGCGGAATTTTCGTCCCCAAAAGTCCGGTGGACTTAGAAAGAAGTCTTGACTCAAAATTGTCCACCCATCTGTGTGCTAGTCTGCCGGACTTTTGAAATGAATGGACTTGCCCACACTTGGAGTAAAGTCCGTTCATTTTGAACATGGCTGCAGGTAGACGGAACTAGGAGGGGGCGCTCGCTCGTCCCCACCCCCTTTCCTGACCGGCCAGGCTGCGTGCTCGGATAAGGGTCTACTATGGACTTTGGGGGTACCCCCATGCCGTTTTTTCAGTGTAGGGGTTCCCCTTTAAATCCATACCAGGTGACGTTGACTTCCTTCGCTAGTTCCGTCTACCTGGAGCCACGTTCAAAATTAATGGCCGTCACTCCATGTGTGGGCAAGTCCGTTCATTTCCGGCGGATTCCCACCATAGTCCGGCGGATTGTCCGCTGGACCTAGTCTGCCGGAAAAGTCCGGTCGTGTGTGAGCGTTCGGAAAGTCCGGCGGGTTGTCCGCCGGACTTAGTCCGCCGGATAGTCTGATCGTGTGTACGCGGCATAAGGGGGCCAGACTTTGCCCAGCAGGAGTAGAAAATTCCCGGATGTGAGTGGATATAACTAATGCCCCATTATTGGTACTGGTGGGAGGAATATTGCCCCATCACTGATATCAATCGGAGGAATAGGGCCTCATCGCTGGTGTCTGTGAGAGGAGGAGTCCAAATCGCTGGTGTCAGTTAGAGGAATGGTTCCTTGTATGAGTGGGAGAAATAGTGCCCCATTGTTGGTGTCAATGGAAGAAAGGATGCCCCACCATTGGTGTCTATAGGAGGAATAGTGCCCCAAGGGCTGGATAATGGCAAAGAAAGGGCCACATTCGGCCCTTGGGCTGCAGTTTGGAGACCACTGCTGTTGAAGATAAATGTATATACTTAACCATTCTCAGACCGCTCTGGTATTGCCATGTGATTGGCTTTCGTCTGTCAGCTACCAGTGGCTTCAGGGGAAAGGGGGAAACAACGACAACGGTTGGCCCTTAGTAAGACTATGGGTGACTCCACTGTTCAGGCATTCATTCCATCCATTGTTGGAGTACTCTCTTCTCTCCCCTGTAACCAGTGCTGGCTGACTCAGGGTAGATCACATGATCGGACCAGAGCGGTCTGAGAATAGGTAAGTATACACATCTTTCTTCTACAGAACAGTTAGTATAGGTGTTAGAAAGGGATGAGAGCAGTTTTAAGATTAGCAGGGGTCCTTTTTTCCTAGAATTCCACTTTAAGGAGAGGCTGTGAGCAGGATAAAAAAAGATCTGCCAACTTAAAGCGGAGTTCCACCCATTTCTTTATAATTAGCCACATTGTAATGTATACCCATATTGATGTAATGTGCGGATACTTTTATGGTGACATTTCTTAAGAAGGTATCTTTTTTTTTTAGTAGTCTTCCCCACGACTTCCAGTTGCAACTGCCTTGGCGCCTACATCATCAGCTTGGCTCGTTGACTCCCGGGATATCTTTGCCATTGATCCCAGAAGTCTTTGAGCATCTAATGCACGTACGATCATGAGATTTCCTGACCAGGAACAAAGCGCACCTCACAGTGTCATTACTGCAAAGGTGAGAGAGGAGGTGAATGCTGGGTAGCCAGCTGCCCATATCTTCAATGACTGCAGCCAGGATGGAAGGAGAAAAGAGAAATGATCATTTAGTAAGTAATCATAATGTGCACATGGCCAGCAATATCCATTGCAGTTATGGTAAATTACAGCTGTCTCGATGATATGGAACTCTCTTTTTCAACTGGGTTGATATTTCTATTGGGTATCTGCCACAGCTTGATACAATATAACATATAAATAATGACCAAGTTAACCAAGAAAATAAGTCCAAGTCCACAATTCCTTTTGCTATGCTGGTTGTCATATCTCAAACTCTCCATCGCAGCCAATTTTCATCAGAAGCCAGTTCAGCCCCCAGACACCAAGGTTAGGTTTAGGGGGTTACTCACGCTTTCTTCCAGCAATTCTATCAATAACTCAGTATCTAGCCAACTAGCCCAACTGTAACATTGCACCGACTCTAGTGATAGACTTTATACTACTATAATCTTCTTTATACTACTATAGACTTATACTTATATACTTTAGCCACCTGCCACCCAGGGATAACTGCCAGGAACACATACCATATGCCTTGTATTCAGAAAAATTCATTTATGAGTACCTAGAGACATCATTACAAATGAGGCCACCTCTCCTTTGTATGTTTTTTTTGTTTTTATATATATGAACCCCAAGTTGGAACACAAAATTTGTGTAACAAGGACAGGAGGGCAGGGACTTGTTCTTTCACTGAAAACATATAGACTGAAAACTTATATCAAAGGAACAGGCACTGTCATGTTCCATACTATGTTTAATACGCAGGGTACTGCTTATCATATCTCTGAGATAAGGTGATGAAAATGATGGACTAATGAGCTGATTCACATTGCTCGGGACACTCCTTCAAAATTTAGCTCGAAATGGGCCTGCTGGACTCACTTTAAAACCACCCCATCCTACACTAATCTCATGAATAGTCATTCTTGACCACTGCAAGTGTAATAGACACAAAGATCGTTCTACTTTCTCCTGTAACAGTTTAAACACAACTCCCCTCTTAGGAACCATTGACTACTAGGAACAATCCCGGGAGGCAAACTCACTTTCCTTGCCCTTTTTTTCTTCTATATATGCTATTTCTCTCTCATTCTCTCTACATCCTCTGACTACCCTTTCCCTTCTTACCCACTCCCCCTCTACTGATCCCTCTCTTCTGAACTTATGAGCCCCCTTATTATGCACGTTCATGCTCCTCACCAGCCATCATCCTTTGTAAGATCCCACACTCCTGGATGGTTTCCAATGCAGCTTAAGACCCGGCTCACCCCAAAGCGGGCGACTTCAATCTAATATCTCAACGTAGGACACAGATAACGCTTTCCTCATAATCTAACGGACACAAGATTCAAGGGTTTTCCTATTGGTCTCTGAGAGTATGTATGATTACATACCCCTTGAATCCACATTATTTATATGTTGATATGTACACAAAGTTTATTATTCCTAGGAGACATAGCCTTTGGACCAGAGCTTGATTCCCTAGTCAACCTACGTACATTGGGTCCGCTAGGTACAATCCACACTTGCTTAAGCCAATTGGGATAAAATCATCAACATATATGAGGTCTATATTTTCAGTTAGTCTCCTTACTGGGGAAATTTTTTGGCTTCGCTGTATTAATAATGCTTGATATTTGGATTAACACAGAAGAGATCTGTTTGTACTTATCATTGTTCACATGTATTGAAATAAACTTTAATAAAATTTCCTTTAAAAAAAAAAGAAAATGATGGACTAATACACCAACTTTGATTTTATATTTTCTGATAGAAATATGTTGACTGTCTAAAGGTAGCATGTTAATTTATATGATTATCTATAAAGATAGTGTAATGACGTATGAAGCAGTCAATGCATCTTCAACATATTGTTCGTGTTCAGCATATCAGATGCAGATGTTTCAATAAAGGTTCTTTCTCTAGTTTTTTCCTCTAAAGTCCACGGCTGGGTCCACACTTTTCTACTGCTACCACAAAGCATGTTATTGCACATTATATGAATTAGTGTGTTGCAATTCCATGTATTTTGAATGATGTCCCAAGCCTGGTGTTGTAGTGCACTACAATGCATGGTAACACATGGATATGGACCATTCGAATGGATTGGCATCATTAATGTGAAAGAAAAAAAACTGCTGGTCCTGCATTGTATGTAATGATTTCATGAGCGCCTGGCACTACACATAGAATCATGGCTAGGCGTGCCTACAGTACATGCAGAAGTGTGTATGTTTATATGTGTGGACACAAATGCATGACCACAGCAAGTGTTGGTGCTAGACAGCCTATTTAAGGAATACTGTCTGTTCTGCCTGGTCTTCAGCTTGTGCTGAGTCTATGCTCTTTTTCCTGCATCTTTTTCCTGCATCTGATTCCTGTTTTTGACTCGGCTTTCTCCTGACTTGATCTTAGATTCCATTTTGTACCGCTGCTTATCAGTTCCTATTCTTGTCTTCATCTGCAAGTTTGATCCGGCTTGTGGTTCTATATTTCAGAGGTGTTTGGGCCAGAAATACAAGAAAGGCCACCTTTGTCATTTAAATCTCCTATCAGGTACATGACGCGCCCACTGGTGATGACAATGGTGGACCATGTTTGTGCAACATGTGTCAGCTCAAACACTTGTAGTGGAACAGGATGTTGTAACCCTATAGCAGAAACTATTTGCATAAAAAACCTTCATGGCAGGATGAGCAGGTATTTCTATTACTATACTATAACTAGGCTGCCAAACTAGTTGCTGACAAGGCCTGTGCTTGTAGTCACACTGGAAGAAACATGATTTAAAGTTATGTTCACTTCTAATCTATTCATGACTGATGAAGGTGGTAATTTTGGACCTCTGAAATGAACTGGATCCTTGTATTGTATCCCTGATTTCATTGGAAAATATACAATTGTATCTGAACCTTTAGTAGTGGTGTGGCACTTCATTTAACTTTTTTGTTACAGTACACTACAAGCCAAGGAGATCGTGGTGATCTTCTGGGATGTAGAAATTGCCTACCAGAGGACCAGATTACGTACATCAACATCAATACTTTAAGATGGCAGTACCAATATAAAAACCTTACAGGTCAAGGGTAATTTTTCCTATTTCCTCAACTTTATGGCAGGATAACCAAGTATTATTCTAACTTGCAAATACGGCAGTCCATGAAGTGGGTAAGTGGATCCAATCTCTATGCAACCCCCCTTCACAAACACACATGATTGTAAAGACACCTGTTGGAGATGCCTACATACAAAAATATATAGGCGGAGAAGGTGGCCGGCTGACCGATGCCTTTTAACAATTCTTTAGTCCTCAGTAGGGATGAGCCTGAGTCTCAGTGCAAATTCGAAAGCCAAGGAACACCATTAAAATCTATGGAACATTAACATGAAAAACCAAACATGTTCCTTTTAAAGGCTTATATGCAAGTTATTACCATAAAAAGTGTATGGGGACCCGAGTCTTGCCTCAGGAGACATGTATCAATCCAAAAAAAGTTAAAAGGGCTGTTTTTTCAGGAGCAGTGATTTTGATAATGCTTAAAGTGGAACAATAAAAATTAAATACTTCTTTAAATATTGTGCCTGGGGGTGTCCTTAGTATGCCTGTAAAGTAGCACATCTTTCCCGTGTTTTAGAACAATACCACAAAAAGGGCATGATATGGATTTTAAGGGGAACCCTGTGCCAAAATTAAAAAAAAAGGTGTAGGGTTCCCCCCAAAATCCATACCAGACCCTTATCTGAGCACGCAACCTGGCAGGCCGTAGGAAAAGGGGGTTGAGAGAGCGCCCCCCAAATCATACCAGGCCACATGCCTTCAACATGGGCAAGATACTTTGAGGTCCCCCCCAAAGCATCTTGTCCCCATGATGATGGGGACAAGGGCCTCATCCCCACAACCCTTGCCCGGTGGTTGTGGGAGTCTTCAGGTGGGGGACTTTTCAGAATATGGAAGCCCCCTTTAACAAGTTACATTGTACCCCTACACATTCACCAAAGAAAATTTTGGACAAGTCCTTTATTTAAAAAAAAAATGGTCCCGCAATGTCCATTCATCTTCGATTACAGCGTCCGACGATCCTAGGGAAAAAAAACAACCTTGCCTTTTGAATACTTTTGTTCTTTTTACTTTTATTATTAAACAAGTGTGATTTAACTGTACTTCTGTCTCGGTCTAATTTCATGTTTTCTGACAGTAGGCGAAGGTCATGGAGGAGTATGTTACAGATGCACTTTCTCAAGGTTTCATCTGCAAATCCTCGTCTCCTGTTGGTGCTGGTTTCTTCTTTGTGAAAAGAAGAGTGGTGAACTGAGACCTTGTATTGATTATAGGGGTCTCAATCGTTTCACGATTAAAAGTGCCTATCAGATTCCGTTGATTACAGAGTTATTAGACCGCCTCAAGGGGCAACGGTTTTCATGAAGCTTGATTTGAGAGGGGCATACAATCTTGTGAGGATTAATTAGGGCCATGAGTGGAAAACTGCATTTAATACCAGAACAGGCCATTATGAGTACCTCGTAATGCCTTTTGGTCTTTGTAACGTCCCGGCAGTTTTCCAGGAATTTATGAACAATGTCCTCCGAGATTTGTTGCAGCTATGTGTGGTGGTTTATCTCGATGATATCCTCATATTTTTCAAGTCCCTGGAGAGCCACCACACAGATGTCCGTTGTGTGTTTCAGAAACTAAGAGAGAACAATCTCTATTGTAAACTGGAGAAGTGCGAGTTCCATCATGAACAGGTTAAATTCCTGGGCTTTCATTTCTCATTTCCACTGCTGGTTTTTTAAATGGACCCAGAGAAAATCCTACAGGGGCCTCAGCCCGTGGGTTTACATCCTCTGCAGTGTTTCCTGGGTGTTGCCTAGTTACTGTGATTATGTGCATACACCTCAATCATTGTAGTAGTATGGACATATACATATCTAGATCTGAGAGATCTTATACAAAAGAGGTAGTTCCACCCGCAATACACATTTATTGATAGGGTTACATAATATATACAAATTACACACCAGACTGTATATACAACACAATATACAGTGTATGTCTCCTGGCTTACATGATATTTACAACTACAATATAAGATGCAAGTATAGCGTTAGATTACCTGTTAACTTCAGGTCGGCCCATGGTGACTGCTCTCTGTCTCCACACCAAAGAGAGAGTTAGCTTGGTCACAAAGCATTACACCCACCTTCTTTCTGTACCGTGGCTAATATAATTCTCCCTAATTGGTCACTGTACCTAGTAAATTTATATTGGGCACCACCTGATTGGATGAGTCAAAGAAAGCTGTTGTTTACTACCCAGGTGAGATGTTATTAGGGAAAACAAAAGACTAACCTTTAAAGTTTAACTCATTACCATAACACCAACACAACAGTCAATACCTTAAATATATTTCCTTCTAACTGAAATATATTTCTTATTGCAATATTATTTACAGCTGTTTGTGAAGATTTCACATAAACCCATTATGTAATAGTCGGCCCCTTGTGGCCAGTGAAAACTAAGGCCACACATAAAATAATGGTTTATGGGTAATCTCCTTTAATATTTGGAGCTTTTTGCTTTGCCTTCTGAAATAAAAAAAAAAAAACTTTTAAACTTTCCATCTCTACAGTCTACATTTCTGGATCCCAGTATCGGTAGTCACCTCTTGTTCTGGATGTCATGAGTCCATAATAAAAATCATAAGAGACAGCACTAAAACAAAACAAGAAGGAAAAAAAACATGAGGAGCCTTGTTCTCAACAGTCCAATAATAATAGTATGAAAATTCATAAGGCCAATCTGGTCCTGTTGCCCTTACTTATGGGACAGCCTTCCCTGATGAGTCCAATTGGATACAGCATACAGTAATGGCCTTTGGATCAGCTTTCTTGGCTTTCTGAGATTATATTTTATTGACTAAGGACAAAGGTAGAGAAAGAAACACGAGTACTTTTAAGACATATGCATTCAAATAAATGCTTGTCAGGTAAGTCTGACCAGTAAGGACCTTTGATTAGAATTGACATAGATATACTGCAACATAATAATGAGACCCCTTTCCCAGTGACATGTGTAACAGTTTGAATGGTTATGCCCTTCAACCAGGTTGTCTGATTTCCATCCCCCATCTTTCTTCCTCCATTGTCATATGCCTGCAAGTAACTTTGCCACGCCTTCTGCTGAATATCACTGTGTGTGTGTGTGACCCTTCAAGTGTCCAGGGGATCTTGTTGCCATCGCAACTCACCACTAACTCCTTTTACTGAAACTGTATTCAGTTATACCAACCCATGGGCTAAAACCTTGGCTGGTGCCAAATATTTGTGCATATAGCTCCGCCCTTGGCTACTGTGTGTAGCTACTGTACAAGTCCTGCCTTTGGTGGGCTTTGGAAGAGGTCATCACTTTAAGAGTTCTCAGTGCAGATTAGGCAGACAAATATAACTTGATTTCAGAATACAGATAAGTGTGATGTCCCCAGTTACTTGTGGCTTCAGGAACAATCAAACTAAAATACTCTTAAGTACAATTGTACTATACTCCCTGCTATTTGCCAATCACTATGAGTCTCACAAGTCCCAGTATATCTATATGATATTCAAGCAATGCTCTTTGAACTTAGTTATGGCACAAAAAAGAAAACTGGCCAACAAAAAAATTGACCAATGACCACATACGATGATTGCCAAATATTAGAACTGCAGAGAGGACTGTATGTTATATATACACAGAAAATAGTCACATGACTGTTGCTAAACCCTGGTGTTACTGTTGTCATAGTTGGTAATAGCTACAATGACATACATTTATATAAAACAATTCTCCAATGTCGTAAGAGAAAAAAAATAAAAAATAACTGTTGTAACTTGGCCCAACCCCAAAATTCTATAGGGAAGCTCTAATATTCTATATCAACATTTTTAATGTTCCCCATACTCCCCCTTTTTTTTTTTTTCATTTCACTATAGCACAACCAAACTCAAGAAAAAAGTAAAGGTAAAGAAAGAAAAGCAGTTATCATTAAAAGAAAAACAAAACAAAAAAAAATAGTTAACATAAAAAATAAATAATAATAAAATTTTAAAAAATTAAACAAATAAAAAAAAAAAGATACAGATTTAATGCCGCCTCAACCTAAGATTTGTGATACCCCTTTCTCTTTAAATTGTTAAAGAGCATTGAATCTGTATTTTTTTAAACAAAAAAAACAATTGAAACTGCCTTCAAATATTGCAGCTATATTAAAAGCAATACCCTCTCTCGGTAATGATTAACATATATTAATTGATTCTCAATGAAAATCAATTTGCAAGTCAAGCAGACCACACAAAGTTGTATTCAAGAGAAAGATCAGAAACTGTTTAATGAAACAGACCACCAAAGAAAAAAGAAAATGTTTTAGAATTTAGTTAGTCCTGACTGCAATTAATTCCATTCAAGGCTTCTCCTTAAAGAGGAAGTAAACCCTGATGGGTTTACTTCCTCTTTTTTTCCCTGCAAAGGTAAAGCATAATGGACTACTATGCATCGCATAGTAGCTCATTATGTGTCACTTACCTGACACAGGAGCCAGCGAAGTCGCCGCTGATCCCTGTAGTCCGCCGCGTCCATCTTGCTGGTGGCGTCTCGCAGCTCCGACCAATGACAGCGGCGAAGCCGCGATGACGTCACTCCCGCACATGCGCACGGGAGTCGCGCCTCGCAGCTCCGCCGCTGTCATACGGCGAGGCCGCGATGACGTCACTCCCGCGCATGCGCACGGAAGTCGACAAATTTGGCAAATCCATTCTTGGATTTGCCGCATTTAGTGCGCATGCGCGCCGCTGTCTACGGCGCATGCGCCGTAGACAGCGGTGCCCATTTTCGGGCAAATATCTCCTAAACCATATAGGTTTAGGAGATATTGCTTGGACCTACAGGTAAGCCTTAATCTAGGCTTACCTATAGGTCCAAGTTGTTTGGAAGGGTTTACTTCCTCTTTAAAATCTACATAAAAACTATGCTTTAAGGTCCTCTGTGTTTAAAGTAATTTGCCAGTCTGGGTCCGCTCTGGATTATTCATCCATGTTTGTGTATTTACCGTAAAATACAAAACTCAAAAACCATTAATAACACCTCACTCTACCTCTTTGAGAGGTACCTAATGGACTAAAACAGTAATGGATGCTTGGAACAGACATCCAGCAGAGGTAATGAGTCCATCAATAGTAAGTACAGTCAAAAATGTAAAGGACCCACCCACATACCTATACTCTGACAGACCAAAAAAATATAAAAATAGGAAAACTTGGAGGGTTTGTAAGTACTTAACCGCTTAAGCCCCGGACCAATTGTCTGCCTAAGGACCAGAGGTCTTTTTACAATTTCGCACTGCACTGCTTTAACTGGTAATTGCGCGGTCATGCAATGTTGTACCCAAACGAAATTTGCGTCCTTTTCTTCCCACAAATAGAGCTTTCTTTTGATGGTATTTGATTGCCTCTGCGATTTTTATTTTTTACGATATAAAAGGAAAAAGACTTAAAATTAAAAAAAAAGGATATTTTAACTAAATTTTAGTCATACATTTAGGCCAAAATGTATTCAGCCACATGTCTTTAGTAAAAGAAATTCAGTAAGCTTATATTTATTGGTGTGTGCAAAAGTTATAGGGTCTACAAACTAGAGCACATTTTCTGGAATTTACACAGCTTTTAATTTATGACTGCCTATCTCATTTCTTGAGGTGCTAAATTGGCAGGGCAGTACAGCCCCCCCCCCCCCCAAATGACCCCATTTTGGAAAGTAGACACCCCAAGAAAATTGCTGAGTGGCATGTTGAGCCCATTGAATTTTTTTTTTTTTTGCCCCAAGTGATTGAATAATGACACAAAAAAAAATAACAAAACAAAGTTTACAAAAAGTTGTCACTAAATGATATATTGCTCACACATGCCATAGTTATATGTGGAATTGCACCCCGAAATATATTCTGCTGCTTCTCCTGAGTACGGGGATACCACATATGTGGGACTTTCTGGGAGCCTAGCCGTGTACGGCACCCTGAAAACCAATCACTGCCTTCAGGATTTCAAATTTTATTTTAAAATTTTTGATTTCCCTCCTCACTACCTATCACAGTTTTGAAGGCCATAAAATGCCAAAATAGCACAAAACCCCCCCCCCCCAAATGACTCAATTTTGGAAAGTAGACACCCCAAGCTATTTACTGAGAGGCATGTTGAGTCCATGAAATATTTTATATTTTTCCACAAGTTGCGGGAATATTACAAACTTTTTTTTTTGCACAAAGTTGTCACCTAATGATATATTGCTCACACATGCTATGGGCATAAGTGAAATTACACCCCAAAATAAATTCTGCTGCTTCTCCTGAGTACGGGGATAACACATGTGGGGGACTTTTTGGGAGCCCATGCCTTTTTCTCGCACATGCCTTTGCTCCGTGAGATCCACGAGAATAATCCTGATCATTTCAGGAATTATCTCCGGATGACGGACCCCGTTTTTCACCGTCTGCTGGCTTTGCTGACCCCTTATATCACCAGGCAGGATACCTGCATGCGGGCAAGCCATCAATCCAGAGCAGAGGCTCATCGCCACATTGCACTACTTGGCGACAGGGAGAAGCCTTCAAGACCTCAAGTTCTCTACAGGCATCTCCCCCCAGGCTCTGAGATCATTATTCCAGAGACCTGTTGTTTTTGTGTAAACAGGCATGTATTAAACCGTAAAATACTGAACAAAGGAACTTACAAAGTTCAACTTTGAAAAGTGAAGACAATATCAGACCTGAGTATGTACAAACTGGGCTGATATTGCCTTCATCACATGGGGTGTCACCCCTGAAAAAAACTAATTTGGAAGATGCACAGAGTGTGTCAACATGTGCTATCTCCCATCATGGGGGATCAATGTACATGCTTTGGGGCTGCAACCCCTTCATCTCAGACACTTTCCACAAAACATGTACATTGATCCCTCATGATGGGAGATAGCGCATGTTTACACACTCTGTGCATCTTTCAAATTTGGAATTTCGATAAATACAACATTTTGTTTTTAAAATAGCAAAAATAAAACCCTATGTAGTTTTTGTTGTTTCATACTCTCCCCAAAACATCAATGATGTTCTTCATTTTATTTTTTACATCATTGATGTTTTGTTGGATAATTTCCAAATCACGATTGCACCCCATTATCTCCCCGATCAAGATCTGGGCACTTTCACTGGTAAAACGGGAATCTTCTTCCACATCACCTACAAAACAAAGCAAAAAAACACACCATGTAATAAAAATATGGTGATATACATTGCTGAGCTTACCGGAAGCTGTGTTCTCCGACACTCACCTGTTGTGGTGACAATTTGCCCAACATCCACGATCTCTCCTTCCTCCTCCTCCTCCTGCTCCTGCTCCTCTGTTTGTGCTTTTGGAAGTTGGCCTTCTTTGGGAGGGGTGTGGTCCCTGGTGTCCTCATACTTGCCGAGTCTTCTCTCCCCTATGAGAATGTAAACAAAGAATAATTGGCACACAGAGGGCAGAAATAGGAATCTGAAACATTGCTTGGAAGTGTTGTACAATTGTGTTTTTGGGCCGAGTTACAAGGTGAATACATTATAGGGTACACTTTGTTAAGCTGGAATACTTCCCTGCAGAATGATGTTTCTTACGAACGAATGAAACCATGAACTTGAAAGTGGCCATTTTAAAATGCACAACATGAAATAAAAGCACATGGAGCATGTATGCAAGCAAGAATAATCATATGAACACACGACAACTACTTACTTTTTTTAAGAACACACTTGATCCTTAGGTACTGCTCGTGCTCCCTCAGTTTCAGGTCTGACCAGCGTTTTCTCAGTTGATCCTTGGATCGGCGTACCCCAAAATTCTTATGAAGACTCTTCACAACTTTAGTCATGATCTTGGCCTTTCTGATATTTGGGTTTGGGTAAGGGCCATACTTCCCATCATTGTCGGTCCTATTCAATATGTCGACCATCTCCAACATCTCTCCACATACACTACATATTTGAGGCCTTAAATCTTGTCTTCCTGGATCGGGACGTTTCAGGCTGCGGGCTTTCCTCACCCTCCTCCTAGTGGAACTATTATTAGTGCGCACCTGCGTTCTCTCCGCCATGTGCTCTCCCCACTGCGCCAGAAGCGAAGGGGCAGGGAATAGTCTAGAAAGAACGTCAAGGGCGGGCGGAGTTTCACGCATGCGCACTGTATATAAAACACAACACGCGTGTACCGTCCGTACGATCTGGGAAGAGAGTGAGGCGCGGACGTGACAAACGTGCAAACGAAGGTAACATTTTTAACTTGGTACTTCACTAGACTAGACTGCTTCTATATAGGCTAATGTTGGGACAAGATTAGGAGGGTTTTTAATGGCATTATTAGTATTTGAGGGTTTGTCTTGTGTTGTGTCTTGCAGACAATATGGATCCATCCCAAAATGAAAATTTTATGGGGCTATTCCTAGAACTCTACAAGGAGATGCCCTGCCTGTGGCAGTTCCACAACGAGTTTTATGCCGACATAACAAAAAGGAACGCAGCGCTGGATAAACTGCTTTCTTTGGTGCGGATCATGGCCCCCACAGCAGACATGGCCTATCTGAATAGGAAAATTGGGGCCATGAGGATTACATATTTCAGGGAGAGAAAGAAGCACCTGGAGTCCTTGAGAGCAGGAGATACAGATGCTGTTTATTACCCCAGGATGGTTCACTTTGACAGGCTGCATTTTCTGGTAGACCAGGGGGTACCCACGCCACCACTCAGGCCACCACTCTCCAGTCTTCCTTCAAGGCATCCTTCACCCCCAGCTGAGGCTTCTGATGTCCAACCTGGGCCTTCCAGGCAGCAACATGTGTTGGGGCCCAGCTTGAGACAGGTATTGCATTGTTGAACATATTTCTTGTGTTACATTTAATGATGTTAACTAGATGTTATTATTGATCAGTAAGTTGTGATTTATCAAAGTGGTTTACATCTCAAGAGACAGTAGTGACCAAAAATGATTGGGGCGGGAAAGAAAAATGCTGGGCTCAGAATGATAGTCTGTTCTATTTGGTAACATTCAATAAACAAAAGCCAGGAGCACAAAATGGTGTGATTGATGATCAAAAAACTAAAACTATGTCCCCTTTTCATACACAGGAAGACCTCAGTCGGGGGGAGGCTGTGGCAAGTGGCAGCCAGGAGGTCGACCAACGCCCTCCTCCTCGTGCCCCAACTACAGGAGCCCAGCCACAGCCTCAAAGGATGCCTGGAGGGAAGTGTCCAAGGAAGACGAGTGAGTGATGGCCTGGGTTCAGTCTGGTCTGCCAGAAGATGCAGCCTCTTGAAGATCCACATCCTGAGGACATAAATGGCATCTGAATTTCCTGTTCTCTAGGACTTCGGGACCAGACTTCTCTCCCTGAGATATGTACTCCTCAGGCCACCAATTTTATTATAATTTGTTCATGTCTGCCCTGGGGGCCAAAGGCAGCACCAAAGTAACAAGTTTCTCCAGCGCTGCGTTGCTCTTTTTAGTTTATTGCGACCAAAATAAAGGTTTTTTTAATTGATGAAATACTTGTGTGTGTATTTTCCTTCCAAAAGGCCAGTTTATTTGTGAGCAGGCAGGTACATTTCCCAAAAAATAGGTGAAATGAATAATAAGGGGTACCAACACTAAACAACCTCCTGTAGATTAAAAAATAAAAACAAAATCTCAAAAATACAATAATGTTGTGGCAAGTTTACACACACAAGACACCCCAAAAAAAGGATAAATGAGCAAACTGTCTTTAAAGGAGATTTTTAGGGAATACAAAAAAAAAAGCATCCAAAAAAGAATAAACAAAATCTAAAATTGTGTAGATGTGACGCAAACTAAAATTGTATTGCTGAAATGGTTAAAAAAAGAGTAATGAAATACGTTCAGGAGAAGTGTGTGTGACTATGAGCATCAAAAGAAGTTAGTTCTTGCAGCATTGTAAAGAACAAGAGAATGCGCTTGATGAAAGAATTTTTAACATTGCAGCGTGACGAATGTGCTATATCGCTTACGAGCAGTAGTTTTACCTGAACGAGCGCTTCCGTGTTGGAGTTTGAATGTGAGCATGCGTGGCACCTTGTCCATCGGAGTAGGCTACACATCATCGGAGTATGTCCAATCGGACCAGTTTGTCGGAAAATATTTCCAGTAAGTTGGAAAACTTGGTCCGACGGATATTCCGACGGAATCAGTCCGATGCATACCACACACAGTCAGATTATCCGACAACACGGTCCGATAGGACACATTCCGACGGATTCTCCGACCGTGTGTACAAGGGCTTAGACTGCTCTGCAGTAACAAGTACTGGTTCAATATCTTTCTCTGTTCTTATGCTGGAAACCTGAGATAAATACTTCTCAGATACAGCTGTATAAACATGTACTGGCGTACATTCCTGAAGATGTCTTCCTTTTACATCTATCGGAATGTGTTTGGATGATAAATCTCTGAACCATAGATGATATGTTTTACGACATTCTTTAGAACTACCTTCCTCAAAAATACTTTTTAGTGAGCATTCCGGTGTCTGTATAATGATTTTGTTTGATTTCACTATGCTCTCTGTAGCTTTAATTGCATAGTAAACACTTAGCAGTTGCTTTACACCTGGATTTTTTCCAAAAATGATAAATCTCTGGAGAAATAGGCAATTATTTTCTCCTTACCTTTTTGTAATTGAGACGTTACTGAGATGGCATCTCAGATACATGAGTTTTCAAAACAAAAGATGCTTCAAAACAAATCTCTATTGTATTTAATTCTGGTGAATCTTTTTTCAACACTTCAAAGGCATTTTACGCATTTGGACCCCGTTGGTCAACTATATTACCTTTATTCCTCAAAAGTTTATAATGTGGATTAACTTTTTCTCCAAAACAGTGCACAAACTCTTTGCAATAATTTATTTTATGTAAAAATTGATGCAATGCCTTAAAAGTTGTTGGAGTTGGAATTGCAGTGATATCTCTAACTGTTTCTTGCAATAATTGTCTCTTTCCTTGACTAATTTGCATGTAAAGGTATTTCACCTGACTTTTCCTCAGCTGAACTTTTGTTGTGTTTAATTTTAGACCTTCAGCTTGTAACATCATAAACAACTCAGACAAAAGAGCCATATGTTCATCGATATTCTGAGTACTCAGCAAAATCATATCCACATGCTGACAGATACAGTCTGGCCTAGAAATTTTTGATATTATTTTTGCTATAGTTACATGAACTACACCATCACCAGGTAGGCCAGGTATTAATTGAGTGAACGTATAAGTCTCTTTTCTGAAAGTTAACGCAAGTTTGTATTGACAATGTTTAGTTAAAGGGATAAAAAATGTCTATTAGCGTTTTCTAGTACAGAGAATATTTTGTCCTCAGCATTCAAATTTAACTTTATTTTAGATTTATCAGGAAGAACTGGGTTATTTCTGATATGTTTATTCAGCTTCCTTAACCTCCTCCCGAATGACGGCCTTAGAGCGGGCGGGTTCCTTCGCCTGGCCGTCCCTGGACGGCCTGGTGTTTACTTCCGCAATGCGCGCCACCGGGGGCGCGCATCGCGGAAGTATTGTATTTGCCGTGTCTCCCGGAGACAGGCAAATACAGATCGCTGTGAACGGCCAATCAAAGCGGCCGTTCACAGCGCGATCGCAGCTGCCAATGGGAGATGATCTCATATGTAAACATATGAGATCATCTCCCATTGCTGTGTCTCTCCCTCCTCACACAGAGACAGCGTGTGAGGAGGGAGAGCGATCTGTGTGTCAGCCCCAGTGCCAGTGTCAGCCCCAGTGCCAGTGTCAACCCAGTGCCAGTGTCAGCCCAGTGCCATCTGTCAGCCCCAGTGCCAGTGCCATCTGTCAGCCCAGTGCCATCTGTCAGCCCAGTGCCATCTGCCAGTAGTGCCAGTGCCGCCAGTGCCACCTGCCAGCGCCAGTGCCTGCCGTCAGCTCCAGTGCCGTCAGCCACAGTGCTGTCAGCCCCACTGCCGTCAGCCCCAGTGCCACCAGCGCCAGTGCCACCTGCCAGCGCCAGTGCCACCTGCCAGCGCCACCTGCCAGCGCCACCTGCCAGCCCCAGTGCCGCCCGTCAGCCCCAGTGCCGCCCGTCAGCCCCAGTGCCGCCTGTCAGCCCCAGTGCCGCCCGTCAGCCCCAGTGCCGTCAGTGCCATCAGCCCCAGTGCCGCCAGTGCCGTCAGCCCCAGTGCCACCTGCCAGTGCCACCTGCCAGCACCAGTGCCACCTGCCAGCACCAGTGCCACCTGCCAGCGCCAGTGCCATCCGTCAGCCCCAGTGCCAGTGCCACCTGCCAGTGCCACCTGCCAGTGCCACCTGCCACCACCAGTGCTGCCAGTGCCAGTGCCGCCAGTGCCACTTGCTAGTGCCACCTGCCACCTGCCAGTGCCACCTGCCAGCGCCAGTGCCACCTGCCAGCGCCAGTGCCATCCGTCAGCCCCAGTGCCGCCAGCCCCAGTTCCGCCAGTGCCACGTGCCAGTGCCACCTGCCAGTGCCAGTGCCACCAGCCAGTGCCACCTGCCAGTGCCAGTGCCACCTGCCAGTGCCACCTGCCAGTGCCACCTGCCAGCGCCAGTGCCATCCGTCAGCCCCAGTGCCGTCAGCCCCAGTGCCGCCAGTGCCACCTGCCAGTGCCACCTGCCAGCGCCACCTGCCAGCGCCAGTGCCATCTGCCAGCCGCAGTGCCATCTGCCAGCCCCATTTGCCAGAGCAATTAGCCAGAGCAAATAGCCAGCACCATCTGCCAGTGCCATCTGCCAGAGCCAGCCCCAGTGCCAGCCCCAGCCCCATCTGCCAGCGACATCTGCCAGCCCCATCTGCCAGCCCCATCTGCCAGCCCCATCTGTCAGCCCCATCTGCCTCCAGTGCCATCTGCCTCCAGTGTCATCTGCCTCCAGTGCCCTCTGCCTCCAGTGCCATCTGTCAGTGCCACGTGTCGTCAGTGCCACGTGGGGTCACTTTGTGGGCATTTCCATTGTCCTGGTGCTCCAGGGCCTTCAAAAATGTAATAGGTGGTTGAGAAATAAGATGTGTAATTTATGCTCCTAGAACACCTGATGGTGCTATTTCAATATTGGGCCTCTGTATGTGACCAGGCTGTGTAAAAGTCTCACACATTTGGTATCGTTATACTCAGGAGGAGTAGTAGAACGTATTTTGGGGTGTCATTTTTGCTATGTACCTGCTATGTGTTGGAAATATCTTATAAATGGACAACTTTGCGTAAAAAAAATGCGTTTTCATTTTAATTCCACATTTTCCCAAAACTTCTGGAAAAAAAATGAACCATTCAAACGACTCATTATGCCTCATAGATTATACGTTGGGGTGTTAGCTTTCCAAAATGGGGTCACTTTGTGGGCATTTCCATTGTTCTGGTGCTCCAGGGCCTTCAAAAATGTAATAGGTGGTTGAGAAATGAAATGTGTAATTTATGCTCCTAGAACGCCTGATGGTGCTATTTCAATATTGGGCCTCTGTATGTGGCCAGGCTGTGTAAAAGTCTCACACATTTGGTATCGTAATACTCAGAAGAAGTAGCAGAACGTATTTTGGAGTGTCATTTGTGGTATACACATGCCATGTGAGAGAAATAACCTATTACATTGAAAATTTTGTGAGAAAAAAAAAAAAATCTTAATTTTGCAAAGAATTGTGGGAAAAAGATGACAACATCAAAAACCTCACCATGCATCTTATTAAATACCTTGGAATGTCTACTTTCAAAAAAGGGGTCATTTGGGGGGTATTTGTACTTTCCTGACTTGTTCGGGTCGCAAGAAATGAGATAGGCCACCAGTACATCAGGTGTGATCAATTTTGTGCGATTCGCACCACAGCTTGTAGACTCTCTAACTTTCACAAAGACCAAATAATATCCACTAATTTGGGTTATTTTTACCAAAGATATGTAGCAGTATAAATTGTGGCCAAAATTTATGAAAAAAAAATTATAATTTGCAAAATTTTTTCACAGAAACAAAGAAATATGCGTTTTTTTTCAAAATTTTCAGTCTTTTTTCATTTATAGCGCAAAAAATAAAAACCCCAGAGGTGATCAAATACCACCAAAAGAAAGCTCCATTTGTGGGAAAAAAAGGACACAAAATTCATTTGGGTCAGTGTTGCATGACTGAGTAATTATCATTCAAAGTGTGAGAGCACCAAAAGCTGAAAATTGGTCTGGTCAGGAAGGGTGTTTAAGTGCCCAGTAAGCAAGTGGCTAAGTCAATTGATAAAAAATATGAATTATCAATTTTTTTGATAGGCCAAATACAGTTATTTACTACTGATTTAGCTTTCTTTACAGTCCCAAGTTGTACAAACTCTTGAATTATGGCAGAAAGTTGATCAATTGATTCTAACTCATACTGAATAAGGGGTTCTGGATCTTTTCCCTGAATATAGTAATTGTAAAGTAATTTTTGAACTTTGACCACAAACTTGGAAAATGTTGTACCACTTCCTTTAAAGCATGATTGCCATCAATATCAGGCCACTTTTGTTCTGTAGACATATTGGTAATGCAACCAACATTATTGTATATAGAGGGGTCAATAAGCACTGATTTGGGCCTAGATGGATCTTTACAAGTAGTTTTATTAGCCAAATCAATCACCCACTTTTGTTCATTGATTACATCAATGCTAAGAATATTCTCTGCTTTGTGACAGACCCAAAGGTGAATTTTAGTTTTCACTAATCCAGGTACTTAAAATGTTACATTAGATACCTGTCTGGCAGTGGAATTACCCGTATTATTAAAACCCACTGTACTACACATAGGAAAATTTGGTTTCACAGGTATATTTTCTCTGGTAAGGCTAATCTCAGATCCATTGTCAATGAGACAATTACAATTTTTACCATTCAGCAAATCTTGTATATATGGTCTACCATGCTCATCCAATATAATTGGTGTTACATATTATAGTGGCAGAGAAATTGAATCTCAATGTGATTCTATTTTTGGCAATGGCAATAAACCCTCTCTTTTAGTGACAGCTCCTTTTGCCATGTTGTCTGAACTGCTGTTAACAGTCAAATTACTGATATGTTTGACTTCAGTGGCATAAGGCAATTCAGTCAAAATGTTATCTTGACATAAAAAAGCTGATTTCAGTCTCCATATCTTTAGTTTTTATTTGTGAATCTCTCTTAAATTTACAGCAATGTTTTCTCATATGGCCAGATCTATGACAGTAAAGACACGTGATAGGCTCTCCTTGCCTCGCTTGTCTGCACCTGTCCTTGTCATTCCTGCTAAGACCTGTCGTTTCTGACATGTCTGCAGCCTGACTATTTTTGTCACATTAGATTATAGCTTTCTCATGTGTGAGATGGCTTTGATTCAATTGCCTCCTAATTTTATCAATGAAGCTTACTATATCATTTAAATGTTGATGTTCCTGCACTATAACGACTGAAGTTGGGTCAAGGTATTTAAATTTTTTATGAAAGCTATTTTTAAACCTGGGTCATTGTCATTATCTACTCCAAATATAATTTCATAAACCTTTTTATTTTTATTTTAAATTCAAATGGATCTTCTGCAGTAGTCTGTAATTGATCTAACACTTCTACTGTCGACATTTGCACACCGGTCATACAGAGCAATAATTGTTGCAGTCTATATGTTGCGTCATTTTGTTTTTCCTGACCTTCGTCACCCATAACAGTTGAATTAATTTGTTTAGCAAAATTAACAGGAACCCACAACTGAAATATGTAATCGCGTTGATCATTTGACAGATTAAAACGATCTGCAAACATTTCAAATAAATCCCAACTAGAGAATACAGTTGCCTCAAAGTCATAAATAGGAAAATCTTTTAAAACTTTCATACATTGGTCATGTATGTGCAACTTTAGTTTTGCAGTGCTACATAATACGTTTTTATGTTTCATTTATTTTTCATCAGTAGCGTCAACATTCTCCATTTTCGGAATATAAGAAGGCTGTGGCTTAAACTTGGATTCAGTCTTTTGGTCATCTGTTGAAATTACAGCAATCTGTGTCAATCTACTGTCATTCTGAAGTTTTACCAAAAGACTTGTTTTGGAGTCAATTTGTTCTTCAAGATTCTCTATATAATTACAAAAAAAATCACAGTTTAAACAGTTAAGAGAATCTTGAAACAAGTTTTCATGTTTCTCTGTGTTCTCACTGCACCTCCCCACTGTACCTCCTGCACATCTGTCTCACCTCTGTAGCCCCCTGGTCTTCAGCCCCACCTCTGTACCCCCAGGTCTTGAGCCCCACCTTTGTACCTCCTGGTCTTCAGCCCGACCTCTGTACCCCCTGGTCTTCAGCCACACCTCTGTACCCCCCTGGTCTTCAGCCCCACCACTGTAAAGCATGCTGGGACTTGTAGCCCCATCACAGGCTGTAATGCTCCTGCAGAGCATAGTGGGACTTTTAGTTCTATCATAGGCTGCAATGAAAGTGCAGAGCATGCTGACACTTGTAGTTCTATAATAGGCTGCAAGAGAGGTGCAGAGCATACTGGGACTCGTAGTGCTATTACAGGCTGCAAGAGAGGTGCAGAGCATACTGGGACTTGTAGTGCTATTACAGGCTGCAAGAGAGGTGCAGAGCCTTGCAAAGCTGGGATTCAGCCGGATATGTGCCGATGACAAGGAGAGTGACCCTCGACAGTCACTTGGCCGACAGGGAGCTGGCAAAGGCAATCCGCTCACACATCCATTGAAGGCTCTCCACACTGCCTAGACTGTGGGTCTCTGCTCCCTGCTGAAGGCCGTGGTGCCAAGAGGAAGACTCCTCCTTAGACCAGGCCATATATCTCCTCTGCCAGCATGCTGTCCTTTCTTCCAGCAGGCTGGAACTTGTAGTCCACAATAGTCTGACTCCAGTGTAGAGCTTGGCCTCTCGGACCACATGTCTCAAGATCCTTTGCTCTATCTGAGAACTCTGCTCTCCGTGCATTCAGGAGATCACAAAACAGAGGAGTAGTAGTAGTGTCCACTGCCTAGTTCAGGCAGCAGGCGTGGATGTGCTTAGTGACAGCAATAGTAATTATCCAGGCAGCAGGCCGGAATATTGTCTATAGTCAGCACAAGGATATTGTCAGCACAGCCAAAGCATTTGTCCATAGAAATTGCCCAGGCACAGACAGCCAGCAAAGCCAAAATATTGATCCTGGTACATTGTTACCTGCAGACACTTATTATTTTACCGCTCTCCAGCCCTTCATAAACATACTGCCTCAGCTAATTATTTGCATAGTCCAGGTAGCAGGCAGAGGTGTGGTCTGTTCATGCGGCAGGCAGAGGCATGATGGCACTAAGTCAGCAGCAGGCTGAGGGCCACAATCAGGTAAGACCTGTGCACAGGGGCACAGGGGTAGAGGCTTCGCCCATCCATATCTCTATGAAGCCTCCAGACTCCAAACCCTAATCCGGAAATTACGAAACCCAGAGAAAACATAAAATATATTTTTCCCCATTTGGAAAAACAATTCTGGAGACCCTCACATATGTGAGACCCCTTAGTAGTACAGTAGCAGGGCAACAGCTCAGTCCAAGCGGTAGGCAAAAGCATAGTCCATAAAACAGGCCAGGGTCAGTTCACGTGCAAGCAGTCCAAGTGGTGGGCAGAAGCGTAGTTGATAAAAGAGACCAGGGTCAGTTCACCTCGAAGCAGTCCAAATGGTAGGCAGGGGCATAGTCAAAAAACAGGCCAGGGTCAGTTCACGTGGAAGCAGTCCAAACGATAGGCAGAGGCATAGTCAAAAAACAGGCCAGGGTCAGTTCATGTGGAAGCAGTCCAAATGGTAGGCAGAAGCATAGTCAAAAAACAGGCCAGGGTCAATTCACGTGGAAGGCAGTGACATGGTTATTTGGGGAAGCTTTGAAAATGGTTAGCATAGATGATGAAAGTGGGGAAATGGTTAAAACTATGGGCTAATATTTTAGGGATGTATGCTAAAGTTGGAAGCATTCACCAATCGAAAGGCCAGGTTGGGAGGGACAATGGTAGCTGGTATCTCTTCAACATCCATCCTTTTGCTGCACACGCAACATTTTATTTACCTTCTTCAGATGGTGGAATGTTGTACAGAAAGTGGCGCTCATGAAGTCGATTAACAGCATCAGAGCGAATGTCTTCTGAGGGGGGGGTGGGGTCTTTGTTGAGAGATGAGGGATATGACTTCTTCTATGAATTTTAGGAAGGGGGTGTGGCTTTCCGTGGATTTGGTGTAGACTACGTAGGAATTATAAATGGTCAAATGGATGAGGTAAATTGCTACCTTACCAGAATCGGGACCTCTTTATTGGCAAATAGGGCTGAATCATTTGATCATTGAACTCCACCCCCCCATGTAGAGATTGTAATCTTGGACACATTTCAATGGGATCTCGTCTTCTTTGAACCTCATTTGAAGTGTCATCATGGATGGTGGACATCATGTGCACGTTCCTGTTATCCTTCCACCTCAAGGCCAGCACTTTGTTGCGTCTCAATGTTGCTCTTTACCCCTTCACAACTTTTTGTTCACTAAAGATTGTAGGAAGCTCTTTCTATTTTTTCTGGAGGTACCACAGTCCGGGGTTTTTGTCATGTATAAGTGTTTGAAAAGGGGCAGGCTGGTGTAGAAGTTAAACGAATATATTATATATATATATATATATATATATATATATATATATATATATATATATACTCACACTAATGGTGAATAAATAAAGGGAAAAATAGTGAATGTAGCTGCTTTACACAAAGTGCGAAACACTAGAACAAAATAAAAAAAATTATTACAGAGCTCACAAACATAAATAAATTCTAAGTAGAAAAACATCAAAAACATAAAATCCATAAAAAAATGACAGAAAAAATGCTTCAAATGCGCTGTGCAGAAAGTGAAAAAAGTGTTTCAGAAATTTTCAAGCATGACACGACACCCCCACATGTGTCTCCACTCACCGGATCACAACAACACCCGGCTTTGCGGTCTGGGGGTCACTTCAGACTTATAATGATATCCAAAGTGGCAGATTCAGTATTAGGACTATTGACGTCACTTCCGTTCTCGTCGAAAAGAACGTCAGGAACGATGTTTGCTGAAATACTGTCTCCATTTTATGCCTGTTTTTAACTTACGTCTGTAAGTATGCATTCCCATGCACAATAAAACTGGTTCTTAGCTGTACTTCACTATTAGTTCATCTTTTTTTATTCTGGATACATATTTACAGTGGTGTGAAAAAGTGTTTGCCCCCTTCCTCATTTCCTGTTCCTTTGCATGTTTGTCACACTTAAGTGTTTCGGAACATCAAACCAATTTAAACAATAGTCAAGGACAACACAAGTAAACACAAAATGCAATTTGTAAATGAAGGTGTTTATTATTAAAGGTGAAAAAAAATCCAAACCATCATGGCCCTGTGTGAAAAAGTGATTGCCCCCTAAACCTAATAACTGGTTGGGCCACCCTTAGCAGCAACAACTGCAACCAAGCATTTGCGATAACGTGCAATGAGGCTTTTACAGCGTCCTGGAGGAATTTTGGCCCACTCATCTTTGCAGAATTGTCCTAATTCAGTTACATTAGAGGGTTTTCGAGCATGAACGGCCTTTTTAAGGTCATACCACAACATCTCAATAGGATTCAGGTCAGGACTTTGGCTAGGCCACTCCAAAGTCTTCATTTTGTTTTTCTTCAGCCATTCGGTGGTGGACTTGCTGGTGTGTTTAGGATCATTGTCCTGCTGCAGAACCCAAGTTCGTTTCAGCTTGAGTACACGAACAGATGGTCGGACATTCTCCTTCGGGATCTCTTGGTAGACAGCAGAATTCATAGTTCCTTTTATCACGGCAAGTCTTCCAGGTCCTGAAGCAGCAAAACAGCCCCAGACCATCACACTACCACCACAATATTTTACTGTTGGTATAATGTTCTTTTTCTGAAATGCAGTGTTCCTTCTACGCCAGATATACTTGGACACACACCTTCCAAAGAGTTCCACTTTTGTCTCATCGGTCCACAGAATGTTGTCCCAAAAGTCTTGGGGATCATCAAGATGTGTTGTGGAGAAATTGAGACGAGCTTTGATGTTCTTTTTGCTCAGCAGTGGTTTTCTCCTTGGAACTCTGCCATGCAGGCCATTTTTGCCCAGTCTTTTCCTGATGGTGGAGGCATGAACGCTGACCTTAACTGAGGCAAGTGAGGCCTGCAGTTCCTTGGACGTTGTTGTGGGGTCTTTTGTGACCTCTTGGATGAGTCGTCGCTGCGCTCTTGGGGTAATTTTGGGCGGCCGGCCACTCCTGGGAAGGTTCACCACTGTTCCATGTCTTCGCCATTTGTGGATAATGGCTCTCACTGTGGTTTGCTGGATTCCCAAAGCTTTGGAAATGGCTTTATAACCCTTTCCAGACTGATAGATCTCAATTACTTTCTTTCTCAATTGTTCCTGAATTTCTTTGGGTCTCGGCATGATGTGTAGCTTTTAAGGATCTTCTGGTGGTCCTTACTGTGTCAAGCAGCTCCTATTTAAGTGATGCCTTGATTGTGAACAGGTGTAGCAATAATCAGGCCTGGGTGTGGCTAGAGAAATTGAACTCAGGTGTGGACAACCACAGTTATAGTATGTTTTAACAAGGGGGGCAATCACTTTTTCACACAGGGCCATGATGGTTTGGATTTTTTTTCACCTTTAATAATAAACACCTTCATTTACAAATTGCATTTTGTGTTTACTTGTGTTGTCCTTGACTATTGTTTAAATTGGTTTGATGTTCCGAAACACTTAAGTGTGACAAACATGCAAAGGAACAGGAAATGAGGAAGGGGGCAAACACTTTTCACACCACTGTATATGGTCAAGGAATCATCTTGAAGCATGCTGTTATGATCTTCTGTCATCCACTCCCAATACTGAATCTGCCACCTTGGATATGAAGTGACCCCCAGACTGCAAAGCTGGGTGTCATTGTGATCCAGTGAGTGGGGACACATGTGGGGGTGTTGTGTCATGCCTGAAAATTTCTGAAACAATTTTTGCACTTTCTGCACAGTGGATTTGAAGCATTTTCTCAGTAATTTTTTATGGACTTTATGTTTTTGATGTTTTTTGTGAGCGCTGTAATATTTTTTTTATTTATGGTGTAGAAGTTGTCAAGGCATATGTGATATCTTTTGTTCAGAAGTGGTTATGCCAGGTCCCATACAATTCCAGTTGTGCCCATGTAGGTCGGGCACTCAGGGGGCTGGAGCTGGGAATCTCTTCCTTCATATATGCATACAGATATCCCGTGACTCTCTCACAGAGCTTGTAAAATTTGATTCTGTATCTGGCCCTTTTGCTAGGAATGTATTTCTTTATTCCTAGCCGGCCTGAAAAGGGTACCAGGGACTCATCTACACATATATTCTGATCAGGGACATAGAGTTCTGCAAATGGTTGGGAAAATAAATTTATCAGTGGGCAAATTTTATATAACTTATCGTAATTTGGATGATTGTGCAGAGGGCACTGGGTGTTGTTGCTAAAATTAAGGAATCGCATTATCATCTCGTATCGGAACTTGGACATTACAGCAGAATAAATGGGCATGTGGTGGATGGAGTTGGTTGACCAATAAGCATGTCCTTCAATTTTTTTTGTAAGCCCCAATGTTTATGGTGAGTCCCATAAACAATTTGAACTCCTCCAAATTCAGATGTCTCCACTCAAACAGACGAGCATATGATGATTGGGGGTTGTTGGCAATATACTGCTGGACATATAAATTGGTCTGGCACACAATGAATTGCAGCAAAGTGTTGGGCAAAACAGAAAAATAAAAGCAATTGATCTCTATGACATTTTGGTTGTTGGCGTGCTGTTAAAGGGGGAATAATTGGTGATCCCGAGTCAGAAGGCAGCCCTGTTGGGTTGGCAAGACCATTTGGCATGTATGTAGAGGCCCTGGCTCTTAAAGGACGTGACACTCCAG
This sequence comes from Lithobates pipiens, assembly GCF_037356315.1. Classification (NCBI taxonomy): domain Eukaryota; kingdom Metazoa; phylum Chordata; class Amphibia; order Anura; family Ranidae; genus Lithobates; species Lithobates pipiens. Next base: position 109,126 of record NW_027507921.1, read on the forward strand.
TAGTTGGGGGATTTGATTTTCCTGTGCTGGTACTCAGGCGTGATGTGGCAGCACTTGTAATGGGCCTGGGCATTTGTTCTTGGAGCCTATCGCCAGCTGCAGCACTGGTACTGGGCATCTGTTCCCGGGCCTATTGCTGGCAGCAGCGCTGGTACTGTGCCTGGGAATATGATCCTGGTTGCTGGTGGCTGCCTGGTTTCCAGAGCACCGTGCCCTTTTAGGAGGGACCCATTCTTCATTGGAATCATTTGCCGATCCACTACTCTCAATCGGTTCAAATGCCGAATTTGATTCAGAATCAGAATTGGAATCTGATGAAAACTCCCCACTACTCTCCTCAGTCATGGGGAGGATCTGGAACGCCTCCTCACTGGTATATAATCTTTAAACCTAACACTGATGGCTGTGTGATGGGTGGCAGGTGACGGTCACTGATGGGCTGTGCAATGGGCGGCAGGTGATGTTCACTGATAGGTGATGACAGTGTAATGGGCGATGGTCACTGATGGGTGACAGGCGATGGTCACCGATGGGTGAGAGGCTATGGATGGTGACGGGTGATAGTCACTGATGGGTGATGGTCACAGACAGGTGACAGGCCACGGTCACTGATGGGTGGCGGGTGATGGTCAACAAGCCACGGTCACTGATGGGTGACGGGTGCACCGCTGACGGTCACTGATGGGTGATGGGTGGCAGGCAACAGTCACTGATGGGTGACAGGTGCATCGCTGACTGTCACTGATGGGTTGTGGGTGACAGGCAACAGTCACTGATGGGTGACGGTGGCACCGCTGATGGTCACTGATGGGTGACAGGTCACTGATGGGTGATGGGTGCAACATTGACGGTCACTGATAGGTGATAGGTGACAGGGCACAGTCACTAATGGGTGACGGGTACACCGCTGATGGTCACTGATGCGTGACGGGCCACTGTCACTGATGGGTGATGGGTGCACCGCTGATGGTCACTGATGGCAGTCTCTTATGTGACAGATGCACTTCATGGGATGGCTGTTGGGTGACAGATGACAACGGGGGGGGGGCGATGGGACAAGTGTGGTGTTGGTGCATACACTACAGAACACAGATCGGTAACTCACTGTTCCTGGCTCCTCTCTCCTCACACTGGAAACGGTGTGAGGAGGGAAGAGCAGGTAAAAGATAGTTACTGGTCTGTGTTTACATTTAGTGATCGGCTGTGCATGGATGACAGCTAATCACGTGGTAAACAGCCACTGGCCAATGGCTGTTTACCAGCATCGGTGACGAGCAGTGTTCCCGGGAACACGCTGTCACTGATGTGCATGCGCAGTGAGCTCGCGATTGCGCTCATGCACCGTGTAAAGTGGGGAGGTACCATCTGTGAATGACTGTGACTTCATCACGGTTGATCACGTGGTAAACAGTCATGCCCAATGGCTGTTCACCCCTGACGGTGACGAGCGGTGTCTCGGTGACACGCCACCACCGATAGTACAGGGGCTGCGAGCACACGATCGCACTCATGCCCTGTTTAAATGGATGGACATCATATGACGGTTGCCTAGAACGAGAGCCGCACCGTCCAGTCGCCATATGATGGTGGGAGGACGGAAAGCGATTAAAGAAGATAAAAATATACAGTATTTTACCAGCACACTATTGATTCAAATGTATAATGAAGGGTGCGGACTGGAATGTTGCACTTGCACTCATTGTGATGTGATTAATTTAATAAATGTTTGAGGGAGAAAAGTTATTACTTATCAACTGATATTTAAACAGCATCACATCCCCTAATAAGAACATTTAGAGATCTGAATGGGAGTTTTTTGGGGATTTTAAATGTGCGCATTTACAATAAGATTTTATAGATAAAAATATCAATTTTATAAATTTATTGAAAGATTTTAAAAACAAACATTCAAATATGAATATCTGATTATGCAATAATTTAATAGGTGCATGCTGATTAGATATCTACATGTTTCATCATAAATAGTGGCTTCCTCAGGAGAAGTTATTGTCAGGCACTGTATACACTGGACATAGAAAAAGATATTTTGAGAAAAATTACAAAATATACAATAAAAACACAAAACAGTTATTTAGACATACACAATAGTTTATTTTTATGAATTGGCAAAGAATAAAGTAGCAGATTACAACCATGGTCATATAAATTACCTGTATATTCAAAGGGTAGCTAATTAAATGTTTTGAGACTCCAGAGTCAAAGGGATGCAGTGATTTGTATCATCTGGGGCAACCATAGAGGGGGATGTATCTATATACACACAATACCCACTTAATGGTTCACCTGGGGGGAGGAACAAGAACCAATTGACTTATTGGAAACCATTTGGCGCCAAAACAAGAGGTGAGGACACTGAATGTGCGCAAGTTTACAAGCCAGGGTCACGCTGGAAATTACATCAGAAACATCAAGGATGCACCAGAAACTATACTGCGGCATCAGCAGCGCTCCCGAAGTAATGACAAAGACGTCAAAATCATAAGCACCGGGAACCCACCAGAAGTCAGATACTGGAAATGATGCAGAGGTGTAAATACACTAGGCAGTATGTAATTAGATGTAAAAAATGGCATCCACATGGTGTTAGACATCATTTGATGAAAAAACAGATGTGATGATGACAAGAAATCCTGAAAGGGTACTGCTTGGAAAAGCCAGCACCCCAAAAAGGAATACCAAACCAAGTAGCTAGCATATGGTGCCTTCTAGTGACGTCTAAAACATGGACAACACTGAGTGTGATGCTTCAAGTGTCCATATGGTCACCTGAGCCACAAAGAACCCCTTTATTGGTATTAAAGTTTATATTACAATATATATCTATCTAGGAGACCAAAACTGTATTGAAAAAAACAAGACAAAGATGACTCCATAGCAACTCAAAACTAACAATTAAATGGAATGCAAAAATGGAGGCAAATGACCCATGGTAAATCAAGGGTCTGGTATGGATATTTAGGGGGAATCCCACGTCATTTTTTTTTTAATTTGACGTGGGGTTTCCCTTAATATCCATACCTGACCTGAAGGGCCTGGTAATTGAATCTGGGGGAACCCCAGGCTTTTTTTTTTTATCAATGACTTTCAATGACTGTGCTCTGTATTACGGGAGCCGACAATTCATTATAGCCGCGAGTGATTTTAAATGACTTTTTTTCCTGCAGAAATTACACTTCGTGCAGGGACAGTTTTAAGCACGGAAAACATGTGCTCCTTCACAAGTATACTATAGACACCCCCCAGGTATGAAATTTAAAGGAATATTACACTTTTATTATTTCACTTTAAGCATTATTAAAATCACTGCTCCCGAAAAAAAACTGACGTTTTTAAAACTTTTTTTTGCATTGATCCATGTCCCCTGGGGCACTTTAGATTTCTCCCATAGACTTGTACAGGGTGTTCCGTGGCTTTTCGAATTTGCCACGAACACCCCAAATTATTCACTGTTCACCGAACAGGCGAACAGGCAATGTTCGAGTCCAACATGAGTTTGACTCAAACTCGAAGCTCATCCCTACTTATGATATACCAGAACACCTAGATCCTTCTCCGCCCTTCATTCCCACACTTGTACTACATACAAGTATGTATGGTGCATGCATATTCTTAGCCCCCAGGTGCATAACTTTACATTTATCAACATTAAACCTCATCAGCCACACAGTTGATCAATTAAACAGTGAATTGAGGTTGGATGTAAGTTGTAGACACCCTGTAAGGACATTATTCCACTGCATTGCTTTGGGGTCATCTGCAAAGACTGGATTGGTGCTTTTAATCCGAAACCTTATATAATTTATAAATATATTAAAAAGTAACACAACCTCGGGGTACACAACTAACAACCCTAGACCATTCAGCATATGAATCATTAACCACCACTACTCTCTGAATATGATCTTTTAGCTTGTTGGTTGCTTGTAACATGGGAACATTCCAGCCACCAATAGGGACTGACCTCTGTCTGATCTGTCTGCCCCATTATAATTTAATTCTCTTCCCCCCCTCAATCCTAATTTAAATACTCCTTGCCATAAACTTTCCCCCAGCACAGCAGGCCCCCTTCCATTTAGGTGCAAACCATCTTTAACCACTTCAGCTCCGGACCAATAAACACCTTAAGGACCAGAGGTCTTTTTCCAATTTCGCACTGCGCTGCTTTAACTGGTAATTGCGCGGTCATGCAATATTGCACCCAAACGAAATTTGTGTCCTTTTCTTCCCACAAATAGAGCTTTCTTTTGATGGTATTTGATTGCCTCTGCGATTTTTATTTTTTGCGCTATAAATGGAAAAAGAGCGAAAATTTTGAAAAAAAAAGATATTTTCTTCTTTTTGTTATAAGAAAAATCGAATAAACTAAATTTTAGTCATACATTGAGGGCAAAATTTATTCAGCCACATGTCTTTAGTAAAAAAAATGTCAATAAGCGTATATTTTTTGGTTTGCGCAAAAGTTATAGCGTCTACAAACTAGAGTACATTTTCTGGAATTTACACAGCTTTTAATTTATGACTGCCTATCTTATTCCTTGAGGTGCTAAAATGGCAGGGCAGTACAACAAACCCCCCCCCCAAATGACCCCATTTTGGAAAGTAGACACCCCAAGGAAATTGCTGATGGGTATGTTGAGCCCATTGAATATTTTTTTTTTGTCCTAAGGGATTGAATAATGACAAAAAAAAAAAAATTTTACAAAAAGTTGTCACTAAATGATATATTGCTCACACATGCCATGGTTATATGTGGAATTGCACCCCAAAATATATTCCGCTACTTCTTCCGAGTATGGGGATACCACATGTGTGGGACTTTTTGGGAGTCTAGTCGCGCACGGCACCCCGAAAACCAATCACCACCTTCAGGATTTCTAAGGGTGCAAATTTTTGATTTAACTCCTCACTACCTATCACAGTTTCGAAGGCCATAAAATGCCAAAATAGCACAAAACCCCCCAAAATGACCCCATTTTGGAAAGAAGACACCCCAAGATATTTACTGAGAGGCATGTTGAGTCCATGGAATATTTTATATTTTGCCACAAGTTGCGGGAATATTACAAACGTTTTTTTTTTTGCACAAAGTTGTCACTAAATGATATATTGCTCACACATGCTATGGGCATATGTGAAATGACACCCCAAAATACATTCTGCTGCTTCTCCTGAGTATGGGGATACCACATATGTGGGACTTTTTGGGAACCTAGCCGCGTACGGGACCCCGAAATCCAAGCACCGCCTTCAGGATTTCTAAGGGCATACATTTTTTATTTTACTCCTCACTACCTATCACTACCTATCACAGTTTTGAAGGCCATAAAATGCCAAGATGACACAAAACCCCCCCAAATGACCCCATTTTGGAAAGTAGACACCCCAAGCTATTTGCTGAGGGCCATGTTGAGACCATTGAATATTTTTTTTTGTCCCAAGGGATTGAATAATGACAAAAAAAAAAAAAAATTTTTTACAAAAAGTTGTCACTAAATGATATATTGCTCACACATGCCATGGTTATATGTGGAATTGCACCCCAAAATATATTCCGCTACTTCTCCCGAGTATGGGGATACCACATGTGTGGGACTTTTTGGGAGTCTATTCGCGCACGGCACCCCGAAAACCAATCACCACCTTCAGGATTTCTAAGGGTGCAAATTTTTGATTTAACTCCTCACTACCTATCACAGTTTCGAAGGCCATAAAATGCCAAAATAGCGCAAAACCCCCCAAAATGACCCCATTTTGGAAAGAAGACACCCCAAGATATTTACTGAGAGGCATGTTGAGTCCATGGAATATTTTATATTTTGCCACAAGTTGCGGGAATATTACAAACTTTTTTTTTTTTGCACAAAGTTGTCACTAAATGATATATTGCTCACACATGCTATGGGCATATGTGAAATGACACCCCAAAATACATTCTGCTGCTTCTCCTGAGTACGGGGATACCACATGTGTGGGACTTTTTGGGAACCTAGCCGCGTACGGGACCCAGAAATCCAAGCACCGCCTTCAGGATTTCTAAGGGCATACATTTTTTATTTTACTCCTCACTACCTATCACTACCTATCACAGTTTTGAAGGCCATAAAATGCCAAGATGGCACAAACCCCCCCCAAATGACCCCATTTTGGAAAGTAGACACCCCAAGCTATTTGCTGAGGGCCATGTTGAGACCATTGAATATTTTTTTTTGTCCCAAGGGATTGAATAATGACAAAAAATAAAAAAATAAATTTTTTTTAAAAAAAAGTTGTCACTAAATGATATATTGCTCACACATGCCATGGTTATATGTGGAATTGCACCCCAAAATATATTCCGCTACTTCTCCCGAGTATGGGGATACCACATGTGTGGGACTTTTTGGGAGTCTATTCGCGCACGGCACCCCGAAAACCAATCACCACCTTCAGGATTTCTAAGGGTGCAAATTTTTGATTTAACTCCTCACTACCTATCACAGTTTCGAAGGCCATAAAATGCCAAAATAGCACAAAACCCCCCAAAATGACCCCATTTTGGAAAGTAGACACCCCAAGCTATTTATTGAGAGGCATGTTGAGTCCATGGAATATTTTATATTTTGCCAAAAGTTGCGGGAATATTACAAACTTTTTTTTTTTTTGCACAAAGTTGTCACTAAATGATATATTGCTCACACATGCTATGGGCAGAAGTCAAATTACACCCCAAAATAAATTCTGCTGCTTCTCCCGAGTACGGGGATACCACATGTGGGGGACTTTTTGGGAGCCTAGCCACGTACGGGACCCCGAAAAACCAAGCACTGCCTTCCAGATTTAAATATAAAATGCTACCAAAAAAACTGTTAGCGATCGCAGGGATCAGGCCTGACTCTGCGATCGCTGCAGTTATGTGTTTAGTGTTTTGTAAGTGACAGTGATCGATCGATACTGCACTTGGGTGGGCTGGGCAGAGGGGCAAAACACAGGTGCTAGCAGGTATCTGGGCTGATCCCGCTAACAATGCGTTTTTTTGGAACCCTGAACTGCTGGGGACGCTAGTATAGATCTGATCAGATCAGATATTGATCTGTTCATATTCTATACCACTATGGGAGGTGTATGCTTTGCGCGTGGGTGTTAGCGGTACTGGCACTAACCTAGCGCTGCCTGGGGCGACGCAGACCCTGACCCTAAAACCTAATTGATATCACCCGCCGGGTGATCAGGGGGTTAAACCTTTATTGGGTAATAAATGGTGGGTGCCCTGATGCTATAAAAAGCAAACTAACCAGAGTCACCCGTAACACTTATACGGTGATCAGTGGTGAAAGGGTTAACTAGGGGCAATCAGGGGGTTCAAATTTTTATTAGGTAGTATATGGGGGTCCCTGGCGCTATATAAAAACCTGACGGGGAACCTAAATAGCTAACTGGCTAACCAGCATCACCAGTGACACTTATACTGTGATCGCTGGTGAAAGGGTTAACTAGGGGCAATCAGGGGGTTAAAACCATTATTGGGTAGTATATCGGGGTACCTAGCGATATAAAAACCTGGCGGTGAACCTAAAAAACTAACTAGCTACCTAGTGACAGTAGCGACACTGATGCAGCGATCAGAAAAAATGATCGCTTAGTGACACTGGCAAAAGGGGGTGAAAGGGTTAACTAGGGGCAATCAGGATGTTAAAACCATTATTGGGTAGTATATCGGGGTACCTAGCGCTATAAAAACCTGGCGGTGAACCTAAAAAAATAACTAGCTACCTAGCGACAGTAGCGACACTGATGCGGCGATCAGAAAAATGATCGCTTAGTGACACTGGCAAAAGGGGGTGAAAGGGTTAACTAGGGGCAATCAGGATGTTAAAACCATTATTGGGTAGTATATCGGGGTACCTAGCGATATAAAAACCTGGCGGTGAACCTAAAAAAATAACTAGCTACCTAGCGACAGTAGCGACACCAATGCAGCGATCAGAAAAATGATCGCTTAGTGACAGTGGCAAAAGGGGGTGAAAGGGTTAACTAGGGGCAATCAGAATGTTAAAACCATTATTGGGTAGTATATCGGGGTACCTAGCGCTATAAAAACCTGGTGGTGAACCTAAAAAAATAACTAGCTACCTAGCGACAGTAGCGACACTGATGCAGCGATCAGAAAAATGATCGCTTAGTGACACTGGCAAAAGGGGGTGAAAGGGTTAACTAGGGGCAATCAGGATGTTAAAACCATTATTGGGTAGTATATCGGGGTACCTAGCGATATAAAAACCTGGCGGTGAACCTAAAAAAATAACTAGCTACCTAGCGACAGTAGCGACACCAATGCAGCGATCAGAAAAATGATCGCTTAGTGACACTGGCAAAAGGGGGTGAAAGGGTTAACTAGGGGCAATCAGGATGTTAAAACCATTATTGGGTAGTATATCGGGGTACCCAGCGCTACAAAAACCTGGCGGTGAACCTAAAAAAATAACTAGCTACCTAGCGACAGTAGCGACACTGATGCAGCGATCAGAAAAATGATCGCTTAGTGACAGTGGCAAAAGGGGGTGAAAGGGTTAACTAGGGGCAATCAGGATGTTAAAACCATTATTGGGTAGTATATCGGGGTACCTAGCGATATAAAAACCTGGCGGTGAACCTAAAAAAATAACTAGCTACCTAGCGACACTAGCGACACTGATGCAGCGATCAGAAAAAATATCGCTTAGTGACACTGGCAAAAGGGGGTGAAAGGGTTAACTCTAGGGGCAATCAGGGGGTTAAATCTTTATTGGGGGGTGATAGGGGGCTACCCTGGACCTAACACTAACTGCCCTGACAGTTTTTACTTTTACAACTGACACTGAATGCATTGATCAGTAAAGAAATGATCAATGCAATCAGTGACACTGTGACTGGGGGGGAGGGGGGGTGGGGGGGATCGGGGGGCGATTGGGGGGGGATCGGGGGGGGGTTTGTGTACCTATGTGTACCTATGTGTCAGTGTAGTGTTTTGGTGCACTTACTTTTAGTCTTCTCCTCGTAGTCCGGTCAAAAAGACCGCCCCGAGGAGAATGACATCACTTCCTCCTTCCTGTGTAAACAATACACAGTGGGAGGAAGTTCGTCATTGGCCAGGAGCGATCGAGAGGGGGTGGCCAGAAACCAACGGCCATCCCCTCATCACGGATCGCTCCCGGAGGGAAACGGATCGCCGTATCCAGCGGGAGGGGGTCCGATCGGACCCCCCACCCGCTGGAAGGCAGGCACGTACATCTACGTGATGGTGCCTGCCTGTGCCATTCTGATGACGTATAATGGCAATACAGCGGTCCTTAAGTGGTTAACATATAGGTTCTAACCCAATGAAAAGCCAGCCAAGTTCTCTAGAAACCCAAATTATTCCCTCTTATACCAGGTCTTTAGCCATGCATTTAGTTCTTTAATCCCCCCCCCCCCCCGTCTTTCATGTGTTGCACATAGCAAAGACAATATTTCAGAGAATATCACCTTGATTTCAGAGAATATCACCATTTGAGTTTGGCATGGATTTTAGGAGGGATCCCCATTCAGAAAAAAAAAAGGTGCATAGGCCCCCTTTAAAAATCCATACAAAACCTACAAACTTCTTTACTGCCAGAGGTATGGTACTGTGCTCTGTGGCTTCCTACTACTCTCTCCAAAAATATATCCCACTGGGAAACTCTCATGAAAGGCTTCCACAAATCGTACTACATGCCTGACAGACTGGCATATATCTTCCCATCCCACTCTCCGAAATTCTGGAGGAACTGTGAAATTATTGGTGACATCCTTCATATCTGGTGGAACTGCTCTCTCATAATCCCCCCTTAAAGACAGTCTCTGCCTTAATTGCTGATATGACTCGCATTACCAGACTAACTCTACAAATGGCTCTCTTTGGTCTAGACTCACACCCCTGGCCCACATCATACAGCATATTTTAATTACTGCAGGTATAGTAATAGCTTGTGTCTGGAAGGACCCACTTCCACCAACTACCGCCTCTCTTATCTCTACTTTAAATGAGCACTGCCACATGGAATACCTCTTCTCCAAATCTCACCTAATGGGAGAGAAGTTTCAGACATTGGGCTCCATGGCTGGCCCACCCCAGCAGCATCAAGCTCATATAACTGTAGCAGTACTCCTCTCTGACTACTTGCGACCACTGGAAATGGTTCCCTTTTTGGACCAAGAAAAGCCACATGTGAACTGCCCTCCTCTTCTTGTAACTGTGTATTCATTTTTTTTGCACTATTAAATAATTCCCAAGTATATGTGCCTGTTCCTTCTATACTCATCACTCTCCTTCCATCTGCCTTTGACCTCCTACTCCCACCCTTTTCTATCTGGGTTTTGATGCTTCCCCCATCGGGCATAGTCATTGAGACCCTTAAACTACCATATACTCTGCATGTCCTAACGTGTTGTTCACCCACTGTTTGTATCTACCAATATGTTAATGCAATGTTATCTGTTTGTAACTCTATATCTGGGAGGCTATTCCGCCCTCTTATATGATATGAGCATTGTATCTTGTATCTCATGCTTTATTTTTGACCTAAAAAAAACAATGTAAAACTAAAAAAAAAAAAAAAAAAAAAATTCCATACCAGACCCTTAAAACAAATATTTGGAGCGACCTTCTAGAAGGGCTTTCCCTCCACAATTTTGTTCGGGTGAGGGTGAGGAGGCTACTTCTTTTTGCCTTGCCCAGCTGGGGTCCTTCTCGCGGACCATCTGCTTTTCCATCTGACAATTCTTAAATAGCTAAGGGGCGAAGTCTCCTGATGGCATCAGTGGGTGACCCCATCCCCTTGCGACGTCATTGACCCAGCATGCCCAGGCGATAACATCACAAGGGCGTGGGGTAGCACACTGACATCATCAGGTGACTCTGCCCCTTAGCTATTTAAGAAATGTCTGATAGAGGAGCAGGCAGTCCATGGGAAGCTTTTGACGAGGCCGGAGTTTTTTTTCGTTTTTTGGCTTTGGCAGTGCGGCGGGCGGCGTGAGATGGATCTACATTGGGGGATTTGGTTTTTTATTTGTTAATAAAGGAATTGTCAAAAATGTGTTTACTATCTTTCTTCACTCTTTACACTTTTTTGGTGAATGGGTATTCATTCACATGTTCATTTACATGGGGGGGATCTGAGGGCCCCCTTGTTAAAGGGGGCTTCCAGATTCCCATAAAAGCAGAGGCCCCTTTGCCCGAAAGCACCCTCTCCATGTTGAGGGCATGTAGCTTGGTATGATTCAGGAGAGGGGGGGGCTCGCTCATTCCCCCTTCCTGGCCTGCTGGGCTGCATGCTTAGATAAGGGTCTGGTATGGATTTTAGGGGGGACCCCCACGCTGTTTCTTTTTAAATTTTGGCATGGGGTTCCCCTTAGAATTGATACTTCTTGGCCCACTGCTTGAATATTTGTAATTCATTAGAAAATGAATAAACAAAACAAAATTTAACAAAAAGGAACCAAAATTTAATGAAAACTAAATGAAAATAAATGAATTCTAAATGAACCCCACTAAACAAATTCTGAAACAAAATGAAATTAGTAACATAACGAATATATCTGAAATTAACCACTTAAGGACCGCCGCATGTAAATATACGTCGGCAGAATGGCACGGACAGGCACAATCACGTACCCGTACGTGGCTGCCTTCCAGTGGGTGGGGGGTCCCTCCCGCTGGCTGCGGGCGGTCCGCTTCACTTCAGGAGCTATCCAAAATGAGGGGATGGCCGTTGATTTCTGGCCATCCCCTCTCAATCGCTCCTGGAGAATGAGAAGCTCCCCCTGCCTGTGTAGTGTGAACACAGGCAGGAGGAAGTGATGTCACTCTCCTCGGGGGGTGGTCTTTTTGACCGGACGGCAAGGAGAAAAGACATAGTAAGTGCACCAACACTACACTGACATGTAGGTACACATAGGCACACTGTCACCCCCGATCACCCCCCCAATCCCCCCCCCTCCCAGTCACAGTGTCACTGATTGCAGTGATCATTTATTTACTGATCACTGCATTTAGTGTCAGTTGTAACTGTAAAAACTGTCAGGGCAGTTAGTGTTAGGTCCAGGGTAGCCCCCTATCCCCCCAATAAAGGTTTAACCCCCTGATTGCCCCTAGAGTTAACCCTTTAACCCCCTTTTGCCAGTGTCACTAAACGATCGTTTTTCTGATCGCTGCATTAGTGTCACTGGTGCCGCTAGGTAGCTAGTCATTTTTTAGGTTCACCGCCAGGTTTTTATAGCGTTAGGTATCCCCATATATAACCTAATAAAGGTTTTAACCCCCTGATTGCCCCATAGAGTTAAGCCTTTCACCAGCGATCACTGTATAAGTGTCACTGGTGATGCTGGATAGCCAGTTAGTTATTTAGTTATTTAGGTTCCCCGTCAGGTTTTTATATAGCGTCAGGGACCCCCATATACTACCTAATAAAGGTTTTAACCCCCTGATTGCCCCTAGTTAACCCTTTCACCAGTGATCACTGTATAAGTGTTACGGGTGACTCTGGTTAGTTAGTTTGCTTTTTATAGCATCAGGGAACCCACCATTTATTACCCAATAAAGGTTTAACCCCCTGATCACCCGGCAGGTGATATCAATTAGGTTTTAGGGTCAGATAGGGTCTGCGTCGCCCCAGGCAGCGCTAGGTTAGTGCCAGTACCGCTAACACCCACGCGCAAAGCATACACCTCCCGTAGTGGTATAGTATCTGAACAGATCAATATCTGATCTGGTCAGATCTATACTAGCGTCCCCAGCAGTTTAGGGTTCCAAAAAAAAAGAGTTGTTAGTGGGATCAGCCCAGATACCTGATAGCACCTACGTTTTGCCCCTTCGCCCAGCCCACCCAAGTGCAGTATCGATCGATCACTGTCACTTACAAAACACTAAACATATAACTGCAGCGTTCGCAGAGTCAGGTCTGATCCCTGCGATCTCTAACAGGTTTTTTTGGTAGCGTTTTATATTTAAGTCCTGAAGGAGGTGCTTGGTTTTCAGGGTGCCGTACGCGGCTAGACTCCCAAAAAGTCCCCCACATGTGGTATCCCCGTACTCAGGAGAAGCAGCAGAATTTATTTTGGGGTGTAATTCCACATATGCCCATAGCATGTGTGAGCAATATATAATTTAGTGACAACTTTGTGCAAAAAAAAAAAAAGTTTGTAATATTCCCGCAACTTGTGGCAAAATATAAAATATTCCATTGACTCAACATGCCTCTCAGTAAATAGCTTGGGGTGTCTACTTTCCAAAATGGAGTCATTTGGGGGGGTTTTGGGCTATTTTGGCATTTTATGGCCTTCTAAACTGTGATAGGTAGTGAGGAGTGAAATCAAAAATTTGCACCCTTAGAAATCCTGAAGGCAGTGATTGGTTTTCGGGGTGCGGTACATGGCTAGGCTCCCAAAAAGTCCCACATATATGGTATCCCCATACTCTGGAGAAGAAGCAGAATATATATTTGGGGTGCAATTCCACATATAACTATGGCATGTGTGAGAAATATATCATTTAGTGACAACTTTTTGTAAACTTTTTTTTTTTTTATCATTATTCAATCAATTGGGACAAAAAAAAAAATATTCAATGGGTTCAACATGCCCCTCAGCAATTTCCTTGGGGTGTCTACTTTCCAAAATGGGGTCATTTGGGGGGGTTTGTACTGCCCTGCCATTTTAGCACCTCAAGAAATGAGATAGGCAGTCATAAATTAAAAGCTGTGTAAATTCCAGAAAATGTACTCTAATTTGTAGATGCTATAACTTTTGTGCAAACCAATAAATATACGCTTATTGAAATTCTTTTTACTAAAGACATGTGGCTGAATACATTTTGGCCTAAATGTATGACTAAAATTGAGTTTATTCGATTTTTCTTATAACAAAAAGTAGAAAATATCTTTTTTTTTCCTTTTATATCGTAAAAAATTTAAATCGCAGAGGCAATCAAATACCATCAAAAGAAAGCTCTATTTGTGGGAATAAAAGGACGCAAATTTCGTTTGGGTACAACATTGCATGACCGCGCAATTACCAGTTAAAGCAGTGCAGTGCGAAATTGTAAAAAGACCTCTGGTCCTTAGACTGACAATTGGTCCGGGGCTTAAGTGGTTAAACACATTTTTTTCATTCTGCAGATGTCTAATGCAAGCACTGTAGCAGCAGGAGGGAGTACCAATGGGTACATGCATGCATCTGTTGCCCACACCATCGTGGAGATACAACAAATTATAAAGAGTGCTGTAGACACTTTATGACTATCCCAGACAGTCTTAAGCCGCGTACACACGGGCTGTATGGCCTGTATGGGCTGTATGGCCAACTTAGTCTGTCAGACAATCCGACGGACAGTCCGTCCTACTTTCGAATGAACGGACTTGACCACACACGGATGCACAAACAGTCCGTCGAAAGTTTGTAAATCCTTTCTGAGCATGCGCCATACTTAGTCCGTCGAACTAGCCTACTGACAAGCGGATTGTCCGCTGAAACCAAAGTATGACGGACAGTATTACGGAAATTCCGAAATACTTAGTACGCCAGACTGCACGCTGAAAAAGTCCGCTGAAGCCCACACACGAGCGGACTGTCCGCTGAAATGTGTTTCGACGGACTAAGTTGGCCAGACAGTCCGCCCGTGTGTACGCGGCTTCAGTTAACTAAATGCCACCAGTTTGGGTTTAGATCTATTTTAGGACAATGCAAATAAGTAGACATGTGCATTCGTTTTCGTCTGAATGCATTTTCGTCCGAATTTCAGGTATTTTCGTTTTCGTTTTGACAAACGATAACGAAAGCACAGAATCCGAAAAACGAAAGATCCGACATAAATAAATGCTTTATTTTCGTTTTCGTTGTTACAACAGTTCGATATAGAATAGGAGATTCGACGTGACTCTGACAATAACAATCTGTGTCTATAGAACCTGTGGTCGAATGTGCCAGAGAGAAAAGATTCTGCAACTTACTGTCCTAAAAAGTGTTTGGGGACCCGGGTCCTGCCCCAGGGGACATGTATCAATCCAAAAAAAAAGTTTTAAAAACGGCCGTTTTTTCGGGAGCTGTGATTTTAATAATGATTAAAGTGAAACAATAAAAGTGTAATATTCCTTTAAATTTCGTATGTGGGGGGTGTCTATAGTATGCCTGTGAAGGGGCGCATGTTTCTGGTGCTTAGAACTGTCTCTGCACAAACTGTCATTTATGCAGGAAAAAAAGTCCTTTAAAATCACTCGCAGCTATTATGAATTGTCGGCTCCGTAATACAGAGAACACTCATTGAAAGTCATTGATAAAATAAATAAATAAATAAATAAAGCGTGGGGGTCTCCCAAATTCAATTACCAGGCCCTTCAGGTCTGGTATGGATATTAAGGGGAACCCTGCGTCAAATTTAAAAAAAAATTGACGTGGGGGTCCCCCTAAAAATCCATACCAGACCCTTTATCCGAGCACGCAACCTGGCAGGCCGCAGGAAAAGAGGGGGGGGACGAGAGAGCGCCCCCCCCCCTCCCTCCTGAACCGTACCAGGCCACATGCCCTCAACATTGGGAGAATGCTTTGGGGGTCTGTGACCCCTCAAAGCACCTTGTCCCCATGTTGATTTGGAGAAGGGCCTCATCCCCACAACTCTGGCCAATGGTAGGGGGCTTATCAGAATCTGGAAGCCCCCTTTAACAAGGGGACCCCCAGATCCCGGCCCCCTCTGTTTGAAATGTTATGGGGGTACAAAAGTATCCCTACCATTTCACAAAGAAAGTGTAAAAAATTGTTAAATAAGACAAACACACTTTTGAAAAATTCCTTTATTAAAAATAAAAAAAATAAAAAAAGATTCCAGAGGTGCTAATCCACTCTTGCTATCCAGCGATGGATGGATGATCATCTCTCCGGGGTCCAGTGATGGCTGATCTGATCCAGCGCAGCAAATCCATCCATCTTCTGTCTCCACAGAGGAGACACTACGGGGATCCTGGCGGCCTGACTTTTGTTATATGCGGAGAGCGGGGCCACCCGCCACCTGACCCCGCCCCCCTCTGACGCAAGGGGAAAACCGGGCTTCCCCATGACGTATGGGTGACCCCACCCCCCTCTGATGTAACGGAAGCCTGCCTGTGTTGGCCCCGCCCTAGGCATATAACAAACGTCAGACCCCCGGGATCCCTGCAGTGTCTTCTCTGTGGAGACAGAAGATGGATGGATTTGCTGCGCTGGATCAGATCAGCCATCGCTGGACCCCGGAGAGATGATCATCCATCCATTGCTGGATAGCAAGAGTGGATTAACACCGCTGGAATCTTTTTTTTATTTTTTTTTATTTTTAATAAAGGAATTTTTCAAAAGTGTGTTTGTCTTATTTAAGTATTTTTTACACTTTCTTTGTGAAATGGTAGGGGTACTTTTGTACCCTCTTACCATTTCAAACAGGGGGGGCGGGATCTGGGGGTCCCCTTGTTAAAGGGGGCTTCCAGATTCTGATAATCCCCCCACCCGCAGACTCCCACAACCACCGGCCAGGGTTGTGGGGTTGAGGCCCTTCTCCACATCAACATGGGGACAAGGTGCTTTGAGGGGTCACAAACCCCCAAAGAATCCTCCCAATGTTGAGGGCATGTGGCCTGGTACGGTTCAGGAGGGAGGGGGGTCGCTCTCTCGTCCCCCCTCTTTTCCTGCGGCCTGCCAGGTTGCGTGCTTGGATAAAGGGTATGGTATGGATTTTTAGGGGGACCCCCACGTAATTTTTTTTTTATTATTTCAAAAAGAGTTTTATTGAAATATATGACATTAACAAGCATATGACAGCAACATATTGTACACTACTTGCAGAGCAACATTGAGTGGTAGAGCAAATTGTACCTTAACACACTGAACATTCAAAGGAGAACATGGATTGCTAGTACAAGAGATTGCGGGCCTGGTGCCCATCTGCTGTATACTGCGGACTCTGTGTGGTAAGGTCCGGTAATTCCGGAAGTGTCCTGTCGCCCCCTGACACCCCTATGGGCTGTGTCCTGGGGGGACGCGACACCATTGAACAGTGGAGAGAAAAGTCTGACCATGGGTAAAACTTAGTCCCATAATGTAAAAAAGGTAACAGTAAAATATCCAGGAGCTTCAGGTGAAATACAGCTAACTTACATATGATATACAAGAAAGAGTACATTAAACCAGTGACTTTCACTGCCGACTCCATCTGGTCTGGGTATGATGCTCAATGAGGTTATGTAAGCTTTATACAGCTTGGGTGAATTAACCAGGAGGACCAATGTTTGTTGAATCTAGGTTCTGTCATGTTTACTTTAGAGAAAAGATGTTCCATGTGACAATGATCATTAAGGGTAGTTATAAGCTCATTAAGGGTTGGGGGAAGGTTTTTTTTCCACGCACGAGCTATGAGCAGGCGTGCTGAGATTAGTATGTGGTGTACCATAGGTAAACTGGTGGCGGGCCAGTGTTGGGAGTCCAGACCAAAGAGAGCCATTCGTGAAGTCAGCTGTTGGGGAGAATTGGTCAAGGACCGTACCAGAGAGGAGACTTGTTACCAAAAGGAAGTGATAACCGGGCAGCTCCACCAGATGTGGAACATATCCCTGGTTGAGTTACAATTCCTCCAACACTTTGGAGAATGGGTGGAGAAGATGGTTGCTAACTTGTCAGGTGTGTAATACCACTTATGGAACAGTTTCATGATCGTTTCCCAATGTGTGACATTTTTGGAGATGACTAGTGGAGTACGTAGTATTCGATGCCAATCTTCTGGGGAGAAAGAGCGTTGCAGCTTCGATTCCCAATAGATCATATTCGAAGGTTTAGAAGACGTGGTAGGTCTGGAGAGAAGATTATAAATGAAGGATATGCCTTTGGTAATACTAGGGGAACGGTTGTAGTATTTGAGAAGCTCCTTGGAGGTGGTTTCTGTAGAGGTCGAAATTTGTGAGAGAATATGTCTGAGTCTGAGGTATATGTAGAAGTCTTTATGCGAGAGTCTGAATTCCGATGTCAGTTGTTGAAAACTCTTTAGGTCCGGCCCAAGGTAAAGATCTCCAATGGTTTTGATTCCGGCATCATACCAGTGCTGGATAGAGAGGTCTGGAGACAGAAGTTGTAGCACTAGTAAGGGTAAACTTATCAATGAGTCTCTATGAATGCCCCGGTGGGCATGACGTAGTGCGGTCCATTGCGCTAAACAGGCACAAACTGTAGGGAAGATAGACCGTGTCATAGGAAGGGACAACCAGATCGCTGCTAAGGTTAATTGTGGTCTATCTGGGAATGCTGCCGCTTCTATTTGGTGCCACCTTGCGTCTGGGTCCTGTGAGTGCTTCCCTTGATCCAGAATGACGGCCTTGTAGTATTTTTTAACATCTGGTGCCCCCATCCCACCTGAGACAGTGGGTATGCATAGGACGGAGGATTTCAAGCGGGGCTTAAGTCCTGCCCATATGAATGAGTCCAGGGTACGCTGTATTTTAGATAGAACTGCTGAAAGAATTGGGAGTGGGAGGGTCTGAAAAAAGTAGAGCACATGCAGGAGGAGAAACATTTTGGTTAGAGCTATCCTACCAACCCATGAGGCTTTTATGGAGGTCATATTCAAGGTCAGGTTGTTCAATTTCCCATACAAAGAAGCAAGATTTTTTCGAAGCATTGCTGAGGAGGGGGAGACCAGTTGAATGCCCAAATACAACATAGAGGAACTGGGGGCCCAGGAAAAGGGTGAAAGTTTGGAGATTTCTGATTTAAGTGCTGGCGGAATCTCAATGCCAAGCATGGCAGATTTCGAGTGGTTCAATTTGTACATTGATGCCTCGCTAAAATTATGCAAAACTTCAGTCAGGGCAGGCATAGACTTTACTGGGTCAGTGATAGCTATGATGACGTTGTCTGCGTATAAACCTGCGTATGGCATGCATCTTTCACATTGATGCCTTCAATATGAGGATGTGAGCTAATCGATTGTGCCAGTGGTTCCATTACTAGGGCAAAAATCAAGGGCGAGAGTGGGCATCCCTGCCGAGTACCGTTAGTGATTTTAAAGGGGTTGGAAAGAATGCCCGAGGTACGGATCCTCGCAGTAGGTGAGGAGTATAGGCCTAGAATAGCTCTTAAGAAGTTGCCCTCTACACCAAACTTTTTCAGAACTGCTTCGAGGTACCCCCAATGGACTCTGTCGAACGCCTTCTCTGCATCTAAAGAGATCAGCAGAGAAGGCGTTCGACTGTGTTCTGCCCAGTGGATAAGATCCACAAACCTACGGGTGCCATTGGAGGCCTGACGTCGGGGATGAACCCCACCTGATCCGGGTGTATGAGGTGTGGTCATGTGTAGTGATAGTCGGGTGGCCAGAAGCTTGGCATACATTTTCAGGTCGGAATTAAGAAGCGAAATAGGGCGGTAGTTTGTTGGGTTGTGTGGCACTTTCCCTGGTTTGTGTATAGTGGAAATAGTGGCTTCTAGATTCTGTGGGGATCTCTCCGGTGGCTAGCATTCGATTAAAGGAGTTACATAAATGCGGGGTTCGTGTGTCAGCAAATGTTTTGTAATATTCGTTTCCAAAACCGTCTGGGCCCGGGGCCTTGTGTAATGGAAGGCCTTTAATTGCATTCTTAATTTCCTGTGGCGAAAAAGGTAGGGCTAAGTCAGCTGATTGTGAAGGGGATAAGGAAGGGAGAGATACGTTGGAGAGAAAAGTCTGAATAATTGCATCAGTGGGCTGTGTCTCAGTCGCGGAGTCTTTTAAGTTGTATAATTGTTGATAAAACGAACCAAAGCAATTGGCTATATCCTTGGGGTTAGTCGGTCTGTTGCCCTTAGGGTCTATCAAATATGAGATTGTGGATTGGGCTGTCTTACGTTTGTATTGTTGGGCCAATGTTTTCACTGTTTTATTTCCCTGTGAGTACCAAGTAAGCTTAAGTTTTCGCAAGTAGAACTCATGTTTATTCTGAAGGTAAGTACTCAGTTCTGACCTCAGTTTACCGAGTTCTGCGTGAGTGGAGGCAGAGGGTGAATGCATATTACTTTTCTCTAGAGACTTTATTTTGTCTAGGAGGGTGTTAAGGGTCGCAGAGCGCTTTTTCTTCTCCTGGCCCCCCAGTTTTAGCAGAACCCTTTGTATAACCGCCTTATGGGCATTCCAACATGTAGTGTGATTGGAGACAGAATGTTGGTTCAGAGTGAAGTACTCGTCTATGGCAGTTTTGACCTGTTCCCTAATGTCCTTGGTGCTGATCAGGTTGGTGTTTAAAACGCCATAATGTGATTGGGGTGGTAGATGGGGATAGACAGAGAACCATTGAGATGGGGGCATGATCTGACCACGATATTACCCCAATACTGGTGGAGGCAACAGCTTGTAGCAACACTTTGGATGTCAGGAACAGGTCAATCCTGGAATATGATCTCTGGGCATTAGAATAGAACGTATAATCTCTCTCAGTACCATGTTGACACCTCCAAGGGTCATAGAAGTCTTCTAATTGTAGAATGGAGGAGAGGGTGGTGGACCTTCTCTTGCAGGGGGTTGAGGAATCAAGCGTGTGATCTAGCACCGCATTGAAGTCCCCGCATAAAATTATTTGGTCTTTCGGATAGTGTTGTATTTTGGTAAGAATGGATTTAAGAAAGGGCTTTTGGTGCGAGTTAGGAGCGTATATGTTAACAATTACCAAGGGCTTGTTATTAAAACGTGCTGCTAGTATTAGGAATCTTCCTTCGGGGTCTTGTTCTACATTGGAAACTGTGAGAGCTACCATGGATCGCACTGCTATCAATACTCCTCTGACTTTTTTGTTTGTGCGGGAGTGGAAGATATGTTGGTATCGCTTATTAGTACATTGTGGAGGGTTCTGGGAAGACAGATGGGTCTCCTGGACGCATAGAATATCGGATCGGGAAGTCGTTGCTTCCCTCCCATAAGAGGGATCGCTTGAAAGGACTATTTAGTCCTTTAACGTTAAGGGATGTGATTGTAAGGGACAGGAAATACTAAGTGCAGTTGTCAAGATGGTACTGAGGTTGACTGACCCTTATGAGGAGGCAAGTAGTAGTTAGTTACACAGTGCACATACACAAAATCGTAGACTTTTAGCAGAAACGAACAGGTGTTGTAAAAAAATAACAAGAAATCAGTATAGAAAATAAATGGTGCTGAGGCTTTTATATCGCTAACCGGGTGATATAGAGGCATAAGTCACTCTATTAAACAGTCCCTTCAGGAACAATGGGTGGGGAAAAACGAAGTGGAACGGTAATTTAGGTGTACAGGTATGGGTAATGCTGTGTGCCTAGCACACAGTGGCAGTCTGGCGTGGAAGGTTCGAGAGAAATAAGGTGGTCATTCACACTCACATGTTTAACTGAGCACCAGTTAAGAAAGAGGGCGACCTGAAAGGTTACCCCTTTGTCATCGGAGAGTTATGATTTAATTTTTGTAGCCCATTTAGTAGGGATCCTGGAGGATCTAGTATTCAAAGGCGGCACTGGGGGTATGTTAGGTGAAATGCCCCAGTTATGTAGCTGTTTGAATCCATCCTTGGGAGTTAGAAAGGCAACTTGCTGTTGCTGGTAGTTTACAAGGAGCTTAGTGGGAAATCCTCACTTGTATGCGATTTTGTGCTCTATGAGGATCGCAGTAATTTGTGAAAAAGCCTTGCGCGCCTGTGAGGTGGCGGCTGAGATATCGTTATACAGCTGAATTTTAGTGAAATGTTCAGGAAGGTTTCGTATGGTTCTTGTGGCCCTCATGATCTGCTCCTTAGAATTAAAGAAGTGTATCCTAGCCAGGATATCTCTGGGTATTGAATCGGGCAGGTGCTGCGGTTTGTGGATTCTATGCGCTCTATCAATGAGGAGATCCTGCGGTGTTAAGGAAGGTATAATCTTACGAAACAGTTGGTGCAGGTATGGAATTATATCAGGAGATGACACAGTTTCTGGGACCCCTCGGATCTTAATATTATTCCGCCTCGAGCGGTCTACGAGGTCTGCGACTTTAAGACACAGTTGGTGGATAGCTGCGGAATGTTCATCCTGAATGTCAACCATAGTGTTATGGGAGCTAGTGGCAGCAGAGAGATGGTGCTCAATGTGATCTATACGGTCTTCCATGTCATCTACTCTGGCCAACAAATGGTTAATGGAGGATCTAAGCTCTTTCTGCATATCTGCTTGTAATCAGAGTAACATGGCCTTCAGGGTATGTTCAGAAGCAGGGCTGTCAGAGGTGTTGTAAGCAGCCAGAGAGGAGTTAGATTCACCTGGTGCTGCTGTGGAACTACAGGTGCCAGCGCCATGTTGCTGCTTCACTGGGGGAGGCTTAGAGGGAGAGTGTGCTGGAGACATCGCTGATCTCTTAACTCTGTCAGCCGGTGAGATGGGGGGCAAGCGCTGTTGTTCCTCAGATTCCTCCATATCAGAGAGGGGGTCCTCTGTGGACGCTGGGGCCGACGAGGCCGCGTGTGTCTCCTGAGGCGCAGGGCTTTCGTCCTGGTCTGCGCCATCTTGGGCCTGCACGCCGGTGGGCTTCATATAGAATTCCATGAGTTTCCTTGCTCCGTGGGTGGCGGATCTACCGCGGGTCATGTCCCCGGTGATGTGGGGTGATCCCTGGCTCTCTGTGGGACAGATCGAGGAGGTTGATGGCGCTGGATGCTGTTTATAGCTATGTGGATGAGAGGAGCTCAGTGTCTATGTGGCCATTCCGGTCAGCGGCCAAGCCACGCCCCCCGTAAAATTTTTTTTAAATTTGACGCGGGGGTTCCCCTTAATATCCATACCAGACCTGAAGGGCCTGGTAATTGAATTTGGGGGACCCCCATGCTTTTATTTATTTATTTATTTTATCAATGATTTTCAATGAGTGTTCTCTGTATTACGGAGCCGAAAATTCATAATAGCTGCGAGTGATTTTAAAGGACTTTTTTTCCTGCATAAATGACACTTTGTGCAGGGACAGTTCTAAGCACCAGAAATATGCACCCCTTCACAGGCATACTATAGACACCCCCCAGGTACGAAATTTAAAGGAATATTACACTTTTATTGTTTCACTTTAATCATTATTAAAATCACTGCTCCCGAAAAAACTGCAGTTTTTAAAACTTTTTTTTGCATTGATACATGTCCCCTGGGGCAGGACCCAGGTCCCTAAATACTTTAGATTTTGAACTTTGGATTCCCATAGACTTTAATAGGGTTCTAAAGTTCACACGAAGTATGCTATATACTAGCTCCGTCGAATCTTCTTTATACATTCAACAGACACCATAAGCCTTCAAAGACAGATTCGACCGTAATTCATGTGGATTTTCGGATGAAAACAAAGTAAATAAAAACAAATTTTGGGAGTAACTAAATCAATTCATTTTTCGGACGAAAACGAAATTCCAAAACGAAATATTTTACTCTGCACATGTCTACAAATAAGTGACCTGATTTATGAAAACAAAAGAAAAAGCTTTTAAATAATATTCAGAATTGACTGACCTAAATACTGTACAATGTGCTACTTAATAATATGTACGTTACTATATGGAACATCTATTGTCCTGCACATGATAGTATAAAAAAAGTTAAACAAGATTTATACCATGCTCAATATTCTTCCTCAAACTTAAAAAGCATTATTACTTTCATATTTTTTTTATTTTACAGGTTATGGACAACATGGCCTGTTTTATATATGTTTTAATGTTAATAATTTACTCCCATCACATTGCAGGCAAGGCATGGGATAAATAGCTAGAAACAAATGTATTTCCTCAATTCTAGACAATGTTCTTATCTCAGAACAACACTCTAAAACATATCTGATCTTGATCATGCTTCTTTTTTCTCTTTTTTTTATTATAGTGACGCATGTCAGATGGATCATTAGTATCATATTTTTCAAGAGCCTATAAAGGTCCCACATTTTTTAACTTGAAAGGCTGGTGTTGACACTGAATGGTGAATGTCTTGGGATATTAAGATCACATAACTGCAGACATGAAATCGGCGTTGGTCGCATTGGTGGGCTGGTTCCTTTTGGCATTAGGTGAGATACCACTGGCAAAACATGGATTTTTACTATTACGTTTTGAGGAACTGAACGAAACATTGAGGTGGTTATTGCTGATCACTGAAAATACTAGATGCTTGGATGACACTTGTTTTGGTACTGACATAGAGAAAAAAATGAAAACTGGGACTTTTTCTTCCCTATATCCTGATCTACATACTTGTGATGGGTTATTGACTTTGTCCGAAAAGTCAAAGGTTCAGCAGCCAGGCAACTAGCATTTAAGAAATTAGCAAGGCCAAGTCTCATATTTCTGTCATGGAAGGTTTACTTTTTAACATTATGCAATGGCTGCATGAACGTTCCACAAAGAAAGTAATGTATGTGCTTTCGGGTAGTATATATGTCCAATCTTTATAGGTACCTCTGTGTCTTCCACATCCTTCTATAACTCAAGTAACCTTCTCTTCATATACAGGTTACTGCCAGGCACTAACACTGGAGGGGTTTCTGATTAGCTGATTGTATTGATATGCAATGAATTAATGAGTTATATACACCATCTATCTAGTGGTGGTTAGTGTAACCGATTACTTCTGAAGATAATTTTCCATTGTGTGCAATCAGGTAATTATTCATTACCCTGAAAAAAATCTGATAATGAATCCAACTGGTCAGGTCATTTTGCACAACAAAGACTTAGTTGGCATACTACTGAGTCATTCTAAGGCTTCAGCTATGGTCCTTGCCACAACATACACCTTACATTAAGTTTACCAACATACCTGTCCAAGGTTTATGGTGAACTGGGGAACCTATCAGTAAAGTAATGACTATTCCCTGTTGGATAGCGTTCCTTAATAAGTTGGACACATTAATAAACCAGAGACTTCTGATCCAGGGAATATCCAATTGCCTTCTGGGGGATCAGAAAGGATTGTGTTCCCTCCCATTGGAGAATGGATGATAGAATTTTTGCTTGCCTTCCTCTGGATTAACCGTGGGCATAGGATTGTGTATATGCAGATTTTTCAGTTTTTTTTCTGTTGGTTGAACTAGATGAATTTGTGCCTTTTTTCAACTTGACTAAATATGATGGGGAAAGTCAGCATGTAAAATATGTTGGATGAAACACTATAGGACTGTGTATAGCCATATATATTTGAAACATCCGCTGAGAGAGGGTAGCTGAAATTGCTTCAGTCTGCAATATTAGAGTGATTTCGACCCCACCAAAATGTGGAGGGCTCCTTTCTCCATCCATAGTACCTCTGCAAACACTGTTGTTTATATAGCAGTCTTCAGGTCTCACCTGCAGCAAAAGCTGATTAGCAAAAGCAATTTTATATATAGTGCCTTGAAAAAGTATTCATACGCCTTGAAATTTTCCACATTTTGTGATGTATTGGGATTTTATGTGATAGACCAACACAAAGTGGCACATAATTGTGAAATGGAAGGAAAATTATAAATGGTTTTCGTAATGTTTTACAAATACATATTTGAAAAAGACTGCATTTTTATTCAGTACCCCTTTACTCTGATACCCCTAACTAAAATCTAGTGAAACCATTTGCCTTCAGAAGTCACCTAATTAGTACATAGGGTCCACCTATGTGTAATTTCCTCTCAGTATAAATATAGTTGTTCTGTGAAGTCCTTGGAGGTTTTCTAGAGAACCTTAGTGAACAAACAGCATCATGAACACCAAGGAACACACCAGACAGGTCAGGGATAACGTTGTGAAGAAGTTTAAAGCAGGGTTAGGTTATAAAAATAATATCCCAAACTTTGAACATCTCACAGAGCACTGCTCAATCCATCATCAAAATATGGAAAGAGTATGGCACAACTGTGAACCTACCAAGACGTCCACCTAAACTGACAGACCGAGCAAGGAGAGCATTAGTTAGAGAAGCAGCCAAGATGTCCATGGTAACTCTGGAGGAGCTGCAGAGATCCACAGCTCAGGTGGGAGAATAACTATTAGTCATGCACTTCACAAATCTGGCTTTCATGGAAAAGTGTCAAGAAGAAAGTCATTGTTGAAAGAAAGCTTTAAGAAGTCCTGTTAGCAGTTTGCAAGATTCCCTGTGAGGGACACAGCACACATGAGGAAGAAGGTGCTTTGGTCAGATGAGACCAAAGTTGAACTATTTGGCCTAAAAACAAAATGGCATGTGTGATAGGAATCTAACACTACAAATGATCAAGGCTACCAGGGGTGATCCACAGTGAAATGAAGCTGGTGTGATGTCATGATCTCTCGATGGGATGACAGGATCTCTTTGGGATCTCTTTAATGTTCCTAGATCTCTAATCCTGAGCTCCTCACATGTCTGCTGTTCCAGTTTTAGTAAATTCCTCCCAATAGCTACTTAACTTCAGCAGAGAAACATCATATTTTCTGCCTTGCCAGACAGAGCTGTGCTGTATGATAGTGCTGTATAAGTCTTAGGACTGAGGGGACATAAATGCAACTCTATTGGAAGGTAAAACGGCTGCCATGCATGCATTTCATCTGTGGGTTCAGCGATTTCTCTGGAAGTCAGTTTTAGGATACACTAAATGGTTCTTACTTGCAAGTCAATCAGGACATTTTCATAATTTTCTTACATTTCCTTGTGAGGTTTTGTAACACTGTAGAAGATGATTACCAATTATGACATTTAACTTCCTTAACCTTACTCATATTATAGTATGTTGTTTGGTATAACTTGACTACAAATATACAGTCTCTTTAACTCCTATTATCTGGCAATAATTAAAGACATATGCAAATATGTTAGCAATATAGAAGAGAGAGATGGATATGTTTATTCATTTTGGCTGATGCTTAAGCTCCGGAGTATGTATTAGTGTGCTGACTCCAACATGAAATTATCAATGGTCTCCACAATGGTGGGATTCTTGAAAAAGGTATGAGATTGCTGTGGTTTACTAGATAAGTAGATAGATAGACATGTTTATTAAAGTTGCCTTATGGTATGTATACAACTAAAAGCAAGCATATCTTGGCCCATTCATGTTGTTTATCAACAAATGCCCTGTAGTTTCCCAAACATTGTATTTTAATTCTATAGCCGATGGAGAGGGTGATATGCAAATCAATATTTTACTTATCAACAATATATTAAAAAATTATACTCTTTACAACAACCCTTCCCCTTTGTAATGATCCCTTAGACTGGCACAGTGAAAATTAACAGGAATAAGAGATGAAGATTACAGAAGGAGGGGGCTTTATTAGCTTTGATATTGGTCTCCCTCATGCATAGCTATGGCCCTGGGGGACAAAGTTGATAATAACAAAGTTAATAATGAAAACTATTATGTGTGTGACAATGTATCTAAAAATATCTACTTTCAAAAATGTGTACTCAAAAAATGACACTGCCCAGTTAACATACATTGGAGTTGATTTATTAAAACTGGAGTGTAAAATCTGGTGCAGCTGTGCATGGTAGCCAATCAGCTTCTAACTCCAGCTTGCTCAATTAAGCGTTGATGAAAAACCTGAAAGATGATTGGTTTCTATGTAAAGCTGCACAATATTTTGCACTCTCCAGTTTTAGTAAATTAACCTCAATGGGTCCAAAACCAAGTTCTCAATTTCCACCTTCAAGTGCCATGTGTGCAAAAAAAATTAAATATAAGAAAATAACATTGTAAAGAAATCCTCTATGTTAAAAATGTGTTATCAACTTGGTTTTTGTTTATTTGGAGAACCTATTTTTTGTTTATTTGGATTGAATAATTTGTGGACTGAGTGGTATCATTTTTTGAGTACAATATTTTTGCATAATATTTTTGAAAGTAGATATTTTTTGATACATTGTTACGCAATGTTATGTATATAACCTTCTTGTTTTAGGTATTTTAAGGCTGCTTTCCTGCTGTTTTCGACCGCTCGCGGGGCACTTTTAACCCCATAAAAGGGGTTAAAAATGCCCATGTTACGGCGTGAAAGGGGTCTAATTGTTTTACACACTCCACAGAGAACATAGTGACTGCAGCTGGATAATTATTTTATTACACCTGTGGGGTTGAGTTATAATATTTATATTTTTTAATAATGAAACTTAAGCTTATGAGATTACTGAGCCTTTTTTATTTCTTATCTTGGATTATAAAAACAAATTTGGGTTTGTGTTGCAGAGATGTAGACAGTGGGAGGGTTTCTAATCTTTTTTTTTTAAGTTTTAGTTGCCTTGGTGCTGTCTTGACCAACTGGGTTTAATAATTTTTGAGAATACTAACAAGAACATGTAAACAAATCAGGTGAGTTGTAGAAAAGGTTACATTCTTTAAGGTTAATGACTTAAATAATGAAAGATGAATTTCATGTATGGATGTTTTATTATAGTTACATTGGTCCAGAATATACCATACCAGGCTGAGCCTCTGGAAACTGGAAATCACTAATGTAGACATGGCTACTCCGGCCATCTCCACTTGCTTCTGGGTCCCATTCCGATCAGTTTTCCTGCTGCATTCTGAATACAGGAGGTCAGCCCCTTAGCACAGGAGCCATTTAAGGACTGCTCTGCGCTGTCTGAATGAATGCATTCTCTTATTGGATGAGGTGGAGAACATAACATCACTGCCCTGCCTTTCCACCTTGTCCAATCATAAAATGCTTTGCATTCATTCAGAAAATTCTCTGAATGGCACCCGTACTGATTCATGTGTTCATAATGCAGCAGGGTAACCGCTCGGCACAGGACCTGGAAGCAAGTGGAGATCACTGAAGTAGCAATTTCTTCAGTGATTTTCAACTTCCAGGGACATTGGCCAGGCATAGTATATGCATAGTTACATTGCTCCAAACTGGACCAATGTAACTATGTAAAAAAGTATCCATACCTGGAATTCGTCCCTGAAGAGGATCGGCATATCAGCCAGACAACTAGTATTTTCAGACGTAGAGGTGATCAGTAGCGGCCTCCATATTTCTCTCATGATGGAAACACATTTTGATTTCTATTTTTTCATTCATAGAGATGAACTCTAATTTGTGAACTTTATATATTTTATAGTGTTCTGAGCACTACACCTTTTACTCATGTTATGTACCGAACAATTAGTGTCAGCAGCTTTCTTTACAATTTATTATTTAGTGCAACAAATGTTGTGTTTTCTACATTTTAATGGGTGTTAAACAGTATAACTGAGAGAGCTTGATAAGGGAAGTTTCTTTTACACTTCCAGCTCAGTTTACTATTCGTAGAGAGATAGGTTGCATGAGGGCATGGAGCGGCATGAATTTCTGAATGAAGTAGACTGGAACCACTAAAACTGTGTGGTGGGAGGGGGGGCGGGGTTGATGCAGAGCAACCGGAAGCATGTCAATCAGAATGCACAAGGGTTAGTAGAGGTTGGAAAGCATTGAGTAAGTTAAGTACAAAGGTAGCCAGAGACATTTCCAAAGGTGCTAGCAGAGCTTGAGGCCAAAAATCAAGTCATGATGCAAGCCAGGTCAAGAACAGGAAAAAAAAGAGCATCAGGAACAGGTTACAAGTCATAGGTTACAACTGAAGACCATTCGGCTCAAAGACACCAGCATTTAGCATGAGCAGACACACCATGAAGCATGCCTGCGAATGGGTGATTTTTTATGCAATAACATACTCCCAGTTGGACGTCTATGAGCAGGATGGTGCACCGAGAAATGTGCATGAGCCCATGATAACAAGCATAACATTCCCCCCCCCCCCCCCCCCATTCCAGAACACCATTAAACACATCAATAAACAAATCACAGTTCAAGCAAGTCTGATACACAAGCAGGTTGCATCCACAGCTTACATGGTTATACATGTTGCCACTCCTGAAATCCTCCCCAATTGGACACCCCATTGAACAGGTAGTAGGTATTCATTGCTTACCCGGGAAGTCTCCTGTAGTACTTCAACCCAGGGGGACCCAGCAGTTCCCTTATTAGAACTAGTTCCCTTAGGGCTGGCCCTGGGACGTCAAGCCAAGGAGACCAGAGTTTCTCGTATTTATTTAATCAACCCCTGTGCTGGTATATACCTGTATAACTCTTCAGAAAGAGCGTGTTTGTCATGTGAGTCACCCATGTTTTTACCAATGGGGGAGTCATGGATTTCCATCCCAACAAAATTACCTTCCTAGCCTGAAATAGGGATCTGGAGAAGGCCACTGCTGTCGTTTCCACAGGAATCTCTTCTTCAGGGATTCCGAGTAAACAGTGAATGGCATTCAAAGGGACATTCACCTGGAACACTTTATTAAGCGTGGAAAGGATCTCACTCCAGTAGCGGTGCAGCTTTTGGCATTGCCATATGAGATGAATAAGATCCTCCAAAGCTCAAGTCTACCCATTTTATTAAGCTTTGCTGGGGTGTAATGAATAGATTATAGAATATAGAGAATATAAAGTGGGATGACTTTTTAAAGGAAGTGTGTATTTATTTATTTTTGTAGTCAGAGTCTTCAAGCGGGAAATGCGATACTCCTAAGAACCAAGGCCTGAGGTGTGCCTTGGCCTAGCTGGTCAGTATGCCTGAGAAGAGGGCATACCCTGAATGTAAGAATAAGAACAAAATACTATGAGAATGTATGAAACTGGGGAACGGGTGGGTGGGAACTCAGAAACCCTAACGACACTGGCCCTGACAGAGGAGGAGGCTTAAATAGCCCTCTCAGGCTCCTCCTACAAATACAGGCTGGCCTGCGGCCAGCCTTCAACTTGTAGTCAGAGTCTTCAAGCGGGAAATGCGATACTCCTAAGAACCAAGGCCTGAGGTGTTCCTTGGCCTAGCTGGTCAGTATGCCTGAGAAGAGGGCAAAAAGACACAAAATTTAGGTGAAGAAGGGAAGGTAATGAACCATCCCGGATAAAGGCGTGCTCCCGGACGGCAGCAGTACGTATCCAGCAAGTAACCGGAAAGGGTTCGCAATGGCAAAAGAACACACCGACTCCTGCCTTGGCGAATGAGAAGGAACCCCCTAATGAACCTGTGACACTACCCTAACCCAACTGAACATCCCCTGAAAGATTGAATTGAGCCGGATGCCCGTGACACCCAGACCCGAGAATGAACTGCTTGTGAAATGAGAGGATACGCGAGGGGAAAGGAACAAGGCCTGGCCCGAGGAAACCCCTGCAAAAGATGATGAACTACCCCAATGAAATAGCCCAGAGACATACCCCCCCAAGAGGGTGAGTGGCAAAAAGACCACTAGCAGGAGTGCGAAAAGCTGGAAACCTGATGGATGTGACGGAGTAAGCGGATAAGGCCCCTGCACCATGCAATAATACTGTCAACCTGGAGAAATCAAACCGGACGCAGGACCCAGGTCCCAACGGATACGATTGGGTCATGCTACAGCCTGAACCCAACAGCTGGGACAGAAACCTGAACCAAGGAGGGCCAAACTCCCTCCTGGGGAAATGGTCCCCATGGCATAATAGACATACCCAAGCCCCCCCTACTTGGAACAAGCTGGGGATCGGAAAAGACGACTGGACTGATGTCCCTAAGTGGAACTCCAGGCAATAAGTTCAAACAAGATCAGAGCCAAGAGTGGCATCCAAACCATTGTGACATCTGCCCAACCTACACCCCCAAGGACCGTCACGGGGACGTGGCTTACAAACGCCCTGAGAGAGACTATACATCCCTGGGCAGTAACCAGGGCCTCAACACAACAGGACATCAACTGAAGGAAAAAATTATTGACTGCTTCTGACCCAAGGGTGAGCCCAGTGGTGAAAAGACATCAGCACCAATCCACTAGCCCCTAACATCGGCGTGGCTGAAGGTAGTGATAGCAAGCATGGATGATATCGGTATGGATGCCAAGACGGCCCAACCTGACACACAAACTAGAGAAATGACAGACAACCAGACATGAGAACAACAATACCCGCTGCCTAACTAAGAATGAAACATGAGCAGAAAAGTCAAGACCACTGCACTTAAAAGAACCTGACGGACGGACCACCCCCCCCCCCCCACCCAACATGTAAGTGGTAAGTGAGCCCGAGTGACCTGCAGTGCAGAGACAGGCAATTACCTGAAAACTCAGGGCTAGTGTACCCACGGACCGTGGTGGGTAGTCGTATAGATGTGGTGAATGAACATGCAACGTATGATGTATGGTATACGGGCGAGAAGATTGAGGACAACAATCAATTAATAAATTAAAACCTCAGCCCGTATGGATCTATAGACGTGACAGATCCTGACGTGTGAGCCCTAGCTACCTGACCCAGGTACAAACATGACACAGACACGATGGGACATGACAATCAACAAGGACGAACGACTACCAGAGTATGCCATGAGTGAACAATGCCCCTCTGAGAAACTCTGAGACTGAATACCAAGTCTGAAATACCATGACAGGCATGCTGGCAGCAACACAAAGACAGAAAACGCTGAGACAGAAAACGCTGAGACAGAAAACGCTGAGACAGAAACACAACATGCCATGATGAAAAACAACATGACAGAAAAAACACTGAAACTAACCGCTGAAGCAGAAACGTAGTGACAGAAACAGAGACAAAACGCAATGACAGCAACAACCAAAACTGAAACGCTGAGGCATAAATTAAATGCCAGAAATCCTGGGCCAGAAATGCTATAACAGAAAAACTGCGACAGTGACGCAACAGCAGAATCCTGGCCAGAAATGCAAAGCCCGCCTGGTTCAGAACGCCATGAAAGAAATCTTGGTCCAGAAGCCACCGCAGTCCAGGGGCAGCACGCTATGACAGCAGTCCAGGATCAGAATACTATAACAGCAGTCCAGGGGCAGAACGCTATGACAGCAGTCCTGGGGCAGAAAGCTACGACAGACATGCCGGGGCAGAACGCTACGACAGGCATCCAGGGGCAGAAACGCTATGCCAGACATGCTGGACATAAACGCTATGACTGAAAAACTGGACAGACCGCTATGACAGTAATGCTGCACAGCACGCCATGACAATAATGCTGCACCGCACGCCGTGATGGAAATGCAGCACCAAACGTAGTGCTGGAAATGCTGCACAGAACGCTGTGATGGAAAAGCCGCACAGAACGCTGTGACGGAAAAGCCGCACAGAAACGCTGTGACGGAAATGCAGGACAGAACACTTGAGACAGCAACGCTGAGACAGAACGCTGCGACAGAAATGCTGGACAGAAACGCCGAGACAGAAATGCTAGACTGAGCGCTGTGACAGAAATGTCACGTGGAGCTCAGGTGGGGGGGGGGGACCCGCCACGTGGAGCTCAGGAGGGTGGGGAGACCCGCCACGTGGAGCTCAGGCGGGTGGGGAGACCCGCCACGTGGAGCTCAAGCGGGTGGGGAGACCCGCCACGTGGAGCTCAGGCGGGTGGGGGGAGGAAACCCACCACATCGAGCATGGGGGGGGGGTGCCCACCACGTGGAGCTCAGGAGGCCCACCAGGTGGAGCTCAGGAGGGGGGGGACCAACCACATGGAGCTCGGGATGCCCACCACGTGGAGCTCAGGAGGGGGGGGTCCCACCATGTGGAGCTCAGGAGGCCCACCACGAGGAGCTCAGGTGGGTGAGGAGGAAACGACACTGGCCCTGACAGAGGAGGAGGCTTAAATAGCCCTCTCAGGCTCCTCCTACAAATACATACTGGCCTGCGGCCAGCCTTCAACTTAACACAATTGGATGATCAAGGTGAACACAACTTTAATTTGCTAAATTAAATGGTTCCAGACAAGTGGTCCATGGGCCCATCGGCTATTGGGCCCCAATGAGATAACAGAGTGCTCTCTGCATTCCAGCACCTGGCACTGAAAAAGAGACTGTAATGTGTGTGAGTTATTACACCAATGGGAGGGACGTGAATTTAACTTTCACTGGATGACCAGTGCCACCAATGCAGGGGAGGGATGGGGGTTAATTTTCACTGCCACTGACCACCAAGGAGGGGGTGTTAAATTTCACTTCTAGAAATCACCATTGCAGGGGGGTTAAATTTCACTTCCATTGACCATCAATGTGGAGGGGTTAATAGTATTGATACCAATGTTGAGGGCTATTATTGCATCCACTGAAACCAATGTTGGTGGCTATTATTGTGTTCACTGACTCCAAAGTTGGGGGTTATTATTGCATCCACTGACACCGATGTTGAGGATTATTATTGCATCCACTGATACTAAAGCTATGGGTTATTATTGTGTCCATTATCACAGAATCTGAGGGGTTATTATTGTGTCCACTGAGTCCAATGTTTGTGATTATTATTGCATCCACCAACACCAATGCTGGGAGTTATTATTGCACTCACTTACACAAATCCTAGCAGTTAATATTTTGTTAACTAGGGATGGGCGAATGGTTCAGCCTGAGCATAAGTTCAGGCTGAAACTTTGGTTGTTCGGAAGTTCTGCGAACACCGAACAATATGCGGTGTTCGGGGCAAATTCGAAAGCCGCCGAAACACCATTAAAGTCTATGGGACACTAACATGAAAAATCAAAAGTGCTAATTTTAAAGGCTTATATGCAAGTTATTGTCATAAAAAATGTTTGGAGGGGCGGGTCCTGCCCCAGGGGACATGTATCAATGCAATTTTTTTTTTTCTTAAATGGACATTTTGTCAGGTCTCGGATTGTCAGGTTTGTCTAATTGTCGACAAATTGTCAGGTCTCGGCAATATAGATAAAACGCATTGAAAAAAAGGAGCATGGGATCACCCCCCCCCCCCCCCCAGTCCGTTACTAGGCCCTTTGGGTCTGGTATAGGTATTAAAGGGAACCCCGAATCAAAATAAAAAAATTTGCAATCAGGTTTAAATGACAATTTTTCCTTTAGAAATGTAATTTTGCTGTGGTACTGTTCTAAACACTGGAAAAGTGAACCACTTTACAGACATACTATAGACACCCCCCAGGCACAACATTTAAAGGAATATTTCATTTTTATTGATTCACTTTAAGCATTAAAAAATCCACTGCTCCTGAAAGAATGGCAAACAATTTTTGCATTTATACATGTCCCCTGGGGCAGGACCCGGGTCCCCAAACACTTTTTATGACAATAACTTGCATATAAGCCTTTAAAATGATCACGTTTGATTATTCATGTTCATGTCCCGTAGACTTTAATGGTGTTCGTGTGTTCTGACAAATTTTTTGCCTGTTCGCATGTTCTGCTGCGAATTGATCCGGGGGTGTTCAGCTCATCCCTAGTGTTAACTGACACCAATGTCTGTGGTTATTACTGCATCCTCTGACACCAATGTGGGGGGTTACTATTATGTCCACTGACCCCAATTCTGGGGGTTATTATTGAACTCCCTAACACTGATAGGGGGGACATTATTGCATCCATTGACATCAATGTTGAGGATTATTATTGTGCCCACTGACACCAATATTTGGGTTATTATTGTGCCCACTGACACCAATGCTGGGGGTTAATATTGCATCCACTGACACCAATGTTGGAGGCTATTTTTGTGTAAACTGGCACCAATGCTGTGGATTATTATTGCACTCACAGAAAATAATTCTCTAGGTTATTGTACTCTCAGAATCAAAATTGTTAGTGTTGAGAGGAAAAAATTTGCTGCTATTGTGCAACCTTTGGAAGCGCTGATGGTCACACTTGAGGCCCTCTAAGGCCATTTCTGTTTCAATATGTTTATTGCTTTCAAGTAAAAAAATCAGAAAGAAACATTTTCCAGAGATAACTCAGGTTATAGTATTTCTCTACACAACCATGCATAAGACGTCAAGGACCTTAATGCACACTCAGTACATTTAGGATAAATTTAGTACGGTGCAATCATCAGTAAAGTGATAATATAACATACATAAAACTCATTATAAGTGTAAATACAAAACAAAAAAAAAAAAAGCAGTCACTTCCAGCGCTAAGGTGTCTTCTGAAGTAGAGGGCAACAGGGAAAATGGTAAAATGGTGTCCCAAGACTGGGTGGATGCTGCTTTCCTCAGATTGAGTAAAACGTTCATAAAAAGTGGGTACCCACAAAGTGCAACTCTCAATAAGCCCTAAAAAAACGCACTGCATGGATATGTGCAGGCCCAATCACAGGGTATAGCTGACATGTTTCAGGAGTGCACCCCCTTCCTCAGTGCTAGGCTGATCAGGACCACCATAGGCAAGCGCTTTTATAGGGAATTGTATCATTCTCTATAAAAGTGCTTGCCTATGGTGGTCCTCTATGATTTTCAAGTTGACTAGCACTGATCTAACCCCTAACAAATCAACGCCAGCATCTTTATGCCCTATTTGAATCTTCTTATCTTGATTCCATGTAACTCATATCTCATTTAAATGTCAACCAGGAAATGTCATGTTGTCTTGATTCCTTGAAACTCATATCTGATTTAAATTACAACCTGGGAATTTGTATTACTGTCAAATATTGACTTCAACTTAATTGTAAGACACACAGCTTGTGATGTCATTAATTACCAATGTTATGCGTTACAAAGATCATCGTATGGTTTATACTAAATGGAAAGATCCTGGGTCACATATTCAATTTGGATGCTGATGCACAAACAGTGAAGGACTTTGAGTATTACAAGCACCCCACTCGAAGAATGAAGCCTTTGGTGGTCTACACATTAATGGGTTGTATGCTTCTGGCAACAGGTGAGGGATTGTTCAGAGTGTAAGGTGATTCTTTTTACTTCAGAGTTTTATTGAGTGCTGGAATTTTGCAGCCAATAGAAATTCAACAAGCTGGAAGGAAGATAATCCTATGGTGCATTATGCATTTATTTATTTTAAATAGTAATTATATACTATTTATGTTTCATATATATCTATCTGTCTATATAAGTGTATAATTTTGTTTGCGCATTATTACATATTTTATGATCCCTTATTTAACACATTTGTTCTATACTTGTTTTGTTTTTTGTTTTTTTTTAACGACACATTGTAATTGCTTAGTGTGCCATATTATTTGTATATACTGGATAATTCAAGTACTTTTTATTCTTGGAGAAGACAGATATTCTTCATCAATCATAACTATACATTTTGGTTGCTACACCACTGAAAGCTATCCAGCTTATTGTATATACAGTTAATACTTCAACTCAACTCCTACCAATTTTTAATTATTATTTTTTTAATTATTCCTCCCTATAACCCTACCAATGAACTGTAATGTCCCATACACACAATCGGAAATTTGGCCTGCAAAAGTCCGATGTGAGCTTTTGGTTGGAAAATGTGACCGTGTGTATGCTCCATCGGACCTTTGCTGGCCAAATTCCTGCCAGAAAATGATTGAGAGCATGTTCTCAATTTTTTGGTCATAAAAATTTCCGATTGGAAATTCCAATCATCTGTACCAATTCCGATGCGCAAAATTCCTACGCATGCTTGGAAACATGCTTGGAAACAATTTGACGCATGCTCGGAAGCATTGAATTTAATTTTCCTGGTTCGTCGTAGTGTTGTACGTCACCGCGTTCTTGATGGTCAAAAGTTACGCAAAACTTTTGTGTGACCGTGTGTATGCAAGCCAAGCTTAAGCGAAATTCTGTCGGAAAAACCATCCAAGCTTTTTCTGATGGAAATTCCACTTGTGTGTACGGGGCATCAGGCTTTGCACTCTTTGCTAAATTTGCTGCAAAGGACAAGGGACACGCTTTGTGTCTGGAGGAAAGGAGATTTAACCTCTGCATACGAATCTACTTCTTCACAGTCAGAGCCATAAAAATCCGGCATAGACTTCCTCAGGAGCTAATTTAAGCAAGCTCAGTTCGTTGTTTTAAAAAAATGCTGGAAACATTCTAAAATTCATTATAACTGGATATTATCATTTGTATGTAATAATACCAGAGTTTGTTGATCCAGGGAATATCTGAGGAAATCAGGGAGGATTTTTTTGCCCTGGACCATGTTTTATAAACATTTATTTAGCCTTACTCTGGATCAGTTCTGAGTATAGGATTATACATATGGTTTTACATTTATTTATTTATTTGTTTTATTGGTTGAACTCAGTGGAATTGTGTTTTTTCATTTGAATTTAACCTATGTAGCTTTTAGGCACCTGAAATATATTTAGCTGATTTAAACTGAAGGTTCAGGCTGGGTTCACACTAGAACGCGCTGCGGCTCATAGCAGGAATCTAGTGCATCTCCGTTCACCGTTTCAGTTCTCATTTTAGCAGTGGCAGCTGGTGCTCAAATTTTTTTGGGGGGGGCGCAAACAAACTGAAAAATTCAGAAAAATACTTAAAAAAAACATCAACTGCAGCCTCACTGTGCCTATCAAATGCAGCCACTGTGCCATCAATTGCATGTGTGTTTCTAACTGTGGGGGATGTGATTGACTAGAGGAGGCGAAATATTGCTGTTCCTACTTAGTAGGAACAGACGATTTGTCTCTCCTCTCCTGTCAGAACAGGAATTTGTGTATTTACACACACACATCCCCATTTTGGCTCTCGTATCCACGATCGCTCATGGCTGGCAGACATCGTGGGCACCGGCCAGGTGCACTGGGTCCCCCGCCGTGTGCCTTCTAGAGCTGTTTAAAAGGGCGATGTACAGCTACGGTGATTCGTGGGATCGTGCCGACTTGCTACAGTATAATGATGGTGACTTCCCATAATTGATGAAACCATGAATTCTGCACTCTACTAAAAAATCCTGAATAAGAATGTCCTGACCTCAGTCTCAAGCACACTTGGGTAATGATCCAGAACACACCAGCAAGTCCACCTCTGAATGGGTCAAAAAAACAAAATTAAGGTTTTGAAGTGGCCTAGTCATAGTCTGGACTTAAATCCCTTTGAAATGCTGTTCATGACCTTACACAGGACGTTCATTGTAGAAAATGCTCCAATGTGACAGAATTAAAACAATTCTGCAAACCATGATGTGAAAGACTTTTTGCATGTTATCACAAACACTTGATTGCAGTTGTTGCTGCCAAGGTTGGCACAACCAGTTACTTTCTCACACAGGGCCAGGCAAGTTTGGACAGTTTTTTACCCTTAATAAATTAAATCATCCTTTATAAACTGCATTTTGTATTTACTCTGGTTATCTTTGTGTAATATTAACATTTGCTTGATATCTTATTCATTTAATGCCTCGTACACACGATCGAATTGTCCGGCGTACTTAGTCCGCCGAAACGCATTTCACCAGACAATTCGATCGTGTGTGGGCTTCAGCGGACTTTCTCAGCGTAAAGTCCGGCGGACTTAGAAAGTATTTTTGCAGTCCAATCTTTCCGTCGGACTTGGGTTTCAGCGGACAATACGTTTCGTCAGTGTGCTAGTCCGGCAGACTAAGAATGACTCATGCTCAGAAGCAAATTATGAAAAGGAAGCTATTGGCTACTGGCTATTGAACTTCCTTTTTCTAGTCCCGTCGTACGTGCTGTACGTCATCACGGTAGCAAACGCCAGACTTTCTGTGTGTCCGTGTGTGGCCAAGTCCATTCGGTAGAATGTCCGCCGGAATATCCGCCGGATTGTTTGCTGGACTAAGTACGCCGGACAATTCGATCATGTGTACATAAGTGTGACAAATATGCAAAAAAATTAAAAAAAATTATCAAGAAGTACTTTTTCACAGCACTATGAAAAAAGGTTACATTCACATGACCACACGGGTGTATGTTTGTACTCTGCACAAATCAAGGCCTTCACCACTGTCTTTGCATTACTCTCATCTGAGTGATTATAAAAAGTGTGTCCAGAATCAGTGAATACGTGGAGTTCTGGCAATGCACAAACCAGCCGATTAGCTGTGACTATACCACCCAAGGATGCAGAATCCAGAGGCAGGATTTAGCCAACTCTGAACCCAAGAAACTATCAACACCCATGCGGATTTGTGAATGTAGTCTGATTAAACTTTTTCATTTTGATAATTGTTTTTCACGTGCACCAGAAGTGATTGAGAAAGGTGACATCATGTATTGTTAAGGACTCGGCAGTGCCTGAACCCACTGACATCCTCAAAAACTATTGACAATAGGAAGCTGTAGTAATACTGCTATTATGCAAGAAAAATTATCCCTTACATCAGACTCCTGAGTTAAGTTCTTCCTTATATCCGAGTTCCCATTCACATCAGAGTCCACAGGGTTCCCTCTTACCGTGTAAGGAGGAACTCTGAGGACCATGATGTAAGGGGGAATGCTGTGGACTCTGGTGTTCTCAGTGTGTTTGCTCAGTTCTCCTCTCCACTCTGAGAGGAAAGCCATGACTATCAGTTAGCAGCTCTGTGCTCTGCCCTTCCATGGCTCGCTGGAGTGCTGGGCTGTGGAGGGGATGGGAGGGGCAGGCTTAGACTCTTAGCGGTTTGCTGAGAGGTGAGCCAGGTGATGGTCCAGGGATTTGGTTGGATCTTGACCATATGGTTGGGATCCTTGTCAAGTCTGGACCGGCTAAGTGATGTCAGTCAATAGGCTAAAAAAAAACGGGTTACAAGAGTGAAGAACAAACTAGGAGAAGTAGGGCCAAAAGACCTTTGGCCCTACTTCACATTTAATGCTGGATGATAGGTGCTTGCTGTACTAAAAAAAGCTGAATACAGCAGCCACACATGGGACAGGCATAAATAGATGTAAGAGGGTCAATAATTATTCACATATTTTACTAGAACATGAGAGAATGTACCCTTACATCATTTTTCAACATAGTCCCCTTGCTTTCCAATGCACTTGTTCCAGCATTCTACAAGCTCGGGAGCACACTTGTTCACATGTCCCCTTTGCAAGCTGCTTGCTCTGGGGGCATGTGTCTGAAGGGAGGGGCCAAGGGGAGCTGGCGGGGTACCAGAGAAGAGTAGGATCGGCAGGTAAGTATGACATGTTTGTTAATTTTAAAAAAAAATTGCCTTTATTATCACTTTTAAGCCCTATACACTATCAGATTTTCTGCTGCTTTTTTCCTTCAGATTTACCAAAACCATATAATATGAGGTCAAACCTTAGGAGTTTCAATGTGTATGCAATCGGACAGGCCCTTGCACTACATAATTTTGGTAAATCTGAGGACAAAAATCAACATAAAATCTGATAGTGTGTATGGGACTTAACTCAACGGAATAGATAGTAATCAATTTGTGATTCCGGTTGTTTCCATTCCAAACTCTGGTGTTTGCTTTCTGGTTCAACGTAATGGATCATCTCCAGTGATTATTATTTTGAAAAAAGCTTCACCTTAGAGTAGCGTTACAGTAAGTGTTGACAGATGGCCACATAATTGCGCTCGTGTCCTTCAGTGAGCTATTTTTGGACTCATCTTGAACACAACTTATCAAAACCAAAACTGTTATGAATAAGCTCATATGCAAAACCATGACTAATCTGCTTATGATTTTCCACTTAATCAATAGTCATTCATCGGTTCATCAGAATCATAGCACAGACAACGTTGTCATCAGTAACGAGCGGATGTGGATGGGCGTCTTGCTCCTTCTGTGTGCTTAACAGTTGGCTGATCATTTTTGAACTTCTCAATCCATTATTATTACGCTTCTCTCCCCATACTGTGATGAAAGCCTTCAATGGATTTCGGCTCCTGGTACACATTCGGACCACAAAAAAGGGATCACTGCTTTCTGTTTGTTGGTGCAAACCAAGTGGTGTGGTCATGTTTACTGTGCAACAAAACCAGAAGAGTTATGAAGGTCAAAGATTCAATAAATCAACAGCAAAAGGGTCATCTCTCGACTTATGCGCACAGAAATCAGTGCAATCAATTTAAAGATCATTGGAACAAAGTGTGTATTATTAACCACTCACCCTCATAGTTGGTGTACCTAGTGTTATGTCGTGTACACACGGCCGGACTTTTCAACAGTAAAGGTCCGACAGAACGAATCCGTCGGACAATTCGACCGTGTGTGGGCTTCATCGGACCTTTGCTGTCGAAAAATCAGACAGACTTTAGATTTAGAACATGTTTCAAATCTTTCCGACGGACTCGAGTCCGATCGAAAAATCTCTTCGTCTGTATGCTAGTCCAATGGACGAAAACCAACGCTAGGGAAGCTATTGGCTACTGGCTATGAACTTCCTTATTCTAGTCTGATCGTACGTCACCGTGGTTGAATTTGTCGGACTTTGTTGTGATTGTGT
Source organism: Lithobates pipiens (assembly GCF_037356315.1). Taxonomy (NCBI): domain Eukaryota; kingdom Metazoa; phylum Chordata; class Amphibia; order Anura; family Ranidae; genus Lithobates; species Lithobates pipiens. The sequence continues at coordinate 151,257 of NW_027507921.1, forward strand.
GTGGCCAAGTCCATTCGTTCGTAAAATCCATCGGAAGTCCACCGAAAGTCAGTCGGGAAGACCATCGGACCTAGTCTGCCGGAAAGTCCGGTCGTGTGTACACAGCATTAGGAATCTTTAGGGCAGTATGTGCCCAGGGATGAATTGCCCAGTAGTTATTGTTCCAAGCAATCATCCCTGGGCGTATAGTGCACTAAATTTTTGTAATTCTCAGGAAACCATCCAGCTGCAATAGCTTTCTCATAGATTTACAGGCTGCCAGCTGCAGGTCTGGACATGGCCTTCCACCTGCACTTAAGCGCTAGAGCCTCATGCACTGGGGAATATATGGCAAGTGTGCATTAGGCCTTAGAGATTATAAGGAAGATAAGAAATTAAGGTAGTAGCATGCATATCTTTGCATGTTTTCCATCCACCAGTGTTTTATCAGCAATGATCCACATTCATAAAAAACACGTAAGTTTACATAAACATATTTGCATGTGTATCACTAAAAAATTGTATACTGCGCTAAAGCCAAAAGAAAAATAAATATAAAATGTAAGAAAAATAAGGATTGAGATCAGTGACTAACCTTGTGATATAGACATAGTAAGCATAAAGCGGACAAAAAAGTCACGCTACTCAATATGAAAAATGTTAGAAAAATGGAAATTGAAAAATCAATGCAAAATTCTGTGAGCTTACACAAAAACAATTAAATGTAATGGCAATGTATGTGAAAAGAAAAAAAGAAAATTCAAAAAAAAGTATAGAAAGTTAGTCCCCGTGATGTGGACTACGCCGCTTACCAGATGATGTGGACCATCTATTACTAGAATGGTCAAATAGGCATACAGATAAACCTCAATAGGATATCATAAGCAGCCAGGCCTCTAGAACCCGCTGATAATCCTGAAGTTCCTCCAAGGGTGTCCAACTCACATCCAGAAGTCCAGATCAACCAAGACCAAAGGGCATGTATGGAAGAGACCTGCACTAGCATAAACTGATTTATTAGTATAGCCAAAAAGGTACTTACAAAAGTCAAAAGAATCACAAGCTTTGTTTAAAATGAGTTTGCCAGAAAACAGAAAACAGATTCACCCTTGCTTCTAGGGTCACGTGGGGTGTGATGGCGTCAGAGCATAGCTCCGCCCAACATGTTTAGACGTCACATATGGAAACTGATATTTTTCAGACCTCATAACATTTATTAATTGTATAAGCCTAGAGAGAGAAAATTGTATTTACAATTATTACGTGAATTAGAAATGTCCTAGCTAATGAACAGTCTAATTTTTGGTGTTAGAGTTGATTGTTCAATCAGTCATTTTCTGCATGTGAAATTTATCATGTGAGATTATTATGGACCATGTAGCATCTGATATTAATAATTCCAAAATGAAGCTATCACAAGCTATCACTTACCATCTGATATTTTGTTGTCTTTGGTTTGATGCATGTGTACTGTACATCTATGTGTATAGCTATACATGCACACATATGTATATCTATGATCGCTATTTTTAGGATCATGATTGTATCAGTCACATTTACATTGATATTATAATGCATTTTTTTTGTAGCCCTGATGAAATGAGTTGGCTGTTGATTTAGTATTAACTAATAAAATAATTTAGACTCTTTTATCCTTTGGTCTTGCGTTCTTCTTCCATTAGTGCGTGTTCTTTTTCCTTCATAAATCTCCAAAATAACAGAATGATCTTCGTTTTAGTATAGAGGGCAGAACCATGCAAGTCATGCTATGCTCATTTGGCCAACTTTGCATCAATACCTGCTCATTTACAGCAGAGATATAGTCTACAGTAATAAAGAGCCCTTTATTTTAAACTACATACAGCTTTTAAAGGTATGTTTGTCATGATCAGTAAAATGATGCAATAACTTCCATCAACAATAATGTGACAGATAATGTAAGGTTAGCTTAATAAAAGCAAAAATCCCCCTCACTCCATCACAACAATATACAATATATCATATAAGAGGGAGAGAGTAGGCAGGTTTTATTTGAGATAAACATTGCAGTGTGTTTATCTAAAACACATAAACTACTTAACTGCAGCAGAAAAAAAATGTGTCTTCTGTCCTGCCAGACAAGGCTATGCTTTGTGCCAGAGATGTGTAAATACCAGATATTTACCTTTTTCCCTGGAGGTCAGTATCACGTACCTGGTGATGACTGGAATGTTATGGAGGACTCTCTTGCACCACTTGCCCAAAACTCTTAGGCCGCGTACACACGCGGGGACTGTTCGCCCAACTTTGTCCGTCAAACAGTTTCGGCAAACAGTCCGCTCAAAATTAGCATGGACGGACATGGCCACACATGACGAACGAACAGTTTGCTGAAACCGTGCGTGATGACGTGAACGGCACGTACGACGGGACGAAAAATACGACGTCCTATACACTGCATTATAACTTTCGGCGTATAAATCCTTTCTGAGCATGCGCGGAACTTAGTTTGACGAACAAGCCTACACACGAGGGGACTGTTCGCTGAAACAAAGTTTCAGCGGACAGTTTTTCGGAATTTCCGAAAAACCTTGTTCAGCGGACTGTTCGCTGAAACTGTCCGCTGAAAGCCCACACACGAGCGGACTGTCCGCCGAAACACTGTTCAGCGGACAAAGTTGGGCGAACAGTCCCCGCGTGTGTACGCGGCCTTAGAGATGGAGACAGAGAGTGTGAGGGCATGGAGTGGTACAAGTGAGTGGAGTGACTGGCTGGCAAAGTCTGCTCTTTAGGTGGATGATGCTGGGGTCACAGTCCTAAGAACATGCTACTGAAGCAGCTTGGCACCGGAGCAGGAGATGATAGCAGAGCCGGGATGTAGGCAAATATCAGTGGCAGCCAGGCATCAAGCGACCGAGTCAGCAGGCAGAGCAAGTCCAGAAAGTAGACCAAGGTCGGTCACAGTCGGACAGCACAGTACAGGATCAGCCAGCAGAGACAACTCCCTTAAACAGGCAGAGAGGTCAGAGAGATTATATGAACAAGGTTAATGTCGGAGCAAAGACAAATCCAGGAGAAAGCCAGGTCATACACAGATAAGCAGGTTTAAGTACTGGATCTCAGGAATACAGGTACAAGCTGGAGACCTTGCAGCAACTGCTCATAGTGACAGAGCATTAGCATGTGTGCAATGCACACACACAAATATGAGCATAAGCCTGCACTGGTTTTCTGGTGCTGGGAATCTGGTTTACCTTACAGTCAGCTTTAGGATACATCAGATCATTCTTATTTGCAAGGTATTCAGGAAGTTTTCATAATTTTCTTACATTTTCTTGTGTGGATTTGCAACACTGCAGAAGATGATTACTATTTATGACTAATATGACTATTAACTTCCTTAACTTTCATCATATTTCTTTTTCTTTCTTTTTTTCCCATACATTTTTATTGGTGTAAAAGAAACGTGCAAAGGACAATAGAATCTCGCACATGCTAACAGTAATACAAGGTATATAGGTCATATATATATATATATATATATGGGGATGGTCATTTTGAGAAGAGAGGCTCTACTAAACCATGAGACATTTAGGATGTTCCATTTCTTTAATTCTTCTCTTGTTTCCTTTAGGGCTGGGGTGAAGTTTGCTTGGAAAAGTTTACAGTAAATTGAGTAAGAATGAGTCTTTGGACCATGTGAACCATGTGAAAGGGAAATTATTTTAACATTGTGAAACTGTGTCAGGGGTAGTGCTATGTTTAAGGTGTGTGATTTTGAGTAATTTATCTTTAAATTAGAGAAAGTCTGAAAGTGTTTTAGATCTTTTAGCAAATTTGATATGGAGATTATTATTACACAGGATTTATATATAGCGCCAACAGTTTATGCAGTGCTTTACAATATAAAAGGGAGACAATACAGTTATAATACAATATAAAAAAGAGGATTAAGAGGGCCCTTCTCAGAAGAATTTACAATCTAATTGGGTGGGACAGGTGGTACAAAGGGTTGTAACTGTGAGGAATGATGGAATGGGGAATGAGCCGATGGAAGTGGTAAAAGATTAATTGGAGATGTGCTAGGCTTTCCTGAAGAGATGAGTTTTCAGGGATCTCCTGAAGGTAGCAAGAGTAGGGGATAGCGGACAGGTGGAGGTAGCGAGTTCCTTCGGGTGGGAGAGGCTTTGGAGAAATCCTGGAGATGAGCATGGGAGGAGGAGCAAGATTGGTGATGTAGCTCAGGGTAGAGTTGTGAATGGCTTTGTATGTTGTGGTTATTATTTTGAATTTACTTTTCTGGGTGATTGGGAGCCAGTGTAGGGATTGGAGGAGAGGTTTGGCAGACACTAAGCAATTGGTAAGCAGAAGTCTGGCAGCAGCATTCATGATACATTGAGGAGGAGATAGCCTATGGAGAGGCAGGTCAATGAGAAGGGAGTTTCAATAGTCAAGGTGAGAGATAACGATGGAGTGAATGAGGAGCTTTGTGGTTTCATTCGTTAAAAAGGGGCAAATTTTAGAGATGTTACGGAGGTGAATTCTACAAACTTTTGACAATGATTGGACTTGAAGCTGAAATGACAAGTTAAAGTTTAGGATTACACCTAGTACTCTAGCGTGAGGGGAGGGACTGATAGTTGCACTGTTTATTTTAATGTGAGAGTCTGATAAGAAGAGCAGGAGGTCGCCTGCAAATGCTGCAAGCTTATACGTTCGTTTTTTGATTGTGACACCTTTAATATCTGGGTTCATTCTTATTCTGTTTAGAAGTGGTTCAAGAGTGAGATGAATAGTAATGGGTAAGGGGACATCCCTGTCTGGTACCATTTGATAGGTGTTTAACAGGTGGCCATTGACTCGAACCCTAGCAGCGGGTGAGGTGTAAAGAGCTCTTATGTATGACAACATTAAGTTAGGTAAACCAATGGATGTGAGATCGGCTTCAATATAGTCCCACGCTACCACCCTGTCAAATGTCTTTTCCACATCTAAAGAAAGAAATAAACCGTGTTTTCCATTATGATTAAGCCAATGACGGATGTTTAGGACCTTGATGATATTGTCTCTACCCTCTCTACCGGATATAAAAACCAACCTGGTCGAGAGAAATTAAGGAATGGAGAAGTGGCAATAAATAGTTAGCGAGGGTTTTGGCATACATTTTTACATCTAAATTGGTGAGAGATATAGGGCAGTAGCTTGTTACTTGTGTGGCATATTTTCCTTCCTTTGGAATGACTGCTATATATGCTTCAAAAAGGTTTGGGGGAGTAAGAGGATCTAAATTGAATGAACGAAAGGCAGACAAAAAGAAATGTTTTAGAATGTCTTTAAAGATTTTATAATATTGTAATGGGAGACAGTCTGGACCTGGGGCTTTACCTACTTTCATGTCCTTAAGGACTTTTTCAAATTCCTCTTCAGAAAGAGGGACATTCAGTTTGCTATAAGTCTCTGTAGAGATTGGCGGTGCCCAATATTTTGCAGGAAAGTCTGTAATTGTGCCAGATCTTTTCTTTTATTCCCTTGTTCATAGAAGATTTTATGTCTTAGAATGTACTGTCTTTTGGTTTTCATGTTTAGCTCTTCAAGGAGAAGAAGTCTTGTTTGGGTCAATTCTTGGTTGGTAGAGGTTGCTAAGTTTTGCTTGTGGGTCACTTCTAATGCACGTATACGGGACATGAGGGATGTAATTTTAAGTTGGCATTCTTTTTTGATTTTGGATGCAGTTTTTATGAATTCCTCCTGGATCACACATTTGTGTGCTTCTCACAAGTTCAGGCATGTTGTGTCTGTGGTGTAGTTGAGATAAAAATACTCTTGTATGTAAGAGGTTAATCTTTCTATGTCAACTGGGTCTCTAAATAAGGAGGAATTGAGTCTCCAGGTTTTTGTCCTCATGGTATTTTCGGGGAAAGTTAGAAGGCTAGTGATCGGGTGGTGATCTGATTGAGTCATGTTTTATGAAAAGTAATAAGGCACTAGGCGCTACCTCAAAGGGTTATTTTATGAACTAGAACGATATTTTAGGGGAGTCTCCAAGTTCCTCTCTACCCCTCCAGGCCTCAGACCCTCCTCCGCAAAGGGAAAACCAGATGGTCTTCTCTAGTAGTGGGATCACGCTACATATGTTTTATCAAACTATAATGTCCAAAATTGTATACAGTGTTCCCCTATGTTAAGTGCGTATACAGCTATACTCTAAAGATGGACAGATTAAACACCCCATCCCCTACATACTACCTATTGTGTAAAGCAATACAGAGTGTAGGGATAGGTTAAACCAATGAAATGTTATAAACAAAAAAGTGATAATAATTATAGATATCAAAAATAAAAATAAGAAATAAAAAGATAATAATAAAAATAAAGATGTAATGCTCGGTCGATGTGTAACAGGTCCCAAAAACTGAATGAATGAAATATAGCTGGAGACAGAGATTACATGCACCTAACCCCTTAGGGGGACAAAGATCTGGTGAGTGGGGACATGAGTGGGCGAGCACGGAAGTCACTGGATTCATCTGAATGAGCACTAAAGTCACTTTTGACTCGTATTTACTTCAGAGTTTTTGGGACCTGTTACACATTGACTGAGCATTACATCTTTATTTTTATTATTATCTATTCATTTCTTATTTTTATGTTTATCTTTGTTTTTATTTTTTATTCAGTTCTCTTTATTTTTTATTTTTTTTATTTTCATTTTTATTATTATTTTTACTTTTATTTTTATTTTTTCAAGTAGGCACTTTTGGATACAAAATAACTGGTTCTGCATTTTTTTGCACTTTTTTTGCACATGTTTTTGCACTTTTGCGCACATTGCACTTTATGAAACTTGGAGAACTGTTTTTTTGCACATTATTTGGACTTTATCATCACATGGATTTACTAATGTGTTATGTGTTTTTTAATCAGGAAATGACATTCACACCAAAATCAAATGCTAAAAGCAAACAAAGATGTCAACAAAATTTGTCATGCCATTGAAAGTACTGATAATTTTCTTACTTATACATTTTGTACACGTTTTCATACGAATTTGACCCAAATATGGGGCAATACTTATTCATTTGGTCTATTTATAGTATCTATCTATCTATCTATCTATTTATTTTAAAAATCCCCAAAATGTTTCTAAATATATTAATAGTAAAAAGGCATGGTCATAACATATTGGCCCATAAAAGATGATCGGGAGAAGTTGGTCACACATGACAGGCAACTGTATTAAATAAATTCTTCTCATTTTATACGAATATAAAGGAGGGTTGTAATAAAAAAGACAGTAATGCTAATACCATTATATGTAATGTATCCTGACTGACATGTATGACTGACAAAAAACAGTATTCAAAATAGACTACAGAAACTTGAATAAATCACAGACAAGATTGGATTGCTTACACCCAAGAGTTCTCAAGGAACTTAGACATGTTAATGTCAGACTGTTATCCCTAATTTTTATGGAAAGCTTACTGACTGGAATGGTACCAGTGGATTGGCATAAAGCTAACATGGTACCAATATTCAAAAAAGGGCTATATAGATATATACCTGAATATTACAGACCAAAATAGTATCATTAATAGTAACCATAATGGATTTATGAAAGAACGTTCTTGCCAAAGCAGCCTTTTAACATTTTATGGGGATCTAAGCTTTCATTTGGATAAAAAAAGGCCTGAGGGCCTAATGTATCTAAATTTCTCTAAGGCATTTGATGCTGTACCCCATAAATGTTATAAAGGACAGCTTATATATTGCCCTTAGAGCATTTGGCTGTGTTTGTGTTTTATTTTTTTCAGCAGATACAGAAAATACCAGTTGATCTGCTGTGTCCTTGTCACTTCCTGTAAATTGAACTGCAATTACAATCAATGTTCCTTCCAAGTTATGTTTGTAAGCCACTAATTCCCTCACCTTTCCATTAGGCTGCAGTCACACCCAATCAGAGTGATTTTTAAGGCATTTTCAGGCAAGTTTGAGTGTTTTTGCATGGGTATGCAAGTGTAAAAATAAATCTTCAGATAACCGCAATGGAGTCGATTTACTAAAGGCAAATAGGCTGCGTGCTCTGAAAGTGCAGCTTCACTCATTTCCCTTAGTAAATGTAATGAGGGAAAGATTCTTTGTAAAGAATACTTAATCAGGTGCAAAGAAAAAAAAAACATTTTTACTTGCCTTGTGCAAGTAAAAATGTTTTTTTTTTCTTTGGATGATGGAAATCAGCAGAGCTTTACCTCGTTTACTAAGCTCTAGGGAAAATAAGTAGAACTGCACTTGCAGAGTGCACAGTATATTTGTCTTTAGTAACCCCCCCCCTTATTTCCACTGATGGTTGAATTTACTCAACATATATCTAAAGCCAAAACATAAAAAAAAAAATATATATAGTTAGTGAGGTTGAAAAAAGACACTAGTCCATCTAGTTCAACCAGCAAGAAAAAAATATTGAAAACCCCCATATACACAATCCTATACCCACAGTTAATCTAGAGATAAAACAAACAAACAATAAAGCATGATCAAATTTGCTCCAGTGGGGTTAAAAATGCCTTCCTGATCCCCTGGGAGGCAATCTTATATTCCCTGGATCAACTAAATAGTAGGGAATTTGTGAAACCTATGGCAAGTTTTTTTTTTTTTTTGCCATTGGTGTCCATTTGGGAATATTTCCCTTAACTACCTTTCCTGTGAACACAGCAGTAAATGTAGGAAAATGTCTTCAAAGAGATGAAAATCTTCTTAGTCCCTAGAACAAATTTCACCAGTTGGATGATTTCCCTTCCAAACAAGCACAAACAGGAATGAAACTCTGACAGACATTTTATCTATTCACAATTCTAACCACAATGAAATACAATTTGAGTTTTAAAGGAAGGGTGGATGTCTGAAGATGAGGGCAATGGAAGAGGGTGTGTAAAGAGTTGAGTGCTGGGGGTGGGGTAAAGAGATCAGAGCTGAGAAGGGGTGCGGAAGTGACATGTCGATGACAGATGCAGATGTGAGCAACTGTGGAGGATGGCTGAACCCTACACCCTGTGCATAAAGCACTACTGAATCCTTCATCCTGTGCGTAGCACATTCTTGAACTCTGCACTGTGCATAGCACAATCCTGAACCATCCGCCCTGTGCACCCTGGTCATAATGGACATGCTCTTGAACCCTGCACTGTGTTTGTAATACACTCCTGAACTATGCCATCCAGTATGTAATGCAATGGTACAATCCTGAACCCTGCACCCTGTGCATAGCGCAATCTTGTGTGTGTGTAATTTACCTGTGTGTAATTTGATGAGCACACTCCTGGACCCTGCACCCTGTGCGTAATGTACTCTGAGCATAGCACAAATACTGAACCCAGCACCCTGTACATGATGCACTCCTGAACCCTGCACCCTGTATGTAGTGCAAATACAGACTCCTGCACCCTGGGCATGACACATTTGTGAATCCTGAACTCTGTGAGTAATGCACTCTGTGCATAGCACAATCCTGAACCCTGCACTCTATGTGTAGCACAATCCTGAACCCTGCACTCTGTGTGTTGAACAATTCAGAACCCTGCACCCTGTGTGTAATGCACTCCTAAACCCTGTTATCTTGTGTATAATGCACTCCTGAACCCTGCTATCTTGTGTATAATGGACTCCTGAACCCTGCTATCTTGTGTATAATGCACTCCTGAACCCTGCTATCTTGTGTATAATGCACTCCTGAACCCTGCTATCTTGTGTATAATGCACTCCTGAACCCTGCACCCTCAATATAATGCACTCCTCAACCCTGCACCCTGAGAGTAATACACTCCTGAACCCTGCGTGTAATGCATTACTAAACTCAGCACCCTGTGCATAATGTACATCTTAACCTTGTACCCTGTGCACAATGCATTCTGTACTTAGCACAATCTTGAACTCTGTACCCCATGCATAATGTGTGTAGTGCACTCCTGAACCATGCCATCCTGTGTGTATTGTACTTTTGATCCATGCCATCCTGTGCGTAATGCATTTTTGAACCAGGGTCCCTGTGTCTAATGCACTCCTGAATGCTGCATCCTGTGAATAATGATCTCCTGAGCCCTGCACCATGTGTAAGCTGCATAATGCACTCCTGAATTCTGCACTCTATGCATAATACACTCCTGAACCCTGAACGCTGTGCATAGCGGCATGATCTTAAGCACCACAGTCTGTGTATAATGCAGACTGTGGGTAGCACAATCCTGAATCATGCCATCCTGTGCATAATGTGTGTAGTGCACTCCTAAACCATGCCATCCTATGCCATAATGCACTCTTCAATCCTGCACTCTTTGCTTCATGCAATCCTGAACCAAGTAAAGTGCATAGTGCACACCTGAATCATGCCTGTAGGCACATAATAAATATATATAATTATTATTATAATAAATAAATATACATCAAATGGAGTAATCCACTGGCTTTACAGCCTCTAAAACAATAATCAGTAGTCTCAAAATACATGTTATTTAATTGAGATGGGGTAAAATCAGTGGCAGCCCCTCCATAAGGGGTGTAGAGTTACCCCCTAATCTCAATGTGCCCAGCCCCTAATCTCCATGCAGGGCACCAGACGCATGGATTTCAGAGAGCCGGAGGCTCCAAATGGCTTAAAAAAGGCTGGGCTTGTGGTGCAGAGCACCGTGCCCCGAGCCCACCCATTATTGTCTTCCTGCTTCTCCTTCCGGCTATCAGGAAGCAGGTCTTAAGAGGAGGAGCAAACTTATTGGCTGGTAGAAGAAGCAGGGGGGACGTCACCCATGCCGCCTGTGAAGCTGCCATGGAGTAGAAGCAGGAAAGAAGCTGCCCATGCCGCCCACGAAGCCGCCCATGCCACTGTGGAGTAGAAGGGGCGCCCGTGACCAAGATGGGGTAAGTAGTGCTGGACGATCGAGGGACAGTGGGAGGAGGTTTGTTTGCCACCCCCTCAAAAAAAAAAAATGGAGCACCAGCCATCACTGGGTAAAATACCATCTAATTAAGACTTTTATTTCTGCTTCTCTAATGAAGAGTGAACATGTGCATCTATAGATATAATATTGCCTGATTGGCAGCTGGTTTAGCCTCTCAGCCCCCCTCTTTAGTCTGGCGCTCCAGTGAGTACTGGAAGGGCAGAACAGAGGGCGGTGAATAACAGTCCTTGCTCTCTGCCCTGGGAAGACCGAGAACTGAGCAATTAGCAGTCATGTGATTGCTCAGTTCTTGAGCTTAGAGCTGGTGGGGGGAAATCAAAGCTGCAGCAAGGAGGTGAATAGAATTGTTTTTTTTTTTTTTTCGATTCCAATAGTTCTCATTTAAAACATGTCCTTAGCACTTCATGAAAAGTACAATGTAGAAAAGAGCAGTTATTGCACAAAAAATGTATAGAAAAAAAAAAAAAACTTGTAGAAAACTAATTGTGGGCCTCTTTATGTTTTCAGTCTTTTGTAGTGCATTCAGAGTTAGCTCTGAAGAAGAGAGTATGCAGTATTAATTTAATTGAATTTGCATTCTTGTTTTGTGTCATGCAATCAGGGCTGGTGCAAGGATCGTTGACACCCTAGGCGAAAACCTAATTTTGCCGCCCCCCCCCCCCCGCTGCACCCATGACTCCACCTTACCCTGCCCTTGCTACACATGACCTATCTGACCCCTACACTGACCCCCTGACACATAAACTAATCCACCTGACTCCTACTTCCTGCACTACTCACATCACACTGACCCCTACACTGACCCACCTGATAATTACACCGACCCACCTGGCACCTACACCAACCCACCTGGCACCTACACTGCCAATTACACTGACCATCACGCTGACACCTACACTGACCATCACGCTGACACCTACACTGACCATCACGCTGACACCTACACTGACCATCACGCTGACACCTACAGTGACCATCACGCTGACACCTACACTGACCATCACGCTGACACCTACACTGACCATCACGCTGACACCTACACTGACCATCACGCTGACACCTACAGTGACCATCACGCTGACACCTACACTGACCATCACGCTGACACCTACAGTGACCATCACGCTGACACCTACACTGACCATCACGCTGACACCTACACTGACCATCACGCTGACACCTACAGTGACCATCACGCTGACACCTACACTGACCATCACGCTGACACCTACACTGACCATCACGCTGACACCTACACTAAAAACACATACCCTGAAAACACATACCCTGAAAACACATACCTTGAAAACACATACATTGACACATACAATGGCACTGACGCATACACTGACACGACACATACACTGACACGACACATACACTGACACATCACACTGGCATGACACATACACTGACACATTACACTGACATGACACATACACTGACCCGACACATACACTGACACGACACATACACTGACACATCACACTGACATGACACATACACTGACACATTACACTGACATGACACATACACTGACATGACACATAGACTGACACGACACATACACTGACACGACACATACACTGACATGACACATACACTGACACGACACATACACTGACACGACACATACACTGACATGACACATACACTGACACGACACATACACTGACACATTACACTGACATGACACATACACAGACACATTACACTGACATGACACATACACAGACACATCACACTGACATGACACATACACAGACACACCACACTGACATGACACATACACAGACACACCACACTGACATGACACATACACAGACACATCACACTGGCATGACACATACACAGACACATCACACTGGCATGACACATACACTGACACATTACACTGACATGACACATACACTGACCCGACACATACACTGACACGACACATACACTGACACATCACACTGGCATGACACATACACTGACACATTACACTGACATGACACATACACTGACCCGACACATACACTGACACGACACATACACTGACACATCACACTGACATGACACATACACTGACACATTACACTGACATGACACATACACTGACATGACACATACACTGACACGACACATACACTGACACGACACATACACTGACATGACACATACACTGACACGACACATACACTGACACATTACACTGACATGACACATACACAGACACATTACACTGACATGACACATACACAGACACATTACACTGACATGACACATACACAGACACATCACACTGACATGACACATACACAGACACACCACACTGACATGACACATACACAGACACACCACACTGACATGACACATACACAGACACATCACACTGGCATGACACATACACAGACACATCACACTGGCATGACACATACACAGACACATCACACTGGCATGACACATACACAGACACATCACACTGACATGACACATACACAGACACACCACACTGACATGACACAGACACATCACACTGACATGACACATACACAGACACATCACACTGACATGACACATACACAGACACAGACACATTACACTGACATGACACATACACAGACACACCACACTGACATGACACAGACACATCACACTGACATGACACATACACAGACACATCACACTGACATGACACATACACAGACACATCACACTGACATGACACATACACAGACACACCACACTGGCATGACACTGACACACATCACACTGACCTACCTGACTCCTACTTCCTGCATTACTCACACACAAACCCCTCCATACAGCTCAATGGATCCATCCTCCTCCTTACCTCTGCTCTTTGATGCTGCCTTCAGCGACCATCATCCGGGCCTCTCCGACTCCTCCGCACTGCCAGCGCCGTCCACCCGCTCCGCCGGGGCCGCGCCAGCGCCATCCATCCGCTCCGCCGGGGCCACACCAGCGCCGTCCACCCGCTCCGCCGGGGCCACACCAGCGCCATCCATCCGCTCCGCCTCCATCATATCCCCGCCGGGACCAGGCCAGCGCCGTCAACCCCGCTCCATGATGTCCCCGCCGGGCAGGAGGTCAGCTGACCGACCTCTCGAAGCTCCCATCTCCGCCGAGCCCCGCCCCTCCGCTGCACTCACACAGACACACAGCGCCGCTCCAGAGGGACAGGCTGGAGCAAAGGAGTCCCGGAGCGGCGCTGTGAGATGAGTACGGTGGGGCGCTCAGCGGAAAACATGGGGGATTGGTGGCGCCGGTGGAACACCACAGGGGGGGCGAGAGAGCAGAAGAGGAGCTCACACTGGGCAGAGGCCGTAGTTGCGCCCTAGGTGGTAGTGCGCCCTAGACGGCTGCCTACTTCGCCTAGTGGTAGCGCCGGCCCTGCATGCAATGTTGCTAGATCTTTCTATTGATTATCCAGATCCTAGAGGTCAGAGAGGCACTGTTAAGCTACATGCTTGTGATTTTACAGCTTTGTGAGTATGTTTTTTATACTTTTATTAACCACTTGACAAGCAACCCATAGTAAAAATACGTCATTACTGTGATGTTAAATACCAGGGTTATGGCAGCAGGTTTTTTTTTTTTTTTTTTTACTATGGACCATTCTCTTTCGGATAAAAGCAGACCTGCAGGTGAATTCACTGAGGGATCACTTTTAGAAGCAACGGGAGGGGTGTCCCCCACCTCTTCCCAGGCATTCCTGGGCTTATTTAACAGAACCCAGGGAGTGATCTGATGCTGCCATTATCTGGGCATGGAGAAAATTGAGGCCAAGAGTGCTGCCACTAATCTCTATGCCCTTGGAGGACCAGAGCGACATCTGACATCACTTCCAGTTCCCGGCCCATAGTAAAACATATATTTTTTTTTTAAACAAAAGTAACATTTTCTTTTCTTTTGCTTTTAAAGTTAAAGTAAAGTAAAGTAAAGTGCCCCATCTCCCTGTGCTTGTGCGCAGAAAGAAACGCATACATAAGTCACGCAACCATATGTAAACGTTTATCAAACCACACATTATGAGGTATCACCATGAGTGTTAGAGTGAGAGCAATAATTCTAGCACAAGACCTCCTATGTAACTCTAAACAGGAAAAAAGTCGTTTGTCGCAATTACATAAGTGTGTGCATTTTGAAAACATGACATGTTAGGTATCTATTTAGTCTGTGTAACATCATATTTCACATTATACCAAAAAATTGAGGTAACTACAGGCATACCCCACTTTTAAGTACACAACACAATGGGTTTTATTTACTAAAGTTGGAAAGTCCAAAATCAGGCACACTTCTGCATAGAAACCAATGAGCTTCTAATTTCTGTTTGTTCAGTTAAGCTTTGGTAATAAAACCTGGAAGCTCATTGGTTTCTATGCAGAAGTGAGCCTGATTTTGCACTTTCCAGCTTTAGTAAATAAACCCCATTGTGTACTTAAAAGTGGGGTATGCCTGTATTGTGTTTTTTATTTATTTATTTTTTTCATTAACCACTTCCGGACTGCCCGCTGTCGTTTTACGCCACTACTTTGAAAAGGGATATCGTTGTTATGGCAGTAGCTAGCTACCATAATCCCGGTATCCTCTTCTTCAGCGGATGGTCCGCTTCAAGATAAAAGTGGTCTCTGCTATCGATTCACCGTGAGATCACTTTTATCGGCCACAGGAGAAGGGGACCCCCCCGCCACTCTCCGGTGCCCTCCGCTGCTTAGCAGTAGTGGCGATCAGATCCTCTCCCTAGCCTGACATGGAGATAAGTGAGGGGAATATGGCCCCCACCTGTCTCCATATCGTTGCAGGGTGGAAGCGACATCAAAACGTCACTTCCCCCAATGGTCTTGAAGGGACTTTTTTTTATTTTATTTTTTTAATGGCATAAAATACATTTTTATTTTTTTATTGTATTTTAGTGTAAATATGAGATCTGAGGTCTTTTTGACCCCAGATCTCATATTTAAGAGGCCCTGTCATGCCTTTTTTTCCATTACAAGGGATGTTTACATTCCTTGTATTAGGAATAAAAGTGACCAACTTTTTTAAAAAAAAGAACAGTGTAAAAATAAAAGGTAAAATAAATAAGATTTTTTTTTTAAAAATGTTAAAGGCGCCCCAACCTGTCGAGTTTGCGTGCAGAAGCAAGCGCATATGTGAGTAGCGCCCGCATATGAAAACGCTGTTCAAATCACACATGTGAGGTATCGCTGCAATCGAAGCGAGAGCAATAATTCTATCCCTAGAACTCAAAACATGCAACCTGTAAATTTTTTTAAATGTCGCTTATGGAGATTTTTAAGGGTAAAAGTATGTCGCCATTCCACAAGCGAGCGCAACTTTGAAGCGTGACATGTTGGGTATCAAATTTACTCGGCGTAACATTATATTTCACAATATAAAAAAAGTTGGGCTAACTGTACTGTTGTCTTATTTTTTAATTCGAAAAAGTTAATTTTTTCCAAAAAAAGTTTGCTTGTAAGACCGCTGCGCAAATACGGTGTGCCAAAAAGTATTGCAACGACCACTATTTTATTCTCTAGGGTGTTAGAAAAAAAGAAATATATATATATATATATATATATATATATATATATTGTTTTTGGGTTTTGGAGTATGTTATGCACAGGGTTCTGGAGTGAGTTATGTACTGGGTTCTGGAGTGCATTATGTACTGAGTTCTCGAGTATGTCATACACAGGGTTCTGGAATGAGTTATGCACATGAAGGTGGGTTCTGGAGTGAGTTATGCACAGTAAGATGGGTTCTGGAGTGAGTTATGCACATGATGATGGGTTCTGGAGTGAGTTATGCACAGTAAGATGGGTTCTGGAGTGAGTTATGTACATGAAGGTGGGCTCTTGAGTGAGTTATGCAGAGGAAGGTGGCTTCCGTAGTGAGTTATGTACATGAAGGTGGGTTCTGGAATGAGTTATGTACATGACGGTGGGTTCTGGAGTGAGTTATGTACATGAAGGTGGGTTCTAGAATGAGTTATGTACATGAAGGTGGGTTCTTGATTGAGTTATGTACATGAAGGTGGGTTCTGGAATGGGTTATGCATAGGATTCAATAGAACTCAATCTTCCCATCCCCCAAAGCTCCACCACCCTCCACATGATTACCTTTCTAAAAGCCACATTCTGTAACTGGCTTTGTCACAGATTTATTTTCAGTGCACGCTACTTTTTAGTTCCTAAACTCCTCAATAGGAGATAAGGATAGTGGTGCAGAGCAGGGAGGCTGTTGAAGGAGCCATGGGGGGGCTGTTCTACTTTCACTTTCATCTACTGTAGAAGGCTGAAAAAAGCCCTGCCTTGGCATCTTTTTCCCGACCAGCAATGTACGAATGCCTCTTTCCCTATGCACTGGTTGCTTGACAAAGGGGCAGGTATGGGTAGAATTCTCGCCCTTCCACAACATCAGAGCTCAGATCTGACAGGTGCAGTCTCTCATCGTGGCTGCACAGTGCACATCCAGCAAGCTTGCTCGCCAATCCCTGGCTGTGCTGAATTTTCACACTGCTACAGGTTCTATTGAGCCTGAGGTCCTATTTGATGTAAATCAACATAATTATGCGTAACAAAGCCCCTGCACAGCGGGACAGTGGGAGAAATGTGTGAATGTGGGAAAGTCCCGCCCAATACGGGATTTTTGGGAGGTATGCATTTAGACCTGCTCATTTGCATTACAGATACAGGCTACGGTAATATTGCACCATTTATTTTGAATTGCATACATCTTTAGGCTCGTTTGCCATATGAACGTCATTGCAATGCAATGGGTTCCCTAAAGTAGTGCTTTGGGGACCAGCAAGAAATTATTATCTGAGAGGTTACAGTAAGGCTAGCTAATTGAAAGCAAAAAAAGTTCAGCCAGATGGATGAACCAATGGGAAGCAAAGCAAAGGAATGTTGGAACAGAAGGTATTTAATTCCATCACATCCATCATCAGTTTAGGATAGTGAGTAGAGCAATGCAAATAATTTCTATATATCTCTATGACCAACTGTTTATCCAGAACGCCTAATTTACAGCACAGACACAGTCAAATATTATTGTGTAACTAGTTCCAAACTGCACTGATCTGTTTTGGGCTTGTTAACCATCATCAGTGGTGTAGGGTTCTGAAAACCCTAAAAAAATAATACGTAGACAGCTTATTGTGAGGGGGTTAAAAGGATTAAAAAGGCTCCCAACTGAACCAGTCTGAAGCACAGCAGAGCCTTCTTATGCCCTGTATACACGACTGGACTTTCCAGCAGACTAGGGTCCGACGGACTTCCCTACAGAATTCCGGCGGCGTTCTGATGGACTTTCCGAACGAACGGATTTGCCCACACATAACCAGACTTTCTGGCCAACTAGGTCCACTGGACTTCCCAACGGAGTTTCGACGGAGTCCCCACCCCCTTTCCTGACCAGCCAGGCTGCTTGCTCGGATAAGGGTCTGGTATGGATTTTGGGGGAACCTCCATGCCGTTTTTTCGGTGTAGGGTGTTCCCCTTAAAATCCATACCAGACCTAAAGGCCTGATATGCCTCTGGAGGGGCATTCCCTCTCACGCTCGCTGCAATAGGAAAATGTGTTTTTCCTATTGCAGCCAACACGAGATATACAGTACCCTGTCGCCAAGAACCAGCGCGATAGATAGGATCGCGCTGGAAACATTCTCACGGGCAGGTGCTGTAGCTGCCCGCGCATCATATTTGGTATATAAACTGTTTTTGTTTATAGCGCAAAAAAAAAAAAACTGCCGAGGTGATCAAATACCACCAAAAGAAAGCTCTATTTGTGGGGAAAAAAGGACATCAATTTTGTTTGGGTACAATGTCGCACGACTGCACAATTGTCAGTTAAAGTGACGCAGTGCCGAATTAAAAAAAATGCTATGGTCATTAAGGGGGGAAATTCTCCTGGGGCTGAAGTGGTTAAAGAATCAAGCATAGCAAAAAGGGTATTTCACCACGTCAAAAAAATGTGTTGTCGCCACATCCCTATTATATGGCAAAAAAAGAGGATCCCCCTTCGTTGGAACTTTGTAGGCAACAACCACACATGAATAGATTAAAGAGTTTATTGTATATACATAAAATTGTTTGATCATTCAAACATGAAATGATCATTTAAAAGACATATCAAAAAACACATATTTCAAATTAGAAAAAGAAAAGACAAAAAACATGACAGATTACATAGTTTGCATGACAAAATTATTACAAAGTAGTGTCTGCAGTAGTGGGTGCGTTTCTGGTTCAAACACCTTCATCAGGGTTATTGGTAAGTGGATATGTTGTCATAAATTTGTCTTAAATGCAAAATGTTCTACTATGCAACTTGAAAAAATTAAGCACTACCAACAGTGGTGTAGACAAATGCCCACCAAGAACACTAATGCCGTAAGAGACGTTTTCCAGAAAGAAAAGCTTGTTTGTTTGGTTTGCCTGATGATCACAGGGAGTCATATATAACAAATTGCAAGCTACGGTTTCTGTAGATTAAAGAATGAAGCACACTCTGAGTCATTTGGCAATGGCTCTGCAGTGTTGGCAAAAGAACCTCTGTATGGATTCCATCCTGCTCTTCAGTGCTCCAAGAGCGGGTTGGATGCCAGACAGAGGTTACTTTGCCAACATGGAAGAGCTATTGCCAAATGACCCAGAGTGTGCTACACCAGGACCGTCTTAATAGCATCATGGGCATGCCCATGGGCAAAGTAATGTTCTGGGGCCCCTACAATAGAGACAGTGCAGGCAAACAAACATCAAGTAGGTAGGAGGCAGACAAGCAGAACTTCCCCTTTTGGGTGGAGCTCCGCATTAACTACACAAACAATCATTCTGTACAGCAAAGAAACAGTGGTAAAATGCTACATACATAAAGTAACAAAGCTGTCCTGTGCATACACACACACACACACACACACACACACACACACACCAGGTTTCCCCCTACCATTGTTATCCTGTTACCACCTCCACAGCCCCTGGTTTCTCAACCCCAAATACCTCCCCAGCACTCTGACCCCTCTACACCCCAGATATCACCACAGCACGTTTGCCCCCTCTACACCCCAGATATCCCCCCAAAACCCTGACCCCTCTACACCCCAGATATCCCCCCAGAACTCTGACCCCTCTACACCCCAGATATCTCACCAGCTCTCTGACCCCTCTATATCCTCCTAGCACTGAGACCCCTCTACACCCCAGATATCCCACCAGCACTCTGACCCCTCTACATCCCAGAACCCCAGATATCCCCCAAGCACTCTGACCTCTTTACACCCCAGATATCCCCCCAGCACTCTGACCCCTCTACACCCCAGATATCCCCCCAGCTCTCTGACCCCTCTACACCTCAGATATTCCCCCAAAACTCTGATCCCTCTACACCCCAAATATCGCCCCAAACTCTGACCCCTCTACACCCCAGATATCCCCCCAGCACTCTGACCCCTCTACACCCCAGATATCTCCCAAGTCCTCTGACCCCCTCTACCTTCCAGATATCCTCCTAGCACTGAGACCCCTCTACATCCCAGATATCCTCCCAGAACTGTGACCCCTCTACACCCCAGATATCCCACCAGCGCTCTGACCCCTCTACATCCCAGAACCCCAGATATCCCCCAAGCACTCTGACCCCTTTACACCCCAGATATCCCCCAGCACTCTGACCCCTCTACAACCCAGATACCCCCCAAGCACTCTGATCCCTCTACACCCCAATTTCCCCCAAGCACTCTGATCCCTCTCTGCACCCTAGATATTACCCCCAGCACTGTTACCATATACCATAAGATACCCCTTGTATTGTGACCCCACTATATCCCTGATACCCCCTACACTGTGGCCTCTCTACATCCCTGATACCTCTAGCACTATAGCCACCCAAGATACCCCAAGCATTGCTACCTCCTATATACCCCAGATCCCCCTCAGCATTGTTTTCCTCCATACACCTATCATATCCCCCAGCACCATTATTCCATCCATGTAGTACCCCCTTTTCCAGTGGAGATACAGTGCATGTGAGCTTTTGGCTGTGTGTCCACCTCCAGCATTGTGACAAGGACTCACCTATACCAATCAAGTCATGCAGGCAGAAGGAGGGGCGGAGGAGGAAGCATCCTTACGGGCATTCCAAGCCCTTCAGTGCAAACAGTGCTGGATAGCAGGGCTCACTATGACAGAATCCACAATGCCACTTCCACAGGTGGGCTCTCAGTGCTGCAGACTCAGCAGCTTCCACTCCAACTCTTGCCCTGTAGCCTTCACGTCCCAAGCATTCAAGCTGCATGGGGCATGGTCAGTGCATCACTGGTGCTCCGGCCCCACTCTTCCCTGCTGGCTTTGAAATAATAGGTATCGTGTTGCACAGCATGGCCCACCGCTGTCAGCCAGTGTGAGCTCAAGGAGCAGTTGCTTTGGGGAAAATGCAGGGGCCTCTGGTCAGTGCCCAGGTGTGCCCGCTTATTAAGACAGCCCTGTGTTACACATAAGCCTTATTGAGGCTTCGGTTAGCTTCACTCTTTAATCTACAGATACTGTAGCTTGCAATTTGTTATATATGGCTCCCTGTGATCATCAGGCAACCAAACAAACAAGCTTTTCTTTCTGGAAAACATCTTATGACATTGTGTTCTTGGTGGGCATTTGTCAACACCACCATTGGTAGTGCTTAATTTTTTCAAGTTGCATAGCAGAACATTTTGCATGTAAGACAAATTGATCACTGCATATATTCTTACCAATACCCCTGATGAAGGTGCTTTAACCAGAAACGCATTGGGTACCGGAGACACTACTTTGTACTAGAGAGTAATCATTTTTTATGTCATGTAAACTATGTAATCTGTCATGTTTTTTGTCTTTTCTTTTTTCTTTTTGAAATATGTGTTTTTTTATATGTCTTTTAAATGATCATTTCATGTTTGAATGATCAAACTATTTTATATATATATATATATATATATATATATATATATATATATATATATATATATATATATATATATATATATATATATATATATATAATAAACTCTTGAATCTAGTCATGTGTGGTTGTTGCCTACAAAGTCCCAATAAAGGGGGATGCTCTTTTTTTGCTAAGAATCAAGAATAGGTTCTATCTGAAAAAAAAATGCTGTTGAGCCTCTATATTTTGTGTAGAGGTTCAATGAGCAATGTATGTGGGAAAGTCAAAGACATTGTTCAATATGCAGTTTCTATGCTGGATTGTGCTTTATCCATGCAACATTAATGACTGGGCATCTTGCTGTGAAAAGAGAAATCTATGTGCTGGAGGTGAGATTTTACTAGAGAAAGCTCAATGTAGATGCTGGACACTGTTTAACCACTTGCTTGCTGGGCACTTAAACCCCCCTCAGTCCCAGACCAATTTTCAGCTTTCAGCGCTGATGCACTTTGAATGACAATTGCGCGGTCATACAACACTGTACCCAAATGAAATTTTTATCATTTTTTTCCCACAAATAGAGCTTTCTTTTGGTGGTATTTAGTTACAGCTCGGAGTTTTATTTTTTGCTAAACAAACAAAAAAAGATGCAAAAAAAAATAAAAAATCATGTTTTAATAGTTTGTTATAAAATTTTGCAAACGGGTCATTTTTCTCCTTCATTGAAGTGCGCTGATTAGGCGGCACTGATAGGCTGCATTGGTGGGCACTGATGGGCTGCATTGGTGGGCACTGATAGGCTGCATTGGTGGGCACTGATAGGCTGCACTGGTGGGCACTGATAGGCATAGTTAAGGCGGCACTAATAGGCACAGATAAGGCGGCACCGATGGGCACAGATAAGGCGGCACTGATGGGCAAAGATGGGCACAGATAAGATGGCACGGATGGGTGGCACGGATGGGCACTGATAGGTACCACTGATAGATGGGACTGATGGGCACTGATAGGTGGCACTGATAGGTGGCTCTGATAGGTGCACTGCTGGGCACTGATGGGCGGCACTGCTGGACACTGATGGGCGGCACTGGGGTGCAGCACCTTTGAGGCAGATTGTGGGCACTGTGGGTGGCACTGTTGGTGGCACTGCTGGATGGCACTGTGG
Source organism: Lithobates pipiens (assembly GCF_037356315.1). Taxonomy (NCBI): domain Eukaryota; kingdom Metazoa; phylum Chordata; class Amphibia; order Anura; family Ranidae; genus Lithobates; species Lithobates pipiens. The sequence goes on from NW_027507921.1 coordinate 174,258, forward strand.
GTGGCATTGTGGGTGGCACTGTGGATGGCACTGTGGGCACTATGGGCACTGCTGGGTGGCACTGATGGGGGGCACTTACTTTTATTCAGGATGGCACTGCGGTGGGCAGGTGGGCACTGGCAGGGGGCAGGTGGTCGCTTGTATTGCTGGCCATGATCGGGACTGATGTCCCGATCACGGCCGCCGGTGATCGGCTTTTTTTTTTTCTCCTCGCGCTGTCAGCGCGAGGAGGAATAATAGCCGATTGCCGGCTCCGTTCTATCACATGATCAGCTGTCATTGGCTGACAGCTGATCACGTGATAAGGGGTCGGGATCGATCCCTTGCATGGATCGGTGATCAGGCGAGTCTCATGGACTCGACGATCACAGAGCGCGCCGCGTGCGCCCCTCAGGCCGCGCGCAGGCCGCTCGTACACGGGACGACGTCAATAGACGTAGTCCCGGAAAAGTAGATCCGCGCTAATGCCGTCATTTGGCAATAGCGCGGATCCCAAGTGGTTAATGTAATTTGTGCGGTGGATTGGGGGTCCTGCAGGCAATTTACATGATGAGGGTGGCATTTCACTGGGAAAAGCAAAATGTGTTTGCAGATTGTAGAGAGGGGGAACAACACATCTGGGTGCTTAGGGTGGGATCTCACTGAGGAAACAGCAATCTGTGTGTGTGCTGAAGGTGGGATCTCACTGGAGAAAGAATAATGTATGTGCTGAAGGTTGGATCCCATTGGGGAAAGAATAATGTGTTTGCTGGAGGTGGATTCCCACTGGGGAAGACTAATGTATGTAATGGTGGAGGGATCACACTGGGGAAGACTAATGTATGTGCTGAAGGTGGGATCCCACTGGGGAAAGACAAATGTGTGTGCTGAAGGTGGGATTCCACTGGGGAAAGACTAATGTGTGTTAGGGATGAGCCAAACACCCCCCCCCCCGGTTTGGTTCACGGCAGAACATGCGAATTTCCCCGAAAGTTAATGCGAACGTTCGAACACTGTTAAAGTCTATGGGACCCGAATGTGAAAAATCAAAAGTGCGAATTTTAAAGGCTAATATGCAAGTTATTGTCCTAAAAAGTGTTTGGGGACCACGGTCCTGTCCCAGGGGACATGTATCAATGCAAAAAGAGTTTTAAGAACAAACGTTTTTTTGGGAGCAGTGATTTTAATAATGCTTAAAGTGAAAAAATAAAAGTGAAATATTCCTTTAAATATCGTACCTGGGGGGTGACTATAGTATGCCTGTAAAGTGGCGCATGTTTCCCATGTTTAGAACAGTCCCTGGACAAAATGGCATTTCTAAAGGAATAAAAGTAATTTAAAACTGCTTGCGGCTGTAATGTAATGTCAGGTCCCGGCAATATGGATGAAAACTATTGATGCCCTTTGGGTCTTGTATGGATATTAAGGGGAACCCTGCACCCAAATTAAAAAAAGAAAAGGCGCGGGGCCCCCAAACCGTATTTACTTTGAACAGCAGTATGCAGGTGGTATAAACAAGACAGGGACTGTAGGTTTGTTCTTAAGTTAAATATGTTTGTAATTTGGAGCAGGTACATTTTTTAATTGTAGTTCCAGTCAAAAAAATCTATTTTTAAGCTTTTTGGATAACATAGGGAAGGGTTATCACCCCTGTAACATTTGTTTTACTGTCTGTGCCCCTGTTCAGAAGATTTCCCAATGACATTTGGATTTTGGATTATTAGGGGAACATGGATTGGTGATAAAGCATCCTTGGAGACACCTTTTTCCCATATTAACTCCTACAGGAGAGAATTTCCCTTCCTAGGGGTAAATTTCCCCTCACTTCCTGTTGTCTCCCTCCATTTGTAAGTAGGAGTAAGTAGGGGGCCGCCTGTATATACTATACGGTCTGCCCTATATACTCTGCAGAAAAATGGGCCTTAGGTGTTGGTGGTACCAGAACACTGTAAGCCCTCACAGTTACTCTTGGTGGGCACTGGAACGGGCCCTGCTGTGAAATATTATATCAAGAATTGTAATTACATGCCACTGTTAAACAGGGGAAGAAAAAAATGGGCCTTTGGTGGTGCCACAACACTGTAAGCCCCCACAGTTACTCTTGGTGGGCGCAGGAACAGGCCCTGCTGTGAAATATTAGATCAAAAATTGTAAATATACTCCTCTGTTAAACAGGGCATAACAATTGGGTCTTAGGCAGTGGTGGTGGTGCCACAAAACTGTAACCCCTCACAGATTCTGTTGTTGAGCGCAAGAACAAGTCCTGCTGTGAAATATTAGAGCAAATATAGTATTTACATGCCCCTGTTAAACAGGGGCAGAAAAATTGGGCCTTAGGTGGTGGTGGTGGTGGTAGTGGTGGTGGTGGTGCCACAACACTGTAAGCCCTCACAGTTACTTTTGGTGGGCACAGGAATGGGCCCTGCTGTGAAATATTATATCAAAAATTGTAAATATACTCCCCTGTTAAACAGGGGCATACAAATTGGGTCTTAGGCAGTGGTGGTGGTGCAACAAGACTGTAACACCTCACAGATGCTGTTGTTGAGTGCAGGAACGAGCCCTGCTGGGAAATATTAGAGCAAATATAGTATTTACATGCCCCTGTTAAACAGGGGCAGAAAAATTGGGTCTTAGGCGGTTGTGGTAGTGGTACTGGTAGTGGTAGTGGTAACACTGTAAAGCCTTACAGATACTCTTGCTGAGTGCAGGAACGGGCCCTGCTATGAAATATTGCAGCAAAAATTGTAATTACATGCCCCTGTTAAACAGGGGCAAAAAAATTAGGCCTTAGGCACTGGTGGTGGTGCCACAACAATGCGACCCCTCACAGATACTCTAGTTGAGCAGAAGAACGAGCCCTGCTGCAAAATATTACAGCAAAAATTATAATTATACACCCCTGTTAAACAGGGTAGAAAATTGGGCCTTAGGCACTAGTGGTGGTGCCCTGAAACAAAATTGTTCTATCAACATGAACATTGAGGAGGAATAGGATAGTCATTCAGCATAACAGTATAGTTACTCAGCACAGGCAGTCTTCAAAGCATCTCACATTGACAGAAAAAATAATCGGTTACATCAGCATCAGGTGCTTGGTAGCTGGTGATCCAAATTAATTCATTTTTATGAAGGTGAGCCGATCAACTGAGTCTGTGGATAGGCACACTCTGTGATCAGTTACAAAGCCTCCAGCAGCACTGAATGTGCATTCAGAAAGAACGCTGGATGCAGGACAGGCCAGTAGGTCAATTGCCTATTGTGCAAGCTGTGGCGAGTGATTCATCCTCAACACCCAGTAACCCAGTGGATTTTTTCGGTTGGAAAGTTCTCCAAGTCTGATCTTGCCCCTAGGTATTCCTGCACCATGTAAATCAGAGGCTGGCGATCGTTGCTGGAAACAATCAGACCTTGGGTCTGTGGACTAAAGAATTGTTTGAACGTGTCAGTCACAGGGCCACCTTCTCCACTACTCCTTCTGTGACTGACCGAAGCCTCAGCAACACGTTGCCCAGGAGGACCAGGAAATTGTAACCTCCCAGGCTCTGGAAACACATTGCACAAACCTGTCTGAAAGGCCTCCTGAAGATGTTGCATCCTCTGCGAAGGTTGGATAAGTTCCGAAATTTTACCCTTGTACCGTGGATAAAGAAGGGTTGCCAGGCAGTAATGATCCCTCTCCTTGATATCCGAAGGGTCCTTTTGCAGGCTTTGCAGGATCAGGGAGGCCATGCAGCAAAGGTTTGCTGAGGCATTCAATCCGAAGTCCTCTTGGTTACTAAGGATGACATGATACACAGCTACCTCCTCCCAGCCAATTACAAGTCCATGGGTTTCTGGGGACTGAAAATGATCCCTTGAAGATTGCTGCTGATGTTGAGTGCAAGGCTCCACCTCCATGCTGACACAATCCTCTTCCTCCTCCTCTTCATGTGTGATCGGCTAGCCCGTAGGAATACTGTCTGGATAAAAAGGGCCTTGAGAGGTAAGGAAATCCTCTTCTTCCTCCCTCTGTTCTGCCTCAAATGCCCTGTACATTATTCCACAAAGCGTGTGCTCCAACAGGAAGACAAGAGGGATAGTATCACTGATGCATGCACTGTCACTGCTCACCATCCTCATGGCCTCCTTAAATGGGGACATGACAGTGCATGCATCCTTGATCAGTAGCCACTGGCGTGGCAAAAAAAGCCAAGCCCCCTGACCTTGTCCTGGTGCCATACTCACACAGGTACTCATTTATGGCCCTCTGCTGCATGTGCAGCTGCTGCAGCATTGCCAACGTTGAGTTCCACCTGGTGGGCATGTCACAAATGAGGCAGTTCTTGGGCAGGTTGCATTCCTTTTGAAGGTCAGCCAGCCAAACACTGGCATTATATGACCGGTCGGAGGGCAGAGAGGAGGTTGGTTCCATTGTTGCAAATCGCCATTCCTGGCTGAAGCCGGTGTGGCATCAACCACTTCTGTGTATCCCTCTGCAGAGCTGATAGAATCTCTGCCTCAGTGTGGCTCCTGTCCCCTAAGCAGACCAACTCAAGCCCCGCATGGCATCTTTTTGCCTGAGTGCTTGCATAGCCCCTTGAATGCCTACGGAGCACCGCTGGTTCCGAGAAGAAATCTGCAGAGGAAGAGGCCATAGAGGAAGAAGAAGAGGAGAGGGTGGAGGAGAGAGGTGTGGCAGAATCACCACTACTAGAAATTTGGAGGCATGGTGGTGGAACAATCTCCAACAAAACTGCACCCTGTCCTGCATCCTTCCCAGCTGCCAACAGAGTTACCCAGTGCACCATGAAAGAAAGGTAACATCCCTGTCCATGCCTGCTGGACCATGAATCAGCGGTAATATGCACCTTACCGCTGACTGCCCTGTCCAACGAGGCCAAGACATTGCTTTCCACATGCTGGTAGATAGCTGAATTGGCCTTCCGTGAAAAGAAATAATGTTTGGGAACCTGCCACTTTGGTACTGCACATTCCACAAATTCATGAAAGGGGGCAGAGTCTACCAGCTGAAAAGGCAGCAGTTGGAGTGCTAGCAATTTAGCCAAGCTAGCATTCAGCCGCTGAGCATGTGGATGGCTGGGACCAAATTTCTTTCTATGGTTTAGCAACTGGAGTAGGGAAATTTGCCTGCTACAATCAGATTTTAGTGTAGCTATAGCAGATAGCCCACAAGTACTTGGCACACCTAATTCTACACCTTCACTCCTCTCAGTGCAGGTTTCTGCAATGACTGAAGGTATAGAGGGGTTGGAGATCCCAGCTGATGAGGAGCAAGGAGAGGTCCGCCTTGTTCTTTGGTGTGGGTCTTTTAAGTACTGTTGCCAACGGACTGCATGGGAGGTTGGCAAATGTCTGGTCAAGTATGTGGTGCCCAAGAGGCTGCTGTTTTGGCCATGCTTGATACGCTTCAGACATATGTTGCAAACAGCAACGGTGTGATCTGCTGCACATGTATCAAAAGAGGCCCACACCAAAGATCTTTTCAAAATATGCAGGGAGTGAGCAGCACCCTGCAAATGTGGAGCTCTGCGGTGTGATGCAGTCGGGTGGCTGCCCTTAAGCTGGCCCCTGGAGGGCATCCTGCCTCAATGGAGATGTGCATCCTCCTCTCTTCTATCAGGCACCCACATAGAGTCAGTGACCTCATCATCCCCTCCCTCCTCATCACTGGAGCAAACCTGACAGTATGCTGCAGCTGGGGGGAACATGACTGCTAGTTTCTTGTCCTTCTTGGGTACCCCCTCTCTCTGGGCTCATGTTACTGCTTTCCTCAACTTGGGTACCATCATTGGAGCCTTTAAAATGCTGCACATCCTCCTGCAGCATGTACCTGGCACTGTGGTCGAACAGTTCGGGGGACTCCTCCATGCATGACTGATGGCAGTGAGCTGATGGGATAGGCCGCTTTGGCAGCTGCATTGGCAGGCAAAGTACTCTGAGCCTGGTTGACAAAGGATGAAGAGAATTCGTATGTCTTAGTTATCAACTCTACCAACTCTTCTGCACATTGTGGATCAACACGGCCAGCTGCCAAAAAAAGTATGCACCGTGTCCACGACCAGCACTGTTAGCTGTAGACACAGAGCATGCTTGCCCTCTTTTAGTGGTCTGTGAGCATCTGCCTCTCCTTGGTGGCCTTCCAGACATGCTATAAAATTTTATTAGCAAAACACCGCCTGAAGTTTACTATTAAAAGTACACCAGGAATGGCCTGCAGTCAGATATAGGCTTGGCTAGACTAGAATACAGTGGATATATATGAAGGAGACTGTATACATATTTTATGCACTGCAGATCACTGAATCATCTGCCTGCCTGCCTGCCTGAAAGTGTATTTGAATAGTACACCGGGAATGGCTTGCAGTCAGATATAGGCTTGGCTAGACTGGAATGCAGTGGATATTTATATGTAGGAGACTGTATATATATTTAATGCACTGCAGATCACTGAATCGCCTGCCTGTCTGAAAGTATATTTGAAAACGTACACCAGCAATGGCCTACAGTCAGATATGGACTTGGCTAGACTAGAATGCAGTGAATATATATATATATATATATATATATATATATATATATATATATATTTAGGAGACTGTATATATATTTAATGCACTGCAGATCACTGAATCGCCTGCCTGTCTGAAAGTATATTTGAAAACGTACACCAACAATGGTCTACAGTCAGCTATAGACTTGGATAGACAAGAATGCAGTGGATATATATATGTAGGAGACTGTATATATATTTAATGCACTGCAGATCACTGAAACACCTGCCCGCCTGCCTGAAAGTGTATTTGAAAACGTACACCAGGAATGGCCTGCAATCAGATATAGGCTTGGCTAGACTGGAATACTGTGGATATATATGTAGGAGACTGTATATATATTTTATGCATGGCAGATCACTGAATCACCTGCCTGCCTGCCTGAAAGTATATTTGAAAACGTACACCAGCAATGGCCTGCAGTCAGATATAGGCTTGGCTAGGCTATAATTCAGTGGATATATATATGTAGGAGACTGTATAAACATTTAATGGACTGCAGATCACTGAATCACCTGCCTGCCTGAAAGAATGTTTGAAAATGTACACCAGCAATGGCCTGCAGTCAGATATAGGCTTGGCTAGACTGGAATACTGTGGATATATATATGTAGGAGACTGTATATATATTTTATGCACTGCAGATCACTGAATCACCTGCCTGCCTGAAAGTATATTAGTGACAGTACACCAGTAATGGACTGCAGTCAGATCTAGCTAAACTGGAAACAGTGGATATATATATATATATATATATATATATATATATATATATATATATATATATATATATATATACACGAGACATGAGACTGACTGTATATACATATATTAAATACACTGCAGCTAACTGAATCACCTGCCTGCCTGAAGTATATTAGAGTACAATGGTGAAGGACTGCAGTGAGATATAAATTGGATACAGTGGATATATATATATATATATATATATATATATATATATATATATATATATATTAGGATGCACCGAATGGGTTTTTTGGTGCTGAAACCGATACCGAAAATGAAAAATACACTAGGCCGAAAACCGAAACTGATACCGAAAAAGCACCGATACCGAAAATGACTATTTTTTAAAAAATAATTTTATACAGGAGATGGTCAGAGACTGGGGACATGGTACGGGAGGTGGTCAGAGACTGGGGACATGGTACAGGAGGTGGTCAGAGACTGGGGACATGGTTCAGGAGGTGGTCAGAGACTGGGGACATGGTTCAGGAGGTGGTTAGAGACTGGGGACATGGTTCAGGAGGTGGTCAGAGACTGGGGACATGGTTCAGGAGGTGGTTAGAGACTGGGGACATGGTTCAGGAAGTGGTCAGAGACTGGGGACATGGTTCAGGAGGTGGTCAGAGACTGGGGACATGGTTCAGGAGGTGGTTAGAGACTGGGGGCATGGTTCGGGAGATGGTCAGAGACTGGGGACATGGTTCAGGAGGTGGTCAGAGACTAGGGACATGGCACAGGAGGTGGTCAGAGACTGGGGACATGGTACAGGAGGTGGTCAGAGACTGGGGACATGGTTCAGGAGGTGATCAGAGACTGGGGACATGGTTCAGGAGGTGGTCAGAGACTGGGGACATGGTACAGGAGGTGGTCAGAAACTGGGGACATGGTTCAGGGGGTGGTCAGAGACTGGGGACATGGTTCAGGAGGTGGTTAGAGACTGGGGACATGGTACAGGAGGTGGTCAGAGACTGGGGACATGGTACAGGAGGTGGTCAGAGACTGGGGACATGGTACAGGAGGTGGTAAGAGACTGGCGGCATGGTACAGGAGGTGGTCAGAGACTGGCGTCATGGTACAGGAGGTGGTCAGAGACTGGCGGCATGGTACAGGAGGTGGTCAGAGACTGGCGGCATGGTACAGGAGGTGGTCAGAGACTGGCGGCATGGTACAGGAGGTGGTCAGAGACTGGCGGCATGGTACAGGAGGTGGTCAGAGACTGGCGACATGATAAAAGAGATAAGTGTGTTGTCCACTGTGCAGCCAGTATGTTTTCCCCCGTGCAGCCAGTGTGTTGTCCCCCGTGCAGCCAGTGTGTTGTCCCCCGTGCAGCCAGTTTGTTGTCCATCGTGCAGCCAGTGTGTTGTCCCCCGTGCAGCCAGTGTGTTGTCCCCGTGCAGCCAGTGATGCAGTGAAGAGAGAGTAGAGCCGCCTCCGCCGCCTGGTTCAATAGAGTGCCGGGAACATCACAGCTTTAATTTCAATAGCTGTGTGTTCCCCCGTCGTGCGCCGTCGCATACAGCCCCTCCCCCTTGTCCGAGGAACTGTGATAGACAGATCCCCCATCCAATCTGGAAGGGTAATCTGTCTATCAAAGTTCCCCGGACAAGGGGGAGGGGCTGTATGTGACGGCGCACGGCGGGGGAACACACAGCTATCGAAATTAAAGCTGTGATGTTCCTGGCACTCTACTGAGCCATATGGCGGAGGCGGCTCTCCTGCGTTATAGATCTGCCATGATGGGCGGCACCAGGGGCGGGGGCGGTGCTCCGCCCCCGCCCAGGCCCCGCCCCATTTTCGGCTCAATTATGGGCCGTTTTTCCTTTCGGCAAATTGCCGAAAAGGGCATTTTCGGGCCGATATGTTTTGGTGGCCGAAATTTCGGTGCATCCCTAATATATATATATATATATATATATATATATATATACGAGACTAACTGTATATATATATATATATATATATATATATATATATATATATATATATAGTCATTTGCACCCCAGAAATTTTTCCAGAAAATCAAGTATTTCTCACAGAAAAGTATTGCAGCAACACGTTTTGCTATACACGTTTATTCCCTTTGTGTGTATTGGAATAAAACAAAAAAAGGGAGGAAAAAAGCAAATTGGACATAATGTCACACAAAATTCCAAAAATTAGCTGGTCAAAATTGTGTGTCTGTGTATGCCACACTAAGCATGGACAACAGAAAGAGCAGAAGAGTACTGTCTGAGGACTTGAGAACTAAAATTGTGGAAAAATATCAACAATCTCAGTATAACAAGTCCATCTCCAGAGATCTAGATTTGCCTTTGTCCACAGTGTGCAACTTTCTCAAGAAGTTTGCAACCCATGGTGCTGTAGCTAATCTCTCTGGGCGTGGACAGAAGAGAAAAATTGATGAAAGGTTGCAATGCAGCATAGTCCGGATGGTGGATAAGCAGCCCCTAACATGTTCCAATTGAAATTGAAGCTGTCCTGCAGGCACAGGGAGCATCAGCATAAACTATCTGTCAACATTTCAATGAAATGAAATGCTATGACAGGAGACCCAGGAGGACCCCACTGCTGACACAGAGACATAAAAAAGCAGCACTACAGTTTGCCAAAATGTACTTGAGTGAGCCAAAATCCTTCTGGGAAAATGTCTTGTGGACAGATGAGTCCTGAGAGTCCATGAGACAGAAGAGCTTTTTGGTAAAGCACATCATTCTACTGTTTACTGAAAACAGAATGAGGCCTACAAAGAAAAGAACACAGTACCTACAGTGAAATATGGTGGAGGTTCAATGATGTTTTGGGGTTGTTTTGCTGCCTCTGGCACTGGGTGCCTTGAATGTGTGCAAGGCATCATGAAATCTGAGGATAACCAAAGGATTTTGGGTCAAACTGTAGAGCCCAGTGTCAGAAAGCTGGGTTTGCGTCCGAGATCTTGGGTCTTCCAGCAGGACAATGACCCCAAACATACGTCAAAAAGCACCCAAAATGGATGGCAACAAAGCAGTTCTAAAGTGGTCAGCAATGAGTATACAGTAGATCTAAATCTCATTGAGCACCTGTGGAGAGATCTTAAAATTGCTGTTGGGAAAAGGTGCCCTTCCAATAAGAGAGACCTGGAGCAGTTTGCAAAAGAAGAGTGGTCCAAAATTCCGGGTGAGAGGTGTAAGAAGCTTATTGATGGTTATAGGAAGCAACTGATTTCAGTTATTTTTTCCAAAGGGTGTACAACCAAATATGAAGTTAAGGGTGCCAAGAATTTTGACCAGCCCATTTTTTGAATTTTTATGTGACATTATGTCCAATTTGCTTTTTTTCCTCCCTTTTTTTTGTTTTGTTCCAATACACACAAAGGGAATAAGTTTGTGTATAGCAAAACGTGTTACTTCAATACTTTTCTGTGAGAAATACTTGATTTTCTAGAAAAATTTCTGGGGTGCCAACAATTTCGGGCATGACTGTATATATATATATATATATATATATATATATATATATATATATAAAATACACTGCAGCTAATTGAATCGCCTGCCTGCTCAATCTAAATGAAATGACTCTCTCTCGGTCAACACACTACACAGGGCTGACGTGCAGGCGGCCTTATATAGTGTGGAGTGTGGACTTAACCTCCTGAGCCATAATTGGCCAAAGGCACACTGCCTTCAGCCAATTATGGCTCTCTTTTGCTCACGGCATTATGGTTGGCCAAAGTATGCGGGTCATAGTGCATGGTTGGCCAATCATCAGACAGCAGTGCACTACACTCCACAGTGCATTATGGGCCATTGTGCGCCGCTCAAATTTGAAAAAAAAAATTAAAAAAACTATTTTTTTTAGCACAAACAGTCTCTGCCATGGGGTTAGTGTCTTTACTCCTTGCTGGATCTGCTCCTCAGTCCATTAGTTCCCAGGCACTTTGTTCACCGCACACAGTTCCAGTCAGTCATTTAGCTTTAAGCACCACTCTTGACTTCTTCCAGATCATTATCTAGACTACTGGCACTCAGAACACAGAACAATGAGCCCCTACATGTAGCTCTAACCCTGCAGGAGTCGCTGCATAGGATGGGTTCTCTGTTTTTTGCCCCACCCTTTCCAAAGAAAGTCAGCCCTTCAAACACGCCAGGTTGAGTATACAAACATACAATATCACAGGAAATCACTGAAAGTAAAACTTATTACCTAGTAGTAGTGTTATATCAAAGAAAACAGTCACCAGATCAGGTAATAAAGGCACACTTTATATATTGTCACCCAATATGGTTGGTGATTAGGCAAGCATAAAAAGAATAAACCATCCCTGTCCGCGCTATAGCCGAAAGAAGGCTACAGTGTAGGCTTACTTTCTGGGAGGGTGTTCAGGAATGTCCTCCTGTGATCACGCTGCCATGATCATGGGCGGTGCTCTGTGATCGCTGAGTCTTTTGCACTCAGCTAATCACAGATTGGGGTAAAGGGCCAATCACAGTAGCCCTTTACCAAGTGATCAGCTGTGTCCAATGACAGCTGGTGACACAGATGTAAACAAAGCCAGTTATTGGCTTCCCTTTTCCCATGTTGACAGTGTGAGAAAGGGAGAAGAGAGCCAATAACTGACATGTGTTAAAGGGAAATCTACACTGATACACTGATTATCAGTGCAGTCCCAACATAGCACACCAGTGCTGCTAATGAGTACGCACCAGTGCTGCCAATCAGTGTCCATCAGTGTCTGCTCATCACTGTCACCTATCAGTTCTACCTATCAGTGCCCAACAGTGCCACCTACCAGTGTCTATCAGTGTCCATCAGTGCCACCTATCAGTGTCCATCAGTGCCACCTATCACCCATCAGTGTTGCTTATTAGTGATGCCTATCAGTGCCACCTATCAGTGCCCTTCAGTGCCACATATCAGTGCCCATTGGTGCCACCTATCACTGCCCATCAGTGCCGCCTCATCAGTGCTGCTGCAAATTTTTATAACAGACTAAATTTTCAGTCTTTTTTTGTTTGTTTAGCAAAAACTAAAAAAAAAAAAAAAAAAGAAACTGTGGTGATTAAATACCCCTAAAAGATAGCTGTATTTGTGTGAAAAAAAAATTATAAAAATTTCACATGGGTACAGTGTTGTAGTGTTATTCAAAGTGCGTCAGCTCTGAAAGCTGAAAATTGGCCAGGGGTAAAAGTGTCCTGTTGGCAAGTGGTTAACAATGGAAATAACACAATTTAGCATACAAAGTGATTAACACCAAGGACTAGGCATAAGATGACATTTGGCATCCAGATGAGCATTAACTGTAGCCACCTCAAGTGCAGCACTAAACAGTAGTAAAGTTCTACTGAGTGCTGGAATGATAGTGCCAGAGCACATTTATGGTGACAATTAGGGATGAGCCGAACACCCCCCGGTTCGGTTCGCACCAGAACTTTCAAACGGACCCCAAATTCGTACGAACGTTAGAACCCCATTGAAGTCTATGGGACTCGAACGTTCGAAATGAAAAGTGCTAATTTTAACGGCTAATATGCAAGATACTGTCCTAAAAAGGGTTGGGGACCTGGCTCCTGCCCCAGGGGACATGGGTCAATGCCTAAAATGTTTTTAAAAATGGCCGTTTTGGCGGGAGCACTGATTTTAATGACGATTAAAGTGAAAAAAAAAGTGAAATATTCCTTTAAATATGGTGCCTGGGGGGTGTCTGTAGTATGCCTGTGAAGTGCCACGTGTTTCCCGTGTTTAGAACAGTCCCTGCACAAAATGACATTAAACGGAAATAACACCATTTAAAACTGCTTGCGGTTTTAATGTTATATCTAGTTCCTGCAATATGGTTGAAAATCATTGAGAAAAATGGCATGGGTAGCCCTCCCTGCCCATTACCAGCCCCTTTAGGTCTTGTACGCATATTAAGGGGAACCCCGTACCCATATTAAAAAAAGGAAATGCGGATGGCCCCCAGGCCCTATATACTCAGAACAGCAGTATACAGGTGGTGCAAACAAGACAGGGACTGTGTAGGTTTGTTGTGTTAAGTTGAATCTGTTTGTAATTTTCAACTGGTACATTTTTAAAGTGTAGCTCCAGTCAAAAAAACTATTTTTAAGCTTTTTGGAAAACATAGGGAAGGGTTATCCCCCCTGTATAATTTGTTTTGTCGTCCATCTTTTTTCATCTCACTTGCTGTTGTCTCCTTCCGTTTGCAAGTAGGAGATGTTTGTAAATTGGATGTTTGAAAGTAAGGGCCTGCCCTATATGCTCTGCAGAAATGGCGGAACAAGGTGTTGGTTTTGCCACAACATTGTAAGCCCTCAAAGTGACTCTTTCTGGGCGCTGGAGCGCCCTGCTGTGAACGATTATATCAAGAATTGTAATTACATGCCATTGTTGAACAGTGGTAGAAAAATTGACCTTTGGTGGTTGTGGTGCTGGTGCCACAACACTATAAGTCCTCATCGTTACTCTGGGTGGGCACAGGAAGGGGCCCTCCTGGTAAATATTATATCAAGAATTGTAATTACATGTCCCTGTTAAACAGGGGCAGAAAAATTTGGCCTTAGGCACTGCTGCTGGTGCCACCACACTGCAACCTCTTCCATACACTCTAGTTTTATTGCAGGAATTAGCCCTGCTGCAAAGCATTGCATCAAAAATTGTACTTAAACGCCCCTGTTAAACAGGGGCAGAAAAATTGGGCCTTAGGCACTGGTGCTGGTGCCACCACACTGCAACTTCTGCCATATACTCTAGTTTTATTGCAGGAATTAGCCCTGCTGCAAAGCATTGCATCAAAAATTGTACTTAAACGCCCCTGTTAAACAGGGGCAGAAAAATTGGGCCTTAGGCACTGGTGCTGGTGCCACCACACTGCAACTTCTGCCATATACTCTAGTTTTATTGCAGGAATTAGCCCTGCTGCAAAGCATTGCATCAAAAATTGTACTTAAACGCCCCTGTTAAACAGGGGCAGAAAAATTGGGCCTTAGGCACTGGTGCTGGTGCCACCACACTGCAACTTCTGCCATATACTCTAGTTTTATTGCAGGAATTAGCCCTGCTGCAAAGCATTGCATCAAAAATTGTAATTAAACGCCCCTGTTAAACAGGGGCAGAAAAATTGGGCCTTAGGCACTGCTGCTGGTGCCACCACACTGCAACCTCTGCCATATACTCTAGTTTTATTGCAGGAATTAGCCCTGCTGCAAAAGCATTGCATCAAAAATTGTACTTAAACGCCCCTGTTAAACAGGGGCAGAAAAATTTGGCCTTAGGCACTGCTGCTGGTGCCACCACACTGCAACCTCTTCCATATACTCTAGTTTTAATGCAGGAATTAGCCCTGCTGCAAAGCATTGCATCAAAAATTGTAATTAAACGCCCCTGTTAAACAGGGGCAGAAAAATTGGGCCTTAGGCACTGGTGCTGGTGCCACCACACTGCAACCTCTCCCATATACTCTTGTTTGATTGCAGGAATTAGCCCTGCTGCAAAGCATTGCATCAAAAATTGTACTTAAACACCCCTGGTAAACAGGGGCAGAAAAATGTGGCCTTAGGCACTGCTGCTGGTGCCACCACACTGCAACCTCTTCCATATACTCTAGTTTTATTGCAGGAATTAGCCCTGCTGCAAAGCATTGCATCAAAAATTGTACTTAAACGCCCCTGTTAAACAGGGGCAGAAAAATTGGGCCTTAGGCACTGGTGCTGGTGCCACCACACCGCAACCTCTGCCATATACTCTAGTTTTAATGCAGGAATTAGCCCTGCTGCAAAGCATTGCATCAAAAATTGTAATTAAACGCCCCCTGTTAAACAGGGGCAGAAAACTTGGGCCTTAGGCACTGGTGCTGGTGCCACCACATTGCAACCTCTCCCATATACTCTTGTTTGATTGCAGGAATTAGCCCTGCTGCAAAGCATTGCATCAAAAATTGTACTTAAATGCCCTTGTTAAACAGGGGCAGAAAAATTGGGCTGATGGCATCAACCAGAACCAGAAATGTTCTTCCAACATATCAGCGGAGGAGGAAGAGGATAGACAATCAACATAACAGGACAGTCACTCAGCATCAGCATAGGCAGTCTTGAAGGGATGTGATATTTCAAAAAAAATTATTCTGTTACATCAGCTTCAGGTGCTTGGTAGCTGTGGGTGATCCAAGACTGATTCATCTTGATGAAGGTCAGTCGATCAACTGATTTGGTGGACAGACGCACCCTGTGATCGGTAACAAAGCCACCAGCAGCACTGAAGGTGCCTTCCTAAAGAACGCTGGATGCAGGACAGGCCAGTAGCTCAATTGCATACTGTGCAAGCTCTGGCCAGTGATCCATCCTCAAGACCCAGTAAGCCAGAGGATTTTCAGTGGGAAAGGTGTCCAAGTCTGACCTTGCCCCTAGGTATTCCTGCACCATGTAAATCAGACGCTGGCGATGGGTGCTGGAACCGATCATACCTTGGGCTGCGGATTAAAAAATTGTCTTAAAGCATCAGTCAGACGGCCACCTTCTCCACCGCTCCTTCTGACCGATGCCTCAGCAACACGTTGTCCAGGACCAGGAGTTTGTAACCTCCCAGTCTCTGGGAACGCGTTGCACAGACCTTTCTGCAAGGCCTCCCGGAGATGTCTCATCCTCTGCTCCCTCTGCGATGGCAAGATAAGGTCGGCAACCTTACCCTTGTACCGTGGATCAAGGAGAGTGGCCAGCCAGTAATGGTCCCTCTCCTTGATCCGAAGAATACGAGGATCCTTCCGCAGGCTTTGCAGGATCAGGGAGGCCATGCAGCGTAGGTTAGCTGAGGCATTCGGTCCGGAGTCCTCTGGGTCACTAAGGACAACATGATCCGCAGCTACCTCCTCCCAGCTACGTACAAGTCCACGTGTTTCTTGGGACTGTAAATCATCCCTACAAGACTGTTGCTGCTGCTGCTGATGCTGATGCTGAGTGCCAGCCTCCACCTCCATGCTGACACAATCATCCTCTTCCTCCTCCTCATCCTCTTCCTGTGTGATGGGTGGCACAGCAGGAACACTGTCTGGATAAAGGGGGCCTTGAGAGGCAAGGAAGTCCTCCTCTTCCTGCCTCTGTTCTGCCTCAAGTGCCCTGTCCATTATTCCACGCAGCGTATGCTCCAAGAGGTGGACAAGATGTACAGTGTCACTGATGCATGCACTGTCACTGCTCACCATCCTTGTGGCCTCCTCAAACGGTGACAGGACAGTGCATGCATCCCTGATCATGCCCCACTGGTGTGGTGAGAAAAACCGAGCTCCCCTGACCCTGTCCTGGTGCCGTAGTCGCACAGGTACTCATTGATGGCCCTCTGCTGCGTGTGCAGCCGCTGCAGCATGGCCAATGTTGAGTTCCATCTGGTGGGCATGTCACATATAAGGCGGTTCTTGGGCAGGTTCAACTCCTTTTGGAGCTCAGCCAGCCGAGCACAGGCATTAAATGATCGGCGGAAATGCACACAGACTTTCCTGGCCTGCTTCAGGACATCCTGTAAGCCGGGGTACCTGCCCAAGAACCGCTGCACCACCAGGTTAAGGACGTGAGCTACACAGGGCACATGGGTCAGTTGTCCCTGTCGGAGGGCGGAGAGGAGGTTGGTGCCATTGTCGCAAACCACCATTCCTGGCTTAAGCTGGCGTGGCGTCAACCACTTCTCGGCCTGCCCCTGCAGAGCTGACAAAAAATCCGCCCCAGTGTGGCTCCTGTCCCCCAAACAAACCAGCACAAGCACGGCATGGCATCGTTTTGCCTGCGTACTTGCGTAGCCCCTGGAACGCCTACGGAGCACCGCTGGTTCTGAGGACAGAGCACTGGAAGAGGCCATCTAGGAAGAAGAAGAGGAGGGGGTGGAGGAGAGAGGTGTGTCACAACCAATAGTAGCATTTTGGAGGCGTGGTGGCGGAACAACCTCCAACACTACTGCACCTTGTCCTGCATCCTTCCCAGCTGCCAGAAGAGTGACCCAATGGGCCGTGAAAGACAGGTAACGTCCCTGTCCATGCCTGCTGGACCATGAGTCAGCGGTAATATGCACCTTACCGCTGACCGCCCTGTCCAGCGAGGCAAGGACATTGCCTTCCACATGCCGGTAGAGAGCCGGAATCGCCTTCCGTGAGAAAAAGTGGCGTTTGGGGACCTGCCACTGAGGAACCGCACATTTTACAAACTCACGGAAGGGGGCCGAGTCTACCAACTGAAAAGGCAGCAGTTGAAGTGCTAGCAATTTAGCCAAGCTAGCATTCAACCGCTGGGCATGTGGATGGCTGGGAGTGAACTTCTTCCGCCGGTCCAGCAGCTGGGGCAGGGACATTTGCCTGCTATAATCGGACGTGGGGGTACCGCTAGCAGAGTTCCCGGAAGCACTTGGCTGTGACACACCTAATTCTACACCTTCATTCCTCTCAGAGCAGGTTTCAGAGAGGACTGAAGGTCTAGTGGGGTTGGAGATGCCAGCTGATGAGGAGCAAGGAGAGGTCTGCTTTGTTCTTTGGTGTGGGTCTTTGAGGTACGCTTGCCAACGAGCTGCATGGCATGTCAACATATGTCTGGTCAAGCATGTGGTGCCCAAGCGGCTGATGTTTTGGCCACGTGAGATACGCTTGAGACATATGTTGCAAATAGCAGCGGTGCGATCTGATGCACTCGTCTCAAAAAAGGCCCACACCAAAGAACTTTTAGAATAACGCGCAGAGGCAGCGCTCTGCACAGGCGGAGCTCTGCGGTGTGATTCAGTCGGTGTGCTGCCCCTAAGCTGGCCCCCGGAGGGCATCCTGCCTCATTGGACATGTGCCTCCTCCTCCTCCTCCTCCCTCCTTCCAGGCACCCACGTGGAGTCAGTGCCCTCATCATCCCCTCCCTCTTCATCGCTGTAGCAAACCTGGCAGTATGCTGCAGCTTGTGGAACATGACTGCCAGATTGCTGTCCTTCTTGAGCATCCCCTCTCTCTGCGCTCACGCTACTGCCTTCCTCTAGCTGAGTGTCATCATCAGAGCCCACAAAACACTGGGCATCCTCCTGGAGCATGTACCCAACACTGTGCTCAAAGAGTTCAGGAGACTCCTCAGGAGGACGTGGTGGGTCTAGGGAAGGAGTCACTGATGATGACATTTAGAGGAGGGAAGACGATGCGTTGGCAGCTGCTTTGCTAGTACCCTGAGACTGGGTGAGAGAGGATGAGGAGGATGAAGAGGGCTTGGTCATCCACTCTACCAAGTCGTTGGCATGTTGCGGTTCAACATGTCCAGCTGCCGAAAAGAAGGGCAAGCGTGTCCCATGGCCACGTGCTGATGACAATGCACCGCGTCCACGACCAGCACTGTTGTCTCTAGACACAGAGCCTGCTTGCCCTCTTTTATCGGCTCGCGCCTGTCTGCCTCTCCTTGCTGGCCTTCCAGACATGGTAATGGCCTGAAGGGAGTTGGGTAAAAAAGCAGTTGGGTAGTGTATAATGTGCTAGAGGCACACAACACCCACTAACTCCTGCAGATGCCTTTATTATAGAACACCAGAGATAAAGGGGTATATACAGATGTATACTGTGCTGTGCTGGAGGCACACACAACTTCCAATAACTCCTGCAGATGGCAAGTGGTCTCAAATAGAGAACAGCTATGTAGGTGGATATAGCGGTATGTACTGGGTACAGAGCACGCAGACAGCACGCACTATCTCCTAACACTACTGACTGCAAGCTCTATTATAAAAGATAGATCACTAGCTATATAGGTGAGGTGAATATAGCGGTGTATACTGCGGTCAGGGCACGCAGACAATAACCACTACACAACAGCAAGATCGAAAATCGGCCGAAAATGATCGGTGTGTACTGTGTTGAAGGTACACAGAACACCCACTGCTTCAGACGCCAACACACTACACGAGGCCGCCGCGCTGGCGGCCTTATATAGTGTGGGGCGTGCACTACACAGCCTGAGCTATGATCGGCCACAGGCATCCTGCCTGTGGCCAATCATGGCTCTCCTCGATGCTGGCGCTGCGATTGGCCAAGCATGCGGGGTCACAGTGCATGCTTGGCCAATCATATGCCAGCAATGCACTGCGCCATCACAGTGCATTGTGGGCCGTGAGCGCCACACGAATTTGACGCGAATGGACCAAAATGTTCGGACTTCGCCGAACGGACGAACAGCCAATGTTCGAGTCGAACGTACGTTCGACTCGAACACGAAGCTCATCCCTAGTGACAATGATAGTTCTAGAGTGATTGGGTATGCACTGTCCAAAACAAAAAAAAAGAGGATGGTGGGGGTAAGGGAGGGTGGGTCAGGGGAACAAAGGGAACTTGCAGAAAAATTATTACGGGAGGGGCAGTCCCTTGAGGTGTTCTTCTGCTGGCTTTTGTTGGGGCCCTTTAGGGGCAATGGTGTGCTTAACATAAGTCCCAGTTAACCTGCATGCAGTATAGGTACAGCATAGGCACAGTATATTCTTGACACAGGTGTAAAGTAAATCTGGTTCAGATGCAGTAAAGTTCAGTATAATGCAATATAGGTGTTGGCATAGGTGCAGTCTAGGTTTTGGTATAGAGTAGTGTTGAGCGAATGGTTTGGAACAAACAAAAGTTCAGCGAACACCTGAACTTGTGGGAAACTTGGCAGGATGTTCACCCGCCAGGCACCACACAATGCACTGCGTGCTGCACAATGTACTCTAAGTCCCGATTGGGCAAATCTTTGCCCAATCAGAACACAGTGAAGACTGTTTGTTAAGGAGCGGGGCCAGGAAGTCAGTGGCTGCGGCCTTAACAACCGATGAGTCATCAGCTGTCAATGGCAAAATAAAAAAAACAGCTTGCTCCAAACATATGTAAAGTGCTCCAGTGCAAATAAGGTGCTCTTCAAAAAAGTTGGATTGGCCTCTTACCAGACAGGGGAGATCTCAAATTATAGAGATAAAATAGCGCTAAATATCGTAACTGGATAGCCAACACTCTCACCATCAGGCATCCGGTTAGCTACATTAAATATAAGAAAGAGAAGCCACATAGCGTAATACAGCTAAAAGAATCTTCTTTTTATTAAAGAATAAAAATGCACTTACATATATCCAGCAAAACAATCACAATGTCACAGAACACTACCATGAGACTATCCAACAGGGTCGTGTGTAATGACGTCACACTCTACCTCCGCCCGATGCCTTTCCTCAAATCTGGTATCTTCCTGTATTGGAGACTGGGGAATAAAAAGGAGATTATTTTAACTGTATTAAGCTATGTGGCTTCTCATTTTTATATTTAATGTGAAACAAAAGTAATAATCAATAAAAACATATTTTTCTTTTATTTTCAGAGACCACTGATTCATTTGAAACGTCATTTTCACCATCAGGTATGTAAGTTCATGTATAGTGCAATGAATTTTTTTTTAACCACTTTAGCCCTGGAAGAATTTACCCCCTTCCTGACCAGAGCACTTTTTGCAATACGGCACTGCCTGGCACCCAAACAAAATTGACGTCCTTTTTTTCCCACAAATAGAGCTTTCTTTTGGAGGTATTTGATCATCTCTGCGTTTTCTTTTTTTGCACTATAAACAGAAAAAGTACGACAATTTTGAAAAATCGCTATATTTTTTACTTTTTGCTATAACAGATATCTCCAAAAATATATAAAAAACCTAATTTCTTTCTCCGTTTAGGCTGATATGTATTCTTCTACATATTTTTGGTAAAAAAAAATTGCAATAAGCATATATTCATTGGTTTGAGCAAAAGTTATAGCATCTACAAAATAGGGGATATATTTATGGCATTTTTTTTTTTTTTATTATTATTAATGGCAGCAATCTGCGATTTTAATTGTGACTGCGACATTGCAGCGGACACATCGGACACTTTTGACACTATTTTGGGACCATTGTTGTTTATACAGCGATCAGTGTTATAAAAATGCACTGATTACTGTGTAAATAAAACTGGCAGGGAAGAGGTTAAGGGGTTAAGTGTGTCCTAAGGAGTGATTCTAACTGTGGGGGGATGGGCTCACTACAACATGACAGACATCAATGCTCCCGATCTGCCGCTCCATGTCACAATTGCGAACCCCCTGGCGGACTTCGAGTCTGCGGGACCTATGGGGACGCTCATGGAGTACTCGGCGCAAGCCCACAATGCTGCGTTCTAAAAGGGACATACAGGTAGGCCCATTTGTACAGCCGTGCCATTGTGCTGATGTACATTGTCGTGCGCTGGTCGACAAGTGGTTAAAGAACCTAACCAGAACCAGAATAAATGCAGAAGAATACACAGAGTGTAATACAGCTAAAAGAATCTTCTTATTATTAAAAGATAAAAATGTGCTTACATGTATCCAGCAATACAATCGCAATGTCACAGAACACGGCCTCGAGACAATCCAATTGGGTAGTGCGTAATGACGTCACACTCTAACTCCGCCCAATGCTTTTCCCCAAATCTGGTGTCTTCTGGGAATGGAGACTAGGGAATAAATAGAAGATTCCTTTAGCTGTATTATGCCATGTGGCTTCTCCTTCTTATATTTAAAGTGGATGTAAACCCTCACATATACCCACTGAAAAGGCCAGCCTCAGATAATACACAGAGATGAAACAAATCTCCCTACATAAGTTTTACATGTATATATAGTGTTTAGAAAGTGCATAGAGGAGAGATCGGCTGCTTTTTTGACAGGGGGGGCCTGTGCTGAACAATTATCAGTGCAGCCCCCCCGAGGATGCCCAAATTGGACCACCAGGGCCACCACAAGACCACAAGACCACCAGGGATGCTCAGCACCAGGTACCCCCCTAGACCACCAGGGATGCCAGTCAGTGACCACAATGGATGCCAATCAGTGCCCACAATGGGCATCACTGATTGCCTTACATTATTGTTTGGTGCTGATTGGCATCCATCCTTACAATACTGTTCACCACAATGTCGCCTATCGGTGCCCATCCGTGCTGCCTATCAGTGCCCATCCGTGCCGCCTATCAGTGCCCTTCCATGCCGCCTATCAGTGCCCATCCATGTCACATATCAGTGCCCATCCATGACACCTATCTGTGCCCATCCATGCCCATCAGTGCCACCTATCCATGCCGCCCATCTATGCCAATCCGTGTCACCTATCCATGCCAATCCGTGCCACCTATCAGTGCCTATTTGTGCCACCTATCAGTGTCTATCTGTGTTGAATATCAGTGCCACCTATCAGTGCCATCTATCAGTGCCCGTCACTGCAGCCCCATCAGTGCCCATCAGTGAAGGAGAAAACGTACTTATTTACAAACTTTTGTAACTGAAGCAAAAAAACATGTTTTTTTCAAAATTTTTGTTTTTTTTATTTGTTTAGCAGAAAATAAAAATTCCAGAGGTGATCAAATATCACCAAAAGAAAGCTCTATTTGTGGGAACAAAATTATACAAATTTAGTTTGGGTACAGTGTAGCATGACCGCGTAATTGTCATTCAAAGTGCGACAGCGCTGAAAGCACAAAATTTGTCTGGGCAGGAAGGTGTATACGTGCCTGGTATTGAGGTGGTTAAAAGATAAAAATACATTTACATGTACCCAGGAATACAATCACAATGTCACAGAACACGGCTGCGAGACTATCTGACTGGGTTGTGTGTAAGGACGTCACACTTTAGCTCCGCCCGATGTCTTTCCCCAAATCTGGTTTTCTGGGATTGGAGGCTGGGGAATAAAAAGAAGATTGTTTTAGCTGTATTACACTATGTGGCTTTTCCTTCTTATATTTAAAGTGGATGTAAACCCTCACATATACCAAGTGAAGTGACCAGCCTCAGATTGTACACAGGGGTGAAACAAATCTCCCTACATAAGTTTTACATGTATATCTGCTGTTTTCATCTTCTTATAATGTTTACAAAGTGCACATCGTGTTAGGAGATTTTCTCTTCCTGGTTAGCACTGCAGTCAAGCATGGGCATACAACCAAGACAGCTGATTGGAGGAAAGGCACACACTCCCTCTCTGCATTGGTAGAGACGTTCAGTTCTGTCCTTTAAATAGTTCAGGGCTCTGCTAATCTATTTATAGCATCCTTACCAAGAGAAAACTCTGCCTGCTTTTATCATATTTGACAGAGAATCTGTCAGGAGTTGTCAGGCTGATAACAGAAGAACAGAGCAGGAGGCAGCTACGGGACACAGTGTTTTGAAGAGAGATAACAAAACACTGCAGATATATGTGCCCAGCTCAAATTTCATGAATCGGATTTACACCCACTGTAATGTGCACAAAAAAAAAGTAGTAATTAACAAAAACATATTTTTATTTTATTTTCAACAGCCACTGATCCATCAGAAACTCAGTTTTCATCACCAGGTATGTAAGTTCACATGTAGTGCAATTGAAAATGTTACCTTTTTTTTTTTAAAGAAACAAACCAAAACCATAATAAATGCAGGAGAATCCACATAGCGTAATACAGCTAAAAGAATTGTCTTTTTATTAAAAGATAAAAATGCACTTACATGTATCCAGCAATACAATCACAATGTCACAGAACATGGCCACGAGACTATCTGACTGGGTTGTGTGTAATGACGTCACACTCTAGCTCCGCCCGATGTCTTTTCCCAAATCTGGACTTCTGGGATTGGAGGCTGGGGAATAAAAAGAAGATTGTTTTAGCTGTATTACACTATGTGGCTTTTCCTTCTTATATTTAAAGTGGATGTAAACCCTCACATTTACCCAGTGAAGTGACCAGCCCCAGATTGTACACAGGGGTGAAACAAATCTCCCTACATAAGTTTTACATGTATATCTGCTGTTTTCATCTTCTTATAATGTTTACAAAGTGCACATCGTGTTAGGAGATTTTCTCTTCCTGGTTAGCACTGCAGTCAAGCATGGGCATACAACCAAGACAGCTGATTGGAGGAAAGGCACACACTCCCTCTCTGCATTGGTAGAGACGTTCAGTTCTGTCCTTTAAATAGTTCAGGGCTCTGCTAATCTATTTATAGCATCCTTACCAAGAGAAAACTCTGCCTGCTTTTATCATATTTGACAGAGAATCTGTCAGGAGTTGTCAGGCTGATAACAGAAGAACAGAGCAGGAGGCAGCTACGGGACACAGTGTTTTGAAGAGAGATAACAAAACACTGCAGATATATGTGCCCAGCTCAAATTTCATGAATCGGATTTACACCCACTGTAATGTGCACAAAAAAAAGTAGTAATTAACAAAAACATATTTTTATTTTATTTTCAACAGCCACTGATCCATCAGAAACTCAGTTTTCATCACCAGGTATGTAAGTTCACATGTAGTGCAATTGAAAATGTTACCTTTTTTTTTTTAAAGAAACAAACCAAAACCATAATAAATGCAGGAGAATCCACATAGCGTAATACAGCTAAAAGAATTGTCTTTTTATTAAAAGATAAAAATGCACTTACATGTATCCAGCAATACAATCACAATGACACAGAACATGGCCACGAGACTATCTGACTGGGTTGTGTGTAATGACGTCACACTCTAGCTCCGCCCGATGTCTTTTCCCAAATCTGGACTTCTGGGATTGGAGGCTGGGGAATAAAAAGAAGATTGTTTTAGCTGTATTACACTATGTGGCTTTTCCTTCTTATATTTAAAGTGGATGTAAACCCTCACATTTACCCAGTGAAGTGACCAGCCCCAGATTGTACACAGGGGTGAAACAAATCTCCCTACATAAGTTTTACATGTATATCTGCTGTTTTCATCTTCTTATAATGTTTACAAAGTGCACATCGTGTTAGGAGATTTTCTCTTCCTGGTTAGCACTGCAGTCAAGCATGGGCATACAACCAAGACAGCTGATTGGAGGAAAGGCACACACTCCCTCTTTGCATTGGCAGAGACATTCAGTTCTGTCCTTTAAATAGTCCAGGGCTCTGCTAATCTATTTATAGCATACTTACCAAGAGAAAACTCTGGCTGCTTTTATCATATTTGACAGAGAATCTGTCAGGAGTTATCAGGCTGATAACAGAAGAACAGAGCAGGAGGCAGCTACGGGACACAGTGTTTTGAAGAGAGATAACAAAACACTGCAAATATATGTGCTCAGCTCAAATTTCATGAATCGGATTTACACCCACTGTAATGTGCAAAAAAAAAGTAGTAATCAACAAAAACATATTTTTATTTTATTTTCAGGGGCCACTGATCCGTCAGAAACTCAGTTTTCATCACCAGGTATGTAAGTTCACATGTAGTGCAATTGAAAATGTTACTTTTTTTTTTAAAGAAACAAACCAAAACCATAATAAATGCAGGAGAATCCACATAGCGTAATACAGCTAAAAGAATTGTCTTTTTATTAAAAGATAAAAATGCATTTACATGTATCCAGCAATACAATCACAATGTCACAGAACATGGCCACGAGACTATCTGACTGGGTTGTGTGTAATGATGTCACACTCTAGCTCCGCCCGATGTCTTTCACCAAATCTGGTCTTCTGGGATTGGAGGCTGGGGAATAAAAAGAGGATTGTTTTAGCTGTATTACACTATGGGGCTTCTCCTTCTTATATTTAAAGTGGATGAGAACCCTCACATATACCCAGTGAAGTGACCAGCCTCAGATTGTACACAGGGATGAAGCAAATCTATATAAGTTTTACATATATATGTGCTGTTTTCATCTTCATATACTGTTTAGAAAGTGCTCATTGTGTTAGGAGATTTTCTCTTCCTGGTTAGCACTGCAGTCAAATCTGGGCATACAACCAAGACAGCTGATTGGAGGAAAGGCACACACTCCCTCTCTGCATTGGTAGAGACATTCAGTTCTGTCCTTTCAATAGTTCAAGGCTCTGCTAATCTATTGATAGCATCCTCACCAAGAGAAAACTCTGCCTGCTTTTATCATGTGTGACAGAGAACCTGTCAGGAGTTATCAGGCTGATAACACAAGAACAGAGCAGGAGATAGCTACAGGACATAGGGCTTTGAAGAGAGATAACAAAACACTGCAGATATATGTGCCCAGCTCAAATTTCATGAATCAGATTTACACCCACTTGCACAAAAAAAAGTAATAATGAACAAAAACATATTTTTATTTTATTTTCAGGGGCCACTGATCCATCAGAAACTCTATTTTCATCACCAGGTATGTAAGTTCACATGTAGTACAATGGAAAATGTTACTTTTTTTTTTTTTAAAAGAACCAAACCAAAAGCAGAATGAATGTAGGAGAATCCACATAGCGTAATACAGCTAAAAGAATCGTCTTTTTATTAAAATATAAAAATGCATTTACATGTATCCAGCAATACAATCACAAGAACACGAACACGGCACAGAACACGGCCGCGAGACTATCTGACTGGGTCAGGTGTAATGATGTCACAATCTAGCTCCGCCCAATTCCTTTCCCCAAATCTGTCTTCTGGGATTGGAGGCTGGGGAACAAAAAGAAGGTTCTTTTAGCTGTATAACGCGATGTGGCTTCTCCTTCTAATATTTAAAGTGGATGCAAACCCTCACATATTCCTAGTGAAGTGGCCAGCCTCAGATTGTACACAGGGATGAAATAAATCTCCCTACATAAGTTTTACATGTATATCTGCTGTTTTAATCATCACATACTGTTTAGAAAGTGCACATTGTGTTAGGAGATTTTCTCTTCCTGGCTAGCACTGCAGTCAAGTCTGGGCATTCAAACAAGACAGCTGATTGGAGGAAAGGCGCACACTCCCTCTCCTCATAGGTAGAGACTTTCAGATCTGGTCATTGAATTGTTCAGGATTTTGCTAATCTATTTATAGCATCCTCCCCAAGACAAAACTCTGGCTGCTTTTATCATATGTGACAGAGAACCTGTCAGGGGTTATAAGGCTGATAACAGAAGATCAGAGCAGGAGATAGCTAGGGGACATAGTGCTTTAAAGAGAGATAACAAAACACGACAGATATATGTGCCCAGCTCAAATTTCATTAATCAGATTTACATCCATTTTAATGTGCAAAAATTGAGTAATAATCAATAAAAACTTTTATTTTATTTTCAGGGGCCACTGATCCATCAGAAACTATATTTTCATCACCAGGTATGTAAGTTCAC
Source organism: Lithobates pipiens (assembly GCF_037356315.1). Classification (NCBI taxonomy): domain Eukaryota; kingdom Metazoa; phylum Chordata; class Amphibia; order Anura; family Ranidae; genus Lithobates; species Lithobates pipiens. The sequence continues at coordinate 201,615 of NW_027507921.1, forward strand.
GTGTAGTGCAATGGAAAATGTAATTTTTTTTTTAACCAAACTAAAACCATAATTAATGCAGGAGAAACCACATAGCATAATACAGCTAAAAGAATCTTCGTTTTATTAAAAGATAAAAATGCATTTACATGTATCCAGCAAAATAATCACAATGTCAAATAGCAGAGCCGCGAGACTATCTGACTGGATTGTGCGTAATGATATCACACTCTAGCTCCGCCCAATGTCTTTCACCAAATATGGTCTTCTGAAACTGGAGACTGGGGAATAAAAAGAAGATTCTTTTAGCTGTATTACGCTATGTGGCTTCTTCTTCTTATATTTAAAGTGGATGTGAACCCTCACATATACCAAGTGAAGTGACCAGCCTCAGATTGTACACAGGAATTAAACAAATCTCCCTACATACGTTTTACATGTATATCTGCTGTTTTCATCTTCTTATAATGTTTACAAAGTGCACATCGTGTTAGGAGATTTTCTCTTCCTGGTTAGCACTGCAGTCAAGTCTGGGTATACAGCCAAGACAGCTGATTGGAGGAAAGGCACACACTCCCTCTCTGCATTGGTAGAGACGTTCAGTTCTGTCCTTTAAATAGTTCTGGGCTCTGCTAATCTATTTATAGCATCCTCCCCAAGAGAAAACTCTGCCTGCTTTTATCATATTTGACAGAGAACTTGTCAGGAGTTACATAGTTACATAGTCAGGTTGAAAAAAGACACAAGTCCATCCAATTTAACCACAAAAAAAAAAGAAAATATGTATAATAATATCATACCAGTCCATATACCCAATTCTATACCCACAGTTGATCCAGAGGAAGGCAAAAAACCCCAGCAGAGCATGATCCAATTTGCTAAAGCAGGGGAAAAAATTCCTTCCTGATCCCCAGAGAGGCAATCCCCGGATCAACTTTAGCTATAAATGTTAGTACCCAGTTATATTATGTACACTTGGGAAATAATCCAGGCCTTTCTTAAAGCAATCCACTGAGCTGGCCATAACCACCTCTGCAGGGAGTCTATTCCACATTTTCACAGCTCTTACTGAGAAGAAACCTTTCCGTATTTGGAGATGAAGTCTCTTTTCCTCTAGACGTAAAGAGTGCCCCCTTGTCCTCTTTGTTGAATGTAAAGTGAATAGCTCGACACCAAGTTCCCTATATGGACCCCTTATATATTTGTACATGTTGATCATATCCCCCCTTAATCTCCTCTTATCAAGAGTGAATAAATTCAGTTCCTCTAATCTTTCCTCATAGCTGAGTTCCTCCATGCCTCTTATCAGTTTGGTTGCCCTTCTCTGCACTTTCTCCAGTTCCCGATATCCTTTTTGAGAATTGGTGCCCAAAACTGAACTGCATATTCCAGATGAGGTCTTACTAATGATTTAAACAGGGGCAAAATGACATCTCTCTCTCTGGAGTACATATCTCTCTTAATACAGGAAAGGACTTTGCTCGCTTTGGAAACCGCAGCTTGGCATTGCATGCTATTATTGAGCTTATGATCTACCAAAACCCCCAGATCCTTCTCCACTATGGATTCCCCCAGTTGTACTCCCCCAAGTATGTATGATGCATGCATATTCTTAGCCCCCAAGTGCATAACTTTAAATTTCTCAACATTAAACCTCACCTGCCACATAGTCGCCCAATTAGACAGAGCATTGAGGTCAGCTTATAAATTCGAGACATCCTGTAAGGACGTTATTCCACTGCATAGCTTGGTGTCATCTGCAAAGATGGAAATGTTACTTTTGATCACAGACCCAATATCATTTTTAAAGATATTAAAAAGCAAGGGTCCCAACACTGAACCTTGGGGTACACCACTGATAACCTTAGACCATTCAGAGTAAGAATCATTAACCACAACTCTCTGAATTCTGACTTTTAGCCAGTTTTCTATCTATTTACAAACTTATATTTCCAAACCTGTAGACTTTACCTTACACATGAGCCATGTGTGCGGAACTGTATCGAATGCTTTTGCAAAATCCAAGTATATCACATCCACCGCAACCCCTCTGTCCAAGGTTTTACTTACCACCTCATAAAAAGAAATCAGGTTTGTCTGACAACTTCTGTCTTTCATGAATCCATGCTGTCTGTTGCTCAAAATATTTTTTTCCTGCAAGAACTCGTCTACAGTATGTGGTCTTTTATTAATCCCTCCAGGATCTTCCGAACTATAGAAGTTAAACTAACGGGTCTATAGTTACTTGGTAAAGACTTTGTTCCCTCTTTAAATATAGGCACCACATTGGCCCTGCGCCAATCCAGTGGTACTATTCCTGTCATTAATGAGTCCCTAAAAATTAGATACAATGGCTTTGAAATTACAGAGCTCAAGTTTTTTAGGATCAGTGGGTGGATGCCATCAGGTCCAGGTGCTTTATCCACCTTTATTCTGTCCAAATATTTCTGGACCATATCACTTTTAAGCCATTGTGGATTTGGGGCTGCGTCAGTACCACCCCCATTATGGACATGAGCTCCCCCATGCTCCTTTGTACACACAGAGCTGAAGAAAGTATTTAATAAGTCAGCCTTCTCTTTGTCCCCAGTCACCCACTCCAGATTTTTTTGCAAAGGGCCTACATGCTCAGACTTGACCTTTTTACTATTAATATATTTGAAGAATTTTGGGGTTTGTCCTACTATCTTTTGCAATCTGTCTTTCATTTTGAATTTTTGCATCCTTGATTTCCTTTTTAAATATTCTGTTATATTCCTTGTAACATTTAATTGACACTAGCATTCCTTAATTTTTATATTTTTTTAAAAGCTCTTTTTTATAGTTTATAGCTTTTTTAACTTTGGCCGTGAGGTTTTATTTTTAAACTTTTAAACTTATTGCCCATGGGAATATACTTTGCCGTGAGATCACAAACAGTCTTTTTGAAGAATTCCCATTTCTGTTCTGTGCCCATTGATGCCAATATTCTCTCCCAGTCTAAGTCCTGGAGAGCAGCCCTCATCCTTGGAAAATTTACTCTCTTGAAATTAAGTGTTTTTATCTTTCCCGTATGTGATTTTTGCTTACAGCTAACATCAAATGAAATTATGTTATGGTCACTGCTACCCAGGTATTCCTTTATCTGAACATTAGTAATACGTTCTGCATGGTTTGAGATTACCAGGTCCAACAGAGCATCATTCCTAGTTGGGGCCTCAATAAACTGGACCATAAAATTGTCCTGTAATAGGTTTACAAATGTTTTCCCTTTAACTGTCCCAGCAGTGCCATTACCCCAGTCAATTGCTGGGTAGTTAAAATCCCCCATTATTATCACTGTCCCAGCCCTTGCAGCCCTTTCTATCTGTGCAAGGAGCTGAGTCTCCACCTCCTCATTAACATTGGGTGGTCTATAACAAACTCCAATGATTAACTTTGAACTACGCACATCTGTATGCAGTTCAACCCATAATGCCTCAGACTCATCACACTCTCTGTCCACCAGGTCCTCTTTCTCACTCGCTTTGAGATCACTTCTCACATACAGACAGACCCCTCCACCTTTCCTTTTTACTCTGTCTTTCCGAAAGAGTGCATAGCCAGGAATATTAATAGCCCAGTCATGTGAGAAATGAAGCCAAGTTTCAGCAATACCGATTACATCATAGCTTTCCTGATGCACCAGAGCTTCCAACGTGCCTATTTTGCTTGGCAGACTTCTGGCATTGGTGAACAAACATTTTAATGTATTAATATATTTTGACCGGTCACATACTATCCTCTTGGGTGTTCCAAGATTACAACTAGGACTTGCTACTATATTTACCTTGGGTTTATGTGCTTTGGTTACCATACCATTAATGCCCCTAATATTAACCTCTGGAATATGCTCCATGCTGACTATATCTATCTCTGAACCCTCCCCCTCATCGCCTAGTTTAAAAACCCCTCTAACTTTTTGGCCATCCTTAATCCCAGCTGATCCGCACCCTCCTCATTTAGGTGCAGTCCGTCCCTTCTATAGTACCGGTTATCGACTGAGAAGTCATCCCAGTCCTCCAGGAAACCAAACCCCTCCTTACTACACCAGCTTTTGAGCCACTTGTTTACTTCCCTAATCTCCCTCTACCTTTCTGGTGTGGCTCGATGTACTGGTAGTATTCCTGAGAATACTACCTTGGAGGTTCTTTTCCTCAATTTAGCTCCCAAGTCCCTAAAATTATTCTTTAGGACACTCCATCTGAGTTATCAGGCTGATAACAGAGGAACATAGCAGGAGATAGCTACAGGACATAGTGCTCTGAAGAGAGATAACAAAACACTGCAGATATGTGTGCCCAGCTCAAATTTCATGAATCAGATTTACACCCAACTTTAATGTGCCCAAAAAAAATAATAATCAAGAAAAACATATTTTTGTTTTATTTTCAGGGGCCACTGATCCATCAGAAACTCAGTTTTCATCACCAGGTATGTAAGTTCACGTGTAGTGCATTGGAAAATGTTACTTTTTTTTTTTTTTAAAGAATCAAACCAAAACCAGAATAAATGTAGGAGAATCCACATAGCGTAATACAGCTAAAAGAATCGTCTTTTTATTATAAGATAATAATGCACTTACATGTATCCAGCAATACAATCACAATGTCACAGAGCACGGACACGAGCCTGAATGAGTTGAGTGTAATGACGTCACACTCCAGCTCCTCCCGATGCCTTTCCCCAAATCTGGTCTTCTGGGATTGGAGGCTGGGGAATAAAAAGAAGATTCTTTTAGCTGTATAATGCTATGTGACTTCTCCTTCTAATATTTAAAGTGGATGTAAACCCTCACATATACCAAGTGAAGTGACCAGCCTCAGATTGTACACAGGAATTAAACAAATCTCCCTACATACGTTTTACATGTATATCTGCTGTTTTCATCTTCTTATAATGTTTACAAAGTGCACATCGTGTTAGGAGATTTTCTCTTCCTGGTTAGCACTGCAGTCAAGTCTGGGTATACAACCAAGACAGCTGATTGGAGGAAAGGCACACACTCCCTCCCCTTATAGGTAGAGACTTTCAGATCTGGTCCTTGAATTGTTCAGGATTTTGCTAATCTATTTATAGCATCCTCCCCAAGACAAAACTCTGGCTGCTTTTATCATATGTGTCAGAGAACTTGTTAGGAGTTATCAGGCTGATAACAGAAGAACAGAGCAGGAGATAGCTAGGGGGCATAGTGCTTTGAAGAGAGATACCAAAACACTGCAGATATATGTGCCCAGCTCAAATTTCATTAATCAGATTTACATCTATTTTAATGTGCAAAAATAGAGTAATAATCAATAAAAACATACTTTTCTTTTATTTTCAGGGGCCACTGATCCATCAGAAACTCTATTTTCATCACCAGGTATGTAAGTTCACATGTAGTGCAATGGAAAATGTAACTTTTTTTTTTTTTAAGAACCAAACCCAAACCAGAATAAATGCAGGAGAAACCACATAGCATAATACAGCTAAAAGAATCTTCTTTTTTTTTTAACCACTTGCCGTCCGCCATATAGCAAAATGACGATGGCAAAGTGGTTTTAATATCCTGACCGGATGTCATATGATGTGATCAGGATATTAAGCCGATGTGCGCCCCCGGGGGGCGTGCATCGCGGCGATCGTTGTTGTGGTATGTCAGTCTGACACACCGAAACTACGATCTCAGTAAGGAGTCTCTGACTGAGACTCTTTACCATGTGATCAGACATGTCCAATCACGGCTGGTCACAGTGTAAATAGGAAGAGCCGGTGATCGGCTTTTCCTCACTTGCATCTGTCAGACACGAGTAGAGGAAAGCCGATCGGCTGCTCTTCTGACAGGGGGGTTCTGTGCTGAATGATTATCACACTGGACCACCAGGGACTCCAGCAGGCCACTAGGGATGCCCAGCACCAGGTATGCCCCACTAGACCACCAGGGATGCCAATCAGTGGCCACAATGGATGCCAATCTGTGCCCACAATGGGCATCACTGATTGCCACACATTATTGTTTGGCGCTGATTGGCATGCATCCCTACAATACTGTGCACTACAATGCCGCCTATCAGTGCCCATCCGTGCTGCCTATCAGTGCCCATCCATGCCACCTATCAGTGCCCATCTATGCCGAACATCCATGCCCATCCGTGCCACCTATCCATGCCACCCATCCGTGCCAATCCATGCCACCTATCCATGCCAATCCGTGACACCTATCGTTGCCTACTTGTGCCACCTATCAGTGTCTATCTGTGTCACATATCAGTGCCACCTATCAGTGCCACTTCATTGGTGCCACATCATCGGTGCTGATCAGTGCCGCCTTATCAGTGCCCGTCACTGCAGCCCTGTCAGTGCCATCACTGAAGGAGAAAACTTACTTGTTTACAAAGTTTTGTAACTGAAACAAAAAAAACATGTTTTTTTCAAAATTTTTGGCCTTTTTTTATTTGTTTAGCAGAAAGTAATAATTCCAGAGGTGATCAAATATCACCAAAAGAAAGCTCTATTTGTGGGAACAAAATAATAAAAATGTCGTTTGGGTACAGAGTAGCATGTCCGTGCAATTGTCATTCAAAGTGCGACAGCGCTGAAAGCTCAAAATTTGTCTGGGCAGCAAGGTGTATAAGTGCCTGGTATTGGAGTGGTTAAAAGATAAAAATGCATTTACATGTATCCAGCAATACAATCACAATGTCACAGAACATGACCGTGAGACTATCTGACCGGGTCGTGTGTAATGACATCATACTCTAGCTCCGCCCGATGCCTTTTCCCTAATTCTGGTCTTCTGGGATTGGAGGCTGGGGAATAAAAAGAAGATTGTTTTAGCTGTATTACACTATGGGGCTTCAGCTTCTTATATTTAAAGTGGATGTAAACCCTCACATATACCCAGTGAAGTGATTAGCCTCAGATTGTACACAGGGGTGAAACAAATCTCCCTACATAAGTTTTACATGTATATTTGCTATTTTCATCTTCATATACTGCAGGGATATGCAATTAGCGGACCTCCAGCTGTTGCAAAACTACAAGTCCCATCATGCCTCTGCCTCTGGGTCTCATGCTTGTGGCTGTCGGAGTCTTGCTATGCCTCATGGGAATTGTAGTTCTGCAACAGCTGGAGGTCCACTAATTGCATATCCCTGATATACTGTTTAGAAAGTGCACATCGTGTTAGGAGATGTTCTCTTCCTGGTTAGCACTGCAGTCAATTATGGGCATACAACCAAGACAGCTGATTGGAGAAAGGCACACACTCCCTCTCTGCATTGGTAGAGACGTTCAGTTCTGTCCTTTAAATAGTTCAGGGCTCTGCTAATCTATTTATAGCATCCTTACCAAGAGAAAACTCTGCCTGCTTTTATCATATGTAATGGAGAACTTGTCAGGAGCTATAAGGCTGATAACAGAAAAACGGAGCAGGAGACAGCTATGGGACACAGTGCTTTTAAGAGAGATAACAAAACACTGCAGATATATGTGCCCAGCTCAAATTTCATGAATCAGATTTACACCCACTGTAATGTGCAAAAATAAAGTAATAATTAATAAAAACATACTTTTATTTTATTTTCAGGGGTCACTGATCCATCAGAAACTCTATTTTCATCACAAGGTATGTAAGTTCACATGTAGTGCAATGTAAAATGTTACTTTTCTTTTTTTAAAGAACCAAACCAAAACCATAATAAATGCAGGAGAAACCACATAGCGTAATACAGTTAAAATAATCTTCTTATTATTAAAAGATAAAATGCATTTACATGTATCCAGCAATACAATTACAATGTCAAAGAACATGACCGTGAGACTATCTGACCGGGTCGTGTGTAATGACGTCACACTCTAGCTCCGCCCGATGTCTTTCACCAAATCTGGTCTTCTGGGATTGGAGACTGGGGAATAAAAAGGAGATTTGTTTTGCTGTATTACACTATGTGGCTTCTCCTTATATTTAAAGTGGATGTAAACCCTCACATAATCCCAGTGAAGTGACCAGCCTCAGATTGGATGAATCAAATCTCCCTGCATAAGTTTTACATGTATACCTGATGTTTCATCTTCATATACTGTTTAGAAAGTGCACATTGTGTTAGAAGATTTTCACTTCCTGGTTAGCACTGCAGTTAAGTCTCGGCATACAGCAAAGACAGCTGATTGAGGAAAGTCACACACTCCTTCTCCTCATCAGTAGAGACTTTCAGCTCTGTCCTTTAAATAGTTCAGGCCTCTGCTAATTTATTTATAGCATTCTCCCCAACACAAAACTCTGGCTGCTTTTATCATATGTGACAGAGAACTTGTCAGGTGTTATCAGGCTGATAACAGAAGAAAAGAGCAGGAGACAGCTAGGGGACACAGTGCTTTGAAGAGAGGTAACAAAACACTGCAGATATATGTGTCCAGCTCAAATTTCATTAATCGGATTTACATTCACTTTGTGCTAAAATAAAGTAATAATCAACAAAAACGTATTTTTATTTTATTTTTAGGGGCCACTGACCCATCAGAAACTCAGTTTTCATCACCAGGTATGTATGTTCAGGTGTAGTGAAATGGGAATGTAACTTTTTTTAATGAACCAAACCAAAACCAGAACAAATGCAGGAGAAATCACATAGCATAATACAGCTAAAAGAATATTCTTTTTATTAAAAGATAAACATGCATTTACATGTATCCAGCAATACAATTACAGTATCACAGAACACGACCGTGAGGCTATCTGACTGGGTTGTGTGTAATGACGTCACACTCTAGCTCCGCCCGATGTCTTTTCCCAAATCTGGTCTTATGAGATTGGAGCTGTATTACGCCATGTGGCTTCTCCTTCTTATATTTAAAGTGGATGTAAACCCTCGCATATACCCAGTGAAGTGACCAGCCTCAGATGATACACAGAGATGAAATAAATCTCCCCATATAAGTTTTACATCTATATCTGCTGTTTTAATCGTCATATACTGTTTAGAAAGTGCACATCCTGTTAGGAGATTTTTTCTTCCTGGTTAGCACTGCAATCAAGTTTGGGCATACAGCCAAGACAGCTGATTGGAGGAAAGACACACACTCCCTCTCTGCATTGGTAGAGACTTTCAGTTCTGTCCTTTAAATAGTTCAGGGCTCTGCTAATCTATTCATAGCATCCTCCCCAAGACAAAACTCTGTCTGCTTTTATCATATGTGACAGAGAACTTGTCAGGACTGGAGTTATAATGCTGATAACAGAAAAAGGGAGCAGGAGACAGCTACGGGACATAGTGCTTTAAAGAGAGATAACAAAACACTGAAGATATATGTGCCCAGCTCAAATTTCAGGAATCGGATTTACATCCCTTTAAATGTACAGAAATAAAGTAATAATCAATAAAAAACATATTTTTATTTTATTTTCAGGGGCCACTGATCCGTCAGAAACTCAGTTTTCATCACCAGGTATGTAAGTTCACATGTAGTGCAATGGAAAATTTTACTTTTTTTTAAAGAACCAAACCAAAACCAGAATAAATGCAGGAGAAAGAAAGCACATAGCGTAATAAAGCTAAAAGAATCTACGTTTTATTAAAAGGTAAAAATGTATTTTCATGTATCCAGCAATACGATCACAATGTCACAGAACATGGCCAGAAAACTATCTGACTGGGTTGTGCGTAATGACGTCACACTCTAGCTCCCCCGATGCCTTTCCCCAAATCTGGTCTTCTGAAAGGCACATAGTGTAATACAGCTAAAACAATATTCTTTATGTTCCCCAGTCTCCAATCCCAGAAGACCAGATTTGAGGAAAGGCATCGGGTGGAGCTAGAGTGTGACGTAATTACGCACAACCCAGTCAGATAGTCTTGCGGCCGTGTTCTGTGACATGGTGGTCGTATTGCTAGATACATGTAAATGCATTTTTATCTTTTACGGTAATAAAAAGAAGATTATTTTATTTTATTTTTTTAATGAACCAAACCAAAACCAGAATAAATGCAGGAGAAATCACATAGCGTAATACAGCTAAAATAATCTTTTTATTAAAAGATATAAATGCATTTACATGTATCCAGGAATACAATCACAATGTCACAGAACACGGCCGCAAGATTATCTGACCGGGTCGTGTGTTATGACGTCACACTCTAGCTCCGCCCGATGCCTTTCCCCAAATCTGGTCTTCTGGGACTGGAGGCTGGGGAACAAAAGGAAGGTTCTTTTAGCTGTGTTACACTGTGTGCCTTCTTCTTATATTTAAAGTGGATGTAAACCCTCACATATTCCCAGTGCAGTGACCAGCCAATGGTGGAGAAGGATCTGGGTCTAATGGTAGATCATAGACTTAAAGGAGTTGTAAAGGTACAAGGCTTTTTATCTTGCATTCTATGGCTGCTCTGTTCAAAACCAACTGCACATAGCAGGTAAATATGACATGTTATTTAAAAAAAAAAAAGAAGAAAAACAAGACTTTACAATCACTTTAAAGGGGTTGTAAACCCTCATGTTTTTTTCACCTTAATGCATCCTATGCATTAAGGTGAAAAAACTTCAGACAATGATCGACCCCCAGCTCCCACCATTTTACTCTCCTGAGCCCTTTGTTCCCTCTTCGGTGATACCCTCTTCCTCTCTTCCTGGGGTTCTCGGTTTTTGATTGGATAGATTTATAGCAGCGCAACCATTGGTTCCTGGTGCTGTCAATCAAATACAATGATGCAGCTGCTGGGGGTGGGGCAGAGTCCGACAGTCTGTGCCTATAGACGCAAATACTGGACTCGGGAGCAGGCCCACAAGGTACCCCCCCCCCCCCCGGTAGAGAGAGCTTCTCTCGGGGAGTTTACTGATGCGAGGAAGAGACGCGAGAGCCGCCGGGGGACCCCAGAAGATGATAATCGGGGCCACTCTGTGTAAAACGTACTGCACAGTGGAGGTAAGTATGAGATGTTTATTTATTTTTTAAACAAGGGTTTACAAACCCTTTAAGCTTTACATATACTAGTAGAATTTAATTTTGTTGTAAGAATATTTGTTTGATTTCTAATCGTTAGTGGGGTCAAATTGATGTTCATTTTCAAACTCAGTGATGAGAAAATTAAAAGGAGCAGGATGGAAAAGCTTTCTTGAATGAATGACTTTCTAACTATGAATGTGGTTTACATTTGGGAGGCCAAAAATGTAATGTACCTAAAACTAGTAGCCTACTGTGGGGTGCTAAAAATAAATATTGTATCTTTACTTTTACAGATGCATCGATAAGTACAGATGATGCCTCAACTGTAACTGATACATCAAATAATGAAGATACATCAGCTGTAACTGATCTGTTAACTAGTGAAAATGCAAGTGTGACCAGTACCTCTGTAACTGATCTATCAACTGATGATGGTACAGCTGTGACTTCTACCTCACCTGGACCAGATCTATCAACTGATGATGGTACAGCTGTGACTTCTACCTCACCTGGACCAGATCTATCAACTGATGATGGTACAGCTGTGACTTCTACCTCACCTGGACCAGATCTATCAACTGATGATGGTACAGCTGGGACTTCTACCTCACCTGGGCCAGATCCATCAACTGATGATGGTACAGCTGGGACTTTTACCTCTCCTGGACCAGATCCATCAACTGATGATGGTACAGCTGTGACTTCTATCTCACCTGGGCCAGATCCATCAACTGATGATGGTACAGCTGTGACTTTTACCTCTCCTGGACCAGATCCATCAACTGATGATGGTACAGCTGTGACTTTTATCTCACCTGGGCCAGATCCATCAACTGATGATGGTACAGCTGTGACTTCTACCTCACCTGGACCAGATCTATCAACTGATGATGGTACAGCTGTGACTTCTATCTCACCTGGGCCAGATCCATCAACTGATGATGGTACAGCTGTGACTTCTATCTCACCTGGGTCAGATCCATCAACTGATGATGGTACAGCTGTGACTTCTACCTCACCTGGGCCAGATCCATCAACTGATGATGGTACAGCTGGGACTTCTACCTCTCCTGGACCAGATCCATCAACTGATGATGGTACAGCTGTGACTTCTATCTCACCTGGGCCAGATCCATCAACTGATGATGGTACAGCTGGGACTTCTATCTCCCCTGGGCCAGATCCATCAACTGATGATGGAACAGCTGTGACTTCTACCTCACCTGGGCCAGATCCATCAACTGATGATGGTACAGCTGTGACTTCTACCTCTCCTGGACCAGATCTATCAACTGATGATGGTACAGCTGTGACTTCTACCTCACCTGGACCAGATCCATTAACTGATGATGGTACAGCTGGGACTTCTACCTCACCTGGACCAGATCCATCAACTGATGATGGTACAGCTGTGACTTCTACCTCTCCTGGATCAGATCCATCAACTGATGATGGTATAGCTGTGACTTCTACCTCACCTGGGTCAGATCCATCAACCGATGATGGTACAGCTGTGACTTCTACCTCACCTGGACCAGATCCATCAACCAATGATGGTACAGCTGTGACTTCTACCTCTCCTGGACCAGATCCATCAACTGATGATGGTATAGCTGTGACTTCTACCTCACCTGGACCAGATCCATCAACTGATGATGGTACAGCTGTGACTTCTATCTCTCCTGGACCAGATCCATTAACTGATGATGGTACAGCTGTGACTTCTACCTCGCCTGGACCAGATCTATCAACTGATGATGGTACAGCTGTGACTTCTACCTCACCTGGACCAGATCCATCAACTGATGATGGTACAGCTGTGACTTCTACCTCTCCTGGACCAGATCCATCAACTGATGATGGTATAGCTGTGACTTCTACCTCTCCTGGACCAGATCCATCAACTAATGATGGTACAGCTGTGACTTCTACCTCACCTGGACCAGATCCATCAACTAATGATGGTACAGCTGTGACTTCTACCTCACCTGGGCCAGATCCATCAACTGATGATGGTACAGCTGTGACTTCTACCTCACCTGGGCCAGATCCATCAACTGATGATGGTACAGCTGTGACTTCTACCTCACCTGGGCCAGATCCATCAACTGATGATGGTACAGCTGTGACTTCTATCTCACCTGGACCAACTGACAAAGATACAACAACTGCAACTGCTACATCTGCTGTATTAGATACCACAACTGATGCAGATCCACCAACTATAAGTGACTCATCAGAATCACAAACATCTCATGTAGGTGGCCAAACATCTACCATAACAATTCTTGAAACTTCTCCTTCAACCGATCAAACTTTGAACATAACAGCAGAAACACCCTCAGTAACTGGTTTTGCAGACACCGAAACACCAACATTCACTGGAACAGTAGCAAAAACATCTCCTGCAACTGGCATAACAGAATCTGAAACAACATCTTTAACTGGAACCTTGGCTGACATTTCTCTTGTAACTGATATAACACAGGAGACATCACCCGTAAATACTGCCACAGAATCATTAACCCCTTTTTTGTCTAGTCAAACCACAGATACTTCCCAAGTAACTGGCACATCAGGACCTGAAACACATCCATCAAGTGGAACAATGGGAGACGTATCTACTATAACTAATAGTGTGGAATCTGAAAGTCCTTCTGTAGCTGCAACAACTAAAGAAGTGTCTCTGGAAACTGACACTGTAACACCTGCAGCGTCTAGGGCAACAACAGAGACATCTTTTGTAACCACTGTAGAGTCCTCACCAGCAATGGACATAACAGGATCTACAACATTTGGGGTATCAGCAGGAACCCTGGATGTAACAGTTTTAACTGGATCTTTACCATCTCCAGCAGGTGGAACAACGGTACAATCTTCACCAGCAACTGATACAACAGTTCCTAAAACAGGTCCAACAGCAGAAATATCACCTGTAACTAACACAATAGGACCTCAAACATCTGGAGCATCAGCAAAACCTTCTCCAGCTACTGATACAACCGATCTTAAAACAGCTCAAACAGCAGAAACCACACCTGTAACTAGTGCAATAGGACCTAAAACATCTGGAGCAACAGCAAAACCTTCTCCAGCTACTGATATAACAGATCCTAAAACAGCTGATACAGCTGAAACCTCTCCTGTAATTAATACAATAGGACCTGAAACATCTGGAGCAACAGCAAATCCTTCTCCAGCTACTTATACAACAGATTCTAAAACAGGTTCAACAGCAGAAACCACACCTGTAACTAATACAATAAGACCCGGAACATCTGGAGCATCAGCAAAACCTTCTCCAGCTACTGATACAACAGATCCCAAAACATCTCAAACAGCAGAAACCTCACCTGTAACTAATACAATGGGACCTGAAACATCTGGAGCAACAGCAAAACCTTCTCCAGCTACTGATACAACAGATTCTAAAACAGGTACAACAGCAGAAACCTCACCTGTAAGTATTACAATAAGACCTGGAACAACTGGAGCATCAGCAAAACCTTCTCCAGTTACTGATACAACTGATCCTAAAACAGCTCAAATAACAGAAACCTCCCCTGTAACTATTACAATAGGACCTAGAACAACTGGAGCATCAGCAAAACCTTCTCCAGATACTGATTCAACTGATCCTAAAACAGCTCAAACAACAGAAACCTCCCCTGTTACTATTACAATAGGACCTAGAACAACTGGAGCATCAGCAAAACCTTCTCCAGCTACTGATACAACTGATCCTAAAACAGCTCAAATAACAGAAACCTCCCCTGTAACTATTACAATAGGACCTAGAACAACTGGAGCATCAGCAAAACCTTCTCCGGATACTGATACAACTGATCCTAAAACAGCTCAAACAACAGAAACCTCACCTGCAACTATTACAATAAGACCTAGAACAACTGGAGCATCAGCAAAACCTTCTCCAGCTACTGATACAACTGATCCTAAAACAGCTCAAATAACAGAAACCTCCCCTGTAACTATTACAATAGGACCTAGAACAACTGGAGCATCAGCAAAACCTTCTCCAGCTACTGATACAACTGATCCTAAAACAGCTCAAACAACAGAAACCTCACCTGTAACTATTACAATAGGACCTGGAACAACTGGAGCATCAGCAAAACCTTCTCCAGCTACCGATACAACTGATCCTAAAACAGCTCAAACAACAGAAACCTCACCTGTAACTATTACAATAAGACCTGGAACAACTGGAGCATCAGCAAAACCTTCTCCTTCACCAGCTACAACAGATCCTAAAACAGCTCAAACAACAGAAACCTCACCTGTAACTATTACAATAGGACCTGGAACTACTGGAGCATCAGCAAAACCTTCTTCTCCGGCTACAACAGATCCTAAAACAGCTCAAACAACAGAAACCTCACCTGTAACTATTACAATAAGACCTGGAACAACTGGAGCATCAGCAAAACCTTCTCCAGCTACTGATACAACTGATGTTAAAACAGCTCAAACAACAGAAACCTCACCTGCAACTATTACAATAGGACCTAGAACAACTGGAGCATCAGCAAAACCTTCTCCAGCTACTGATACAACTGATCCTAAAACAGCTCAAATAACAGAAACCTCCCCTGTAACTATTACAATAAGACCTGGAACAACTGGAGCATCAGCAAAACCTTCTCCAGTTACTGATACAACTGATCCTAAAACAGCTCAAATAACAGAAACCTCCCCTGTAACTATTACAATAGGACCTAGAACAACTGGAGCATCAGCAAAACCTTCTCCAGATACTGATACAACTGATCCTAAAACAGCTCAAACAACAGAAACCTCCCCTGTTACTATTACAATAAGACCTGGAACAACTGGAGCATCAGCAAAACCTTCTCCTTCACCAGCTACAACAGATCCTAAAACAGCTCAAACAACAGAAACCTCACCTGTAACTATTACAATAGGACCTGGAACTACTGGAGCATCAGCAAAACCTTCTTCTCTGGCTACAACAGATCCTAAAACAGCTCAAACAACAGAAATCTCACCTGTAACTATTACAATAAGACCTGGAACAACTGGAGCATCAGCAAAACCTTCTCCAGCTACTGATACAACTGATGTTAAAACAGCTCAAACAGCGGAAACCACACCTGTAACTAGTGCAATAGGACCTAAAACATCTGGAGCATCAGCTAAACCTTCTCCAGCTACTGATACAACTGATCCTAAAACAGCTCTAACAACAGAAACCTCCCCTGTAACTATTACAATAGGACCTGGAACAACTGGATCATCAGCAAAACCTTCTGCTTCTCCGGCTACAACAGATCCTAAAACAGCTCAAACAACAGAAACCTCACCTGTAACTATTACAATAAGACCTGGAACAACTGGAGCATCAGCAAAACCTTCTCCAGCTACTGATACAACGGATCCTAAAACAGCTCAAACAATTAAAACCTCACCTACAACTAATACAATAGGACCTGGAACATCTGGAGCAACAGCAAAATCTTCTCCAGCTACTGAAACAACAGATTCTAAAACACCTCCAACTTTTCAGACATCTCAAAAAGCAGAGCTAACAACAAAAACCTCTCTTATTCCTAATACAACAGGACTTGAAACACATAGCACAACTGAAGCAGCACCAGAATTTGTCAGCACAATTGCTTCCACTGTGCAATCTACTATCATAACAACGGTTCCAATCAATCCTACTACCAAGAACACAGTAGCATCAACCTGTGAGTCTTTTTTTTTAGAATCTTCTAAATTCGTTATCAGCATTAGTTCAAGCAAAGTGAATTATCTTATAAATTGTGAATTAACTGTGTTGTCTTGGAAGAAAATACTTGTCTAGAGAATGTACTTACTCATGAGGCTCTTTCTATGACCACCTATACCCTCTATAACTTATCTAACAAATGACCAGATGACACATTCTCTTTTGGAGTCAAATGGCCATAGCAGCCCTTTTTTATTACAAACATATGAAATACAAAAATACTCTGAAACATAACTTAATGCATATAAATAAATTTCTCAACAAACATTATAAACCAAATATATACATCCAGCATTAACCCTTTCCTGATCTAGAGGTCTTTGAAGGTAAATTAGAATTTTAACCAACCAGTTGTATCGGTAAACCATAAAAAGGCTCCCCGCTGTGTATTAGGCAAGCTCAGGGACAAACCAGCAACTTCTTTCCAGATACAACTTTCTCCATTCCATTATTAACATTTTAAGGGAAAGGACACCCATACCGCCATATGTGCCCAACCCCCTTAAACCTCCATTATTTTTTCCAGCACCACCTTCAAAGACCCCACAGACCTAACATAGACCTAACGCTGCTACGACAACAAATCTTTTGTAACCTGCCCTGAGTACCCAAAAATGATCAAAGAACCGCCCAAAAACAAGAAAACCACCCCGATTGCCACTTCTCTCTGACAAATTAAAAACTTAAATTAGGGAGGGTGGGAAAAACTCTCCTCCTGCTTCCCGATCACGACGCAAACTGAGCTTCCGTGCGCCGACTCCGCCCCCTGCCATGTCACGCTTGTCGCCCATTGTCCCGCCTCCTCACTTCCCATTGACGTACAGCCAACCCTCACTGCCCCCCACCCTCGTCATGCCAGCCCTCCCCCTAGTGCCTTAGATATGGGCCATTTCTTTCTTCATAGTTATGGAGGGAGGTATTCCATTGAATTAAAACAATAAAATTAATTAAATAAAAGCTAATCAAAAAATGCATCTCACACAGAGTGGTGCTGTGGATACACAGAAGTACAGCAAGTGCCAATTAAATAAAAGGACTAGATGTTAGAGGGCTGTCTTGAGGCAAAGACCTGTTCAGTTCTCTAACCATTTATAGAAGCATATTATTTTAGGAACCAGTATTTTTCTTTTCAAATGTTTTTATTGAGATTTTTAGCAGAATTAGTTACAACAAGGGTTACAAAACAAAAAAAAATAATATATAGTAATAAAAGTAACATAACACAGTATAATGTAGTGACAGGGTTTTCTCAGCACAATATAGCATATAAACAAATAATCCACAATAAGGAATAAAGTAGTATTCCCAAGTATCTAATATTCATAGTCATAAAGGGACTCGAACAAGAGTAAGTCTCTTAGAATTTGTATAATAAAGTCCGTAATATAATTATTGTAAGATTTATAAATAGCGATATGGATAATGGCCACTTCTGGACCCCAAGACACCCCTCAAGGGATCTATCTGTGTCTTGGAGTACCTAGTCCAACATCCTAAAGGAAATTCAAACACAGTAGTTATCTTTTATGAAGGAAAATAAAGATCTATTCTTACTCCGCAGCTCAATTCAGATAAACAAACATGTGATATATTTGTCACTTTGTTATGAAATTATTTTTAAAGCCATCCAAAAAAAAAATATTAAAACGCACAGGAGTTCTTTCTTCTATATGATTAAAGAATCAGCATTATCTAAATTGTGGAAGTATAATTTTTGTACCATGTACTCCAAGGTTCCCATAGTTGTTGTTCCTTAATTAGGGATGAGCCGAACACCCCCCGGTTCGGTTCGCACCAGAACTTGCGAACGACCCCCGCGTTCGTTACGAACGTAAGAACCCCATTGAAGTCTATGGGACTCGAACGTTCGAAATGGAAAGTGCTAATTTTAATGGCTAATATGCAAGATATTGTCCTAAAAAGGGTTTGGGGACCTGCCTCCTGCCTCAGGGGACATGGGTCACTGCAAAAAAAAGTTTTAAAAATGGCCGTTTTGGCGGGAGCACTGATTTTAATGACGATTAAAGTGAAAAAAAAGGTGAAATATTCCTTTAAATATGGTGCCTGGGGGGTGTCTGTAGTATGCCTGTGAAGTGCCATGTGTTTCCCGTGTTTAGAACAGTCCCTGCACAAAATGACATTAAACGGAAATAACACCATTTAAAACTGCTTGCGGTTTTAATGTTATATCTGGTTCCTGCAATATGGTTGAAAATCATTGAGAAAAATGGCATGGGTAGCCCTCCCTGCCCATTACCAGCCTATTTGGGTCTTGTACGCATATTAAGGGGAACCCCGTACCCATATTAAAAAAAGGAAATGCGTGTGACCCCCAGGCCCTATGTACTCAGAACAGCAGTATA
This sequence comes from Lithobates pipiens, assembly GCF_037356315.1. Lineage (NCBI taxonomy): Eukaryota > Metazoa > Chordata > Amphibia > Anura > Ranidae > Lithobates > Lithobates pipiens. The sequence continues at coordinate 220,669 of NW_027507921.1, forward strand.
CAGGCGGTGCAAACAAGACAGGGACTGTGTAGGTTTGTTGTGTTAAGTTGAATCTGTTTGTAATTTTCAACTGGTACATTTTTAAAGTGTAGCTCCAGTCAAAAAAACTATTTTTAAGCTTTTTGGAAAACATAGGGAAGGGTTATCACCCCTGTATAATTTGTTTTGTCGTCCATCTTTTTTCATCTCACTTGCTGCTGTCTCCTTGCGTTTGCAAGTAGGAGATGTTTGTAAGTTGGATGTTTGAAAGTAGGGGCCTGCCCTATATTATAGCGGTATGTACTGGGTACAGAGCACGCAGACAGCATGCACTATCTCCTAACACTGCTGACTGCAAGCTCTATTATTAACCACTTGACCACTGGGCCCTTAAACACCCTTAATAACCAGACCAATTTTCAGCTTTTGGTGCCCTCACATTTTGAATGACAATTACTCAGTCATGCAACACTGGACCTATAGGAAATGTTTGTCCTTTTTTTCACACAAATAGAGCTTTCTTTTGGTGGTATTTAATCACCTCTCAGTTTTTTATTTTTTGTGCTATAAAAGAAAAAAGACCGAAAATTCTGCGAAAAAATGAATTTTTCTTCGTTTCTGTTATAAAATTTAGCAGATTAGTAATTTTTTCTTCATAAATTTTGGCCAAAATTCATACTACTACATATCTTTGGTAAAAATAAGTACAAATTGGTGGATATTATTTGGTCTTTGTGAAAGTTATAGAGTCCACAAGCTATGGTGCCAATATCTGAAAATTGATCACACCTGAAGTACTGACGGCCTATTTCCTTTTTTTTTTCCACAAAATTGTCATATTATCAGGTTATTTCACACACACAGCATATGCATACCACAAATTACACCCCAAAACACATTCTGCTATTACTCCCGAGTACGGCGATACCACATGTGTGAGACTTTTACACAGCGTGGCCACATACAGAGGCCCAACATGCAGGGAGCGCCATCAGGCGTTCTGGAGCACCCAGGCCAATTCTGACATTTCTCTCCTACATGTAAAAATCATCATTTATTTGCTAGAAAATTACAGAGAACCCCAAAACATTATATATATATATATATATATATATATATTTTTTTTAGCAAAGACCCTGGAGAATACAATGGTGGTCGTTGCAAATTTTTATCTCACACGGTATTTGCGCAGCAATTTTTCAAACGCGTTTTTTTGGGGGAAAAAACAGTTTTGTGCTTAAAAAACAAACAAAAAAAACAGTAAAGTTAGCCCAATGTTTGCATAAAGTGAAAGATGAAGTTATGCTGAGTAAATAGATATCAAACATGTCACTCTTCAAAATTGCACATGCCCGTGGAATGGCGCCAAACGTCGCTACTTAAAAAATCCCCATAGGCCACACTTAAAATTTTTTTTTACTGGTTACATGTTTTGAGTTGCAGAGGAGGTCTAGGACTAGAATTATTGCTCTCGCTCTAACGTTCTCGGCGATACCTCACATGTGTGGTTTGAACACCGTTTTCATATGTGGGCGGGGCTTACGCATGCGTTCGCTTCTGCATGCAAGCACATGGGGACATGGGTGCTTTAAAAAAAAAATATTTATTTTTATTGTTCATTTTACTTTATTTATTTTAGTTTGACATTTTTTTCCCCAAAAATATATTTTTGATCACTTTTATTCCTATTACAAGGAATGTAAACATCCCTTGTAATAGGAATATGGGGTGACAGGTCCTCTTTACAGTGAAATCTGGGGGTCAATATGACCCCACATCTCACCTCTAGGCTGGGAAGCCTGAAATAAAAAATAAAAAAAAGATTCTGGCTTTGATCGTACTGGCGAGTTGGTAGAAGCACCGGAGGGCGGTGAGGGGTGGGGGGCGTCTATGGCTGGGTATTTCAGGGTATCACCGAGTATGGCTGGGTATCTCCGAGTATGGCTGGGTATGGCAATTTATGGCAGGGTATTGCAGAGTATTGGCGGGGTATTGGCGGGGTACTACAGAGTAATAGCAGGGTACTGCAGAGTATTGGGGGGTACTCCAGAGTAATGGCAGGGTACTGCAGAGTAATGGGGGTTACTGCAGAGTAATGGGGGTACTGCAGAGTAATGGCAGGGTACTGCAGAGTAATGACAGGGTACTGCACTGCAGAGTAATGGCGGGTACTGCAGAGTAATGGCGGGTACTGCAGAGTATTGGGGGGTACTGCAGAGTATTGGGGGGTACTGCAGAGTAATGGCAGGGTACTGCAGAGTAATGGGGGTTACTGCAGAGTAATGGCAGGGTACTGCAGAGTAATGGCAGGGTACTGCAGAGTATGCACTGGTATTGCAGAGTATTGGCAGGGAATTGAGGGGTTAAATTCGGTGAGCAGCGATGTGGGCACTGCAGATGCAGCCCACATCGCTGCTGACACCGATCTCTTTCCCCTCCGCTGTACCGATCGGTACAGAGAGGGGAGGGAGGAACCGGCGTCATAACATGACGCCGGTTTGTTTACAAGTGATCACTCCGTCATTTGACGGAGCAATCACGTGGTAAACGGCCGCGACGAGCGGCCGTTTACCACGTGATCCGTGATGCGTCGGGTCCTGTGGACACGGCGGCCCCGGATGCTCTCGAGTGCGCGCCCCAGGGGGCGCGCGAGAGCAGAATTCTGGGAGGCCGTTAATTAACGGCCTCTCAGAGTTAAACAACCGCCCTGAAGCCGTTAATCGGCAATGGGCAGTTGTTAAGTGGTTAAAGCTAGATCACTAGCTATATAGGTGAGGTGAATATAGTGGTGTATACTGCGGTCAGGGCACAGACAACAACCACTACACAGCAGCAAGATAGGAAATCAGCCAAAAATGATCGGTGTGTACTGTGTTGAAGGTACACAGAACACCCACTGCTTCAGATGCTAACACATTACACGAGGCCGCCTCAAAGGCGGCCTTATATAGTGTGGGGCATGCACTACACAGCCTGAGCTATGATTGGCCACAGGCAGGATGCCTGTGGCCAATCATGGCTCTCCTCGCTGCTGGCGCTGCGATTGGCCAAGCATGCGGGGTCACAGTGCATGCTTGGCCAATCACGAGCCAGCAATGCACTGCGCCATCGCAGTGCATTGTGGGCCACTCGAATTTTGACGCGAACGGCCCAAACGTTCGGAATTCGCCGAACGGACGAACAGCCAATGTTCGAGTCGAACGTACGTTCGACTCGAACACGAAGCTCATCCCTATCCTTAATATATAGGGATTTGTCATTAGGAAATAACAATTCGTAGGAGTGGTGGAGTTGGGTTAATTCTATAACTTCTGTCATAGTAGGAAGAGAGTCAGTTTTCCATTTTCTAGTTATGGATAGTCTCGCAGCTAAAAGTATATGTGTTACTACTTTACGATATTGTTTGGGAATCGTATGTAAATTCATATTCAGAATGGCTAGTTCTGGTGAAAGTTGAAGGACAATACCTGTTACGGAAGTGAGTAAATGGGAGATTGCCTGCCAGTAGTTATGTAAGCTTGGGCAGTCCCACATAATATGAAATAGGGTCCCCAATTGAGTACAATTTCTCCAGCAATTAGGTGATGAGTTCCCCTTGAATTTTGCTAGGATATGTGGAGTCAGGTATTGTCTTTGAACAATTTTTTGTGCCAGTTCCCATAGTGTAACACATGCAGTGGCCCTATATATGCTTCGTAGGGAAGCCATCCATTGTTTAATTGAAAAGTCTTGCCCCAAATCTTGTTCCCATTTAAGGAAGGAAGGTAGTTTGCTGGGTATGTTTTTTTCCTCTAGAATTGGGTATATTGTAGCTACTCCTTTCTGTGAGGTGGCATGGTTATTGAGGAAAGACCATATTTTAACCGGGATTGAAGCTCTGAGTTGTGGATTGTGTAGCAGACACTTTTCTATTTGAATATATGTAGATCGCTCATAATTCGGAAGCTGTAATTCATTACTTAACTGAGAAAAAGACTTTAATGAGCCCTGTTGGAAGAAGGAACCAAGTTTGATATCCCGACCCAAATTCCAGTCGTGTATTTGTACGCCAGGAATTAATGTTGGTATAATTGTTAGAGGAGGGTTTAACACCGTGATTGGAGTTTTATCCCATTTGTATGTGATGATTCTCTGCCAAGAGTGTAGCGTCGCTTTCACCGTTGGTGGGTATTGAGCTGTAATTGTGGACTTAACTTTCCTACTAAGTAACCAGAATTGCATATTAGGCTGTCGTGTGATGTCTTTCTCAATTTGTCCCCATAAAGTTTTAGGAGTAGGCAAGAACCATTCTTGCAATTGGGTCAAAAGAGTTGCATCATAATAATCCTGTAGATCAGGTACGGTCCCACCACCTATATTTCTATGTTTAATTAGTATATGGTATGCGCAACGGGATTTTTTGCCATTCCATAGATATTTTCCCAAACTGCTTTGTAAGGATTTAAAGTAGTATTTAGGGATACATATTGGAAGGGACCTGAGTTGATATAATAATTTTGGTAAGGTCATCATTTTGAAAGCTGCCAGGCGACCAGCCCATGTAAATTCGAATTTACTAAGTGTTGTCAGATCTGTTTCAAAATGTTTCATAAATGGTAAAAAGTTTGTTTTAAATAACTGTTTTGTTTTGTTAGTGAGAGTGATTCCTAAGTAAGAAATCCCCTCGTCTTTCCAGTGGTAGGGGTATTTATTAGACAATAACTGCCTGGTTGTGTTATCTAATCCTAGGTCTAAAATATTGGACTTAGTTTCATTGATTTTATAATATGATGCTGCTCCAAAGGTCGTTAGTATATTTTGGAGATTCGGGAGAGATGAAATAGGATCAGACACTATAAGCACTATGTCATCTGCGAACAGACTTATTTTATTATCTATTTGCCCAATTTTTATACCAGATAGTTTTGTGTCAGATCGTATACGTTCTGCTAGAGGTTCGATGGCTAAATTAAATATTAAAGGAGATAAGGGGAAACCTTGTCGTGTTCCATTCGAGATGCCAAAGGGCCTAGACATCATATCATTTGTGTATACTCTCGCTGAGGGGCCCTTATACAGTGCAAAAATTGCCGATAAAACATTTCCATGAAAGCCGAATTTTAAAAGCACTGACTGTAAATAGCCCCATTGGACCATCCAAAGAAAGGAGCAGAGAAGGCGTTTGATGTCTCTCAGTGAAGTGTATAATATCAATCAGACGTCTTGTTGCATCTGAAGATTGTCGACCTTTAGTAAAGCCAGATTGATCTTTGTGAATGAGGTCTGGTATGTAGTTCATCAGTCGATTCGCTATTGCTTTGGCGTATATTTTGATGTCAATGTTCAATAATGAAATCGGTCTGAAATTTTGGGGAGCATTGGGATCTTTGCCTGGTTTCGGCAGTGTTATGGTCAAGGCCTGAAGCATCTCAGCCGGAAATTCTGATTTGGATGCCGCTTCGTTAAAAAGTGAGCATAAGTGGGGAGCCAGTATATCTCGAAGTAATTTATAGTATTCTCCTATCATTCCGTCTGGGCCCGGAGATTTATTGTTGGGCAGGGAGTCTATAGTTCTAGCAATTTCTTCCACTGAAAATGGGACGTTAAGATCAGAGATTTGATCAGTAGTTAATGATGGGAGACTAATAGTATCTAGGAAATCACTTATTATCTTCGGGGTAGGTGTGGGAGTTTGTGACTCATCTTTAAGATTGTAAAGGGAGCTATAATAACAGCTAAATGCATTCGCTATGTCTTGGGGGTCTTGCAATTTTTCTCTAGTAATAGGGTGGTATAGATATGGAATCTTTGATTTGGAATATCTGCCTTTGATCCGAAGTGCCATGTTTTTTCCTGCTTTGTTGCTGGTAATATTTAGCTTTAAGTTTTCTAGTATGTTTTTCAAATGTATCCAATAAAGTCGTTCTGAGTTCCTGTCGTAATATTTGTAGTTTAGTTTTCAGTTGTTGTGATGGGTGAGATTGGTTTTGGGAATCTAATGTTTTAATGTCAGCAGTAAGTTTCTCAATGTTTTATTTTTCCTGAATTGAGCATTCAGTTGCATTAGGATTCCCCTACTAAATGCTTTATGAGCACCCCATAGGGTGGCGGAGTCTGACACCGATCCCACATTATATTTAAAGAATTCAGTTATCTGGTTTTGTATAGCTGTAGCATAGGTAGGCATTTTGATAAGATATGCATTTGTTCTCCATAGAAAATGGGCCGTTTGAGAGTGTTTAGATAGAATAGTCATACTAATTGGGGCATGATCAGTCCAAGTGATGGGTGCAATGTCAGACTCCCTCACCCGCTGCAATAACCACTTATCCGTAAAAATATAATCGATACGAGTATAGGTATTATGTACCAGGGAATGATATGTGTATTCACGATCTCCAGGATGATGGCATCTCCATACATCATAGAGATCGCTTTTATTCAAAAAAAATTTAAGTGCACAGTTGGTTCTGGTTTTGGGATTAGAAGTGTCTAGTTCTTGTTCATGTATTGTGTTGAAGTCTCCACAAATTATTAAGGCACCTTTTCGGCATTTACCTATTTTTCTCATCAGGCCATTCAGAAAATGGGATTGCCTTTTATTAGGCGCATACACATTTACCAATGTAGTAAGTGTATTATCAATGGTACATATTAATATGAGGTATCGTCCATTGGTATCTACAATAGATTCATGCAATTGAAAATTAACTGAATGATGTATGGCAATAAGTACTCCTCTTTTTTTCTGTTGGCCTGATACTGTAAATATGCGAGGAAAGTTCTTATGGGTGCAAGTGGGAATAGCGCCTGTTTTGAAATGGGTTTCTTGTATACACAATATTTGAAATCGCTGGGTGTTAGCCATTTGCCACATCGACGCTCTTTTTGCTGGATGGTTAAGACTTTATACTCATAAAAGGATATTAATAAGATGGAAAAAGTAAGTACATACTAGCCTGATAATAGCTTTAAATTCTACTTCCATGTGAGCAATCTGTAGTCTGAAATGACTATGAATGTCCAAAAATTTAGTGACGGAAAAGTTTTGATTCAAATTTTGTAGGTTCACAACATACCTGTCCCTTTGAATGCTATGAGTTGTGTATAGGATACTGTGAAGAAAAAAATAAAAGTAAAAGCACAAACAAAAATATAACCAAACATTAAACTTAACTTGCAGTGGTAAACATTTCATTGTATACTGCAACATTAGGAACCAGTATTTTTCTAAGTCACTCTAAAGAGGAGCTCCAGTCATTTTTATAAAAAATTTGTGAGCAGCTACAAAAATTGTGGGGTTGAAAACTGTGGGGTTGATTTACTCAAACTTGAGAGTGCAAAACCTGGTGCAGCGTTGCATAGAAACCAAACAACTTCCATTTTTTTTATTGTCAAAGATTAAAGAGGTTCTAAACACTCAAGGTTTTGTACCGTCATGCATTCTATGCATGAAGGTTAAAAACTTTCTCTGTGCAGCAGTCCCCCAGCCCCTCTAATACTTACCTGGGCCCCATTGCGATCCAGCAATGTGCATGAGAGCCTCGGCTTTTCAGAGACTCCCCATCCTTATTGGCTGAGACAGCAATGGGAGCCATTGGCTCCCACTGATGTCAGTCACAGCAAGTGAGCTAATGAGGAGAGAGAGTGAATGGGGTCGAGCCACGACACTGTGTATGAATGGACACAAAGTGCAGAGGCCTGGGAGCGAGCCTGCTTGGTGCCCCCATATCAAGTTACTTGCTCTGGGGGCGCCTGGCAGGAGGGAGGGGCCATGAGCAGTGGCTGGGAAACCTAGAAGAGAAGGAGCAGGTAAGTTTGAAATGTTTGCTGGGTTTTTTTTTTAAGTCTTTACCTACTTAAGGACTGGGCCTAATTTTCTGACTTGGTGTTTACAAGTTAAAATAATTTTTATTTGTTTTTGCTAGAAAATTACTTAGAACCCCCAGACATTATATAGTCATTGCGATACTTTATGTCACACCGTATTTGCGCAGTGGTCTTACAAGTGAATTTTTTGGCGATAATGTTACGCCAAGTAAATTAAAACTCAACATGTCACGCTTCAAAATTGTGCCTGCTCGTGGAATGGCGACAAACTATATACCCTTAAAAATCTCCATAGGCGATGTTTAAAAATTTCTACAGGTCAACAGTTTTGAGTTACAGAGGAGGTTTAGACCCCTTTCACACTGGGGTGTTTTTCAGATGCTTTAGCGTTAAAAAAAAGCGCCTGTAAAGCGCTTGAAAGAAGCCTCATCTGCAATCCCCATGTGAAAGCCCAAGTGCTTTAAGAGCCCTTCACACTGCCAGCTTTTAACCCCTGCTAGTGGCCAAATAAAGGGTTAAAAGTGCCCACAAAGCACTGTTGCCAAAAGCGCTTTGCAGTCACTTTTCAGGCATTTTGCAGGTGATTTGCAGGCACTTCCCATTGAATTCAATGGGAAGGGCCGCTTCAGGAGCGGTGTATTCACTGCTCCAAAAGCACTCAAAGAAGCTGAAGCACTCAAAGAAGCTGCTTGCAGGACTTTTTTTGATACCCTGCCAGCGCAGCGCCTCAGTGTGAAAGCACTCCGGCTTTCACATTGGGATTGCAGTTGAGGCTTCTTTCAGGCGCTTTTTTAGAGCTAAAGTTCCTGAAAAATGCCCCAGTGTGAAAGGGTTCTAGGGCTAGAATTATTGCTCTCTCTCTAACGATCGCGGTGATACCTCACATGAGTGGTTTGAACATATGCTGGCGTGACTTACATATGTTTTTCGCAAGTGCGGCGGGACACGGCACTTTACATTTTTTTTCCTTAATTATTTTGCTTTTTATTTTTTATTTTGACACTGTCCTTTTAAAAAAATATTTTTTTATTCCTATTAAAAGGAATGTAAACATCCCTTGTAATAGAAAAAAAACATGACAGGACCTCTTAAATGTGAGATCTGGGGTCAGAAAGACCTCAGATCTCATATTTACACTAAAATGCAATAATAATAAAAAAATAAAAAAATTCCCTTTAAGACCATTGGGCGGAAGTGACGTTTGATCCAATGGTGTGGAGCCGAGTAGGGGCCATCTTTCCCTCGCTCGGCATCCAGCCTGTGAGGGGAGAGGACCCGATCATCTCCGCTGCTACCGATGGCGCTGGTAAGCAGTGGAGATGACCGGAGCTCGGTGGGAGGGGATGTTGCTGCGAATCCAGCATGGAGACTACTTTTATGGGTTAGCGGACTGCCTGCTGTTGAAGAGGATATCGGGGTTATGGCAGCAGCTAGCTAGCAATGGTATTCCACTTCAAACAACCGATGTACAACTGCGGCGGGCGGCCCTTAACCCCCCTAGCGGTAATCCCGAGTCTGGCTTGGGGTAGGAATATACTGACAGGAGCGGTAACCCCAAGCCAGACTCGGGATGGCTTCGCTCGATGCAGGGGAGGACACAGGGAGAGTTACTCACCTTGTCCCCTGGATCCAGCGATGTCCGCTGCGCTGTGTGATCGAGCTGTCCTCCGCTCGATTCACAGTGCCGAATGCCGCCGAGCTCCGTTCCCTGCGACGTTACGGTGCACGGGAGCGGAGAACGGCGGCAAATTCAAAAAAGTTAAAACACACTAAACACACACAGCACTGTAATCTTACAGATTACAGTGCTGTATTAAATAATACACACCCCCTTTGTCCCTAGTGGTCTGTGTGGTCTAGTGGTCTGTGCAATGCCCTGCATGCACTTTTATATTATAAATACTGTTTTTTACTGCCTGGAATTTGGAAATTGTCCATAGCAACCAAAAAGTGTAAATTTTTCAGTGTTTTAGGATTTTATTACATTATTGAATAATTTTTATTATTCTTTATTATATTATAAACTTTATCATACCCGGGATGTCTGCTAGACTCTGGTTTGAACAGATTTAAGAGCGTTATTCCTAAGGCTGCGTACACACGGGCGGACTGTTCGCCCAACTTTGTTCGTCAAACAGTACGACCAATAGTCCGCTCAAAATTTGCATGAACGGACTTGACCACACACGATAAACGAACAGTCCGCTGAAAGCGTGCGCGATGACGTGAACGGCACGTACGACGGGACTAGAAAAACTACGTCCTATACACTGCAATGCAACCTTCGCCGTGTAAATTCTTTCTGAGCATGCGCGATACTTAGTTTGACGAACAAGCCTACACACGAGCGGACTGTCCGCTCAAACCAAGTTTCAGCGGACTGTCTTACGGGAATTCCGAAAAACTTTGTTCGTCAGACTGTCCGCTGAAACTGTCCGCTGAAACTGTCCGCTGAAGCCCACACACGAGCGGACTGTCCGCTGAAACACTGTTCAGCGGACAAAGTTGGGCGAACAGTCCGCCCGTGTGTACGGGGCCTAAGAATTACAGGACTACAATATAAAAGCCAGATTTCTGTGCAAAATAATTGTACCGCTTTCAGCATCTAAATCCAGACTGAATCATACCGCCAGGGAGGTTAATTTGTTAATTGAACAAACTGAAGTTAGAAGCCAATTGACTACCATGTAAAGCTGCACCACATTTTGCACTCTCCAGTTTTAGTAAATCAACCCCTGTCTGTCTTAACAAAAGTTTAAAGATTTAGGGGCTAGACTTCACCGTTGCATGTTAATAAGAACTGGACTCAGCCAGTCCTCAGCCCAGCTATGTATTGGGACAGACCATATTGGTTTAGCTGAGAATTGCTTGCAGTCAGCCTTCTTCTCAGAAATATCAAAAAAGATAAAAAGTAATTAAAAAGCTTTTTATTTTTTATTTTTAAGTATGCGGTATGAATAGGAACACAGAACAAACATAGAGTGGGGTTTTCCCAAATTTCACTACAAATGTTAAAATATACTTGCTGACCGGCTCCTGTACATATACGTCAGCACTTTGAAGATGGCTATCTTGGTAATGACAGCAGCTGCTGCCACAACCGAGGTATCCATCTTTGGAGTAATGGTGGTCTCTGTTGCGGATTTGCTGCAAGATCCCTCGGGACCTGTCCGTCGCTGGATATGGAGACGAGTGAGGCTAATATGTCCCCCACCCGTCTCCATATCATAGCAGGGCTAAAAAATTGTAAACAGTGTAAAAATAAATAAAATCAAATAAAACCAATAAGAATTTTTTTTTTTTTTTAAAGCATCCTGTCCCGACGAGCTCGCGTGCCTCCTCTCTAACTCATGCAACCTGTAGAATTTTTTAAACGTCGCCTATGAAGATTTTTAAGGGTGAAAGTTTGATGCCATTCCACGAGCGGGCGCAATTTTGAAGCTTGACATGTTGGGTATCAATTTACTTGGCGTAACGTTATCTTTCACAATATAAAAAAAAAATTGGGCTAACTTTTCTGTTGTGTTATTTTTTTATCCAAAAAAGTAAATTTTTTCCCAAAAAAGTGCACTTGTAAGACCGTGGCACAAATATGGTGTGACAAAAAGTATTGCAATGACCGCCAATTTATTCTCTAGGGTGTTAGAAAAAAATATATATATAATATTTGGGGGTTCTAAGTAATTTTCTAGCATAAAAACATGTTTATAACTTGTAAAAACCAAGTCTGAAAAAGAGGCCTGGTCTTTAATTGGTTAAGGCACTGGTCACTTAAAGCCACTAGTTAGTTCCTCGTCACAGAGTAATGGAGTGCTTTTGGTGAATTTATTCATTTCTTTTTCTGATCCTAAATTTTGGTTTGGAAACTCCATTTTGCTCATTGAGCTTCAAAGGCGAAATCTTATTTTTTTTCCTCCTTTATTTGGATGCTGTGTGTGTTTGGAAAGGGGATGTATTCAGGGTAGTATAGGGTATTTCATTGAATGTTTTGTGTTTTTTTTTTTTTTCTTCTAATTGTTATTTGTGTACATTCATTTTACATGCTTTCTGACTTTTTTTCTTTCTTTAGAAAAAAAAAAAAAAAACATACATTAACGAGGCTAATAAGGGGCCATTGCAAAAGACCAGTTCCAGGATAGTTGAAAGGAGCTTCTGTAACCCTCAGGAGCCATACAAAGACCTTTTTTTGCCCTAGTTTTGCTTTCCCCAGTTGACTTGAATGAATTTACCCAAAATGGCAAAAGTTACCAAAATCTAATGGCAAAAATTTTGGGGACGTGAAAACTCTCAGTTTTATCTCATCCCTGTTGCTTGCACTGCCTTTTCTAAAATTCTCCATAGTTGGGTAGAAAACATTTGGTACAAGCTCATATAGTAATTTATTATGTATGTATATATGTGCATGTCTCTAACTATTTTTTCTGTTGTTTTTCTCTAGCTAAATGTGAGAATGGAGGAGTCGATGATGGAATTAAGTGCATATGTCCTGAAGGTTTTATCGGGGCCTTATGTGAGACAATTGAAAGCCAGTTTGAAATTGGTAAATTTCACTATTACGAAAGATTATATTCTCAAAAACTCTAATGTGCACCTCTCATACCCAGCCTCATATCTTCCGACCAAGTGGGTTTCATTCCAGGTAGGGAGGCGACAGATAATACCACACGTACCTTAAATCTACATCATTGGCTCACCTCCTCAAAAACCCAGGGATTTCTTCTATACCTGAATGCGGAGAAGGCGTTCAACAGGATGGCCTGGGACTACATGCGGGAAGTACTGAAGGGTATAGGCCTTCGGCCCCAACTGTGCTTCTACATAGCTGCACTATACTCCAACCCCTCGGCGAGGGTGAAAGTGAATGGCCACCTGTTGAACGCCTTTACCATTAGTAACGGGATACGTCAGGGATGTTCCCTCTTGCCCCTCATTTTTGTCCTGACATTAGAACCCCTATTAATCAAGCTCAGGGCAAATCCTGACGTCAAGGGGATTGCCACACCACATAGAGAATTTAAAACAGCAGCGTTTGCTGACAACATGCTATTATCACTCCAAACGCCTCGAGTCTCCCTACCTAGTCTACTGAAAGATATGAAACTATTTGGCGACTTGTCAAATCTCAAAATCAATCTCTCTAAATCTTATGCCCTGAATATCTCACTCCCCCATTCTGAAGTACTACATTGCCAAGACTCTTTCCCATTCATATGGAAACAGGACTCAATCCCATATTTGGGTATACACATACCTAGGAGACTACCTGACCTCTATCACCGCAACTTTATACCCATGTTATCTAAGATTCAATCGAACCTGAAGGATTGGGCCAGCCTTAAAGTCTCCTGGTTTGGGCGTTCAGCCCTAGTAAAAATGATAATTCTCCCCCGTCTACTCTACTTAATGCAGACAATCCCCATCCACCTTCCCCAGTCCTTTTTTCGTCATATAAAAAATCATGCGCTGCTTTCATATGGAAAAACAGCACTGCACGTATTAGTTATTCTCAGCTCACACATGCCAAAAGCAAAGGCGGGATCAGACTACCTGATATGCATAAGTACTCTTTAGCTTGTCATTTGACCAGAGTGGTCGATTGGAAAGCCCACAAACATGAGAATACTTGGGTCGGTTTGGAGAACTCTTTCACGGATACTTTATTACATATAATCCCCTGAAAGAAACCCTCTCTATGGCCCCGAGACTTGGTGACGCACCCCTTTATCTACCCCACATTAATGGCCTTTAGGAAGACTATGGTACCCTTCCAACTGTCCTCATACCCAGGCCTGTTGACTCCTCTGCGGGGGAATCCTGACTTTCCCCCCGGAAATTCTGAGGCGTTCCTCCAGGGAATGGCCTCATGAGGAAGTACTGGCGCACCAATTTTTCCACAAGGGACGTCTACGTTCCTATGAAGACTTGGTATCCTCATCACGTACTAAAACATTCCCCTTTTGGACCTACAGACAGCTGAGACACTTCTTCACGTCGCCAGCTCCATCTACACTGTGGAGCAGACAGCTTACTGCCTTTGAATCCCTACACACACGCACAACCCCTCAAAGGCACCTAATATCATGCATATACACTCTACTCCAGGGGAAATGTTCAACCCCTAGCAGGAACGATTCACAACGCTCCTGGAAAAGGGACCTTGAGGTGACCCTTACGGATGACAATTGGGAGGATATATGTGAGCACATTCATAAAGGCTCGTTAAACGTAGCAATCCAAGAAAATTGCTACAAGATCACAACCAAATGGTACAGAACCCCTGCTCTTCTACACCAATTCTCCTCTACAATCTCTAACATTTGCTGGAGATGCAAGAAGGCGGTAGGCTCAATGCTCCATATCTGGTGGGAGTGTACTTCAATCCAACAGTTTTGGAGAGAGGTGCATTCCCTAACAACACAAGTTACTACACTCCCCCTAGAGTTTAGCCCAGCGCAATACCTCCTACATCACTCGACTCTTCCTAAGAGACACTATTACAAATCACTTGCCATGCATATGGTCAATGCTGCTAGGCTTTGCATTCCTGTGCATTGGCGATCTACAGACACACCATCCATTAGGGAATGGCTAACGAGGATCTCTAAGATCGAGGAAATGGAGGAATTAATTCATATCTCCCAAGAACGTCTGCAAAGCTTCAGAACCACCTGGGCATGCTGGACCCACTTTAAATCCACCGAGAACTATAAGTCTCACTTTACGCCCCTTGATACGGTTACCGGAACAAACTAGTGGGACACCCCATCCACAAGTCCTAAGTGGGGGTTGGGATGGAGAGCGGTCCCTATCCCCTCCCTTTCTCCCACCCCTTCCACCCCTCTCTCTCCCTACCTTTCTCCACTTTCCTTTCTTTCCCCTCTTAACCATTCCTTCCTCCGTATTAATGCATGTGACTAAACCCCACAACACTAGCACGTTCTCTCACGACCCATGTTGCGAGATAGAGGCTAACCCCTCCGGAACCAAATCTCCCATTGTTTGGACCTGTCAACAATGGTCTCATTGGCATTGTTCTAATCGCCCCTAGGGGTTGGCTTTCAAAAGCAGTACACACTGAGAGGACTCCTTATTGCTATGTTTTAATGCAAGACTAGTCGCCTTGAATGATGTTAAGTATTCTCTCAATGTTGTGTCTAGTTAAGTGACCCACTGCAAAATGCTATGTTGACTGTACTGTATTGCACATTTACCTTGTAACTTTTTCAATAAAATAAAAAAAATTTTGAGAAAAAAAAACTCTAATGTGCAACTGGTGCAGTTAAATACACCAGGGACTTCCTATATAATGCATAATGAGATCTGTGCCATTATAGTCACTGTACATACCCCTGTGTTTTCATTAAGCATGTTTTTTAAAGCTAAACTCCAGGCAAATAACTAAACCCCCTTTCTCCCGATGGTGCTGTTTATTGTTTGGCTATGGTCAGGAAGAGCAGGACATATTGTATTTAGGTCATCTTACTCCAGTTTTGGAACTCAACTTTGAAGTGTGTGTGTGTGGGGGGGGGGGGGGGGTTTGGGGGGTACAGGGATATATGGTAGAATATATATAGCTGTATTTGGTCCCAGTTTTAGGGAGGGTATTCAGGCCATTGACCCCTCTGATATTCAGACCATGCACCCGTCAAGATTCAGCAACAGGGATGGCCAGATCTGCGTAGCTACAAAACAAAACTGTGAAGTATAGTGAAGTGAACTATAGTGAAGTAAATGTATTAATAGCAAATAAAAAAAATTGCACGGACCAGCAAACTGTGAACATACAAATGAACCATAACCGTATAAGCAAAATACCTAACAAAGTAACAGGATGCCTAACAAACTAACAATATACAATATGTACAAGAAGGGGTGCGCAGGTCACAGAGAATACTGAAGATGCAAGGAAGGGTGCACCTGGACTAGGTACAGGATCAAGGGAAGCAGATGTAAGGCAGCAGAGTGCAGAGTACCAGATGCAGGGCTAGAACAAGAGCAGGTAAAAATCTCATTCAGTATTAGAGGGCCGAACACCCCCTGGTTAGGTTCACACCAGAGCTCCCGAACATGTAAAAAGTTCAAAGCCGACTCACAAACTCTATTAAAGTCTATGGGACCTGAACTAGAAAACTAGAAAAATTAAAAGTCCCCATCTTGAAGGCTTATATGCAAGTTATTGCCCATAAAATGGGTATGGAGGTCCTGGGGAACTTTAATCAATGCAAATGTTTTTTTTTGTTTTTTTAAAATGATTGTTTTTACAGGAGCAGTGATTTTAATGATGCATAAAGTGAAATAATAAAAATGAAAAATTCCTTTAAATTTAGTTCCGGGGGGAGGGGTCCCTTAGTCTGCCTGTAAAGTGGCACATCTGTATTATGTATAGCACCTGCTGCAGCAAAGCTGACATTTACAAAGAAAATAAATGACTGCTAAATTGCCAGCAATGAAAAAAAAAAAAAAACGGCGTGGGGGTCCCACCAATCCATACCAGGCTCTCTGGGTCTGCTGCTGGGTGCATGCTTGGTCAGTGATGTCACAAAGGAGAAGTGCCCCCAGGTGACATTGCCAGGTGGCCCCGCCCACTACCTATATAAAAACTGTCAAATGCCAGAGCCTAATGTTGGCAGTTATCCTTTGTCGCATGCAGAGTTTTTTTTTTTCTTTTTCATGTCCGGTGGGCGTCATGATTGACGATGATTGTCATTGAATCTACATGGGGGGACATTGTTTTTTTATTTTTCTGTCAAAAACTGTCTTTCTATTTATTTTTTACACTTACTCCAGTAAGGGTCTGATATGCATTTTTGGGGGTCCCTTCAAAATCACACCAGATCTAAGGGTTTGGTATGGTTTTTGGGGGGCCCACACTGTTTTGTTTTTAATTTTGGCCTGGTAAGGATTGGAGGGCAATACTTTTTTTTTTTTAACATTTTTCTATTGCTTTTTTTTTCATTTAGCTGTCAGCGGGGAAGCCCATTGACAGCTGATGACTCATCTGTTGTTAAGGACACTGTTGCCGACTTCCCGGCCCACTCCTTAACAACTAGCTATTCACTGTGCCCTGATTGGGCAAAGCTTTGCTTGGCTGGCGAACATCTCGCCAAGTGCCCTGCAAATTCAGGTGTTCGCCGAATGGGCGAACAGCCAATGTTTGGGCCGAACTTTTGCTTGGCCCAAACCGCTCGCCCAGCACTATTCAGTATCTGGCAGCAAGCAAAGCAAATCCAAAGACTGATGCAAGGTGTATTAGCAGACAGAGGCTTAAGTACTCTTTCAACTGCTGGGACCAGGTAGAACTGATTACTGAAACCTGCTTGCTCTCATCTGCTGATGGACATTGGAACTACAGCTATCCCCCAGTGCCACCAGCAGGTGAAGTAGGTCCTGACAGTGCCCCTCCCTATCAGGAATAGCATGCCCCTAAGGATTGTATCTATAAATGGCTAAATTCACAGATAAAATACATATAAGGGAGCTGTACGGTGACTGGGTTCCACCATGAATAAAGATTAGCCATAGGAATGAATAGTCCAAGTGGCACACATTATGACTTGTTTGCTGAGCAGGGACATACAGGGAAGAACTCAGGATCCAGGCTAAAAGTAAGTATTTAAATAGGGTTTAACTTTTTGGGATGGGGAAACATTTTTAGAACAATTTCACTATTTAAAGAAGTCAGTCCTGCATGCATGCAAACAGCAATCATTCAACACATGTGAGGTATCACCTCAAACATCAGATCATGGGCAATAATTCTAGCACCAGACCTCCTGTGTACATCTAATGTGCTAACCTGTAAAGGCTTTTCACCTATGGATAGTAAAAGCATGGGGGTGCACAGTTTTAAAGCATGGCATGTTTTGTATCTATTTATTTAGTGTAACATCATCTTTTATATTTAAAAAAAAAAGTGGGTATTACATCGTGTTTTTTTGCATTAAAATTCAAAAATGTATATTTTTTTCCCTAAAAATTGCAACACCCACCAATTTATATTGGTGGGGACAAGGGCCTCTTCCCCACAACCCTGGCCGGTGGTTGTGGGGGTCTGCGGGGGGCTTATCGGAATATAGAAGCCCCCTTTAACCTGCCCCCTCTGTGTGAATGAGTATGGGGTACATTGTACCCTGATAAAAAGCAAAGCCAAGCCGCTCCAGGGGAGAGCAATCAGATGCTTCAACCTTACGGTGCAGGTCCAGTCCGCAATCTGGATAAAAGCCACTGGAACAGGAAAACGTTTGACTGCACTCACAGGTTTGAAGATCATCAGACAACATCATAGACATCATGACATCAGTGCAGACCTGGCAGACATTAACACGTTTCACAAATTTAAATTTGCTTAGTCATTTGAGTGTGGTAAAACCTTTTCCTGTTCCAGTACATTGTACCCCTACCCATTCACCAAACAAAAGTAGTGTAGTGTGACAAAAAACAAGAGACAGTTTTTGACAAGTCTTTTATTAAAAAGGTTTTCTTCCTCCGTCTTCTTCTTCTTCCGGTCTTCTTCTTTCTCCGGTCCTCTTCTTCCTCTGCTCTTCTTCTTCCTCCGCTCTTCATCTTCTTCTTTCTCCAGTCTTTTTCTTCTTTCTCCGGTCATCCTTCTTCGGTCTTCTTCATACTTCACCCGCTGCATTCTGTGGGAAAAAAAGTCCCTGACCCTTTCCAAAAACGCAGAGGCACAAAAATGCATTGATGTGAACGTGTTCCATAGGAACCCATGTTAAAAATAATGTCCTGCGTTTCTGCAAAAAGCACAAAAATGTATTAGTGTGAATGGAGCCTTAGGTCTCTGCTTTAAAAAAAAATATATAATGTTTGAGGGTACTAAGATTTTTTTTTTTAACCACTTCCCACCCATAGGCCTTCATATGATGTTCTGGACTTTGAGATATCTGAATGATGGGTGCAGCTACCGGAATCATCCAGATATCTTTTTTTTCAGTCAGTGATTTCCTGCAAACTAAAAGCAATCATAGTGGCTGTTTAGCCTCTTGATTGCTTTTAAAGGCGATGAGAGGGGAGATCCCCCCCTCCGCCTGCCGTGCTCTGATATCCATGTGATCAGGGAGCTGGAGAATGAATCCGCCAGCTGCAACGGTTTACCATAGAGCTGGCCATGGACTAGATGATCCCCAGCCATCTCTATGACCCCTCGGCGTAACATTAGCTTTCACATTATAGAAAAAAAAATTGGGCTAACTTTACTGTTTTGTTTTGTTTTATTTATGAAAGTGTTTTTTTCCCCAAAAAAATCTCGTTTGAAAAATTGCTGTGCAAATACTGCAATGCATTTTATTCACTAGGGTGTCTGCTAAAAAAATATTCATATAACATCTGCGGGTTCTGAGTAATTTTCTAGTAAGAAAAATATGATTTTTACATGTAGTAGAGGAATGACTGGTATAGAAGTAATCTTCTCACCTGAAATTATTATTTTTTTAAACATTTAAAGAAACACAAAATAGGCTTGCAAAAGGGTTAATGGGTTTTTCATTTTTGTCCTATTTTGCCTGGAATTCTGCTTTAACCATATCGACAATCCCTCATACCTAATATATCTGTTTTACATGATCTTTTACCAGAGGCGGCTGGTGTTTTTTTTGGGGGGGTGGTTGTCCCTGATCAGCTAGCACCCCATTTCCTAATTGGCCAGGAGGAGGATCAGTGTGAGAATAGTGAATATTCATTCGCTATTCTCACACAACTGGTCCCAACCTTTTTTGAAGCCTATTAAAGCCTCTGGCTCTAATCACGTGCTAAAACCCTCCCCCCATTGGAATCCATGTGTTCTTCACCCTGCATGTAGATCAAGGGGTTGGACAGATGGATAGGGGGGCGCACCTGCCTTTAACCCAAACTAACACATACATTACATAGAGAGACAAATCTGACTAGACATGTGCAATTTGTTTAGTTCTAAATTTGTTTTTTTTTTTATTTTGATACATTTGTTAATTCATAAATATCCGAATTAACGAAAGTCCGTTTAACAAATTTTTCTGAATATTCGAAAAATTTGGAAAATCTGAAATTTTAAATTCAGAAGTCTGAAAATTAAAAAATTCGAAAATTTGATCATTCAAAAATCCGAAAATCGGAAATTTGAAATTCGAAAATCTGAAAATTCATAAGAATGAAATTCCGAAAATAAGAATGAAGATTCGAAAATCTGAAAATTCGAAAATCCAAAAATACAAACATTCGGACGTTCGAAAATTCAAAATTCGGCAAACCGAAAATCCGAAAATAAGAACAAAAATTCAAAAGAACGAAAATCCGAAAATAAGAATGAAATTCTGAAACTAAAAAAAAAAAATGTTGAATTTCTGAATTCTCTAATTTACGAATTTTGCGAATTTTTGAATTCCCGGGTTTTCGAATTTCCAGATTTTCAAATTTTTGAATCTATGAATTTATGAATTTGAGAATTTTGATCATAACGTTTGACCTGATGAAAAAAAAAACGAATGAAACTAAAACAAACACATTTTTTGGCAGTGCACATGTCTAAATATGACCCCATACTATTTATGTCAATATTTCTTTTGGGTAATGCATTTTGTACATGTAGCTATATGTGGATGCATCTTTGTACTAATACAGCTACACCTATTGCTTTACAGATACAACAGTGAGAACATCTGTAAATGTAATACTGCGATTTCCTCAGTTGACAGTTGACGATTATAAAAGTGATCCGGTTGAATTTCAAAATAACTTTAAGTCTGTGGTGAGATATCGCACTTGAATAGAAAAGGGTATGTGACATATTGTTCATTTGTGCAAGATTGTGTGCTCTATAAATGTCTTCTCTCTTCACAGGCAGATGAGATGTATATAGATGTACCAGGTTACAAGGGTGTTACCATTACAAATGTAACGTAAGTCTTCTTTTTTATTTATTTTTATTTTTTTTACAAGCTGCTTACTTTTATATTAGCCACTATCTAGTAGACATGTGCACACTGAAATATTTTATTTCGGAATTTCGTTTTCATCTGAAAATTTTATTTATTTAATTACTCTCGAAATTTGTTTTTTTTATTTATATTGTTTCGTTAAAAAATGCACTCGTCTGAAAATCCGAAATAATTAAGGTCAGATCTGTCATTGAAGGCTTATGGTGTCTGTCGAATGTTCTAAGAAGATCTGACGGAGCAGCTAAACTGTACGACGCCGCAATCGTACATTTCCGGTCAAATATTCCACCTACAAGCTATAGTAGAATTCTAATGTTGTATGACACTAGTAATAATTATATTTATAAATTATTATTACTAGTCAACCAACATTAGAATTCTTCTATAGCATTTGATCCGCTGGCGGCGACTGCTTTGTCGAATCTTCATGACGAATCTTTTCTCTCTATGTCGAATAATTTTGGACTAATAGAGTTAGATTAGGCACATTCAACCTTTTTTTGCTATTGTCTCTATAATGTTGAATCTTTTCTCTCTATGTAGAATAATCTTGGACTAATAGAGTTAAGGTTAGGCACATTTGACCACATGTTCGATGGACACAGATCGCTATTTTCAGTGTCATGTCGAATCTCCTATCTATATCGAACTGTTGTCACTCACAACGAAAACAAAAATAAAGCATTTGTTTATGTCGCATCTTTCGGTGTTTGGATTCTGCACGTTCGTTATCGTTTGTTAAAACGATATAAAAAATACCCGAAATTCGGATGAAAATGCATTCGGACGAAAACAAATGCACATGTCTATTATCTAGGTAAACCAATATCAAATGAAAAATGTCTTGCTTAAAAGCAGAAACCACAAGATGCCTGATGTTATTGGCCAACAAAAAGTCTTATCTGTGCCCCTCTCTAATTTAGCTTCACTTTGTTATTGTGGTCTAACATTCCCTGATTTTATAGCTGGGACCCACCAATTGACACCTCACTGTACTGTAAAGGTTAGAGCTCATGTACACTAGCATTATCCCTCTGAAGATCAAGCCATGGTGGATCACTTTCCAGAGGGCATTTTGACAGGCGGTGAAAAGGCATTATATTGCCTCCATGCTGTCTGTTTTGACACCAGGAACCTACACCACGTACCAAAACCGCATGTTTTGCACATGTCTTGGTGCATCTTGGCTCCGATCACTTAAAATGGATGTAAACCCTCACATATACCCAGTGAAGTCACCAGCCTCAGATTGTACACAGGGATGAAACAAATCTCCCTACATACATTTTACATGTATATCTGCTGTTTTCAGCTTTATATACTGTTTGGAAAGTGCACATTCTGTTAAAATTTCCACTTCCTCATTCAGCAGTAGCAGTGCAATGCGGAATTACACTGGGAGGCAGCTGATTGGAGGAAAAGAACACCCCCCTCCCCAGATAGGCAGAGACTTTGAGAGCTGTCCTGACCTATATAGCACCTACCCTGACACAAAATTAAGGCTGGTTTTATCTCCTGTGTCAGAGAACTTGTCAGAGGTTAGCATGCTGATAACAGAAGAACGGAGCAGGAGAAAGCCACGATACTCAGCTCTTTGCATAAAGATAAGAGCTCAAATTTCATGAATTGGGTTTACATCCACTTTAAGAGACAAGGGGTTTAATTCTTGTCATGGCCATGATGCTTTATTTTGTACACCCCTGTCCACTGCCTTTGCAGCATAACTGGTTCCCGACCGCCACACGCCGATGTACATCGGCAGAATGGCACGGCTGCGCAAATGGCCGTACCTGTATGTCCCTTTGAATTTTCTGCCATGCCATCATGTGCACACCGGCCGGGAGCTCCATGGGTAGGATATCCACGATCGTCTAACAGAGAGGGAGAACGGGGAGATGCTAAAAAAACAACAACATTTTTTTACTTTTTGCTATAAAACATATCCAATAAAAAAAAATTCTTCATTAGTTTAGGCAAATATATATTCCGTTACATGTTTTTGGTAAAAAAAAAACAAAAAAAAACATTAAGCGTATATTGATTGGTTTGAGCAAAAGTTATAGCGTCTACAAAATAGGATATAGATTTATGGCATTTATATTTATTTATTTTCTGTTACTAGTAGTGGTGGCGATTAGCGACTTATAGCGGGACTGCGATATTGAGGCAGACATATCGGACACTAACTGACACTTTTGACATATTTTTGGGAACCAGTGACATTATTACAGTGATCAGTGTTAAAAATATGTAAAACACAAAACTGGCGCTAAAGTGATAAACAAGTGAATAAATGATGATAAATTAAATGTTGCTAAATTAAAAAGTGCTATACCTTTAAATATGATAAACATGTGAGAGCAGCGTTAGCAAATAAAACAGAACATTTGTAAGTATATGAACAAATTCTGAAAATATATAAAATTAATGAAATTCCTAAAAATATTAGTGTTAACCAAATGTCATCGGTATGGATCCAAAATTCATATAGTGAGAAAAAAGTGTATCTGCCTTAGGAGACCACACTCATCAAACAAGAATTGTCCTCAACTTTTCAGTCCAAGGGTAAAAGCAAGTAAAACAGCCCCAATATTAATGATGTAAAAGTTCCAAAGGTAAAACATTTGATGGGTACTTGATATAAGAATGCCACACTCTACCGGTAAAAAAAGAGATAGAAAAATATACGGTGAAACACCATTAAACAGTGTAAAATGCAGCGCACTATGGCGCTACTTACAAAAGCGGAGAAATAAGAGCAAACACTCAGAAAGGACTTCCGCGATCGTTGCTCGTTCAGTGTGACTGGTTAGTTCGTTGGCGCGTTTCGTCCCTCCTCCGGGGCGTTATCAAAGACATCTTGTCTTTCATTTTATTGGCTGTGCGAACGGACAAACTTTCCGTGGAACAAAGTCCAGTGGAGCAAAGTCCGATCATGTGTACAGAAAACCATAGGACTTTTGTACAAAGTACAAACACGAATGCTCAAAACCAATGCAAAAGATCAGACAATAATACAGAAGTTGACCAAAGGTGGCAGTAAAGAGCAGAAAAACCACATGATTTAGTGAAAGTTGTCTGAAAAAGTCCTGTTGTGTGTATGCAATACAAGTTCACAGCCGACACCCTTTGTACAAAAATCCACTGGAAAGTTTGTACAAAGTCTGATTGTGTGTATGAGGCTTTCGACTGGGATTTCATTAAAGTTCATGTGTGTGTAAAGGCAGGTGTCCCAATACTTTTGATAATATAGTGTATATATTATTCATGACAGCCCCACTGTATTTTATTTTATTTTATTTGGTGTAAATTCCCTTGGAAAATTACCAGCCTATTTGTCTTTAGTACCTTAAACACTATATGTTCATAATTTCATAATGAATTGTCTAAAGTAGTCACCAGAGTGCTGGTGACTACCTATTCAGTTTTATTTGGATATTGCACAGTGGCATCTATTTCAAGCATCTAATTCCAATCTATATTTTTCTATGCATCTAATTGATTGTAAAGCTTTGTTTATTAAAAAAAAATATATTGTGGCAGCACGCAGGTAAAGTCACCTGGTTGTATCCAGGATGGGAAATATGTATGCCCTAGATTCAGGCTTTATGCAGACTTGTACAACTAGAGGGGAAGAGTTAATGAGCCCAGCTGAAGTAAGTGGGCTCATTAAGACCTCTACAAAAAACCCCAGCATGCTTAGGGTGATGCTCCATCCTGGAACCAGTTTTGTGTTGTATAGACTGGAGAGTGTGACACCTGTTCTGTGCGGTGAGTTAACGCCTGTGTGGCAAACCTCTACAACAGAGACAGGGACTGGTGCAGCACAAGGCTGCACTCAGTTGTTAGATAGGGAATCTAAGTGTGTAATTAGAGGTCAAGCTGACCAGGATTTATTTTCATGTTTTATTTTTTGTTTGGCTGTTATATGTTTCACTGCATGGAGCATAAATAAACCGCATCTTTTGTTTTTTTGCACCTACAACGCTGTCTGCTGTGCCTGATTTTGTGTTGTGAACCCATCCAGGGGGTCACACACACCCGCTGCCGAGCTAACCCCTCACAATATATACAAACATGTCATGCTTACCTCCACTGTGCAGCTCATTTTGCACAGAGTGGCCCCGAACCTCTTCTTCTGGGGTCCTCCGGCGACTTCTCCTCACATCAGATAACCCCCTAGGAGAAGCGCCCTCCCGGGCAGTTACCTTTTGCACATGTTCCCAAGTTCATCATTCACCGGCCATAGCCGGCGAATGTATGATTCGGCCCTTCCCCCCGGTGCCCACGTCATTGGATTTGATTGACGGCAAAAGGAGCGCTGCTATCATTTGTCCAATCAAGACCCGAGCACCCTGGGCAGAGGGTTCTCAGCTCCTGCCGGATGAAGTTCCAGGGCTCAGGTAAGTAAAACGGGTGGGCTGGGGGGCAGTCACTGCCAGGTGTTTTTTGCCTTAATGCATAGCATGCATTAAGTTGAAAAAACATGAGGGTTTACAACCCTTTTAAGGTAAACAACCTTCCACTTCCTGTTTCCCCCACCCCCTGCCTAACACTTACCAGGCTCCTGTCTCGATTCAGGGCTGTGCCTGGCTGCAGTTCTTCTCTACCCTCTCCCTGCTCTCACAGGCTGCATTGATAGCAGTGTCAGTCATTGGCACCTGCTGCTGTCAATCAAATCCTGGGAGGAGGAAACAAGGGGAGTGGTCAAACCACATGTGTGTTTATGGATGCAAACAGCCTTGCTTGGGACTGTGCTTGCACATGTGATCCCATAGCACACGGCTTGGTATGAGTGCACACATAGGAGAGGAGGAGCGGAGAGTGCCCGAGGGGATGGGGGACTCCAGAAGAGGAAATAAGGGACCACTCTGCAATACCATTGCACAGAGCAGGTAAGTACTATATAATATCTTTTTTTATTTTAATTGAAAAACATTTTTTAAAAATGGTGTCGCAAAATCAGTGATTGCTAATTGTTTGCTTTACACGGCTGAGGGTGCGAATTGCTGTCAAATCATCAGGATGGAAGTTTTAAAATGGCGTTATATGCTATGGTTAAATTTACAAGGACAGATGCAAGACCAGTCAGTCAAAAGAAGGGAACAATAGTAACTGGTCTTCTGCACTGGAAACTGTTGAACAGAAGCCCTGTAGCCTACATCTTTCAGGTAAGTCTGTTTAAGAATAGGGATTAGCTAGAGCATGTTTGGATCTCAGTCCGAACCCACGTGAGTAAGTGCCTCCAGGAAGCTGTCAAATATACAATGGCAATCATAAACTATCCAAATGACTTTTGGGCAGGAGGGGCCAGTCCATAAGGGGCGCAGGGGCACACCCTAGTTTGCATGTGGGGCACCGGACTCATAGGTTTCTAATTTCTATGAGTGTGCTCCAAACCCATCCACTTGTCACAATCAATATTCTCTATTGTCTTCCGGCTTCTCCTCCTGGCCAATCAGGACAGGAGGCAGATCGGGTTGGCTGGGAGCAGAAGCCAAGGAAGCCACGGCGCCATAACCGTGGAGGGGTGATAGCTGACCTTGGAGGGGGGGGGGGGGGTTGTTTGCCCTAGCTACCACTGCTTTTGGGGATAATGAAATGAGGGCAGTGCAAATAAAAGTGTGGCTCAAACACTTCAAAGATGGTTGAGAATCTATTGAAAGTGATCAATGTTCTGGAAGGCCTGCAAAAAGCAGAACATGCAGAACACTTGGGAATGTTGAACGTATACCAGGTGCAATCAACAAAGCTTGGCGACTGGCAGTGCAAGAACCAGAAGCTGATCTGGTGATTCCATAAACTTCTGTGTCTGAGATTTTGTGTGAGGTCCTAAGGTGCTTACCTTGACGGGGACGGAGAAGTTATTGTCCTATGTTCAATGATTCTTGCATCTTCTTCAATAAATGTCTCTATTCTCCATATTACGTGACTGGATACTTTCCGGGCAGACCTCATATGTGCGGCTGCAGGGCGGAGGATGCCTATTATAGCTACTCATATTTAGCATAGTACATGTGAGAGCTTCTTGGTGGGATAGTGCACATGGGTTTGAACTAGGATCTGAACACGCCCCCAGCTCACCCTTATTCAAGAAGAGCTGCAATGTTTTGAAAGATGATAAAAAATGTTGCTAAGGTAAGTAGCTAAATTTCTATAGGAGGTTTGATAGTTCTGACTCAAATTCAGCTTGGGTTTTGTTTTTGTGGTATATTGTAAAATAAAGCCCTTCGGATCAATTCGTTTTTTAGGAGTGGAAGTCTTATTGTGGACCATGTGTTGATCATAGAATTGGACTACGCCGGCAGTGATTCTTTGACTGAACAATATGAAAAAGTTATTGAAAAACTAAAAGAAGACCTGGAGGCTCAACAGAATGAAAGCTGCACCACAGACAGTAAGTAATAATTTTTGTCTTCATAAGGAAAAGGGGCATTTGGAAATGCAGATGACTACATTCTAGGAGTCAGAGTGATAGCCATAGAGAAATTAAAAAATAAATAAAAATAAAACATTTACTGTGTATATTACTATTAAATTCCTCACTTAAGACCGTCCTAGCATCAGGCTGCAGGTCCTCATCAGGGCAGTGCATGGAAACAATGACTTCTATTGAGTTGGGCTTGGGCTGTTGCTAAGATTGTGAAAAGCCTGGGGATTTTCCAGCACAGCTGTCACAGGCCATAGAGACAGTTCTTGAGCCATTTGCAGACAGTATAAATTGATGTAGCACCCTCCTAGACAGCCTGCTGGATGATAGGCAAATGTTTTTTTTTTTTTTTTACTCCTCTGTAATCATTGGAGCAGCTGTTGATTTTTAAGGTGGGGAGAGTCAAATGCACAGCTTGAATATTTATTGTGCTGCAGCCAATCCCTGTGGAGGTGTTCCCAATAGGTGACTAGGGAAAACATAAATAGTGGGGGGTCTGGAGCAGGCATCTTCTTGTCCTGCTAGAGAATCTCCACAACCTAAGGGGCTGCTGTCCCTTTATGGCAATTCTGCTAGAGTTTTGCTGATGTCCATCGAATTCTCAGCTATAGTAGAGCTGTGGGGGCTATTCCTAAGTATCTTTGGAGCTAACTAAGTACCTTCACCTAAGGATCTGGTTTGGGGAACTCAATGAAGAGTGCTGGGTGGAAGCTGAAAAGTGTATAGCTGTCCTGTGGCATTGTGAGTGTCAACCCCTCCTTTACTGAACAGTGTCCAGTGGAAGGTAAGGAACTGAGCAAGTGTTCCCTGACATAGGGATGTTTGACAGAAACGAAGGAGTGTTAAGCTGTCTTGTTTTAGTAGACATTGCAGAGGCCATTTCTTATTAACCCCCTTAGCGGTAATCCCGAGTCTGGCTCGGGTTGGGATTTTGCTAACAGGAGTGGTAACCCCGAGCCAGACTCGGGATCGCATCGCTGGATGCAGGGAGGACACAGGGAGAGTTACTTACCTTGTCCCCTGGATCCAGCGATGTCCTCCGCGCTGTGCGATCGAGTTGTCCTCCGCTCGATTCACAGTGCCGAATGCCGCCGAGCTCCGTTCCCTGCGATGGGAGCGGAGAACGGCGGCAAATTCAAAAAAGTAAAAAGACACAAAACACACACAGCACTGTAATCTTACAGATTACAGTACTGTATTAAAAATTACACACCCCCTTTGTCGCTAGTGGTCTGTGAATTGCCCTGCATGCACTTTTATATTATAAATACTGTTTTTTCTGCCTGAATTTGGAGACTGTCCATAGCAACCAAAAAGTGTCCCTTTTTCAGTGTTTTAGGATTTGATTACATTATTGAATAATTTGTATTATTATTTATTATATTAAAAAACTTTATCATACCCAGGATGTCTGCTAGACTCTGGTTTGAACAGATTTAAGAGAGTTATTCCTAAGAATTACAGGACTACAATATAAAACACCAAATTTCCATGCAAAATAATTGGACAGATTTCAGCACCTAAAACCAGACTGAATCATACCGCCAGGGAGGTTAAGACAGCTCTTAGCCCTTGTACACACAGTCGGACAGTCCGACGGAAAACGTCCGACCGTGTTGTCGGATAATCCGACCATGTGTGGGCTCCGTCGGACTGTTTCTGTCGGAATATCCGTCCGACAAAGTTTTAGAGCTGGGCTATAAAATTGTCCAACAACATGATCCGATCGGATTTTCTCCGATCGTTTGTAGAGAATTCCGATCGGACAAAGGGCCACGCAGGCTCAGATCAAATTCCTAGACCAAAGCTATTGGCTACTAGCCGTAACTAAATAATGTCATCACGTTCTGAACGATCGGATTTTCCGACAACTTTGTCCGGCCATGTGTATGCAACACCAGTTTCGGACAAAATCCATCGGATTTGGTTGTCGGAATGTCCGACCATGTGTACAAGGGCTTACAGGGTCTCAGTTCTGGTCAATTCTCTTAGTTCCTGGCATAAAGATTGTTCAGAGAAGCCCAGTCTTGTACAGAGTGTCATCCTGTTACTATTCAGTGAGTCTTCTATATCCCATACCATCCCATTGTACAAGCAGAAAGTCATAAAAAAAAGTTAAACCCTAGACCAGCTTGGGATCCTTCAGAGGTTGCTTGAGGTTCTTTGAGCAATGAGCAATTTCTACCTCTCAAATAAGTTCCCGCTGACACCATTGATCTTATATTAGCTATCTGTAAGGGGGTAACTCCTCCCAATGACTACAAATGTAAGGAGCATTCTTCCCGCTGACCATCACACTAATGTACTGTGAGCTGTAAAAAATAACGCTTCAGAATGCATGCATCTAGAGTGCTGTTTTTGGATCTTAGGGCAGTACCACTACAAGTACAGAAATGAGCCCTCTTGGGAAACGTCCTCTCCAGAATTTAGGATTCACATCTGGGGAAATGCTGGCTAACCACACAGGGGTTTTATACCATCAAGAGAGAAATTTATAGCGTGTCTCCTGGGTCCTGGGGCTAATTGAGAAAATATGGATAAAGTTTAGCAATTTTCTGCAATTGAGTTGGCGTAAACTTATACCCTATTTCTTACTCCACCTCAAAGTAGTAGATTTTTTCCTAAGGACTTGATCCGAAACTTGTGTTGCATTCACACGGTCGCACAAAGTTGTCGGAAAATCCGATCGTTCTGAACGAGGTGACGTCAAACACGTACGTCGGGACTATAAATGGGCCAGTAGTCAATAGCTTTCTTCTCTTAGTTTATTCTGAGCATGCATGGAACTTTGTCTGTCGGAATCTGACAGAAAAAGTCCGATAGAGCCCACACACAATTGGATTTTCCGACAACATAATCCGATCTGACCTTTTCCATCAGAATTTCCGACCGTGTGTACAGGGCATAAGAATGGGATAAATGTGGCTAAAAAATAAAATATGATGAGGTGAGGTATCAATAATAAATGAAATGAATTCATCTAACTAATTTACCTTCTATTCTAGGTGGTCCATTCTGTTTTAGTGATTTCAACTATACACCCAGAGATGATATACCTAAAAAAGAGGGTAAGTTTGAATTTTCTGATACTGGGAATACATGCATTTCGTCAAATTTAATTTAAAAGCAAAATTGATGACTTTGTGCGTGCCAAAATGACTCCCTTATTTTGCTGCACAGCACCATAAACTATTTTGTTTAACATATACAAAAATAAAAAAATAAAATAATAACTGTGTTATTTTTTTTTTTTTTTTTTTTTTTTTTTAAAGGATACGTTTTATTGTGACGCATTTTTTTTTTTTAATTTCAATATATTTTTATTAAGCAAGAAGTATGTAGCATACAAGGTAAGGAATTATACTTGACAATGAGTCGTTGACAATAGATAATACAATACTAATATAATCAGAATACATACATAACAAAGGGAATACAAACTGGTGGAGAAAGGGTAGGTCTATAACAGTACAAAGACTGAAATATAAGGGGAACGGTCCCTCGTTCCCGGCACCCCATATGGGATCACACTGTGCCCAAGAGCGAGGATCCGCTACCTCGATCAAAGTTTCGATGTGAACGATCAATGTGCAATACAAACATTTTCCTTGAACGTTGCTTCAGTAATCTTTACTAACTGTAAGTATAAAATAGATTCAACCAAGGATTATCCAGAACAGTAATAGTAATAGTAACTTAGGAAATAACTCGAGGTAACCTGTTGGCAGTAATCAATAGTAATGAGTAGATTACATAGTGGGGAGGAAAGGAAGAGAAAGAGAAAAGAGAAGAAAGGAAGAAAAAAAAAAAAAAAAACGAGAGGGGGGGAGGAGGGAATGTACAGGTAAGCAAGGATCTGAGTAAGATGAGCCTCTCAGTGAAGTAAAGGCTTGGTTCTGTTATACCATTCTAGCCAGACTGTCCATCTGTGTGTCAGTTTAGATAAGGAACCTTCTGCCGATGCATACATGCATTCATACATGCCGTGTATATGTGTTAGTTTGATGACTTCTGTGTGAGATAAATGTTCAGGGGATTTCCAGTTACGTACAATGATCAGTCTTGCTGCCAGGCATATATGAGTGATTATGGTTTGAAGGTTACGTGGGTATTTATCAATTCCTATGTTAAGGAGTGCCAATTCAGGAGTTGGGGGGGAGGCGATGTGTGTGATATCTGATATGAGGTGGAAAGTGTTTGTCCAGAATTGAGTCAATTTAGGGCATTCCCACAAGATGTGATATAAGGTACCTAGGGAACCGCAGAGTCTCCAGCAGTTAGGATCGGTGGAAGGACTAAATCTGTGAATTTGTGTAGGGGTGAGGTACCACCGAAGATTACATTTGAGGGAGAGATCCCAAAGGTTAGCTGATTTAGTCGCTATGAAGGTAGCGCGTAGAGCGTGGTGCCATTGTTGTGTATGTGGAGTTTAGATCTTTTTCCCAATTTAGCATAGGGGGTAGTTTCTCAAAGCTATTTTTATCATCTAGAAGAGCATAAAAGAGAGAGATACCTTTGGTCGATGTGGATTGTTTTGATAGGTAGTGCCAAGCCACTGTCGGTAGGGTACGTCGGAGAGAGGGAGTATTCAGGAGGCAATGTGATATTTGGACATATTTGAAATAGTCCGTGGTTGGCAATGAGAATTTTTCTTGTAAGGAGGTGAATGGGAGTAAATATCCGTTATCAGTGTCGTATAAGTCTGAGATGTGGGATATACCTTTGTCCCGCCAAGTGGAGGTCTGTAAATCCGCTATCAGTAAGTGTAGCGTCTCTATGGGGAGAGGAATTTCGCAGGTAGGGGCTGTGGTAGGTAAGTGATCGAATAGATAATTAAATGCTGCCAAGGATGCCTTAATGGTTGGGGATAGACGGTGATCTGTCTTCCTAATTTTAGGTGCGGATAAAACCCAATTTCCTAAGTGTTTGCCCAGGATTTGAGAAGCTTCCATATTGCTCCAGTGATTATTTGGGTCAGAGATGAACCAAGCTTTAAGTTGAGCTAAAATTGCTGTGTAATAGTAATGTTTAATATCTATGTAACCCATGCCCCCTATCCTTCTGTGTTTTGTAAGAAGATGTCGTGCTATTCGAGGTTTTTTATCTTGCCAGACATATTAACGGAGCAAGGATTGTATTTGTGTGAAAAAGGAGGATGGTAGAGGTATGGGTAGAGCTCGGAATAAATAAAGTAGTTGGGGGAGTTGGAGCATCTTAAATGCTGCGAGTCTGCCTGATGCGGAGAGGGTGAGCTTAGAAATATTGGCAAGGTCTGCGGGAAGTTTAGTTAAGAATGGAACAAAATTCGCTTTATATAAGGCAGTAGGGTTGGACGTAAGGGCAGTGCCCAGATAGGTGAGGGAGTTTGATGACCATGCATATTGATATTTGTTGCGCAAGTGTTGTTGGATTGGTTGAGGCAAGGCTAAAGGTAATATGAAAGACTTTGTCACGTTCACCTTATAATACGATACACAACTAAAATCATCCAGTAAGCTTTGCACAGAAGCCAGGGAAGAAGAGGGATTAGTCAACGTGAAGATCACGTCATCAGCAAAGAGGCTAATCTTGTGTTCTTTATCGGCAATTGGAACTCCCGATATAAGTGTGTGGGATCGCACTTTAGCCGCGAGGGGTTCAATTAACAGATCGAAGATTAGTGGCGAAAGGGGGCATCCTTGACGGGTGCCATTGGATATGTTAAACTCAGTGGATAACATGAATGAGCAATAAACTTGTGCTGAGGGGGTAGAATACAAGGCCAAAATAGCCATTAATATATGACCCTGGAAACCAAATTTTTCCAATGCTTGTTTTAGGTATTGCCAGTGGACCCGATCGAATGCCTTCTCTGCATCCAAGGATAGAAGCAGAGAAGGCATCCGATGGGCCACCGCATGATGGATTATGTTGACCATACGTCGGGTTGCGTCAGACGTTTGGCGGCCTTTAATAAATCCTGACTGGTCAGGGTGTATCAGTTGTGGCATAATATCATTCAATCTATTAGCTATTACTTTAGCAAAGAGTTTTACATCATGGTTTAGTAGGGATATAGGACGAAAATTTTGTGTGGAGGTGGGTTCCTTCCCTGGCTTCGGAATTGTTATGATTAAAGCTTTCAACATTTCATGTGGAAGAGAGGCCGAGGAGGCAGCCGAATTAAACACTGGAGTAATATGTTTGGTGAGAATATGGTGAAATTGTTTAAAATATTCACCCACAAAGCCATCAGGCCCGGGTGCTTTGTTGTTAGGTAAGGATTGGATGGCATGAGTAATTTCTGCTACCGTGAAGGGTGCATTTAGTTCAGTTAGTTGGGAGGGAGATAGGCTAGGCAAACAAGTTGTATCTAAAAATGCTTTGATTTGTAGGGATGTTGGTTGGTCTTGGTTATCTTTCAAGTTATAGAGAGCACTATAATAGGTGCTAAAGGCGTTTGCGATGGCTTGTGGATCAGTCAGTTTGACACTGGTATGTGGGTGATGGACGTAAGGAATACGGAACTTAGTGGAGTATCCCTTAATTTGATGGGAGAGCAGTTTGCCTGGCTTATTACTTTCCGCATAAAATCTCATTTTTAATCGTTTTTGGTGTTTGTCATGGGTTTCAATCAATAAGGCCCTGAGTTCTAATCTGAGGGCAATGAGTTTAGCCTTAAGTGCTTGTGTGGGAGTGTGCTTGTTAAGGAGATCAGTAGTTTGGATGTTTGTCAATAAGGTGTTCATTCGCTGCCTCCTTTGCCTCTTATCTCTAGCCCCTAGTTGAATAAAAAGACCGCGCATATATGCTTTATGCACTAACCAAAGAATATGAGGGTCAGTCACTGAGCCAGTGTTATTTTCAAAGAATGACATTAGATTGTCCTGTAGAACCTGTGCATGTTGTGGGGATTGCAGTATCCTGGTGTTCAATCTCCATAAATAAGTTGGATTACATTTAGTGGTATCCTCAATGGTCAAGCTTACAGGGGAGTGGTCAGACCAGGTGGTCAGATGTATATTTGAAGCAGATATTTTCTGCAGAGTCCATTCATCTGTGAGAAAAAGGTCTATACGGGAATATGAATTGTGACAAGGAGAGAAAAATGTGAAGTCTTTTTCGTCTGCGTGGATGCATCGCCATCCATGCATTAGTTCAGGACGTTTCCTTGTGGTGTGAGATGATGCATCTAGGATAGGATCAGGGGTGCAGTTGAAGTCACCACACCATACAATAGCGTCATGTTGAATTTCCTTAACTTTTTTATGTAACTTTCATAGGAAACGAGATTGATGTGTATTGGGGACATATACATTGACTATAGTGTAAGGGGCATCATTAATATAACATTTCAGAATAATATACCGTCCTCCTGAGTCAAGAAAACATTGGTCTTGTCGGAAAGTCAAGGAGTTGTTAATGGCTATGAGCACTCCCTTTTTTTTTTGATCCGCATTGGCTGTGTAGATGGTAGCAAAGTTTCTGTTGGTGCAGGAGGGGGGGTTACTGGCTAGGAAGTGTGTCTCTTGTGCACATAATATGTCGCATTTGGTTTGTTTAGCTAGAGCCCATAAGGAGGCTCTTTTGGCGGGATGGTTCAGACCCTTAGCATTAATTGTAACAATGGTTATTGTCATGGTGTGAGCTTGAGGGATAGCTGTTGTAACTGAAAGTAGGAATACCGTCGCTTACTTCAGAGATGAGGACGATGTCCGCTTCGTGCGCAAGAAACTGGTCAATATATGTCGTTGAGGAGAGATCGTCTATCAATCTGCGTGTGCGGTTCCGAGAAGGGTTGCAGAGGTAGTCCTTAGGATGAGAAACCAGCAGTGGAACTTGAATACCTGTAGGGGATGAGGGAGAAGAAAAGCAAACAAAAAAGAGAGAAACAAAGAAAAAAATAGGGAACGAGACTGAGGAGCTCCCCAGGGGTTGGTTATTAGAGCAACAGGGAGAGAGTGATACTTGGGGTATAAAAAGGTGAGATTAGAACAAAAAACAGTTCTCAGGGTACTGGAACGACACTCCGGTGTCCGGAAGAAAAAAAAAAGACCCTGGAGGGGGGTAACAGTCTAATACGACCGAGTGTGATCAGGAGTCACATCCAATCGGCCCTAATAAGATATGGTACCGCAGCCAATTAATGAGGCAGTGCGCTCCTATTTCCTCTCTGTGGAAGAGGATGGGTTATTATGGAACCCGTGTTGCTTTGATCCATTGAAACCAGATCAGTATTGGATGGGATAATGGCCCACGCTCGCAACATATGCAGCCCTTGTTCGACTGAGGAGACCACATGCTTTGATCCAGCATGATTGATGGATATTTTGGCAGGAGCAATCCATTGGTATTGGATTTGGTTTTAGTAATGTTGTTCAGTTGCCTACGTCTGCTCAGGGTGTGCTGGGAGAGGTCGGCGAAGATTTGGAGGTGAGTATAAGGTTCAGGTAACGTTGGCATAGCCCTCACTTTCTGCATAAATTGCTCCTTAATATGAAAAAAGTGCACTCTGAGAATGACATCTCTGGGAGTGGTATCAGGCAAAAAAGCAGGTTTTGGTAATCTATGAATACGGTCCACAAGCAGTTCCATATTTTTAGCTTCTGGGAGTACCGATTTGATTAGGCCTTTCGCAAAGGCAGGAAGTTCAGTATTTTGTACTGATTCCGGGACCCCACGGATTTTAAAATTATTGCGGCGGGCTCTGTCCTCCAAATTTGCCAGTTTATCAGTTAACCATTTTGTTTCCTGGGCCTGTGCTTCTTGTGAATCAATTATGTCGTTTATGGTGGCAGTCATGGCGTCAGCATTAGATTCTATATGGGTGACTCTGTTATCCAATATTGCCAGATTATTGCCAAAACCCTGCAGGACCGACATTATGTCTGACTGTAAGGAGCTGCGGAGGGACATAAGCATTTCCTTGAGGGTAGTGTCCATAACAGCCTGGCCTACTGTGGGAAAGGAAGCAATGGCATCCGTTTGAGGGCTCTGTAATGGTAGGCCATAGGACAGCCCTGTTCTATTGTCTCCTTTCTGGTTTGTTTCTGAGGCATCCATCCTCATTTTACTTTTAGCAGGGCTGTGTGAGGAAGGAGACCCGGGAGGAGAACGTAAATCATTCCCTGATGCTCAGGGACTTACCCGCGTGTCGTTTGTATCAGAGCGGTCGTTTCTCCCTTGAAGACGACTGGGATGTTCCGCTGTGGTAACATGTTCACCCGCCGCGGCGCCATCTTGGCCTCGCCGCGCAGACGGCTGATACATAAAGGCCGTCAGTTTGCGGGGAAGCCTGGTCTCCTTTCGTTTCAACGACATACAGCGGGTGTTCGCACTGCCGAACGAAGTAGTTAAAAAGGCTGGGGTCCGCTCGTAGCCGCTGTAAGTCGCCATTTCAGTCACGCGCCGGCCACGCCCCCAATAACTGTGTTATTAATGTTTCAAGTTGCTATTTGGTATTTTTTTCCTATTGTTTAACCACTTTCAGACCGGACCATTTTGCTGGCTTAAGACCAGACCACTTTTTGCGATTCGGCACTTTAACTGACAATTGCGTGGTCATGCGACGTGGCTCCCAAACAAAATTGATGTATTTTTTTCCCCACAAATAGAGCTTTCTTTTGGTGGTATTTGATTGCCTCTATAAAGGAAAACTAGTGCGCTTCACCTAATAATTCATAGGAAGACTAAATGAATACAAAATATTAAATATTGAATGAGTACAAATTACTATGCACAGGAAGCAGCCAGCATAAAAACAGTGATCTCAGCACCGAAAGTGAGTAAAGTAAATATAAATAAAAATGCGGCGCTACCTAAAAGTGTTTATATATATACAATGAGTAATATTACCAAAATAGAAAATAAAAATAAAAATATAGTGCAAATAAAATACTATCCACTACATGATAAATACAGCATATATAGTGCAAAAAAGAATTATATCTGCATAAATATTCCAAATGCAAAAGAACGTACAAAAAATATATATAAAAGTGCAAGTACGTGAAAAAATCAATCCAGTGATTAAATATAAATATTCAATATAAACAAGTGATTGTCCATAAATAAAACGTGCACTGATGACTGATAAACTTGCAAAAATAAAGTTCATGCAGAAAGTGTAGAAATCATTTCCCAAAAGTGACAATCCACTGCAAACTTCAGTGCTTAAAGAGTGCACCACCTATTTCCCCCAGCCTCTCACCTCCAATAACTGGTAAATAGGCACTGTGTGTAATTAAAGTAGCTGCTGGCTCCTTATTCATTCAGTCACACTGCTCCACCGCTGTCAGTATCTCACTGTATGGCTATGTAGTACATGCCCTCCCAATAACTCCAGGATGTCCAACCGGTATAAGATGGAAGAAGACAGAGGGGCTTTCATGTGTAGTAATTAGCTAATTTATTTTATTAAAAGATAAAATCCACACTTACATAGACATAAACAGCAGAGTGTGCAGCAGACGCGGACTTCCGGTTTCGGCCGTAACCGGAAGTGATAGGTCCGACACCAAATTCCTTCCCTGACGCGTTGCGTTACAGCACGTAACTTTTTCAAAGGGTTTTTATTTTTTGTGCTATAAACGAAAATAGAGCGACAATTTTGAAAAAACACATTATTTTTTACTTTTTGTTATAATAAATATCCCACAAAAATATATAAAAAAACTTTTTTTTTCCCTCAGTTTAGGCCGATACGTATTCTTCTACATATTTTTGGTAAAAAAATCGCAATACGCGATTATTGATTGGTTTGCACAAAAGTTATAGCATTTACAAAATAGGGGATATTTTTATGGCATTTTTATTAATATTTTTTTTTTTTTTAGTAATGTCGGCAATCAGCAATTTTTATTGTGACTGCAACATTATGGCGGACACATCGGACATTTTTGACACATTTTTGGGACCATTGTCATTTATACAGCAATCAATGCTATACAAATGCATTGATTCCTGTGTAAATGACACTGGCAGTGAAGGGGTTAACCAGGGGGTGGCAGTGTAGGGGTTAAGCATTCCTAGGGGTGTGTTACTAACTGTGGGGGGCTGGGTTTTGTGTTAATGAACACTGATCTCTGCTCCAATCACATGGAGCAGAGATCAGCATCACTAGTTGCTAGGCAGAACGGGAAGATGCTGTTTACAATGGCATCTCCCCATTTATCCACCCCGTGAGACGATCGCGGGTATCTCCACGGCGATCAAGTCTGCGGGACCCGCGACCAGACTCACGGGGGTCCCGCGAGCATGCCACCGGCGGTGTGCACACAATGGCAGGGCGGCATTTAAAAATGGATGTACCTGTATGTCAATATGCCTGCCCGTGCCAGTCTGCCGACATACATCGGCGTGCGCCGGTCGGGAACTGGTTAAAAACCTCAAATAAAAATAAATAAAAAAACAACAAATAAATATAAAAGCTCAAGGTAAAAGATGTAGAATCATATTTACTTTTATTTTAGTTATGCATTTTCCTTTTTTATTTCAAACATTTCATGCACAGCCATAATCACTGATCATGCATGATATAGTTTAAAAATCTGGAAAAGTAAACAGCCACAAAATTGAAGACATGTATGCCCTTTCCTTTGTTTTATGTTGATGTGTTTTGATCAACTATAGCATGTCACTATGCAATGCATAGAAAATAATTATTGCGCAGGTAGGAAAAAAAAAACTGCTGCTGGCAACAACACAATAGGACATCTTACGGAATGGCAGAATAAAAATGAAAATTTGCCACGCAAAGCATTTCATTAAATATGGTGAAAAGAAATCCATAATGTGAAGGAGTTCATGCTATTCTTCATAGTGACAAAAATAATAATTCAAAGTCTGAAATTCCCCTAGTATGAATCCAAATTGAGTGAATGAGGTGAATAAAAGTGCCGATCAACCAAGTGCACCTCCACCGTTTACACACACAAATCCACGTTCCTGCTCTGTAACCAGGGCTGGATTAACGTAGGGGCTATTGGAGCTGCAGCTCCAGGTCCCTACCATAATATAGGCCCAGACACCCAGAAAGGACAATCTGCTCATGGAAAGCAATGGGCCAACGGGAAGAGATCTCCCCTGACGGCCCTGCATTCCACATGCACTGCCTGGGCAAGGTGGTGGAATTGATAATGGACACTGCATGAGCAGTCCCAACAGAAGCCTGGACTCTTACAGAAGTTGGCAAATCAAATGCCAGGCTTCCCTAGTGTTATGCCTGTGCGGATGCACCCTTTTGAGTTTGGGTGCATGCCAGCACAGGCTCTTGGAAAGCAGGAGGGTGCGCAGTAAAAGGTCCACCAAAATTCTCAGCACCAAGCACATGATGCTCTTAACCCGGCCCTGTTTGTAACAAGTGATCGCGAGTGCCCGGCGTACATCGACGGCAGGTACGCGCATTGGCTCCTCAGTAACGCGACGGGCGTGCGCTGTCCTCCCGCAGCGCACACCCCCTAAACCATCAGAAAGCCTTGGATGTCCTATGACGCCCGCCCAGGATGGGAGATCCCATCTGAGGACGTCATATGACAATCGGCGGGTAGGGAAGTGGTTAAAGCAGAACTCCAGCTTTGTTAACTTATTAGACATTTGTATCACTTGTATTGTTGCACTGTATGTTATTTTTTATTTTTTTCATTTATGTGTAGATCGTTTTATTAGCACTGTAAAAGCACTTTCTCTTTATGAGCCTTTCTCAATAAGTTCTGTTTGCCTCAGAATTAGCTTTTACCAATAAAAATGCAAAAGCAGGTTAATGCAGATTAGAAATAGGTCACAAGCAAGCCAAAAGGAGCTCAGCTGCAGGTAAAATGCATCTGTCAATGAACAGTGAATGCTCTCAGAAGCATCTGAACCTGATGTCAAATGCAAGCAGAATCCCCCTAAAGCAAGCTGCTAGGGATGAGCCGAACACCCCCCGGTTCGGTTCGCACCAGAACCTGCGAACGGACCGAAAGTTCGCACGAACGTTAGAACCCTATTAATTACAATGGACGCAAATGTTCGAAATCGAAAAAGTGCTAATTATAACGGCCAATATGCATGTTATTGTCCTAAAAAGGGTTTGGGGACCTGGGACCTGCCACAGGGGACATGTATCAATGCAAAAATAAGTTTTTTCTTGAGCAGTCATTTTAATGATGCATAAAGTGAACAAAAAAAGTGAAATATTACTTTAAATATCATACCTGGGGGATATCTAAAGTATGCCTGTGAAGTGGCATGTGTTTCCCATGTTTAGAACAGTCCCTGCACAAAATGACATTTGTAAAGGAAAAATAGCTATTTAAAACTGCTTGCGGCTATTAAAGCATTAAGTAATTATTAAGTAATGTCTTGTCCTGGCAATATGGAGGAAAATCTTTGAGAAAAATGGCATGGCTACCCCATCACCCCCCAACCTCAGCCCATTACCAGCCCCTTTGGGTCTTGTATGGATATTAAGGGGAACCCCGCACCCAAAATATGTTATGTTAATGTTAGGCAGATGCCTGTGTTGCACAAATGAACTACACAACACCAGCAACGAGGGGGCAGATTCAGGTGTATGCTGTGCAGGAGGCACACTACACTGACTGAATATTAGGCAGATGCCTGTGTTGCACCAATCAACTACACAACACCAGCAATGGGGGGGGGGGGGGGTAGAATCAGGTGTATGCTGTGCAGGAGGCACACTACACCCACTGTAACAGTACTAGGTTAGGAAGCAAAGCAAGGCAAAGCTGACACTGTCCCTGCCTATCCTGCGCTCTCCCTGAACACTACACTCATTGTAACAGTGCTATCTAAAGAAGTAAAGCACAGCTGACACTGTCCCTGCCTATCCTTCTCTCTATGAACGCCACAACACACTACACAAGGCCGCCGCGCTGGCGGCCTTATATAGCGTGGGGCATGTACTAAACCCCCTGAGCTATAATTGGCCTGTGGCCAATTATGCCTCTCCTCGCTGCCGGCGCTGTGATTGGCCAAGCATGCGGGGTCACAGAGCATGCTTGGCCAATCATCAGCCAGCAATGCACTGTGACTGGCGCAGTGCATTGTGGGCCGTTCGTATCACACAAATTTGATCCGAACGGCCCACAAAGTTCTGTTTTCGCCGAACGGACGAACGGCTGAATGGACGATGTTCGATTAGAACATGGGTTTGAATCGAACACCGGGCTCATCCCTACAAGCTGCATTTGCCCATTGACATGAGTCCAAAATCCATTGTCACAGGCCCTATCTGTATTGTTCTGGGTCTGTGCAGGGCAGCTGATAAGGCAATGCAGCCAGCCCTCCTGTACTAGGCCTAGTACTGTACTAGGCATCAGTTCAAAAGGGGGGCGCAGGCACAGTGCCGGCTGTACTGCCTTATTGCTGACACTTGTGACTTTTGTGCATCCCCCTGCAGCTCTTCCTCCTTCTCCTCCTCTCTTTCCCACCAGCTGTGCTGCAGGGGGTTGGTTTTATTATCTGTGCCCTCGTCCACCTGCTGTTGGGCCCCTCTCCCCTGCAGCGCTGTGGGCTTCCCTCCTCTTCCTGCAGCTGCTGAGGGCACAGAGAAGGATTGTTTCAGGATAGAAAGCAGGGGGCCAGTAAATATGTAATTTACTAGCCCCTCCCCTTCCTGAATGAACACAGTGAACAATTGGTACCGATCACTCACTGTGTATATTCATCACTGAAGCATAGTAAACTGTGTTTCCTATGTTTCAGTTTGTGAATGAGTGGGAAGCCTCAGAGCGCATCTATTCATTAACTGTCCATAGTAGCTCAGGCTGCTCAGGCTCAGACCGATTAATCTATGTCCTCATTCCCTTTCTCAAAAAAGAACAAACATTTGGGACTTTAAATGAGGCATATACTGTATAATAAAGGTGACTCCATCCCTAATTGTCAGTGTGACAGTGGGGTCACTTTGGACACAGGGTGAATAAAAGAAACCCCCGATATGGTCTGTGATAGCCATATTCAAGGCTGTATAATACATTGTATATAAATTGGATGTATACTGTATGTGGGGGTTAAGTGTCATTGCTGTGAGGAATTAAGTTGTTTTGCATTTCTATTGTTCATTTAAGTCTATCCTTGTGTGTATTGTAAAGTGCCAGACAGACTGGCTGCTAACCCTTTGTGAAAAGATGTGTATTGGGTGGGATCGTTTTTAAGCCTAGCAGACGTCTTGGGATGTGTGGGTGGAGCTGGGCTCTTGTTCATGTTAAAGCATGTGCCTTGAATTGTGTATAAAGTTACAATGTTGGTTTTTAATAAATTCATTCCTACTACAGAAGGGACAGAGTGCGTCTCGTCTTTTTGCCAGAGGGGTCGGCTTCTATAGGAAAGGGTCGTTTAGCTGTGGATATTGGTAGCGAGTGGATGTGTGTCCAGAAGAGGGAACATCGTAAACTGCGTTAACCCCCTTTATATTAGGGGAGCCGTTACAGTCAGAAACCATGAATCAGACTGAAACAGAAGTACAGCTAAATCTCACTTGTTTAGTAATAACAAAAAGAGGGTAAACAGAGTAAACAAAGTCAAAACATGGCCAGAGTTCAGGAACCAGAATGGATAGTAAGACAAACCAAAACGTCAGGGAGCCAGAAATGAGCGTAGTAGAACAGCAAGCAGGATCTGGAGCCAGAAGGTATGTCTTTAACAGAAACACAGAAGAGCGTCTCTAGACATGTGACCAAGGTGAAGGCTGAGATCATCTGGGCTGGACGGCTTATGTAGGCAGGACTGGTGAGCAGGATATCAGCAACAGGTGAGTCACTGTGGAGAGAAATGGGATCTGGCAACTAGCCGACAGCTGAGCCCAGCCCTGACACTAATTCATTTAAAAGAAAGGAAGGCTTGGGACTTTGAGTGAGATGTGTGATAGTAGTAGGTAAATTCTAATATAAATGAACATAATATACAGTGGAACCTTGGTTTACGAGTAACTTGGTTAACAAGCGTTTTGAAAGAAGAACACTTTTATTTTTTTATTCTGACTTGGTTTGCGAGTGTTGTCTTGCAAAACTAGCAGAATTCAAGCTAATGGGGTGTGCAGTATGGCATTTGGCCAGAGGTGCGGGGGCAGTGGTGACACTCGGAATGGTTTAGAGCCATTTGGAAATACTCAGAAACGCTCAGATATACTCCATTCCCAAATGTTTCAAGCCTTTCTGAGTTGAGCCGAGCTGTCCCAGAGTATTTATGACTCTCTCTGGCACCCTCCCACCTCTGACCACATATGGTATTGCATGCAAAAGAAGTCAATGCGAATTGAATTATCTTCGTTTCCATTGACTTCTATGGGGAAACTCGCTTTGATATGAGAGTCCTTTGGATAACAAGCATTCTCCTGGAATGGATTATGCTCGTAATCCAAGGTACCATTTTGAGTGATTCTTTAATGTGCAGCTCAAAGTAATGTCTTTTGATCTGCAAAAAATGACAGTTCTGGCAACTTTGGAAGTTAAAAAAAAACAAAAAAAAAACGTTTTTACCAATGCAAAGTTTATTTCAGTCCAGTGGTGTAGATAAAGAGTGGTGATCCAAACGTACCCAGGTTTGGTTCAGCGAATTTATTAAAATTTCGATACTGCGCCCTAAGAAAATCAATGGGAGCCAAACGTTTGTTTTCAGTAATGGCTATTTTCTAAGCAAAAAATCCAGGGATTGAAAAGAAAGGGTCGAGCACTGATCTGGGAGACATGTACGTGGAATTACAAACATTACCATTACATTAACATTACCTTATATTATATTACATGTTCAGACTGTTGGAGTCAGGGACACTATATTCTGGCATCATGTAAATTGCATGCCTATTTGTTTACTTTACTTTTGCATAATTACTTGGCTTACATACAGTGGCAGTAAGCCAATATGATTGTTTTTTGACCTATAAGAATTTTTTTAATAGCTAATTTTTCGCAAAAGATTTGTTGTGTAGAAGTGTTAATTCAGCATTGGAAACAGAAGAGGCAATACAGCCAAAAGAGATTGCTATATAGCCGAAATACGGCTACAGAGCCGTTGGCTTATTCTGGGAGGGCGTCCATGGACCCCTGGGGCAGATGGGCAGATGTTTACCATGTGATCTCTCTGTCAAATGACGGCGCAATCACTTGTAAACAAACCGGTGTCATGACGTGACGCCGGTTTGTTTACAAGTGATTGCGCCGTCATTTGATGGAGCGATCACATGGTAAACATCCACTATCCACCTCTATCCACCGCTATCCTCCCCTCGCTCTGTCCTGATCAATACAGAGCAAGGGGAGAGGGGGAGAGATGGCAGCAGTGCTGTGGGCTGGATGTGT
Source organism: Lithobates pipiens (assembly GCF_037356315.1). Classification (NCBI taxonomy): domain Eukaryota; kingdom Metazoa; phylum Chordata; class Amphibia; order Anura; family Ranidae; genus Lithobates; species Lithobates pipiens. The sequence continues at coordinate 265,095 of NW_027507921.1, forward strand.
AGTGCCCACAGTGCTGCTCAGTGACAATAATCTGCAGTACTCTGCCCATACTCTGCAACACTGTGCAATACTCTGCCAATAATCTGCAACACCATGCAATACTCTGCAATACTCTGCAATAAACTGCCAATACTCTGCCAATACTTGCCAATACTCGCCAATACTCTGCCAATACTCGCCAATACTTTGCCAATACTCTGCAATAAATTTTAAAAGAAACAAATATTTTTTTTTTTTTTTTACCAAATTTTCTGTCTTTTTTGATTAACTAGATGCCGACCGCCGGGCGTCAAATGACGACCAGGCGGCGCACCTATTGTGGCGGGAGGCCGTCATATGATGGCCTCCCGTTTAAACAGGGAATGCGCGCGATCGTGCGCGTGCATCCCTGTTTCTTCGGTGGCGGTGTGTCATGGAGACACCGCTCGCCACCGAAGGGGGTGAACAGCCATTCGTTATGGCTGTTTACCACGTGATCGGCCGTGATAAAGTCACGGCCGATCACAGATGGTCACACCCCGAACGTGCACGGCGCATGCGCGTGATCGCGAGCACGCTGCGCGTGCACGTCGGTGGTGGCGTGTTCCCCGGGAACACTGCTCATCACCGACGCTGGTAAACAGCCATTGGCCGGCTGTTTACCCACATGGTCGGCTGTGATCCTTTCACAGCCGATCACTAAAATGTAAACAAACCACGGTAACGAGATGTTACCGGGTTGTTCTCCTCCTCACACACCGATCGTGTGTGAGGAGGAGATTGCGGTAACATCTCGTTACCGCCTAGTGTACACCAATCACACTGATTGCCTGCCTGCCCCCCCCCCAATAAAGAGGACCTGTCACCACCCCTCATAGTACCTGTCAATCACAGTCCATCAGAGTACCTGTCACAGCCCATCAGAGTACCCGAGTACCTGTCACAGCCCATCAGAGTACCCGAGTACCTGTCCCAGCCCATCTGAGTACCCGAGTACCTGTCCCAGTTTATCTGAGTACCCGAGTACCTGTCACGGCCCATCTGAGTACCCGAGTACCTGTCACAGTTCATCTGAGTACCTGAGTACCTGTCACAGCCCATCAGAGTACCCGAGTACCTGTCACGGCCCATCAGGGTACCTGAGTACCTGTCACAGTCCATCAGGGTACCCGAGTACCTGTTCCAGTCCATCTGAGTACCCGAGTACCTGTTCCAGCCCATCTGAGTACCCGAGTACCTGTCACAGTCCATCTGAGTACCCGAGTACCTGTCACAGTCCATCTGTGTCCCAGAGTACCTGTCACAGTCCATCTGAGTACCCGAGTACCTGTCACAGTCCATCTGAGTACCCGAGTACCTGTCACAGTTCATCTGAGTACCCGAGTACCTGTCACAGTTCATCTGAGTACCCATCACAGTCCATATGAGTACCTGTCAACGCCCTTCAGAGTACCCAAATACCAGTCACCAAACCATCAGAGTACCTGTCACCAGGCCATCAGAGTACCCGAGTACCTGTCACCAGGCCATCAGACTACCCGAGTACCTGTCACCAGGCCATCAGAGTACCCGAGCACCTGTCACCAGGCCATCAGAGTACCCAAGTACCTATCTCCAGCCCAACAGAGTACCCGAGTACCTATTTGCAGCCCATGTCTCATAGAACATACGTTGGGGTGTTTGCTTTCCAAAATGGGGTCATTTTGTGGGTAATTTCACTGTCCTGGTGGTCCAGGACCTTCAAAAGTGTGATAGGTAGGAATGAAATGAGATGTGTCATGTATGCTCCTAGAACGCCTGAACGTACTACTTCAATGTTCGGCCTCTCTATGTGGTCAGGCTGTGTAAAAGTCCTACACATGTAGTATCGCCATACTCGAGAGGAGTAGCAGAATGTATTTTGGGGTGTAATTTTTGCTATATACATGCTATGTGTTAGAAATATCTCATAAATTGACAATTTTGTGTAAAAAAAAAATTGCTATATACATGCTATGTGTTAGAAATATCTCATAAATTGACAATTTTGTGTAAAAAAAAAATGCGTTTTAATTTTTTTCCACATATTCCAAAAACTTCTGGAAAAAAATTAACCATTCAAAAGACTCATTATGCCTCACAGATTATACGTTGGGGTGTTTTCTTTCCAAAATGGGGTCATTTTATGGGAAATTCCATTGTCCTGGTACTCCAGGGACTTCAAAAGTGTAATAGATGGTTGAGAAATGAGATGTGTCATTTTTGCTCGTAGAACGTCTGAAGGTACTACATCAATGTTAGTGCTCTGTATGTGGCCAGGCTGTGTAAAAGTCTCACACATGTGGTATCACCGTACTCGGGAAGAGTAGCAGAATGTATTTTGGGGTGTAATTTGTTGTATGCATATGCTGTGTGTGAGAAATAACCTGGTAATATGACAATTTTGTAAAAATAATAATAAAAAAAAAAATCTTCATTTTGCAAAGAATTGTGGGAAAAAATGACAACTTAAAAAAACTCACCATGCTACTTACTTAATACCTTGGAATGTCTACTTTGTAAAAAGGGGTCATTTGGGGGGTATTTGTACTTTCCTGACTTGTTAGTGTCTCAAGAAATGAGGTACACCTGATGTACTGAAGGCCTGATCAGAAGTGATCAATTTTCAGTGATTGGCACCATAGTTTGTAGACTCTATAACTTTCACAAAGACCAAATAATATACACTAATGTGGGTTATTTTTACCAAAGATATGTAGCAGTATAAATTTTGGCCAAAATTTATGAAGAAAAATTACTAATTAGCAAAAATTTATGATAGAAACAAAGAAAAAAGCATTTTTTTCACAAAATTTACGTTTTATTTTATTTATAGCACAAAAAATAAAAAGCCCACTAGTGATTAAATACCACTAAAAGAAAGCTCTATTTGTGTGGAAAAAAGGACGCAAGTTTCATATGGATACAGTGTTGGATGACTGGGTAATTGTCATTCAAACTGTGAGAGCGCTGAAAGCTGAAAATTGGTCTGGTCAGGAAGGGGGTGTAACTGCACTGTATTGAGGTGGTTAAAAACTCTCTGAAAAAAGACAGACTTTCTGCGCATACCATGAGGTGGTATTTATATAAAAAATATTGTTTTACTACAAAGTAGATTAAAATAGCATACAACAACCTACAACACCCTATTACTTGACAAGGTAAACAGATACCCAATAAAACAGACATAGAGGTTTGGATCCTTTCATTGAGATAAATGTGAAGTCGTAGTAAATACGAGATAGATCTGTATCATACATATATGCATATATATATATATATATATATATATATATATATATATATATATACACAAACACACATTGGAAAGTAACATATAAGAAAGAAACATAACATGACATACAGTATCTCACAAAAGTACAGAGTACACCCCTGTCCAAATTAGGCCCAAAGTGTCAATATTATGTGTGGCCACCATTATTTACCAGCACTACCTTAACCTTCTTGGGCATGAAGTTCACCAGAGCTTCACAGGTTGCCACTGGAGTCCTCTTCCACTCCTTCACGACATCACAGAGCTGGTGGATGTTAGAGACCTTACGCTCCTCCACCTTCCATTTGAGGATGCCCCACAGATGCTCAATAGGCTTTAGATGTGGAGACATGCTTGACCAGTCCATCTCCTTTACCCTCAGCTTCTTTAGCAAGGCAGTGGTAATTTTGATAGTGTGTTTGGGGTCGTTATCATGCTGGAATACTGCCATGCGGTCTCTGAAGGGAGGGGATCATGCTCTGCTTCAGTATGTCACAGTACATGTTGGCATTCATGGTTCCCTCAATGATCTGTAGCTCCCCATTGCCAGCAGCACTCATGCAGCCCCAGACCATGACATTCCCACCACCATACTTGACTGTAGGCAAGACACACTTGTCTTTGTACTCCTCACCTGGTTGCTGCCACACACGCTTGAAACCATCTGAACAAAATAAGTAATCCATGTCCTTAGTCTGCTTGCCTTCAGCAAACTGCTGGCTTTCCTGTGCATCATCTTTAAAAGAGGCTCCCTTCTGCTAGGACAGCCATGCAGACCAATTTGATGCAGGGTGCGGCGTATGGTCTGAGCACTGACTGGCTGACCCCCCACCCCTTCAACCTCTGCAGCAATGCTGGCAGCACTCATATGTCTATTTCCCAAAGACAACCTCTGGATATGCTTAGTAGGATATAAGCATGTGCACTCAACTTCTTTGGTCGACCATGGCGAATCCTGTTCTGAGTGGAACCTGTGCTGTTAAACCGCTGTATGGTCTTGGCAATCTTCTTATAGCCTGGGCAATCATTATGCTGAGCAACAATTGTTTTTTTTCAGAACCTCAGAGAGTTCTTTGCCATGAGGTGCCACGTTGAACTTCCAGTGACCAGTATGAGAGAGTGAGAGCGATAACACCGAATTTAACACACCTGTGCCCCATTCACACCTGAGATCTTGTAACACTAATGAGCCACATGGCACCGGGGAGGGAAAATGTCTAATTAGTCCCAATTTGGTGCACTTACTTTTGTTGCCAGAAGTTTAGACATTAAAGGCTGTGTGTTTAAATTACAGGAAGATTACCCAGGCATTCCCTACATTTGCCTCAAAGTTGGCTTGAAGTCACATTGTCATAATCTTTTTATATGGACTATAGACTGAAGGACTTATGAATCAATGGTTGTAGAACGAATCATCTGAGTTTCCATTATTTCTTATGGGAAAATTTGCTTTGATACACGAGTGCTTTGGATTACAAACATGTTTCCGGAACAAATTATACTCGCAATCCAAAGTTTTACTGTACTATATTAGGTGTTTAGCTGTTTTCAACTGTGTGTATGAATTATTAGATAACTGAGAACTTCTCCATGACTAATATGCTTTTTATATTAAACATTAATTGCATTGTTTTTTTTTGTTTTTTTTTGTTTTTTTTGGGGGGCTTTTCTAGACATCTGCTCAACAGTGGTTCCAGGAGGCTATGAAAAGTTTTATACTCCCTTCATAAATTCAAATAAAGTGGTCTGTTTGTCTGTCTGCGAGATCGCTTCTCCAAATTTCCATAACTGTAATACTGGGAAATGTGACCTTAAAACTACAGGACCTCAGTGCTAGTAAGTATTGATTATTAATATACTATATAGTTATATAGTTACATAGTAGGTGAGGTTGAAAAAACACACAAGGCCATCAAGTCCAACCTATGTGAGTGATTATATGTCAGTATTACATTGTATATCCCTGTATGTTGCGGTCGTTCAGGTGCTTATCTAATAGTTTCTTAAAACTGTCGATGCCCCCCACTAAGAACACCGCCTGTGGAAGGGAATTCCACATCCTTGCTGCTCTTACAGTAAAGAACCCTCTATGTAGTTTAAAGGTTAAACCTCTTTTCTTATAATTTTAATGAGTGGCCATGAGTCTTGTTAGACTCCTTTCAGCGAAAACGTTTTATCCCTATTGCAGGATCACCAATACGGTATTTGTATATTAAAATCATATCCTCTCTCAAGCCTCTCTTCTCCAGAGAGAATAAGTTCAGAGCTCGCAACCTTTCCTCATAACTAATATCCTCCAGACCCTTTATTAGCTTTGTTGACCTTCTTTGTACTCGCTCCATTTCCAGTACATCCTTCCTGAGGCCTGGTGCCCGGAACTGGACAGCATACTCCAGGTGCAGCCGGACCAGAGTCTTGTAGAGCGGGAGAATTATCATTTTATCTCTGGAATTAATCCCCTTTTTAATGCATGACAATATTCTGTTTTCTTTGTTAGCAGCAGCTTGGCATTGCATGCCATTGCTGAGCCTGTCATCTACTAGGACCCCCTGGTCATTTTCCATCCTAGATTCCCCCAGAGATTCCCGCCCTCCCCCAGTGTATAGATTGCATTCATATTTTTGCCACCCAAATGCATTATTTTAAATTTTTCTACGTTGAACCTCATTTGCCATGTAGTTGAACACCCATTACATTAATGTGTTCAGATCTTTTTGCAAGGTTTCCACATCCTGCAGAGAAGTTATTGCCCTGGTTAGCTCAGTATCATCCGCAAATACAGAGATGGAACTGTTTACCCCATCCTCCAGGTTGTTTATGAACAAATTATACAGGATTGATCCCAGCAAAGAAACCCTGGGGGACCCCACTATCCACCCCTGACCATATGGTCAAAACTTTATGGATACCTGACCACCACATCACAGATATGGCCAAAAATGTGTGGACATCCCTCCAAATTATTCATGAGTTCAAGTGTTTCAAGTAAAGGGTACAGCTAATACTGCAAAATACTAAGACATTTTATACAATTGTGGAGAAAAATTTATTAAAATGTAAGACTGCAAAATGAGCAAATTGTGTTTCCAGGCAGTGGGAAAAGCAAATAGAATTGTAGGATGCATTACTATAGATGTCACCAGCAGGAGGAATAAGGTCCTGATTCCCGTATATATAGATCTTTAGTTATCACTAGGGAGATCACCAGCAAGAGGAAGGAAATCCTGATTCCTCAATATATTGTGGATCTTTAGTTCTCACTAGAGGTGGTCCAAAAGGTCCCCTGTTCGGTTTGCGGCAGAACTTTCAAACATCACAAATGTTTGGAACTGAATAATGAACCCCATTGAAGTCTATGGGACTCAACCTGGACCCAACCTGGAAAAATAAAAATTGCCCATTTTGAAGGCTTATATGCAAGTAATTGGCCATACAGTAGCTGAGGGTCCAGGTATTGCCCTGGGGGACATCAATTAATGAAAAAATGAGCAGTGATTTACTGAGGCTTAAAGTAAAACCATCAAAATGAGAAATAACAATAAAAATGAAATATTTTAGTGCCTGGGGAATAGAATATCCCGGGTATAGAACATGCTGCAGCAATAATGACATTTATAAAGCCAAAAAAAAAAAGATTTTCCATTCAAGCTTTTTTTATTTTATAAGCAACCGCTTGGGGGGGGGGGGGGGGGGGTGGCAGTATAATGAGGCCACAATTCAGTGCACTCAGAACAAGATTAAGAGATTTTTGGGATAAATTCTGGTGCAGTGGCGGCCCATTCATGTGGGGCGAATGGGCACCGCCCCCACCCCCGGCCGCCAGACACAGTGCACTATGGGAAGTGCCACGTCAATGCAATCACGAGATTGCAGACGAGGCGCTTCATTTGCAAAGCGCTGAACAGCTTCTGCCCGTAGTATTACTACGGGCAGGAGCTTTGTTATTCAAGTTAAGAGGTTACTTCCGGTTTCCCTGATCCAGAGGGAAGTGACGTTGGCAGCTCTGTGGAACGCACGGCCCGAGCGGAGCTGCCTGTAAGGTAAGTAAGTGAGGTTGCATATGATGGAGTACAGTGAGGCTGCATATGATGGGGCACAGTGAGGCTGCATATGATGGGTAGATCGTCCGAATTTCAGCTATTTTCGTTTTCGTTTTGACAAACGATAACGAAAGCACAAAATCCGAAAAACGAAAGATCCGACATAAATAAATGCTTTATTTTCGTTTTCATTGTTACAACAGTTCGATATAGAATAGGAGATTCGACATGACTCTGACAATAACAATCTGTCTATAGAACCTGTGGTCGAATGTGCCTAACCGTACCTCTATTAGTCCAAGATTATATAGAGAAAATATTCGACAGAGAAAAAAGATTTGACAGAGAGAAAAGATTCTGCAAGTTACTGTCCTAAAAAGTGTTTGGGGACCCGGGTCCTGCCCCAGGAGACATGGATCAATGCAAAAAAAAGTTTTAAAAACTGCCTTTTTTTTCGGGAGCAGTGATTTTAATAATGATTAAAGTGAAACAATAAAAGTGTAATATTCCTTTAAATTTCGTAGGGGGGGGGGGGGGGGGGTTGTCTATAGTATGCCTGTGAAGGGGCGCATGTTTCTGGTGCTTAGAACTGTCCCTGCACAAAGTGTAATTTATGCAGGAAAAAAAGTCCTTTAAAATCACTCGCAGCTATTATGAATTGTTGGCTCCCGTAATACAGAGAACACTCATTGAAAGTCATTGATAAAAAAATAAAAAAATAAATAAAAAAAAGTGTGGGGGTCCCCCAAATTCAATTACCAGGCCCTTCAGGTCTGGTATGGATATTAAGGGGAACCCCGCGTCAAATTGAAAAAAAAATTGACGTGGGGGTCCCCCTAAAAATCCATACCAGACCCTTTATCCGAGCACGCAACCTGGCAGGCCGCAGGAAAAGAGGGGGGACGAGAGAGCGGCCCCCCTCCCTCCTGAACCGTACCAGGCCACATGCCCTCAACATTGGGAGGATTGGGAGGATGCTTTGGGGGTCTGTGACCCCTCAAAGCACCTTGTCCCCATGTTGATGAGGACAAGGGCCTCATCCCCACAACCGTGGCCGGTGGTTGTGGAGGTCTGCGGGCGGGGGGCTTATCAAGGGGACCCCCAGATCCCGCCCCCCCCTACCATTTCACAAAGAAAGTGTAAAAAATAGTTAAATAAGACAAACACACTTTTGAAAAATATCTTTTTAAAAAAAAATAAAAAATAAACAAAAGATTCCAGCGGTGGTAATCCACTCTTGCTATCCAGTGACGGACGGTCATCTCTCCAGCGATGGCTCATCTCATCCAGCGCAGTGTATCCATCCTTCTTCTGTCTCCACGGACCACCCGTCACCTGACCCCGCCCCCCTCTGACGCAAGGGGAAACCCGGGGTTCCCTGTGACGTATGGGTGACCCCGCACCCCTCTGATGTAACACAGGCAGGTTTCCGTTACATCAGAGGGGGTGGGGTCACCCATACGTCACGGGGAACCCCGGGTTTCCCCTTGCGTCAGAGGGGGCGGGGTCAGGTGACGGATGGCCCCGCCCTCCGTATATAAGAAACGTCAGGCCGCCGGAATCCTTGCAGTGTCTCCTCCGTGGAGACAGAAGAAGGATGGATACGCTGTGCTGGATGAGATGAGCCATCGCTGGAGAGATGACCGTCCGTCACTGGATAGCAAGAGTGGATTACCACCGCTGGAATCTTTTTTTTATTTTTATATTTTTTTTAATAAAGATATTTTTCAAAAGTGTGTTTGTCTTATTTAACTATTTTTTACACTTTCTTTGTGAAATGGTAAGGGTACTTTTGTACCCCCTTACCATTTCAAACAGGGGGGGGGGCGGGATCTGGGGGTCGCCTTGTTAAAGGTTGCTTCCAGATTCTGATAAGCCCCCCGCCCGCAGACCTCCACAACCACCAGCCACGGTTGTGGGGATGAGGCCCTTGTCCTCATCAACATGGGGACAAGGTGCTTTGAGGGGTCACAGACCCCCAAAGCATCCTCCCAATGTTGAGGGTATGTGGCCTGGTACGGTTCAGGAGGGAGGGGGGGCACTCTCTCGTCCCCCCCTCTTTTCCTGCGGCCTGCCAGGTTGCGTGCTCGGATAAAGGGTCTGGTATGGATTTTTAGGGGGCCCCCCACGTCAATTTTTTTTTTAATTTGATGCGGGGTTCCCCTTAATATCCATACCAGACCTGAAGGGTCTGGTTATGGATATTTAGGGGGAACCCCACGTCAAATTTTTTCTTAAATTTGAGGCAGGGTTCCCCTTAATATCCATACCAGACCTGAAGGGCCTGGTAATTGAATTTGGGGGACCCCCACGCTTTTTTTTTTTATTTATTTATTTTTATCAATGACTTTCAATGAGTGTTCTCTGTATTACGGAGCCGACAATTCATAATAGCTGCGAGTGATTTTAAAGGACTTTTTTTCCTGCATAAATGACACTTTGTGCAGGGACAGTTCTAAGCACCAGAAACATGAGCCCCTTCACAGGCATACTATAGACACCCCCCCTACGAAATTTAAAGGAATATTACACTTTTATTGTTTCACTTTAATCATTATTAAAATCACTGCTCCTGAAAAAAACGGCCGTTTTTAAAACTTTTTTTTGCATTGATACATGTACCCTGGGGCAGGACCCGGGTACCCAAACACTTTTTAGGACAGTAACTTGCAAATTAGTCTTTAAAATTAGCACTTTAGATTTTGAATGTTGGAGTCCCATAGACTTTAACAGGGGTTCTAAAGTATGCTATATACTAGCTCCGTCGAATCTTCTTTATACATTCGACAGACACCATAAGCCTTAAAGACAGATTCGACCGTAATTCATGTGGATTTTCGGACGAATGCAATTTTTGAACGAAAAACGAAATAAATAAAAACGAATTTCGGGAGTAACTAAATAAATTAAGTTTTCGGACGAAAACGAAATTCCGAAACGAAATATTTTACTCTGCACATGTCTAATGATGGGGCACAGTGAGGCTGCATTTGATGGGGCACAGTGAGGCTGCATATGATGGGCACAGTGGCTGAATTTGATGGGGCACAGTGGCTGCATAAGATGGGCACAGTAGCTGTATTTGATGGGACACAGTGGCAGAATTTGATGGCACAGTAGCATCATTTGATATGGCACAGTGGCTGCATTTAATGGGCACAGTGTCTTTGTTTGATGGCACAGTGGTGGCAATTGATGGGCACAGTGGCTGCGTTTGATGGTACAGTGGTGGCAATTGATGGGCACAGTGGCTGTGTTTGATGGGCACAGTGGCTGTGTTTGTGTCAAGAAAGACGTTCTGGTAATCCAGCTGCTTGTGGAAGATCTGTGTGCAGAATTCCCATCAGAAGAGCCAACCGGTGCATGCGTGTGTGACAGCGCTTGGCGCCAAGAAGCTTATTTAAAGGAGACTGTCACCATGCCTTCTTGCTGTCCGGTCTACAGTGTTCTCTGAGACCAGTGCTACTTGTTACCTACTTACCTGATTCCTGTCTACCTGGCCTGTTCCTGATTACTCCTGTTTGCTGCCAGTCTCCGACCCCAGCTTGTCCCGACTACTCTTCTGCCACTCCCTTTGGTTTGATCGCTGCCTGCTTGTTGCCAACCCGGCCTGCACCCCGACTACTCTCCTGCTTCTGTCTGGTACCTGCTCTGCCGGCCAGTGTTTACCCAGCGTGTCTGACTTTGCTAGTGTTGCTGCCGAACTACAGAACACCTCCTCACTGTCTGCTGTTCCAGTGTTCCTGCCAAGGTACAGAGCACCTCCTTGCAGCCGGCTGTTCCAGTGTTCCTGCCGATCTACAGGACACCTCCGTACTACCTGTTGCTTTGGCTGTGCTACGTAACTCCTCCCGGCTGTCTGCTGTGTTCCAGTCATCTGTTCCAGCCCACTGTTCCTGTCAGTCTCTCTTCAGCCACTTCAGAGATGTTGGCGATCGAGAGTTGTTAGCAATCAAGGCCTCGCTCGAAGAATGGCGATATCTTCTGGAAGGAGTAGCTCATCTGATTCTTGTTTATACAGATCATAAGAATCTGCGGTACTTAAAGACTGCCAAGAGATTGAGACCATGACAGGCCAGGTGGGCACTTTTCTTCACCAGATTCTCATTCCACATCACCTATCACCCCAGGTCGAAGAACACCAAGCCTAAAGCTTTGTCGCAAACATACAACAAACCTGAAGCTCCTTCATCCCCAGACACCATCCTGTCCTCAGGAAACTTCCTCCTGCTCCAAGGGGATTTGCTTTCCCAAATCAAACAAGCTTCCATAGGCTCCCTTTCTCCACCTAATACCACTCTACAGGCCAGAGATGATCTTCTGTGGTATAAGGACAAGGTTTTCGTACCCCAGGAAGTGTGAGTTACGGTACTTAGTTCCTGTCATGGTCACATGCTGGCCAGCCATTTTGGTGTGCACAAGACCTCTGAACTTCTTCAGCGCACGTTCTGGTGGCCGCAGTTACGAAAGGATTGCAATGACTATTTGAGGCATGTGCTACCTGCATCCAGAACAAGGGCAGCAAGTCTAAGGTGTGGGGTTTGTTGAAGCGATTACCCTTCCCGGAGAGGCCATGGAGGATGATCTCCATGGATTTAATTGTTGAGCTGCCACCTTCAGAAAGCTACACTACAATCTTTGTGGTGGTGGATAGAATATCCAAAATGGCTCACTTCTTGCCAATGAAGGGCACACCCTCTGCCACTGAGACTGCTAGAACATTCATCAAGAAAGCAGTCAGACTTCATAGCATCCCTGCAAATATCACTTCAGATCGAGGAGGGAAATTTACTTCCATGTTCTGGAGGGCACTTTGTGGGTCTCTGAAGATTGACCTTTCTTTCTCCTCTGTCTATCATCCTCAAACAAATGGCCAGACGGAAATAACAAATCAGACGCTGGAGCAGTATCTGCACTGTTTTTCCTCATTCTCTCAGGATGATTAAGCTCCTCTTCTACCCCTTGCCGAATTTTCATATAATAATTCTGTTCATTCTGCCACAAAGCAATCCCCAATTTTGCAAATTACGGTTTTCATCCTCTGTTCCTGTCTAACAATCTCCCGGAGTGCCCGGTACCAGCCGTCCAAGAGAACTTTCACTTCTTTGAGTCAAATAATAAGCTACTGCAGGAGACTATGGCAAGGACTCAGAATTACAATAAAGAGGTATATGACAAGAAGAGAAGGGGGAGCTTAATCTCAAACCTGGAGATCAGGTCTGGCTGTCCACTTTGAATTTAAGACTGGCATGCCTTTCTAAGAAATTGGGCCCTAAATTCGTGGGTCCCTTCCCAATAAAAAGGAAGATTAATAATGTGGCTGAAGTTACCAGAATCATTCCGGAGTCACCCGGTCTTTCATGTGGTCCTACTCAAACCTGCAGTTCCAGATCCCTTTGCCAACCGGAAGGTCGTACCCCTGAACCTGTGATCATTCATGAGGAAGTTGAATTTGAGATTGAATCCATCCTGGATTGCAGCAAAAGATGTAACCAAGTCCAGTTTCTGGTGAAGTGGAAGGGGTACGGGCCAGAGGAGAACTCCTGGGAGCCAGAGTCCAACATCCATGCCAAGAGGTTTATTCTTGCCTTTAAAAAGTCCCATCAAAGTAAGATGGCACAGTTGGGCATCTGGAGGCTGCCCCTTGGGGGTGGGGGCAATATCAAGAAAGACGTTCTGGTAATCCAGCTGCATGTGGAAGATCTGTGTGCAGAATTCTGATCAGAAGAGCCAACCGGTGCACCCGTGTGCGTGATAGCGCGAACGTGCGCTCGAGTGTGCGCGCAGGCAGTCCGTGTGTCAGCACTTGGCGTCAAGAAGCTTACTTAAATGGAGAATGTCATCTGCCTTCTTGCTGTCCAGTCTACAGCATTCTCTGAGACCCTCGCTACTTGTTACCTACTTACCTGATTCCTATTTACGTGGCCTGTTCCTGACTACTCCTGTTTGCTGCCAGTCTCCGGCCTCGGCTTGTCCCGACTACGCTTCTGCCTCTCCCTTTGGTTTGATCGCTGCCGGCTTGTTGCCGACCCTGCCTGCAACCTGACTACTCTTAAGCTTTCGTCTGGTACCTGCTCTACCTGCCAGTGTTGACCCGGCCTGTCTGACTTTGCTAGCGTTCCTACTGAACATCAGAACATCTCCTCGCTGTCTACTGTTCCAGTGTTCCTGCCAAGCTAGAGAGCACCTCCTTGCAGCCTGCTGTTCCAGTGTCCCTGCCGATCTGCAGAACACCTCCATGCTACCTGTTGCTCCAGCTGTGCTACAGAACTCCTCCCAGCTGTCTGCTGTGTTCCAGCCCACTGTTCCTGCCAGTCTCTCTTTAGCCACTTCAGAGGTCCAGACTAGCCCCAGCACCTGCACCTGTCAGGCACTTGTGCTCCTTTGCACTCTTGCGTCCCTGTCTCCTCTAGCAGGGGTTCTCAAGCCAGAGGCATATGAGAGGCTGCTCCCTGCATTCTGGGCTCCATCACCAGGTATGTGACAGTTTGATGGGCACAGTGGCTGCGTTTGATGGGCACAGTAGCGGCAATTGATGGGCACAGTGGCTGCATTTGATGGCACAGTGGTGGCAATTGATGGGCACAGTGGTGGCAATTGACGGGCACAGTGGCTACATTTGATGGCACAGTGGCTGCATTTGATGGCACAGTGGCTGCATTTGATGGCACAGTGGCTGCGATGGATGGTACAGTGAGGCTACAATTGAAGGTTTTTTTTTTCAAAATTTTTCAGTTTGTTTGCGTCCTCCCAAAAGGGGAGAACCAGCCGCCACTGTTCTGGTGTTTCTTTCACAGACTTTGGATAGAAGTAACAGGTGTGGAAAAATTGGGCTTTGGGCGTTGGTAGTGCCTTCACACCATAACCCCATAGAAGTATTCTTGATAAAATATAGAATTGGCCTTCCTGTAAAAAATTTAAATCAAATGCATCTGTGCTTTTCTGTCAGGGCCCATGTGGACATAATAAAGTTTCCAGTTTTCATTATTTTAAAATTATCTCATGAAATGACACTTGGTTTTACAGAATTAAGTTATAAAAATAAATATCAACAACAACTTTATCAGTGCCCATCAGTGCAGCCTCACCTGTGCCCAACAATGCAGCCTACCTTTGCCCAACAATGCCGCTTCACCTTTGCCCAACAATGCAGCCAACCTGTGCCTATCAATGCAGCCTACCTGTGTCCATCAATGAAGCCTACCTGTGTCCATTAATGCAGCCTACCTGTGTCCATCAATGCTGCTTCACCTCTGCCCAACAATGCAGCCAACCTGTGCCCATCAATGCAGCCAACCTGTGCCCATCAATGCAGCCTACCTGTGTCCATCAATGCAGCCTACCTGTGTCCATCAATGAATCGTGACCAATTATGTTCAAAAATGCTGTTTTTCTTCTTTTTTTTTCAAATTTTCCTTGCCTGGGATTTGGAATTCTTTGCAAATTGAGATGTCACCATATTCACTAAGCTCTGGGGCAAATTATTTTGCGAAACACATCTTCCCTTGTGAAGTGAACAGTCTATTTGACTTTAGTAAATGAACCCCAATGTTTTAGAGAATGAAACAACACATTTCACAGTATTCAAACTGCACTCTTATCTCTTCATGTATGTCTGTACTATCTGTAGCACTGACTCCCGAAGGAGCTGTTAGTTTGAGTTGGGCCTGCCTTCTTCTGAGAAACCCCCCTTTAACGTAACTCTGTCCCCTTGACACAGCTGTGGTGCAATAATAATACAGTACAATATAAGACAGTATAAGGTACCTGTATCGATCCCTCAAAATCCTCTGGCTTCACCTGGTAGGGAAAACAGTATGACACACAATTGTACTCTTAACCAGAAATACCTTTACTGGAAGTGTAACAAATAGAAGTTTACAGAGACTGCACTGTCGTCCCGACGTAGAACGTCAGTACAGCATAAATCAACAGTCAAATACAGTAAGCAATATATAAGTATGTTATTATCTAGACCTGGGAGCTCCCTACTTAAAGTTTTATGTGAGGCCTCACTTAAAGTACTTTCTCCTTTATCTTCTTTCTTCGCTAGCTTAAGTAGTTCCTCAGATATTTGTAATCCAAAGGGTTAAGTGGAAAAGTTAACTTAGAATGCTCCAGGTATAGTTCCAAGAACTTGTAATCACACTTGGGCACTAGAGTGAACTGGGCCTCAAGCCTACTCAATGTCAGTCGCTCAGTTACGCTTCTGTGGAACAACAGGTTCCAGCGAGGCCTATGAGTGAGTCTAACTGCATGAAATAATAATAAACGATGGGCCGTAACCCGCTCACCAACTGGATCAGAATTCTGGGTGATGACTTTGGTCCTATAACTACAGCTTGCTTCAGCTTAGACTGGACCATATGCTCTGTGTCACTCCGCTGACTGGATCTGGTCCTCCACTATCCCGACAAGTATCTCCGAACCTTGTCAATCCGATCAACCAGCTCCGAGGCTCTGTCAAGTCACCTCGCAAACAGTCCGGTTTGCAATCCGTGGTGACTTTCTGCCTATGTGTCCGAGAACCCTCCTCCCAGTTCCGCACAGGCAGGCAGCGTGGTCCCAAGAGGCCAAATATGGCCACTGCAGTCCCTTTTATCCCCCTACCCAGCATGCACTGCATATCACAGTGTTCATGGGTAGGTCACACATACTCCTGGGTAACAAAGGTCAAACCTCTTATCAAACAAACAGTACTTCCTATGAAAGTCTTTTGTGCTTATAATCACCATATCTGTGCATTACCAGATTTTGGCAGTAGATGGGTCCAAACACTGAGCCATCGCAATATCCACAGATTTAACATTGACATATGCATAACCACGTTAATAAACAAATATGTCCCCGCTACATATCTAACAGAAAATGATGTGCTATATCTGTATATTGTACAGTGTTAGGAAATGAAGGCATGAAATAGGTCATCTGACCATTGATCATTGATCCAAAGGAATGAGATGAGCGATTTCACTGTCGCAAAATTTTACCAAAGAGGACATTTTCTATTTTGTTTATTGAGCTGCTATGGCATAATTTGTTGTGGGAACAAGAGTTTGTTTTTGTTTTTTAGGAGGTGTGTGTGTGTGTGTGGGGGGGGGGGGGGGGGGGTAAATAGTTTGTTTTCGTTTATTGTTTTTAGTTTTTCAGTTTTCTTTTTGCATTTAAACTTTGTGCATTTTTACTTTAAGTAGAAATGAGTACACATAAGATGTTATGTACAGCATATTTGTAGTGTTATCAGTAACTAGGCAGAAACATTTTTGAAGGGTTAGTTCACTTTTTCTTAAAAGATTAGAAGGTGAACTAACATCCTACACCCTCCCCACCCCCTGGTCCCACTGTACTTACCTCCATTGGTGATTGTGGGTGTAGTGGTCTAGGGATTTTAAATCACTGCTCTTCTCCACCTTCTTGCTGCAGGTCTTCTGGGAAGGTTCAGATCGACTTTCTGTGCCTACACCGACCAATTATTATTATTATACAGGATTTATATAGCACTAACAGTTTATGCAGCACTTTACAAGTTGAAGCTAGACAGTATAAATAGAATAAACTTTAATACAGTAGGAATCAGAGGGCCCTGCTTGCTAGATCTTACAATCTAAGAGGAAAGGTCAAGAGATACAAGAGGTAATAACTATAGGGATGTGCTTATGGAGAAAAAAAATGCGCAGTTGTTAGGTGGGGCCAGATAGGCTTCTCTGAATAGATGAGTTTTCAGGGATCATTTAAAAATAGACAAAGTAGGAGATAGTCGGGCAGATTAGGGTAAAGCATTCCCTAGGATGGGAAAGGCTAAGAAGAAGTCCTGGAGGCTAGCATGGGATGAGGTGACAAAGGAGCTAGAGAGCAGGAGGTCTTGGGAGGAGCAAAGAGGACGATTTGGTTGGTATGTTGGGACTAGGTTAGAGATGTAGCTGGGGGCCAGGTTTTGGATGGCTTTGTAAGTTTCTGTTAGTATTTTGAATTGAATTTGTTGGTTGAGTGGCAGCCAATGGATTGATTGGCATAGAGGGGTTGCAGACGCAGAGTGGTTTGTAAGGTGGATGAGCCTGGTAGCAGTGTTCATGATGGACTGAAGGGGGATAGCCTTTTCAGAGGTAAGCCAATAAGGAGGGAGTTGCCGTAGTCCAGGCGAGAGATCACCAATCAGAAATGCTCTGATCCATCCCAGAAGCCTTGATCCATCCCAGAAGTGGAGAATAGTTGGGATTTCAAATCTCCAGGCCACTACACCAGTAGGGATGAGCTTCGTGTTCGAGTCGAACGTACGTTCGACTCGAACATTGGCTGTTCGTCCGTTCGGCGAAATCCGAACTCTTGGTCCGTTTGCGTCAAAATTCGTGTGGCGCGCACGGCCCACAATGCACTGCGATGGCGCAGTGCATTGCTGGCTCATGATTGGCCAAGCATGCACTGTGACCCCGCATGCTTGGCCAATCGCAGCGCCAGCAGCGAGGAGAGCCATGATTGGCCACAGGCAGGATGCCTGTGGCCAATCATAGCTCAGGCTGTGTAGTGCACGCCCAAACACTATATAAGGCCGCCTTTGAGGCGGCCTCGTGTAGTGTGTTGGCATCTGAAGCAGTGGGTGTTCTGTGTACCTTCAACACAGTTACACACCGATCGTTTTTGGCTGAATTCCTATCTTGCTCTTGTGTAGTGGTTATTGTCTGTGCCCTGACCGCAGTATACACCACTATATTCACCTCACCTATATAGCTAGTGATCTATCTTTAATAATAGAGCTTGCAGTCAGTAGTGTTAGGAGAGTGCGTGCTGTCTGCGTGCTCTGTACCCAGTACATACCGCTATAATCCACCTACATAGCTGTTCTCTATTTGAGCCCAATTGCCATCTGCAGGAGTTATTGGAAGTTGTGTGTGCCTCCAACACAGCACAGTATACATCTGTATATACCCCTTTATCTCTGCTGTTTTCTGGTTATTGTCTGCGTGCCCTGACCGCAGTATACACCGTGATATTCACCTCACCTATATAGCTAGTGATCCATCTTTAATAATAGAGCTTGCAGTCAGTAGTGTTAGGAGATAGTGCGTGCTGTTTGCGTGCTCTGTACCCAGTACATACCGCTATAATCCACCTACATAGCTGTTCTCTATTTGAGCCCAATTGCCATCTGCAGGAGTTATTGGAAGTTGTGTGTGCCTCCAGCACAGCACAGTATACATCTGTATATACCCCTTTATCTCTGCTGTTTTCTGGTTATTGTCTGCGTGCCCTGACCGCAGTATACACCGCGATATTCACCTCAGCCTAAGGCCCAATTTTTCTGCCCCTGTTTAACAGGGGCGTTTAAGTACAATTTTTGATGCAATGCTTTGCAGCAGGGCTAATTCCAGAAAAAAAACTAGAGTATATGGAAGAGGTTGCAGTGTGGTGGCACCAGCAGCAGTACCTAAGGCCAAATTTTTCTGCCCCTGTTTAACAGGGACATGTAATTACAATTCTTGATATAATATTTCACAGGAGGGCCCCTTCCTGTGCCCACCCAGAGTAACGGTGAGGACTTATAGTGTTGTGGCACCAGCACCACAACCACCAAAGGTCAATTTTTCTACCACTGTTCAACAATGGCATGTAATTACAATTCTTGATATAATCGTTCACTGCAGGGCACTCCAGCGCCCACCAAGAGTCACTTTGAGGGCTTACAATGTTGTGGCAAAACCAACACCTTGTTCCGCCATTTCTGCAGAGCATATAGGGCAGGCCCCTACTTTCAAACATCCAACTTACAAACATCAGACAGCAGCAAGTGAGATGAAAAAAGATGGACGACTAAACAAATTATACAGGGGTGATAACCCTTCCCTATGTTTTCCAAAAAGCTTAAAAATAGTTTTTTTGACTGGAGCTACACTTTAAAAATGTACCAGTTGAAAATTACAAACAGATTCAACTTAACACAACAAACCTACACAGTCCCTGTCTTGTTTGCACCGCCTGTATACTGCTGTTCTGAGTATATAGGGCCTGGGGGCCACACGCATTTCCTTTTTTTAATATGGGTACAGGGTTCCCCTTAATATGCGTACAAGACCCAAATAGGCTGGTAATGGGCAGGGAGGGCTACCCATGCCATTTTTCTCAATGATTTTCAACCATATTGCAGGAACCAGATATAACATTAAAACCGCAAGAGACTCTTCTTGTTCGGTCGAAGGCAGGATTCATCATGCCCCAGATGTGGAAGAATGGAGAGGGATATGAGGCCGCGTACACACGGGCGGACTGTTCGCCCAACCTTGTCCGCTGAACAGTGTTTGGGCGGACAGTCCGCCCGTGTGTGGGCTTTCAGCGGACAGTTTCAGCGGACAGTTGGACGGACAAAGTCTTTCGGAAATTCCGAAAAACTGTCCGCTGAAACTGTGTTTGAGCGAACAGTCCGCCCGTGTGTAGGCTACTTTCGAAATGAGCAAACTGTTCCCGCTCGGAAAGTCCGCCCATTTCGAGCGCGTGTACAGGTAGGCGGGGCCCGCGAAGGAGACGTCGCGGGCTCCGCCGCCTGGAATGGGCTTAAAGGGGAACCCCAACGCCGAAAAAAATCGGCGTGGGGGTTCCCCCAAAGTCCACACCAGACCCTTGTCCGAGCACGCTACCCGGCCGGCCAGGAAAGGGGGGCGAGCGAGCGCGCCCCCCCTCCTGAGCCGTACCAGGCCGCGTGCCCTCAACATGGGGGGGTGCCTTGGGGAAGGGGGGGCCGCGCGGCCCCCCCACCCCAAAGCACCTTGTCCCCATGTTGATGAGGACAAGGGCCTCTTCCCGACAACCCTGGCCGTTGGTTGTCGGGGTCTGCGGGCGGGGGGCTTATCGGAATCCGGGAGCCCCCTTTAAGAAGGGGGCCCCCGGATACCGGCCCCCCACCCTATGTGAATGAGTATGGGGTACAATGTACCCCTACCCATTCACCTGTGAAATAAAGTACAAAAAAAAACACAACACAGGGAAAAAATATTTTATTGCACAGCTCCGGGGGTCTTCCGTCTTCGGGGGTCTTCTCGCCGGACTCCTCCGCCATCTGTGTGTAGCTCTTTTACTAGCGGAGGAGTCCGGCTTTCTTCCTCCCCGCCGCCGGCCTCTTCTCCCGACTTCGGGGGTCTTGTCCCCCTCTTCGGTTCTTCTGCCGGGCCACCGCGCCTTCTTGTAGCTCTTTTGCAGGCGGTGGCCCGGTCTTCTGTCGCCGCTGCCTTCCGTTCTTCTGTCGCCGCCTTCGGTTCTTCTGCCGGGCCACCGCGCCTTCTTGTAGCTCTTTTACAGGCGGTGGCCCGGTCTTCTGTCGCCGCTGTCGTCGCCGCCGCCTTCCGTTCTTGTTCTTCTTCTTGTTCTTCTTCTTCTTCTCCTGGAGATGTTGACTCGACGAGCTCTCCGGCCGGAATGCCAGAGCCGCGCTGTGCGGTCACTTATATAGTGACAATGGGGCGGTGTCACATGGTATATGTCACATGGGTTGGTCACATGGGTTGATGTCACATGGGGACTATGACATCGTAAGGGGGCGGGGTCACCATGTGACCAACCCATGTGACATATACCATGTGACACCGCCCCATTGTCACTATATAAGTGACCGCACAGCGCGGCTCTGGCATTCCGGCCGGAGAGCTCGTCGAGTCAACATCTCCAGGAGAAGAAGAAGAACAACAAGAAGAAGAACAAGAACGGAAGGCGGCGGCGACGACAGCGGCGACAGAAGACCGGGCCACCGCCTGTAAAAGAGCTACAAGAAGGCGCGGTGGCCCGGCAGAAGAACCGAAGGCGGCGACAGAAGAACGGAAGGCAGCGGCGACAGAAGACCGGGCCACCGCCTGCAAAAGAGCTACAAGAAGGCGCGGTGGCCCGGCAGAAGAACCGAAGAGGGGGACAAGACCCCCGAAGTCGGGAGAAGAGGCCGGCGGCGGGGAGGAAGAAAGCCGGACTCCTCCGCTAGTAAAAGAGCTACACACAGATGGCGGAGGAGTCCGGCGAGAAGACCCCCGAAGACGGAAGACCCCCCGGAGCTGTGCAATAAAATATTTTTTCCCTGTGTTGTGTTTTTTTTTGTACTTTATTTCACAGGTGAATGGGTAGGGGTACATTGTACCCCATACTCATTCACATAGGGTGGGGGGCCGGTATCCGGGGGCCCCCTTCTTAAAGGGGGCTCCCGGATTCCGATAAGCCCCCCGCCCGCAGACCCCGACAACCAACGGCCAGGGTTGTCGGGAAGAGGCCCTTGTCCTCATCAACATGGGGACAAGGTGCTTTGGGGTGGGGGGGCCGCGCGGCCCCCCCTTCCCCAAGGCACCCCCCATGTTGAGGGCACGCGGCCTGGTACGGCTCAGGAGGGGGGGCGCGCTCGCTCGCCCCCCTTTCCTGGCCGGCCGGGTAGCGTGCTCGGACAAGGGTCTGGTGTGGACTTTGGGGGAACCCCCACGCCGATTTTTTTCGGCGTTGGGGTTCCCCTTTAAGCCCATTCCAGGCGGCGGAGCCCGCGACGTCTCCTTCGCGGGCCCCGCCTACCTGTACACGCGCTCGAAATGGGCGGATTTGCCTCCTCCTTACGTGGGCGAGTCCGTTCATTTCAAAAGTTGAGCGAACTGTTTGGCAAACAGTTCGCTGAAACAGTCCGCTCGTGTGTGGGCAAGTCCGCTCATGCAAATTTTGAGCGGACTGTTTGCCGAAACTGTTTGACGAACAAGGTTGGGCAAACAGTCCGTGCGTGTGTACGCGGCCTCATACATATGTTCTGGAGATGCCCCAAATTGCACCGCTATTGGAGGGAGGTAGTGAAAATAATAACTCAGGTATTCGATACGGTAGTAGACTTGGAACCCCTGGGTTGTGTATTGGGATGGATAGATGGAGGTAGCGATCCCAAAGATACTAAACTAGCAAAATTAAGATGCCTTTTCCAGGCTAGGAAGCTCATAGCCCAGAAATGGCAGTCTTCCATACCCCCTAGCAGTGAAGAGTGGGTGCAGAATATGAATGGGGTAATCCTCAAGGAAAGGGTAGCATTTATAAGACAGGGAGGTATAAAAAAATTTGACAAGATCTGGAAGTTGTGGTGCGAGAAAATGAATAAGGGTATTTACACCTAAGTGAAAGGGTTGCTAGCTAGGGAAATAGTGCAAGGAGAATGTCTGTGTGAGTGGGTAGGAGGGATGAGGGAAGAGAATGAAAGGGTGTAAAAGGGTTTTATGGAATTTCTATTTAAGCTTTTGTTCAATTTTGTATGGAAATGTTATATGTTTTGTTTAAATTGAAAAGTAATTAATAAAGAGATAAAGTTAAAAAAAGAATGTCCCAAATCTGCTTACTTGGTAATAAATGTCCCTGGCACATTGTCTTAGGGTCACGTTCTTGTCCCTAGGTTGGTCAAAATGGTGGGTGTAGTCACCTTGGTTCAGATTTTTAAGTTTTTGTTACGCTTGTGTGTGAACAATTAGGTAAGAGGGAGCACAGTACACCTAAATGTTTCATTTTAAAGGTAACTCACGGTTAATAATCAGGGCAGGAACGTAATGTAAAGGTCCCTGTGTTACTTTCCTACACAGAAATCTCTCACCAATTCCATGTGGAAGAAGACTGTAATCTGCTTCCTCTAGTCTTGCATCCACTTCATTGCACCCAATATCTTTGGGGGAACTTTTATAAGGGGAGATCCCTGTAACATTCCATGCCCTAAGTCCTAAAGACAAAACTGGTATTTCAGCAACATCCTCCCAGGGTGAAAACATTGGAGGGAAGAGCACACACCAGGAAGTAATTCAGATATTTAATATTTCTCCCAGCATGCACAGCAAGCTCCCTATATCTGCCTATTGGCCAGGTATTAAACATCCCTAACATATATTATTACCTCTAGCACCCCCTGTTGGAGCAATCTAGTTGCCTAGAGCAGTGGTTCTCAACCTCAGTCCTCAGGTACCCCCAATGGGCCATGTTTTGGGAACTTCCCTTGGATAAAATAGCTCTTATCAATACCATGTCATTGATATTGATTTAAAGCAGCTGTGCAAAGTAAAGGAAAACCTGAAAACATGGCCCATTGGGGGTACTTGAGGACTGAGGTTGAGAACCACTGGCCTAGATGATACCAGATAAGACTCCACTGGCTGGCAATCTTTAACAGATCAAAAGTACAAAAAGAGAATTTGGAAAAATGCTAAAGCCGTATTTCCCCGAAAAAATGACCTAGCGTTATTTTCCAGGAGGGCTGCAATAGAAGCCCTACCCCAAAAATAAGCCCTGGTTCAGGGTGCTTGTATACTCCTATAGTCCTCTCTGTTACAGTGGTGCGTGGTGTACTGTGTGTGTGTTTCTGTGATCTGGTGGTGTCAGAAACCTTTGGTACAGAGCAGCTCTCAGCTGATCTCCTCACTGGTCCCCTCATCTTCTCCCAGCTGTTGGTGGGAGATCTCGGCCCCCCTCGCTCTGCAGAGCTTTGGTGGATAACAGAAGGTACAGTAGTCTCAGTGCAGAACCTCTGCAGTCTGCAATCATTTTTCTCAGAACATCTATCAACATGTCATACTGTATGCGTACAGATACTCTTGTCTCCACAAAGGTATTTACTTAAGATCAATCTTCACACGATGCATACAATTGAAGCACTGAAATGCTATAGATCTTTCTTCACATGCACATGCATTTTGGCATTTTACAAGCATTTTAACTTTGTTAAAACTAGGGATTCCTGACAGGCAGGGAAGGAAAGAGAGAGAGAAGAAAGCATGTTATATGGCAAGACCTACCCTAAAAATAAGCCCTACTGGGTCTTTTGTTGCCAAAATTAATATAAGACCTGGGTTTATTTTGGGGAAAACACGGTTTGTGTATATATATCAAATGTTACATACACGAGTATACTTTATACGCATAATAAGTTGTGTATCAGCGATATATCACTTTTGAAAAGAGCTGAAACTCTCTTTTAAATTATGAAATTAGGTAAAAATATAATTTTATTTTCAACTACAGTTGTGATCGTGCGGATCTATACATTTATACATCTCAAAAATGTGAAGGGAGGATACTGAAATCCGGTTTGTATGGAGGAGTCGGGGCAGCCATCGCCGTGTTGGTGATTGTAATTGTCACTGTGGGAGTCTTCCTGTTCCGTACCACACATAGGAAAAAAGAGTAAGACTTTGTTTTGTTGTTGTTTTTGGGTTTTTTGATAACGCCAACTAAAAATGCCAACTTTATCCATTTCCTGGTCAGCAGTTGTCTGTACATAGCACAGCTTATATCAGCTAATGCTTACTGCCAAAAACAATTGGCCATAATATGTGTATGTATATGTGACAAAGTGTGTCGGGACCCTACAGGTTAAAAGGACAGCATAAAAGCTGCAGATGGACACCGGTGGCAAGAAAGCGCCCTGAGGCGATTCAGTTCGCATAGGTAGCGCTATACAAGTCACTCATTCATTCATTCACTGCTTTTCCTCCCATAAGACATTAAAGTGGGTGAATATAGGGAATAAGGAAAAATCTTGCAGGCATGGGGACACAAAGAGCAATGAAAACTTGATGGTTCGACGCCTTCCCCACTCCAGCCAACATTCAAAATAAAAAAATTGGATGGAGCTTTACATTAAACTTTGCTAATAAATAAATAAATGCGTTATTAATATATTTTAGATTGTAAAGATTGAGGCTTAAGTTTGCTTAGTTTTTCAGTTTAAATTACTAAACACATACCAAGTACATCAAAGAAAAATGCGTGCAAAATTTTACAATTAATTTTCCTTATAAATCAGCCACAGCCTAAATAAAAAAAACCTGTGCCCTGCCAGCAAGCTACAAAGGTGGACCCTTTATCTCTGGTGAGGAGATCTCTTTGCAGAGAACTGACACACCCCCTGCTGAGCTAGAGCTCCAATCGGTGGGGAGCATAAGCTTTGCTGACTTGAGAGCTCTCGTCCTGACTCTTCAAGGGCGTGCCAGACCTCTGCAGAGAGACCACTGCTACCACACAGAGCGCAAGGGGGCAGGTTTTGTTTGCTTAAAGCCCCATACACACTATCCGATTTTCTGCTGACTTTTGTCTTTAGATTTACCAAAAGCATATAATATGAGGTCAAACCTTAGGAGTTTCAATTTATATGCAATCAGGCAGGGCCTTGCACTACATGGTTTTGGTAAATCTGAAGACAAAAATCTGAAGAAAATCTGATGGTGTGTATGGGGCTTAAGAAAGAAACTCAACTGTATGGCCGCGTACACACGTGCGGACTGTTCGCCCAACTTTGTCCGTCCAACAGTTTCGGCAAACAGTCCGCTCAAACTTAGCCTGGACGGACATGGCCACACACGACGGACGAACAGTTTGCTGAAACCGTGCGCGATGACGTGAACGGCACGTACGACGGGACGAAAAATACGACGTCCTATACACTGCATTATAGCTTTCGGCGTGAAAATCCTTTCTGAGCGTGCGCGCAACTTTGTTTGACGAACAAGCCTACACACGAGCGGACTGTTCGCTGAAACAAGGTTTCAGCGGACAGTTTTACGGAATTTCCGAAAAACCTTGTCCGTCAAACTGTCCGCTGAAACTGTCCGCTGAAAGCCCACACACGAGCGGACTGTCCGCCCAAACACTGTTCAGCGGACAAAGTTGGGCGAACAGTCCGCCCGTGTGTACGCGGCCTTAGACTTCTGTTTTGTGTGCTTGGAATGTATTAGCTGATTTGTGAATAAAGCTCTAGAAAAAAACATTTTGCTGACTGGTGTCCCCTTTTGTACAGATAACACTTGGAGAAGATATGAAAGGTGCAGGAGTCACTGAGAGATAAATACATTGCCATTAATACAAAAACATAACCGAGGCTCTATCCTTTCCCCACATTACAAATAAAAGTTTTTTTATGCTGTCTCTGTCCCCAGTTGAGACAATAACAATCACTTCCTGTCTACCTGACTATTTTTTAATGAAATAAGACAATATACTCCCTACCTGTTCACTTGGGAAATGTACTTTTACTTTTATTTGTTCCATTACCTTCTGTTATATTCTCCATAATATACAATAATTACAAACCCCAGCCAGAATAGGTGGTGCCTGATAGATTGATCCCTTCTGTCTGTATCACCCTGCAGGAGGAGGACAGACTCATAGCCCCATTCTGTCTATATCACCCTGCAGGAGGAGGACAGACTCATAGCTCCCTTCTGTCTGTATCACCCTGCAGGAGGAGGACAGACTCATAGCCCCATTCTGTCTATATCACCCTGCAGGAGGAGGACAGACTCATAGCTCCCTTCTGTCTGTATCACCCTGCAGGAGGAGGACAGACTCATAGCCCCCTTCTGTCTGTATCACCCTGCAGGAGGAGGACAGACTCATAGCCCCTTCTGTCTGTATCACCCTGCAGGAGGAGGACAGACTCATAGCCCCCTTCTGTCTGTATCACCCTGCAGGAGGAGGACAGACTCATAGCTCCCTTCTGTCTGTATCACCCTGCAGGAGGAGGACAGACTCATAGCCCCCTTCTGTCCATATCACCCTGCAGGAGGAGGACAGACTCATAGCCCCCTTCTGTCTGTATCACCCTGCAGGGGGAGGACAGACTCATAGCTCTCTTCTGTCTGTATCACCCTGCAGGAGGAGGACAGACTCATAGCTCCCTTCTGTCTGTATCACCCTGCAGGAGGAGGACAGACTCATAGCTCTCTTCTGTCTGTATCACCCTGCAGGAGGAGGACAGACTCATAGCCCCATTCTGTCTGTATCACCCTGCAGGAGGAGGACAGACTCATAGCTCCCTTCTGTCTGTATCACCCTGCAGGAGGAGGACAGACTCATTGCCCCCTTCTGTCTATATCACCCTGCAGGAGGAGGACAGACTCATAGCTCCCTTCTGTCTGTATCACCCTGCAGGAGGAGGACAGACTCATAGCTCCCTTCTGTCTGTATCACCCTGCAGGAGGAGGACAGACTCATAGCCCCCTTCTGTCTATATCACCCTGCAGGAGGAGGACAGACTCATAGCCCCATTCTGTCTGTATCACCCTGCAGGAGGAGGACAGACTCATAGCTCCCTTCTGTCTGTATCACCCTGGAGAAGGAGGACAGACTCATAGCTCCCTTCTGTCTGTATCACCCTGCAGGAGGAGGACAGACTCATAGCTCCCTTCTGTCTGTATCACCCTGCAGGAGAAGGACAGACTCATAGCACCCTTCTGTCTATATCACCCTGCAGGAGGAGGACAGACTCATAGCTCCCTTCTGTCTGTATCACCCTGCAGGAGGAGGACAGACTCATAGCCCCCTTCTGTCTATATCACCCTGCAGGAGGAGGACAGACTCATAGCCCCCTTCTGTCTGTATCACCCTGCAGGAGGAGGACAGACTCATAGCCCCATTCTGTCTGTATCACCCTGCAGGAGGAGGACAGACTCATAGCTCCATTCTGTCTATATCACCCTGCAGGAGGAGGACAGACTCATAGCTCCCTTCTGTCTGTATCACCCTGCAGGAGGAGGACAGACTCATAGCTCCATTCTGTCTGTATCACTCTGCAGGAGGAGGACAGACTCATAGCCCCATTCTGTCTGTATCACCCTGCAGGAGGAGGACAGACTCATAGCCCCATTCTGTCTGTATCACCCTGCAGGAGGAGGACAGACTCATAGCCCCATTCTGTCTGTATCACCCTGCAGGAGGAGGACAGACTCATAGCCCCATTCTGTCTATATCACCCAGCAGAAGGAGGCCAGACTCATAGCCCCATTATGTCTGTATCGCCCTGCAGGAGGAGGACAGACTCGTAGCTCCATTCTGTCTATATCACCCTGCAGGAGGAGGACAGACTCATAGCTCCCTTCTGTCTGTATCACCCTGCAGGAGGAGGACAGACTCATAGCTCCCTTCTGTCTGTATCACCCTGCAGGAGGAGGACAGACTCATAGCTCCCTTCTGTCTGTATCACCCTGCAGGAGGAGGACAGACTCATAGCTCCCTTCTGTCTATATCACCCTGCAGGAGGAGGACAGACTCATAGCTCCTTCTGTCTGTATCACTCTGCAGGAGGAGGACAGACTCATAGCTCCCTTCTGTCTATCACCCTGCAGAAGGAGGACAGACTCATAGCTCCATTCTGTCTGTATCACTCTGCAGGAGGAGGACAGACTCATATCCCCCTTCTGTCTGTATCACCCTGCAGGAGGAGGACAGACTCATAGCTCCCTTCTGTCTATATCACCCTGCAGGAGGAGGACAGACTCATAGCCCCCTTCTGTCTATATCACCCTGCAGGAGGAGGACAGACTCATAGCTCCCTTCTGTCTGTATCACCCTGCAGAAGGAGGACAGACTCATAGCTCCATTCTGTCTGTATCACTCTGCAGGAGGAGGACAGACTCATATCCCCCTTCTGTCTGTATCACCCTGCAGGAGGAGGACAGACTCATAGCTCCCTTCTGTCTATATCACCCTGCAGGAGGAGGACAGACTCATAGCTCCCTTCTGTCTGTATCACCCTGCAGGAGGAGGACAGACTCATAGCTCCATTCTGTCTATATCACCCTGCAGGAGGAGGACAGACTCATAGCTCCCTTCTGTCTGTATCACCCTGCAGGAGGAGGACAGACTCATAGCTCCCTTCTGTCTGTATCACCCTGCAGGAGGAGGACAGACTCATAGCTCCCTTCTGTCTGTATCACCCTGCAGGAGGAGGACAGACTCATAGCTCCCTTCTGTCTATATCACCCTGCAGGAGGAGGACAGACTCATAGCTCCTTCTGTCTGTATCACCCTGCAGGAGGAGGACAGACTCATAGCTCCCTTCTGTCTATATCACCCTGCAGGAGGAGGACAGACTCATAGCTCCTTCTGTCTGTATCACTCTGCAGGAGGAGGACAGACTCATAGCTCCCTTCTGTCTATCACCCTGCAGAAGGAGGACAGACTCATAGCTCCATTCTGTCTGTATCACCCTGCAGGAGGAGGACAGACTCATAGCTCCCTTCTGTCTGTATCACCCTGCAGAAGGAGGACAGACTCATAGCTCCATTCTGTCTGTATCACTCTGCAGGAGGAGGACAGACTCATAGCTCCCTTCTGTCTGTATCACCCTGCAGGAGGAGGACAGACTCATAGCTCCATTCTGTCTGTATCACTCTGCAGGAGGAGGACAGACTCATAGCCCCATTCTGTCTGTATCACCCTGCAGGAGGAGGACAGACTCATAGCCCCATTCTGTCTGTATCACCCTGCAGGAGGAGGACAGACTCATAGCCCCATTCTGTCTGTATCACCCTGCAGGAGGAGGACAGACTCATAGCCCCATTCTGTCTATATCACCCAGCAGAAGGAGGCCAGACTCATAGCCCCATTATGTCTGTATCGCCCTGCAGGAGGAGGACAGACTCGTAGCTCCATTCTGTCTATATCACCCTGCAGGAGGAGGACAGACTCATAGCTCCCTTCTGTCTGTATCACCCTGCAGGAGGAGGACAGACTCATAGCTCCCTTCTGTCTGTATCACCCTGCAGGAGGAGGACAGACTCATAGCTCCCTTCTGTCTGTATCACCCTGCAGGAGGAGGACAGACTCATAGCTCCCTTCTGTCTATATCACCCTGCAGGAGGAGGACAGACTCATAGCTCCTTCTGTCTGTATCACTCTGCAGGAGGAGGACAGACTCATAGCTCCCTTCTGTCTATCACCCTGCAGAAGGAGGACAGACTCATAGCTCCATTCTGTCTGTATCACTCTGCAGGAGGAGGACAGACTCATAGCTCACTTCTGTCTATATCACCCTGCAGGAGGAGGACAGACTCATAGCCCCCTTCTGTCTATATCACCCTGCAGGAGGAGGACAGACTCATAGCTCCCTTCTGTCTGTATCACCCTGCAGAAGGAGGACAGACTCATAGCTCCATTCTGTCTGTATCACCCTGCAGGAGGAGGACAGACTCATATCCCCCTTCTGTCTGTATCACCCTGCAGGAGGAGGACAGACTCATAGCTCCCTTCTGTCTATATCACCCTGCAGGAGGAGGACAGACTCATAGCTCCCTTCTGTCTGTATCACCCTGCAGGAGGAGGACAGACTCATAGCTCCATTCTGTCTATATCACCCTGCAGGAGGAGGACAGACTCATAGCTCCCTTCTGTCTGTATCACCCTGCAGGAGGAGGACAGACTCATAGCTCCCTTCTGTCTGTATCACCCTGCAGGAGGAGGACAGACTCATAGCTCCCTTCTGTCTGTATCACCCTGCAGGAGGAGGACAGACTCATAGCTCCCTTCTGTCTATATCACCCTGCAGGAGGAGGACAGACTCATAGCTCCTTCTGTCTGTATCACCCTGCAGGAGGAGGACAGACTCATAGCTCCCTTCTGTCTATATCACCCTGCAGGAGGAGGACAGACTCATAGCTCCTTCTGTCTGTATCACTCTGCAGGAGGAGGACAGACTCATAGCTCCCTTCTGTCTATCACCCTGCAGAAGGAGGACAGACTCATAGCTCCATTCTGTCTGTATCACCCTGCAGGAGGAGGACAGACTCATAGCTCCCTTCTGTCTGTATCACCCTGCAGAAGGAGGACAGACTCATAGCTCCATTCTGTCTGTATCACTCTGCAGGAGGAGGACAGACTCATAGCTCCCTTCTGTCTGTATCACCCTGCAGGAGGAGGACAGACTCATAGCTCCATTCTGTCTGTATCACTCTGCAGGAGGAGGACAGACTCATAGCCCCATTCTGTCTGTATCACCCTGCAGGAGGAGGACAGACTCATAGCCCCATTCTGTCTGTATCACCCTGCAGGAGGAGGACAGACTCATAGCCCCATTCTGTCTGTATCACCCTGCAGGAGGAGGACAGACTCATAGCCCCATTCTGTCTATATCACCCAGCAGAAGGAGGCCAGACTCATAGCCCCATTATGTCTGTATCGCCCTGCAGGAGGAGGACAGACTCGTAGCTCCATTCTGTCTATATCACCCTGCAGGAGGAGGACAGACTCATAGCTCCCTTCTGTCTGTATCACCCTGCAGGAGGAGGACAGACTCATAGCTCCCTTCTGTCTGTATCACCCTGCAGGAGGAGGACAGACTCATAGCTCCCTTCTGTCTGTATCACCCTGCAGGAGGAGGACAGACTCATAGCTCCCTTCTGTCTATATCACCCTGCAGGAGGAGGACAGACTCATAGCTCCTTCTGTCTGTATCACTCTGCAGGAGGAGGACAGACTCATAGCTCCCTTCTGTCTATCACCCTGCAGAAGGAGGACAGACTCATAGCTCCATTCTGTCTGTATCACTCTGCAGGAGGAGGACAGACTCATAGCTCACTTCTGTCTATATCACCCTGCAGGAGGAGGACAGACTCATAGCCCCCTTCTGTCTATATCACCCTGCAGGAGGAGGACAGACTCATAGCTCCCTTCTGTCTGTATCACCCTGCAGAAGGAGGACAGACTCATAGCTCCATTCTGTCTGTATCACCCTGCAGGAGGAGGACAGACTCATATCCCCCTTCTGTCTGTATCACCCTGCAGGAGGAGGACAGACTCATAGCTCCCTTCTGTCTATATCACCCTGCAGGAGGAGGACAGACTCATAGCTCCCTTCTGTCTGTATCACCCTGCAGGAGGAGGACAGACTCATAGCTCCATTCTGTCTATATCACCCTGCAGGAGGAGGACAGACTCATAGCTCCCTTCTGTCTGTATCACCCTGCAGGAGGAGGACAGACTCATAGCTCCCTTCTGTCTGTATCACCCTGCAGGAGGAGGACAGACTCATAGCTCCCTTCTGTCTGTATCACCCTGCAGGAGGAGGACAGACTCATAGCTCCCTTCTGTCTATATCACCCTGCAGGAGGAGGACAGACTCATAGCTCCTTCTGTCTGTATCACCCTGCAGGAGGAGGACAGACTCATAGCTCCCTTCTGTCTATATCACCCTGCAGGAGGAGGACAGACTCATAGCTCCTTCTGTCTGTATCACTCTGCAGGAGGAGGACAGACTCATAGCTCCCTTCTGTCTATCACCCTGCAGAAGGAGGACAGACTCATAGCTCCATTCTGTCTGTATCACCCTGCAGGAGGAGGACAGACTCATAGCTCCCTTCTGTCTGTATCACCCTGCAGAAGGAGGACAGACTCATAGCTCCATTCTGTCTGTATCACTCTGCAGGAGGAGGACAGACTCATAGCCCCCTTCTGTCTGTATCACCCTGCAGGAGGAGGACAGACTCATAGCTCCCTTCTGTCTGTATCACCCTGCAGGAGGAGGACAGACTCATAGCTCCCTTCTGTCTGTATCACCCTGCAGGAGGAGGACAGACTCATAGCTCCCTTCTGTCTATATCACCCTGCAGGAGGAGGACAGACTCATAGCCCCCTTCTGTCTATATCACCCTGCAGGAGGAGGACAGACTCATAGCCCCATTCTGTCTGTATCACCCTGCAGGAGGAGGACAGACTCATAGCTCCCTTCTGTCTGTATCACCCTGCAGGAGGAGGACAGACTCATAGCTCCATTCTGTCTGTATCACTCTGCAGGAGGAGGACAGACTCATAGCCCCCTTCTGTCTATATCACCCTGCAGAAGGAGGACAGACTCATAGCCCCCTTCCGTCTGTATCACCCTGCAGGAGGAGGACAGACTCATAGCCCCATTCTGTCTGTATCACCCTGCAGGAGGAGGACAGACTCATAGCTCCCTTCTGTCTGTATCACCCTGCAGAAGGAGGACAGACTCATAGCTCTCTTCTGTCTGTATCACCCTGCAGAAGGAGGACAGACTCATAGCCCCCTTCTGTCTGTATCATCCTGCAGGAGGAGGACAGACTCATAGCCCCCTTCTGTCTATATCACCCTGCAGGAGGAGGACAGACTCATAGTCCCCTTCTGTCTGTATCACCCTGCAGGAGGAGGACAGACTCATAGCTCCCTTCTGTCTGTATCACCCTGCAGGAGGAGGACAGACTCATAGTCCCCTTCTGTCTGTATCACCCTGCAGAAGGAGGACAGACTCATAGCTCTCTTCTGTCTGTATCACCCTGCAGAAGGAGGACAGACTCATAGCCCCCTTCTGTCTGTATCATCCTGCAGGAGGAGGACAGACTCATAGTCCCCTTCTGTCTGTATCACCCTGCAGGAGGAGGACAGACTCATAGCTCCCTTCCGTCTGTATCACCCTGCAGGAGGAGGACAGACTCATAGCCCCATTCTGTCTGTATCACCCTGCAGGAGGAGGACAGACTCATAGCTCTCTTCTGTCTGTATCACCCTGCAGAAGGAGGACAGACTCATAGCCCCCTTCTGTCTATATCACCCTGCAGGAGGAGGACAGACTCATAGCCCCCTTCTGTCTGTATCACCCTGCAGGAGGAGGACAGACTCATAGCTCCCTTCTGTCTGTATCACCCTGCAGAAGGAGGACAGACTCATAGCCCCATTCTGTCTATATCACCCTGCAGGAAGAGGACAGACTCATAGCCCCCTTCTGTCTGTATCACCCTGCAGGAGGAGGACAGACTCATAGCTCTCTTCTGTCTGTATCACCCTGCAGGAGGAGGACAGACTCATAGCTCCCTTCTGTCTGTATCACCCTGCAGGAGGAGGACAGACTCATAGCTCTCTTCTGTCTGTATCACCCTGCAGAAGGAGGACAGACTCATAGCCCCCTTCTGTCTATATCACCCTGCAGGAAGAGGACAGACTCATAGCTCTCTTCTGTCTGTATCACCCTGCAGGAGGAGGACAGACTCATAGCCCCCTTCCGTCTGTATCACCCTGCAGGAGGAGGACAGACTCATAGCTCTCTTCTGTCTGTATCACCCTGCAGGAGGAGGACAGACTCATAGCCCCCTTCTGTCTGTATCACCCTGCAGGAGGAGGACAGACTCATAGCTCTCTTCTGTCTGTATCACCCTGCAGGAGGAGGACAGACTCATAGCTCCCTTCTGTCTGTATCACCCTGCAGGAGGAGGACAGACTCATAGCTCTCTTCTGTCTGTATCACCCTGCAGAAGGAGGACAGACTCATAGCCCCCTTCTGTCTATATCACCCTGCAGGAAGAGGACAGACTCATAGCTCTCTTCTGTCTGTATCACCCTGCAGGAGGAGGACAGACTCATAGCCCCCTTCTGTCTATATCACCCTGCAGGAAGAGGACAGACTCATAGCTCTCTTCTGTCTGTATCACCCTGCAGGAGGAGGACAGACTCATAGCCCCCTTCCGTCTGTATCACCCTGCAGGAGGAGGACAGACTCATAGCCCCATTCTGTCTGTATCACCCTGCAGGAGGAGGACAGACTCATAGCTCTCTTCTGTCTGTATCACCCTGCAGGAGGAGGACAGACTCATAGCCCCATTCTGTCTATATCACCCTGCAGGAAGAGGACAGACTCATAGCCCCCTTCTGTCTGTATCACCCTGCAGGAGGAGGACAGACTCATAGCTCTCTTCTGTCTGTATCACCCTGCAGGAGGAGGACAGACTCATAGCCCCCTTCCGTCTGTATCACCCTGCAGGAGGAGGACAGACTCATAGCCCCATTCTGTCTGTATCACCCTGCAGGAGGAGGACAGACTCATAGCCCCCTTCTGTCTGTATCATCCTGCAGGAGGAGGACAGACTCATAGCCCCATTCTGTCTATATCACCCTGCAGAAGGAGGACATACTCATATCCCCCTTCTGTCTGTATCACCCTGCAGGAGGAGGACAGACTCATAGCCCCCTTCTGTCTGTATCACCCTGCAGGAGGAGGACAGACTCATAGCCCCCTTCTGTCTGTATCACCCTGCAGGAGGAGGACAGACTCATAGCTCCCTTCTGTCTGTATCACCCTGCAGGAGGAGGACAGACTCATAGCTCTCTTCTGTCTGTATCACCCTGCAGAAGGAGGACAGACTCATAGCCCCCTTCCGTCTGTATCACCCTGCAGGAGGAGGACAGACTCATAGCCCCATTCTGTCTGTATCACCCTGCAGGAGGAGGACAGACTCATAGCCCCCTTCTGTCTGTATCATCCTGCAGGAGGAGGACAGACTCATAGCCCCATTCTGTCTATATCACCCTGCAGAAGGAGGACATACTCATATCCCCCTTCTGTCTGTATCACCCTGCAGGAGGAGGACAGACTCATAGCCCCCTTCTGTCTGTATCACCCTGCAGGAGGAGGACAGACTCATAGCCCCCTTCTGTCTGTATCACCCTGCAGGAGGAGGACAGACTCATAGCTCCCTTCTGTCTGTATCACCCTGCAGGAGGAGGACAGACTCATAGCTCTCTTCTGTCTGTATCACCCTGCAGGAGGAGGACAGACTCATAGCCCCATTCTGTCTGTATCACCCTGCAGGAGGAGGACAGACTCATAGCTCCCTTCTGTCTGTATCACCCTGCAGAAGGAGGACAGACTCATAGCCCCATTCTGTCTGTATCACCCTGCAGGAGGAGGACAGACTCATAGCCCCCTTCTGTCTATATCACCCTGCAGGAAGAGGACAGACTCATAGCTCCCTTCTGTCTGTATCACCCTGCAGGAGGAGGACAGACTCATAGCTCTCTTCTGTCTGTATCACCCTGCAGGAGGAGGACAGACTCATAGCCCCATTCTCTCTGTATCACCCTGCAGGAGGAGGACAGACTCATAGCTCCCTTCTGTCTATATCACCCTGCAGGAGGAGGACAGACTCATAGCTCTCTTCTGTCTGTATCACCCTGCAGAAGGAGGACAGACTCATAGCCCCCTTCTGTCTATATCACCCTGCAGGAAGAGGACAGACTCATAGCTCCCTTCTGTCTGTATCACCCTGCAGGAGGAGGACAGACTCATAGCCCCCTTCTGTCTATATCACCCTGCAGGAGAAGGACAGACTCATAGCTCCCTTCTGTCTGTATCATCCTGCAGGAGGAGGACAGACTCATAGCTCCATTCTGTCTGTATCACCCTGCAGGAAGAGGACAGACTCATAGCTCTCTTCTGTCTGTATCACCCTGCAGGAGGAGGACAGACTCATAGCCCCCTTCCGTCTGTATCACCCTGCAGGAGGAGGACAGACTCATAGCCCCCTTCCGTCTGTATCACCCTGCAGGAGGAGGACAGACTCATAGCCCCATTCTGTCTGTATCACCCTGCAGGAGGAGGACAGACTCATAGCTCTCTTCTGTCTGTATCACCCTGCAGGAGGAGGACAGACTCATAGCCCCCTTCCGTCTGTATCACCCTGCAGGAGGAGGACAGACTCATAGCCCCATTCTGTCTGTATCACCCTGCAGGAGGAGGACAGTCTCATAGCTCCCTTCTGTCTGTATCACCCTGCAGGAGGAGGACAGACTCATAGCTCTCTTCTGTCTGTATCACCCTGCAGGAGGAGGACAGACTCATAGCCCCATTCTGTCTATATCACCCTGCAGGAAGAGGACAGACTCATAGCCCCCTTCTGTCTGTATCACCCTGCAGGAGGAGGACAGACTCATAGCTCTCTTCTGTCTGTATCACCCTGCAGGAGGAGGACAGACTCATAGCTCTCTTCTGTCTGTATCACCCTGCAGGAGGAGGACAGACTCATAGCCCCCTTCCGTCTGTATCACCCTGCAGGAGGAGGACAGACTCATAGCCCCATTCTGTCTGTATCACCCTGCAGGAGGAGGACAGACTCATAGCCCCATTCTGTCTGTATCACCCTGCAGGAGGAGGACAGACTCATAGCCCCCTTCTGTCTGTATCACCCTGCAGGAGGAGGACAGACTCATAGCCCCATTCTGTCTGTATCACCCTGCAGGAGGAGGACAGACTCATAGCCCCATTCTGTCTGTATCACCCTGCAGGAGGAGGACAGACTCATAGCTCCCTTCTGTCTGTATCACCCTGCAGGAGGAGGACAGACTCATAGCTCTCTTCTGTCTGTATCACCCTGCAGGAGGAGGACAGACTCATAGCCCCTTCTGTCTGTATCATCCTGCAGGAGGAGGACAGACTCATAGCCCCATTCTGTCTATATCACCCTGCAGAAGGAGGACAGACTCATATCCCCCTTCTGTTTGTATCACCCTGCAGGAGGAGGACAGACTCATAGCTCTCTTCTGTCTGTATCACCCTGCAGAAGGAGGACAGACTCATAGCCCCCTTCTGTCTATATCACCCTGCAGGAAGAGGACAGACTCATAGCCCCCTTCCGTCTGTATCACCCTGCAGGAGGAGGACAGACTCATAGCTCCCTTCTGTCTGTATCACCCTGCAGGAGGAGGACAGACTCATAGCTCTCTTCTGTCTGTATCACCCTGCAGGAGGAGGACAGACTCATAGCCCCCTTCCGTCTGTATCACCCTGCAGGAGGAGGACAGACTCATAGCCCCATTCTGTCTGTATCACCCTGCAGGAGGAGGACAGACTCATAGCTCCCTTCTGTCTATATCACCCTGCAGGAGGAGGACAGACTCATAGCTCTCTTCTGTCTGTATCACCCTGCAGAAGGAGGACAGACTCATAGCCCCCTTCTGTCCATATCACCCTGCAGGAAGAGGACAGACTCATAGCCCCATTCTGTCTATATCACCCTGCAGGAGGAGGACAGACTCATAGCCCCCTTCTGTCTGTATCACCCTGCAGGAGGAGGACAGACTCATAGCTCCATTCTGTCTGTATCACCCTGCAGGAGGAGGACAGACTCATAGCCCCATTCTGTCTATATCACCCTGCAGGAGGAGGACAGACTCATAGCCCCCTTCTGTCTGTATCACCCTGCAGGAGGAGGACAGACTCATAGCCCCCTTCTGTCCATATCACCCTGCAGGAAGAGGACAGACTCATAGCTCTCTTCTGTCTGTATCACCCTGCAGGAGGAGGACAGACTCATAGCTCTCTTCTGTCTGTATCACCCTGCAGGAGGAGGACAGACTCATAGCTCTCTTCTGTCTGTATCACCCTGCAGGAGGAGGACAGACTCATAGCCCCCTTCTGTCTATATCACCCTGCAGGAGGAGGACAGACTCATAGCCCCCTTCTGTCTGTATCACCCTGCAGGAGGAGGACAGACTCATATCCCCCTTCTGTCTGTATCACCCTGCAGGAGGAGGACAGACTCATAGCCCCCTTCTGTCTATATCACCCTGCAGGAGGAGGACAGACTCATAGCTCCCTTCTGTCTGTATCACTCTGCAGGAGGAGGACAGACTCATAGCCCCATTCTGTCTGTATCACCCTGCAGGAGGAGGACAGACTCATAGCTCTCTTCTGTCTGTATCACCCTGCAGAAGGAGGACAGACTCATATCCCCCTTCTGTCTGTATCACCCTGCAGGAGGAGGACAGACTCATAGCCCCCTTCTGTCTGTATCACCCTGCAGGAGGAGGACAGACTCATAGCCCCATTCTGTCTGTATCACCCTGCAGGAGGAGGACAGACTCATAGCCCCATTCTGTCTGTATCACCCTGCAGGAGGAGGACAGACTCATAGCTCCCTTCTGTCTGTATCACCCTGCAGGAGGAGGACAGACTCATAGCTCTCTTCTGTCTGTATCACCCTGCAGGAGGAGGACAGACTCATAGCCCCTTCTGTCTGTATCATCCTGCAGGAGGAGGACAGACTCATAGCCCCATTCTGTCTATATCACCCTGCAGAAGGAGGACAGACTCATATCCCCCTTCTGTTTGTATCACCCTGCAGGAGGAGGACAGACTCATAGCTCTCTTCTGTCTGTATCACCCTGCAGAAGGAGGACAGACTCATAGCCCCCTTCTGTCTATATCACCCTGCAGGAAGAGGACAGACTCATAGCCCCCTTCCGTCTGTATCACCCTGCAGGAGGAGGACAGACTCATAGCTCCCTTCTGTCTGTATCACCCTGCAGGAGGAGGACAGACTCATAGCTCTCTTCTGTCTGTATCACCCTGCAGGAGGAGGACAGACTCATAGCCCCCTTCCGTCTGTATCACCCTGCAGGAGGAGGACAGACTCATAGCCCCATTCTGTCTGTATCACCCTGCAGGAGGAGGACAGACTCATAGCTCCCTTCTGTCTATATCACCCTGCAGGAGGAGGACAGACTCATAGCTCTCTTCTGTCTGTATCACCCTGCAGAAGGAGGACAGACTCATAGCCCCCTTCTGTCCATATCACCCTGCAGGAAGAGGACAGACTCATAGCCCCATTCTGTCTATATCACCCTGCAGGAGGAGGACAGACTCATAGCCCCCTTCTGTCTGTATCACCCTGCAGGAGGAGGACAGACTCATAGCTCCATTCTGTCTGTATCACCCTGCAGGAGGAGGACAGACTCATAGCCCCATTCTGTCTATATCACCCTGCAGGAGGAGGACAGACTCATAGCCCCCTTCTGTCTGTATCACCCTGCAGGAGGAGGACAGACTCATAGCCCCCTTCTGTCCATATCACCCTGCAGGAAGAGGACAGACTCATAGCTCTCTTCTGTCTGTATCACCCTGCAGGAGGAGGACAGACTCATAGCCCCCTTCCATCTGTATCACCCTGCAGGAGGAGGACAGACTCATAGCCCCATTCTGTCTGTATCACCCTGCAGGAGGAGGACAGACTCATAGCTCTCTTCTGTCTATATCACCCTGCAGGAGGAGGACAGACTCATATCCCCCTTCTGTCTATATCACCCTGCAGGAGGAGGACAGACTCATAGCCCCCTTCTGTCTGTATCACCCTGCAGGAGGAGGACAGACTCATAGCCCCATTCTGTCTGTATCACCCTGCAGGGGGAGGACAGACTCATAGCTCTCTTCTGTCTGTATCACCCTGCAGGAGGAGGACAGACTCATAGCCCCCTTCTGTCTGTATCACCCTGCAGGAGGAGGACAGACTCATAGCCCCCTTCTGTCTATATCACCCTGCAGGAGGAGGACAGACTCATAGCTCCCTTCTGTCTGTATCACTCTGCAGGAGGAGGACAGACTCATAGCTCTCTTCTGTCTGTATCACCCTGCAGGAGGAGGACAGACTCATAGCTCTCTTCTGTCTGTATCACCCTGCAGGAGGAGGACAGACTCATAGCTCTCTTCTGTCTGTATCACCCTGCAGGAGGAGGACAGACTCATAGCCCCCTTCTGTCTATATCACCCTGCAGGAGGAGGACAGACTCATAGCCCCCTTCTGTCTGTATCACCCTGCAGGAGGAGGACAGACTCATATCCCCCTTCTGTCTGTATCACCCTGCAGGAGGAGGACAGACTCATAGCCCCCTTCTGTCTATATCACCCTGCAGGAGGAGGACAGACTCATAGCTCCCTTCTGTCTGTATCACTCTGCAGGAGGAGGACAGACTCATAGCCCCATTCTGTCTGTATCACCCTGCAGGAGGAGGACAGACTCATAGCTCTCTTCTGTCTGTATCACCCTGCAGAAGGAGGACAGACTCATATCCCCCTTCTGTCTGTATCACCCTGCAGGAGGAGGACAGACTCATAGCTCCCTTCTGTCTGTATCACCCTGCAGAAGGAGGACAGACTCATATCCCCCTTCTGTCTGTATCACCCTGCAGGAGGAGGACAGACTCATAGCCCCATTCTGTCTGTATCACCCTGCAGAAGGAGGACAGACTCATATCCCCCTTCTGTCTGTATCACCCTGCAGGAGGAGGACAGACTCATAGCTCCATTCTGTCTGTATCACCCTGCAGAAGGAGGACAGACTCATATCCCCCTTCTGTCTGTATCACCCTGCAGGAGGAGGACAGACTCATAGCTCCCTTCTGTCTATATCACCCTGCAGGAGGAGGACAGACTCATAGCCCCATTCTGTCTGTATCACCCTGCAGGAGGAGGACAGACTCATAGCTCTCTTCTGTCTATATCACCCTGCAGGAGGAGGACAGACTCATAGCCCCCTTCTATCTGTATCATCCTGCAGGAGGAGGACAGACTCATAGCCCCCTTCTGTCTGTATCACCCTGCAGGAGGAGAACTGACTTGTGAACTTGGTGCAGAAATCTCACCCAGTCCAAGAGAGATATAGAACCTGCCAGGTAGTTTATATTGCCTTCATTTACCATGCACTGAAATATCAGCTGTGTAAAAAATTAATCCTTTTAAATCTTGAAGGGGTAGACCCATTTTATTTGCTTGTTATATGTGTCACTCTTTTACGTTTCCAGGAACATCATTACTGATGATGACAATGATAAATGGTATGAAGAGAATGATGATGAATGGGATGTAAAGAAAGGCTTTACCAA
Source organism: Lithobates pipiens (assembly GCF_037356315.1). Classification (NCBI taxonomy): domain Eukaryota; kingdom Metazoa; phylum Chordata; class Amphibia; order Anura; family Ranidae; genus Lithobates; species Lithobates pipiens. The sequence continues at coordinate 306,588 of NW_027507921.1, forward strand.
CCTGAGTGGACAGTCAGAGGATATCACAGATGGTCCACAGTATGGTAAATAAAACAAAAGTTCCTCTGATCAATAAGGCCTTAGTAATTTAGCCACTGCTACATAGATGAGAAAAATGATCTTTTACGTTTCCACTCTCTTATATTTTGCACCCTCTTTGTTTTATTTTGCTTATTTCCCTCCTTCCTTTTTTTTTTAATAGAAGGTATTGTTTCTATGCACTGGATTAATGATAGTCAACGGACCTGAAACAACTCTAATACCATGTACGCACGGTCGGACTTTCCGGCAGAAAAAGTCAGACGGAATCATTTCATCGGATATTCCGATTGTGTGTGGGCTTCAGCTGACTTTTTTTTTTTTTTTTTTCGAAAATTCTGACGGACCTAGAAATAGAACATGTTTTAAATCTTTCCAATGAAATCAATTTCTATCGGGAAAATCACTCGTCTGTATGCTGTTCCGACGGACCAAAATCGACGCAAGGGCAGCTATTGGCTACTGGCTATTGAACTTCCCTTTTCTAGTCCCGTCGTACATATTGTTAAGCCCCATACACACTATCAGTTTTTCTGCAGATTTTTTCCTCCAGATTTACCAAAACCATATAATATGAGGTCAAACCTAAGGAGTTTTAATGTGTATGCATTCAGGCAGGCCCTTCTACTACATGGTTTTGGTAAATCTGAAGACAAAAATCAGCAGGAAATCTGATAGTGTGTATGTGGCTTAAGAGCCCATTCACACAGGGGCAACACGACTTGTAGGCGACTTGAGTCAGGCAACTTGGACACGACTTGAGTTAAGATCACAGCGCGACTTGGGACGACTTCAAAACGACTTGTGATGACTTCAAGCCCGACTTGGGACGACTTACAAGTCGCCCCAGGCCAGGCGACTTTTGCCGAGGCCAAGCAGAGAATGAGCTCAAGGGGGAACTCCACGGCAAATTTCTGAAAAAAATTTGGCGTGGGTTCCCCCTCCGAGAGCATACCAGGCCCTTAGGTCTGGTATGGATTCCAAGGGGAACCCCCTACGCCGAAAAAACGGCGTGGGGGTCCCCCCCAGATCCACACCTGACCCTTATCCGAGCACGCTACCCGGCCGGTCAGGAAAGGGGGTGGGGACGAGCGGGCGGCCCCCCCCCTCCTGAGCCGTACCAGGCCGCGTGCCCTCAACATGGGGGGGTGCCTTGGGGGAGGGGGGGCGTGCGGCCCCCCCACCCCAAAGCACCTTGTCCCCATGTCGATGAGGACAAGGGCCTCTTCCCGACAACCCTGGCCGTTGGTTGTCGGGGTCTGCGGGCGGGGGGCTTATCGGAATCCGGGAGCCCCCTTTAATAAGGGGGCCCCCGGATACCGGCCCCCCACCCTATGTGAATGAGTATGGGGTACAATGTACCCCTACCCATTCACCTGTGGAAAAAAAGTACAAAAAAAAAACACAACACAGGGAAAAAATATTTTATTGCACAGCTCCGGGGGTCTTCCGTCTTCGGGGGTCTTCTCGCCGGACTCCTCCGCTATCTTCTTGTAGCTCTTTTGCTAGCGGAGGAGTCCGGCTTTCTTCCTCCCCGCCGCCGGCCTCTTCTCCCGACTTCGGGGGTCTTGTCCCCCTCTTCGGTTCTTCTGCCGGGCCACCGTGCCTTCTTATAGCTCTTTTGCAGGCGGTGGCCCGGTCTTCTGTCGCCGCCGCCGCCGCCTTCCGTTCTTCTTCTTCTTCTTCTTCTTCTTCTCCAGGAGATGTTGACACGACGCTCTCTCCGGCAACAATGCCAGGGATGCGCTCCGCTGCCACTTATATAGGGACAATGGGGCGGTGTCACATGGGTTGATGTCACATGGCAAGGGGGCGGGGTCACCATGTGACATCAACCCATGTGACCAACCCATGTGACATCAACCCATGTGACACCGCCCCATTGTCCCTATATAAGTGGCAGCGGAGCGCGTCCCTGGCATTGTGGCCGGAGAGAGCGTCGTGTCAACATCTCCTGGAGAAGAAGAAGAAGAAGAAGAAGAAGAACGGAAGGCGGCGGCGGCGGCGACAGAAGACCGGGCCACCGCCTGCAAAAGAGCTATAAGAAGGCGTGGTGGCCCGGCAGAAGAACCGAAGAGGGGGACAAGACCCCCGAAGTCGGGAGAAGAGGCCGGCGGCGGGGAGGAAGAAAGCCGGACTCCTCCGCTAGCAAAAGAGCTACAAGAAGATAGCGGAGGAGTCCGGCGAGAAGACCCCCGAAGACGGAAGACCCCCGGAGCTGTGCAATAAAATATTTTTTCCCTGTGTTGTGTTTTTTTTTTGTACTTTTTTTCCACAGGTGAATGGGTAGGGGTACATTGTACCCCATACTCATTCACATAGGGTGGGGGGCCGGTATCCGGGGGCCCCCTTATTAAAGGGGGCTCCCGGATTCCGATAAGCCCCCCGCCCGCAGACCCCGACAACCAACGGCCAGGGTTGTCGGGAAGAGGCCCTTGTCCTCATCGACATGGGGACAAGGTGCTTTGGGGTGGGGGGCCGCACGCCCCCCCTCCCCCAAGGCACCCCCCCATGTTGAGGGCACGCGGCCTGGTACGGCTCAGGAGGGGGGGGGGGCGCCCGCTCGTCCCCACCCCCTTTCCTGGCCGGCCGGGTAGCGTGCTCGGATAAGGGTCTGGTGTGGATCTGGGGGGGACCCCCACGCCGTTTTTTCGGCGTAGGGGGTTCCCCTTGGAATCCATACCAGACCTAAGGACCTGGTATGCTCTCGGAGGGGGAACCCACGCCAAATTTTTTTCAGAAATTTGCTGTGAAGTTCCCCCTTCAGAGCTAATAATTCTGTCAAAGTCGCCTCCGTATAGACGGAGATCCGACTTGGAGGCGACCTCCATTGAAATCAATGGGTACCGGTCGCCTACAAGTCGGATAGAAGTAGTACAGGAACCTTTTCTGAAGTCGGAGCGACTTCAGTAGTGTGCATTAAGACGGCTCTCATTCACTTACATTGCTTTTTAAATGTTGTCCGACCTGAGGCGACCTGAGGCGACTAGGGGCGACCTGAAGTCGGATCAGGAGTTGCCCCTGTGTGAATGGGCTCTAAGTCACCACGTTCTAAGCGATCGGACGTTGGTTTGATAGTGTGTAGGCAAGTCCGTTTCAGCGGAACTCCGTCGGAAAAACGGCCAGAGTTTATTCTGACGTAAAAAAAAAGGTTGTGTGTACACGGCATTAGTAGTTTGGAATAAATGGCTCTAATAGGATAAGACTGGCCATAGATGAGTCTTTTTTTTTTTCATTCAACCAATAGGTTGTACGAAAAAAATTACACGATTCCCCTATCCATACATTTAAGTTGGGTGGGAAAATCCTCCCTGCTGTGTCTTTGTATTATGACTTTCTCATGCAGGCAATAGAATTCAGTACTGATTAAATGTAAATTTTCCAACGGGACGGTGGAACAGTAGATCGTCTGTTGTTTAACCACAGTGGTCACACATGGATAAAAATTTGGCTGGCTCCTGCTAAACCAGGCTGTATCTGTACTATAAACCAGTAGTTCTTGTACCGTTGACAACAGGGGCAGACTTATAGCTTATGGATCCCTTCTTTCTGTATAGTGATGAGCTATGGTTCAACCCAAATATGCTGGAAACTGTCACAAGATAAGAGGCCACCGACCCAATTACCTGCGACTGGGAAAGTCTTTGCTCCGCATAACATAGGGGCAGGGTTTCTGGTGATATCATTGACCTAATATGGCCACATCATTAACCAAAGATGTCCATGAAGCCATATTAGGTCAATGATATCACCAGCATTCCCACTCTTTTGTTAAGTGCAGCTGTGGGATGGGAAATTCTTACAGAACATTTAATTGGGAAAGAGGCCTGCTATTATGTGACAGCATCTCGTGGGCTCGACCTAGCTTGTCCTATTTCAGGAAGAGGAACAGACTTACAGTATAACGCTATCATGTCTGTATCACACTTGAGAGGAGGGACAGACATACAGCTCCCTTCAGTCTATGACAGTTTGAGGGCAGTTTGCTCAGCTGATAATTTTCTATGTCATATGATTTATTTTTCCTTTGCTATTCACATAGGCTCAACCAAAAACAGTGCTTCTGGTAAAAGGCCATTTAAAGCCCAACTGGAAACAGTGGACACAAATATTCAGGTGAGTTAAAAGCTAAATCTTTTATTAATCTTTGATGTGCTTGCTCTAGTATTCTTATTTTCTCATCTTACAGTTAATTTGGTGTATCTGTTTTATGGCCTTAGCATGGCAATTTTGTTATCCAAACTGCAATGAAAAGAGCAATAAGTATATGCAAAGTTTTAAGCGGTAGTAAACCGCATCAAGAAAAAAAAAGGCACCAGGCAGTTTAGGTCATAATGTGCTAGTATTTATCGCATGCTAGCACATTATGACAGGCTTACCTGAGTACGAAGCCCTCCAGCATTTACGGCGTGGCTCTGAGGGAACGGTATGGGTATGCCGTTCCTTTCAGAAATCATGCGCTGGCGCTGACATCACCATCTTCATCTAAAGTAAATATCTCCTAAAGGGTGCATGTTTAGAAGATATTTATTGTACCTATAGGTAAGCCTTATTATAAGTAGGGATGAGCCGAACACCCTCCATTTCAGTCCGCAGCAGAATATGCGAACAGGTAAAAAATTTGTTCAAACATGCGAACACCATTAAAGTCTATGGGACATGAATGTGAAAAATCAAAAGTGCTAATTTTAAAGGCTTATATGCAAGTTATTGCCATAAAAAGTGTTTGGGGACCTGGGTCCTGCCCCTGGGGACATGTATCAATGCAAAAAAAAAAAAAGTCAGTTTTTTCGGGAGCAGAGATTTTAATAATGTTTAAAGTGAAACAATAAAAATGAAATATTCCTTTAAATATCGTGCCTGGGGGGTGTATATAGTATGCCTGTAAAGTAATGTGTTTTTTGCTGTGTTTAGGACAATACCACAGCAAAATTACATTCCTGAAGGAAAAAATATATTTTAAAACTACTTGTGGCTGTAATGTTTTGTCGGGTGCCAGCAATATAGATGCAAATCACTGAAAAAAATGTCACCCCCCCCCCCCCCTAGTCCATTACCAAGCCCTTTGGGTCTGGTATGGGTATTAAGGGGAACCCCACACTCAAATTAAAAACAAATAAAAGGCGCGTGCACTATATACTCTGAACAGCAGTATATATACTATATGGCCTGCCCTATATATTCTGCATAAAATTGGGCCTTATGTGTTGGTGGTACCAGAACACTGTAAGCCCTCACAGTTACTCTTGGGGAGTGCATGAACGGGCCCTGCTGTGAAATACTATATCAAAAATTGTAATGACATGCACCTGTTAAACAGGGGCAGGAAAATTGGGCCTTTGGTGGTGGTGTTGGTGGTACCAGAACATGGTATGCCCTCACAGTTAATCTTGTTGGTCACAGGAACGGGCCCTGCTGTGAAATATTATATCAAGAATTGTAATTACATGCTCCTGTTAAACAGGGGCAGAAAAACTGTACCTTGGGTGGTGGTGGTGGTTGTGCCACAACACTGTAAGCCCTCACAGTTACTCTTGTTGGGTGCAGAAACGAGCCCTGCTGTGAAATATTATATCACGAATTTTAGTTACAGGCCCCTGTTAAACAAGGGCAGAAAATTGGGCCTTGGGTGGTGGAGCCACAACACTGTAAGCCCTCACAGATACTCTTGTTGGGCGCAGGAATGGGTCCTGTGTCAAAATATTATATTAAGAATTGTAATTACATCAAGGGATCCCACATCCATAGCAAATTCAATCAGTTACATTAACATCAGCTGCTTTATAGCTGCTGATCCAAGACTGATTATTTTTGATGAATGTGAGCCTATCAACAGAGTCTGTGGACAGGAGAAATCTTTGATCCCTTAAAAACCCTCCAACGGCACTAAATGTGCATTCAGAAAGCAGGCTGGATGCAGGACAGGTCAGTAGCTCGATTGTATATTGAGCAAGTTCTGGCCAATGGTCCATCCTCAAGACCCATTAACCCAGTGGATGATCTGTTGGAAAGGTTTCCAAGTCTGCTTTTGCTCCTAGATATTCCTGCACCATGTAATACAGATGCTGGTGATGGTTGCTTGAACTGATCAGACCTTGGCCCTGAGGACTCAGTTCTGCGGTTTGATGAAATAGGGTGGCTTCCCTTAGTTGCTCCCTAGAGGACATCCTGCCTCGTTGGAGTTGTGCCTCCTCCTCCTTTCTTCTCTCAGGCACCCAAGTACAGTCAGTGACCTCACCATCCCTTCCCTCCTCGCCACTGGAGAAAACTTGACAGTATGCTGCAGCTGGGGGAACATGACTGCCAGTTTCTTGACCTTCTTGGGCACCCCCTCTCTTTAGGCTCACGTTACTCCCCTCCTCAACTTGAGAACCAACATCGGAGCCTTCATATCGCTGCACATCCTCCAGCAGCATGTACCCGGCACTGTGATCAAATAATTCTGGGGACTCCTCCGTGCATGATGGTGGGGCTACGGAAGGAGTGACTGTGGACAAGTAACCAGTGGAATAGGCCACTTTGGCATCTGCGTTGGAAGGCAAACTACTCTGAGCCTGAGTGAAAGAGAATGAGGAGGACTAGGACAGCTTTGTTTTCCACTCCACTAACTCTTCTGTATGTTCTGGCTCAATAACACGGCCAGCAGCAGAAAAAAAGGACAAGCTTGCCCCACGGCCACCTGCAGAGGATGCACCATGTCCACGACCAGCACTGTTGACTGTAGACACAGAGGCTGCTTGTCCTCTTTTAGTGGCCTATGAGCTTCTGCCTCTCCTTGGTGGCTAGACATTATGTATATTTTGTTTTTCAACACCACACTACACTGTATTGTGTACACCCCCAGAAGTGTAGTAGACATTGCACTGTAGATATAGTCTACAGTGGGTGCATATATATATATATATATATATATATATATATATATATATATATATATATATATATATATATATATATATATATATTTTTTTTTTTTTTTTTTTTTTTGTGACGATCCGGGGTGATTAGGTTCAGAAATGTGCCACTCCAGACTTGTGTTTTTAGGGCATGGCAGCCCACTTTTATTTAAAGGAAACGAAAAAGTTCAAACAAACAGTAATCTTCCCTTGCAGGGTGTTCCACCATCACTGTATAAACAAAGGATAGCCTCCTGTCTTACTCACTGTCAGCTTCGGGCTGCTTTAGACACAGGCTACACCTGCCTGCTTCAGACATGCACACAGACTGTCACCTGCAGTTTTAGACTCCGAGACCTCCTGTCTCTTTCTTCTGGAGCCGTCTCCTACTGGAACCCTCCCAGCCTCCTGACCAGACTTCCTGTCTGCTGGGCAGAGCTGTTTCCAAGTCTAAGCACTGACTTCTTTTCCTGGCATGTTTATGAACCCAGCCCACAGGTGTGTAATTAGTATTCCTGCCAAAATCAGGCATATACTGCTTATATGCACCGGTGACATAGGGTCGCATCTCCACAATATATATATATGAGACTGTGTATATCTATATATATATATTAATACACTGCCTGCAATGACTGAATATTGAGTACCTGTGGGGCTGTGGTGTCCTCACCCCCTCTCCTGGAGTGTGGGCAGCAGCCGAGGCAGCTCTGGTGTCCACTCCCCCGGCTTCCTCCGCCATGTGTTGTCTCTTCCGCCAAAGCGCTAGGCATTCAATAGGATCTCTTGACACTTTGGCCAATCAGGAAACAGGTCTCACAGACCTGCCTCCTGATTGGTAAGGAGGAACTTTATTGTGAAAAATAGCAAAAATGTATTTGCTATGGTCACAAAACTGGGTGGCCTTGGAGCACAATGCTATGAGCTCCGCGGACACCCTTTTTTGAAGCCTATTAGAGCCTTTGGCTCTAATCAGGTGCTTAAAAAACACCCACCCTGCATTGAAATCCATGGTCTGGCACCACTGATATGTAGAACAAGGGGCCAGACACATGGATATGGGAGGCGGCGTCCGTGTGCCCTCTATAGATGGGCCGCCACTATTCTATACACTCTATACATTTGTTTCCATGCACTATACTTTATTTTTGGAGTAGTAAATATAAAATAAAAAGGTGACCTTCTGTGTATAAATATTTTGTGCTATTTTTATTTTAGTACCAGTGTCTGTAAACTTGGTTGTAAATTCTCTACTAAGCTGTGTGAGATTGCATCATGTGGCTACGCCCTTGTGTTTTCTGTGATTGCAGCTGACAAGGAATGAAAAGGACAATTTGTTTTTATGCTGAATACTGTCAGTGTATGGAAGTTATTGGATTTGCCATAGATAGAGACGGATCTTATACCCAGCAACAGGGATATGTTTGTATGTACAGTTGCCTAGTAGGCTAGTCCAGTGTTTCTCAACCCCAGTCCACAGCCCCAACAGGTCATGTTATCAGGATTTCCCTCAGATGAGACAGCTGGTCGAATTACTAAGGCAGTGAAACTGATCATATCACCTGTGCAAAATAATGGAAGGCCTGAAAACATGACCTATAGGGGCGCCTTGAGGACTGGAGTTGAGAGACACGGGGCAGGTCAGCTGATAAACAGGTGGTGGCATCTACTCTGATCTTGTAAAATCTGATGTCTTTTACCCTGATCTCATGTCATCTAGTTGCTTAGTGAGTGCATGCTGTTTTTCAGTTTGTTACTGGATCCAGATTGGGGAACTTTGAGTTCTCAAGATAATTAATGTTCTGTACAATTTCCAAGGTTGCACAACAGCAATAAGTTGTCCATCATCTGGCCTCCCTTGTCCTTGTACTGTCTGTACCCGAATCCATGAGAGGTGTGCCACACTAAGCCATATTATTGAGGAATACTCATCTTTCACCATATCCACCTATAACTGTGGTACCATGGCACACTTTGCATGGTACGCTTTTGTATGCCCAGAGAAATCCACCAGGGAGCTACCTGGTTTTCATTGCCCCTAAAGCCATGAGTTCCCAGTCTTTGTCTGGTGAAGAGTTTACTATCAGCAAAAGGTTGAAACAAGGGGATGATATTTCTACAAAAACCTTATCTTAAAGTCCAACTCCATTTTACATCATTCGCTTCTTTGCCTTTTACAGTCACCTATGCTTACTTTTGCCACTGCCCTGATCCAAGTTTGATATGAATAAAACTATGATTACAATGTAACAATTTCAGGCCTTAGTAGCCAATTGTCAAGGCCCAGCACTGTCATCTAGAACCAGGGGTGGGATCCATTGAGTGTGAAATTATCAGCAATGCCTTATTGGTTTGTTTTTACAGATCAAAATACAGAGACCAGTGATATCCCATTCATAAATCAGATTCATTGGAAAAAGGAAGGAAAGCCCTGTACCACTATGGGATATTTTCAAAGAACTGCATATATATATATATATGAACATTATTGCTCTGGAAAAGCTAATGAAGAGTCGTTGGAATGGAACCTGGCTTTGGGTCTTCATGGTCACTGTATGTACTGACAGATAATAATCGTATACACCTAAGAGACGAGTCATGGCCATCCCCAGATCTCCGTTTATGGCTGAATATCTTTTTCTTTTTCTGTATCTGCCATCTGGCATAGTAAAATACTATATCTTGTATGATGCTGCAAAATTATATTTCTACAGACAAATGTAATGTTTTGTTTAAGGGGACCTATCATGTGCAAAAATTTCCTAGACTGCCATTATATACTATGTAGGTGCCACAAGCTGTACTTGCAAAGATTTGGAGTTTTGCAAACATGCAAACCTGGCCATATCTATCAGTGGTCTTCAACTTTTGCTCCAGCTCCAAACTATGCACCCTTACCCACATCCCACCTTTTCCACTGTCCAGAAAAGAAGCTGCAGTGCATAGCAAAACATGTTCATTGGATAGTAAGATTACAGAATACCACTATCCAACTGTTCAGAGAGGAAGCCTCAGTGCATAGCAAAACATGTCCATTGGATAATAAGATGACCCAACACCACTATTCCACTGCCCAGGGAGGAAGCCTCAATTCTTAGCAAAGCATGTCGATTGGATAGTAAGATGACCCAACACCACTAATCCACTGTCCAGGGAGGAAGCTTAAGTTCTAAGAAAGAATGTTTATTGGATAGTAAGATGCCCAGAGTATGTTAGAGCACTTAGCTAAAGCTGAAGGTGAGGCTTATTTACTGCTGAACTCCAGACATCCATAAAAGACATAAATGAATCCAGAGCTCTGTCTATTACATGAGTTTGGATCAGGGCTGAACTGGGAATAAAAACCAGCCCTGGAAAAAATTTCATACCAGCCCCACAGCATTATTATACCAGCCCAACAGCATAACGTCATTATTTTCTTGTTCATGAAAGGGAAAACCATGCATTTTAAAGCACATTTGATGAAGAATGTATTATACATAGATATGAAATCACATAGGGATTTATATATATATATATATATATATATATATGCAAATTCCAGTTAAAAGTGGTGAATCATCAAGGGGGACCCCAGGAACTCAGAACGTGGGGGGGGGGGGGCCCTTCTGCAGAAAGAATACACTAAGGTAAGGGGGGAGGGTTACTAATATAAGGGGGAAACCCTTTATATCAGGGCCCCTTACATTATCGTATTCACTCCCCCTTACATCAGTGACCCCCCCCCCCCCCCCCCGACTGGCCTGGCGGTGCTGTCACTGACCTCCTTTCAGGTGCACTGTGCAGGGCTCAGTCAGTCGGCTCCAGCTTGGTGGCTCTGGTTTTATCCTATAGTCTCCTCTCCACAGTCCACACAAGTCTGACTTCTCCCATGACCCCCATCCCGACGGCACTCCCACTCTTGACTCCTCTCCAGACTCCCTCAGAGACTGCAGACATGATACAGGAGATGGTCAGAGACTGCAGACTTGATGCAAGACCTCAATGCAGCCTTACCAGTGCCCATCAAATGCAGCCTCACTGTCCCCATCAATGCAGCCTCACTGTCCCCATCAATGCAGCCTCACTGTACCCACCAATGCAGCCTCACTGTGCCCACCAAATGCAGCTTTACTCTGCCTGTGAATTCAGTCTCACTGTGCCCACAAATGCGGCCTCATCGTGCCCACCATTGCAGCCTCACTGTGCCCATCATTGCAGCCTCACTGTGCCCATGAATGCAGCCTCACTGTGCCCATCATTGCAGCCCCTCCTTTGCCCCATGTCCCAGTCTGCAGTCCCTGTCTGTGGGAAGGTGTGTTGTTGATGCACGGTACCTTGCATGCCAGCAGGATATCCATGATGGCCAGCAGCAGGCAGGGTCTGTTCTCGTTTTGGATGGAGACATACTCCTTCCAGAGGATCTGTTTGCTGTGAGATAGAGTGGTCCCTTGCCACCTGAACCTTCAGTCATCCTCATTTTCCGGCCCCAGCCAGCCTGTCCTCTGGTCCTGGGGAAGTAGAGAGCACTGGGTGGGAGCAGGAGAGAAGGGGGAGCGGAGAGTACTGGCAGGGTAAATAGCAGGGGGGAGTGGAGATCAGAGGGGTGGGGAGTGGAGAGCACTGGGGGGAACTTGAGAGCACTGGGAGGTCAAAAAGAACAGGGGTGGAGAGCACGGTAGGCTGAGAGCACTGGGGGGGCTAAGAGTGTGGGGTGGCGAAGAGCACTGTGGGGGCAGAAAACAGGGGTGGAGAGCATGGGGGCTGAAGAGTACTGGGTGGGTACAAAGAGCAGGGGGGGAGCTTGAGAGCACCAGTGGGGGCCAGAAAGAACAGGGGTGGAAAGCACGGAGGACTGGAGAGGGGGGGCACTGGGGGAAGAACAGGGGAAGAGCACTAGGGGGAGTGGAGACCACTGGGGGAGAGCACTGGGGGGAGTGGAGAGCGCGGGGGAAAGAACAGGGGGGAGAGCACTCGGGGGAGTGGAGAGCACTGGGGGGAAGAACAGGGGGGAGAAAGGGGGAGGAGAGCATGAACGGGGGAGCACTGGGGGGAGTGGAGAGCAGGAGGGGGAAAGAACGGGGGAGAGCACTGGAGGGAGTGGAGAGCTCTGGGGGGAGAATGGGGGGGCACTGGGGGGAGAGAATGAACAGGGGGGAGCACTGGGGGGTGGAGAGCAGGGGGGAGAATGGGGGGCACTGGAGAGCACTGGGGGGGAATGGGGGGCAGGAACAGGGGGAGCACAAACAAGGGGGGCACTGGGGGGAGTAGAGAGCAGGGGGGAAGAAGGGGGAGAGAGCACTGGGGGAGTGGAGAGCACTGGGCATGAAAGAATGGGTGGGAGCACTGGGGAGAGCACGAACGGGGGGAGCACTGGGGGGAGCACTGGGGGGAGTGGAGAGCACTGGGATGGTGGCTAAAGAAGGATGGGGAGAGTTGGAGAGCAGGAGGGCAGAAAGAACAGGGGTGGAGAGAATTGTGGGAGGCAGGAGAGTGTGGTGGGGGAGGAGAGAACTGGGGGGATAGGGAGCACAAGGTGAACTGGGGGGCAGTAAAATAAGTTGGATAGGAGGATCAGCAGGGGGCTGCATATAGAGGAAATTAGCTTTCTATATTCCTCCATGCAGCCGCTGAATGTTTAATTCTCCTCCTCTCCCTCCTGCAAGCATTCAGCGGCTGCATGGAGGAATATAGAAGGCTCACTTCCTCTATATGCCGATCCTCCTATTCAGGCACTGTGGCACACAGGGTGGACTGTACGGGCGGCATCTCCTCCTATGGCTCTGTGTTCGGCGTCCGCGCTGTAACACAGTCCCGCCCCCCCCAGACCGGATCGTGTGATAGGCAGAAAGTTGATTATATCTACTATCACAGGAGTCGGTCTGAGGGGGCGGGACTGTGTTACAGCATGGCCACTGAACACAGAGCCAGGCAGCACTGTGATCCATAGGATGAGAGAGCAGAGCAATGTAGCCGCTACTAAAAGCGGCCTCAGGGCAGGCGGCCTACCGTAAAATCTCCCGGTATCCCGGTAGGCCAGTCCGGCCCTGGTCTGGATGCAAGCAGTGTAAGCAACTTAATTTGACTTTGTATCAGCCTTTTGTAATCTGTATACAGAAGAGCTGAGCCAATTGTTTGTGCTACCATGAACTTGTGTTAACAAGGAGCATGCTGATAAGAGAACAGAGCAGAGTGACGGAGAGATGATTCCATCAATGCTCTGCTTCTCTTTTCACTGTCTAGTAACAGGCTGGGGAGGATTGAGACTTGCAAGGAGGAATGAGGTTAAAGTTCGACCTGAACACATGTTTGATGGACTTTTTTACTCATGTGAATGTCATGTATGGTATCAGTAGAAATACCGCTTCTATACAGAACAGTTTCCTTGCTGCCATTGGGTGCTAAGGAAGCAGCGGGTGCCATGGCCTGACATGTCTTTAGCAACCAGTGACATCACCCGGCCCCATTCATTTAGTGTAAAATTGTAAGCAAAGGGGTGGGGTTAGCATAACATCACTAACCAAATATGGCCCCATGACCATATTTTGGCAATGACATTGACCAACAAGGGCAATAGTTATATTTGATCAATGATGCTACCTGGGGGAACCCACCCATTTATTTTTTGATTGAAGACTAGTCAAAAACATTGTAAGGGTAACCATACACATTAGAATCTAAATGTGTACAGACTTTGTACAAGCAACTTTAGGTTTACCAAAACAACGTCTTAAAAGGACTATCTAAGCTATCCAATCAATTTGTATTCCCTCAGGTAGATCCTTGCACCAGTGTTGGGGCAAGGTCACCTAGAGCCCAGGGTGAACATGGCAAATTGCACCCCATTGCCCCCCCCAAAGATATATGATTATGTGTCAGCAAGCCCCCCCAAAAAGAAAGAAAAAGGGCACTAATCTGCATGCCCCCCCTTCCCAGTACAAATCCACCCCCTGCTGAAATCCCCCCGGTACAAATCTTTGTCCCCCCATCCCCCCCAGCTCAAAACCTCTCTCTCCCCATATGCCCCCAGCACAAATCCGCACTCAAAAGAAAACTTCCCCCTCCTAGCACAAATCCTCCACCCCGCAAATTTCCCCTCCAAAGCACAAATCCTCTCTCCCCACTCCAAATCTCCCTCACCCAACACAAATTCCCCCCAAATCCCCACTCCTTGCATATCTCCCCAAATTTACCATCACAGTGAACAATTCTTACCCCCCTGCCACCCCCCATTTTCCCACTCCTAACCCAAATTCCCTCCCACCAATCTCCTCGTGGTGCCCCCACTCACATTATATCACAGTGCCTAGTGCAGCTGCCTCTCCTGCCCACGCCTTGTCCTGACCCTGCCTTGCACTACATAATTGTTAAAAGATCAAAATGACTACCCCCCTTCTCTGTTCTACCCCCCTTCTCTGTTGCTCTCTGTTTGTGTTTATTCCCTTTATCTCTTTGATACCTACTTAGGTAACATAGGTCATTAGCAGTCTCGTTTATGTCCTTGCACTGTTTCTTGCGAGTTGGCAACAAATTGCATTTTGACTGTTAAATTCGTGAGGGTCCTGGTCCTGTCACGTAGCAGGCCTCCATTGGAGCCCGTGGCAGCTCTGGGACCTGATTTATGAGCTCGTCTAGAATGACCGTCATGTGTGTTAATATGTGCCCATGATGTACTCTGTCTGGCATTATGTGTTATGTATCAGACTCCTGCTCTTTATTTGTTTTCTTTTTTCTACTGATACTATATGGCTGTTATCTCTGTATTCTTTGCTCCTGTTACCAATAAAAATTTTCGAAACACGAAAAGATCAAAATGAGATTGTACAATCAGATTGTAACTTGTGTGGTGAGCTTTAGTGTGTTTATTTCCTTTTCAATTTTTTGAATTGGGGTACTACTAGTTGTTACCTAATTTTTGTCAAAAGGGGCCTCCAGATTCCAATAAGCCCCTCTGCCTGCAGACCCAGACAACCACTGGGCCAGGGTTGTGGGTAAGAGGCCCTTGTCCTTGGCAAGGTAACCCCTCCATGTTGAGGAAATATGGCCTAGTATATTTTTTTTCGGCGTTCCCCTTGAAATCCATACCAGAACCCCATCAGTGTTAAAGGTGTGATTTTTTATCTTTTTATCTTGGTGTCGGGAAAACTTGTCAGGAGCAACTTCAGATTTCAGAGGAATGTGTAAGCAAAGAGACACGTAGTGCTCTGGATTGAGACAAGTACACATAGAGGCATATGCTTTGTTCATATTTCAGGTCTGAGGTTTACAATTCCTTTCCTGCCAGACAGGTTTGTGTTGTGCTTCACAGCCATATAAATCTCAGGTCTGGTTTAGAGAACTCCCTGCATTCACAAAAAAATAGGAAATACTATCATTCAAGAAGCCTTTTGCATGTGACAGGTTCACAATAATGGTTGTCTTTGCAGCAATAGCCACTCCTGGTATTAAGAAATTAATGATGGATAAAAGTAGACATGTACACTGACGAAAAATGTGTTTGTATTAGTTTTATTCTTTTTTTCTTTTGTTGTTTTTTTCTGTTTTGGGGGTCATTCATTATGATCAAAATTTGTAAATGAGAAAATTTATAAATTTGAAAGAAAGAAAATCTGAAAATTCGAATGAATAACTAACAAACTAATAATATCTAACTATTAAATTACAGGTATTGGAATTACCTTTCAAATTTGGCTATTAGTGAGCGTAACGAATATGAATTTATTT
Source organism: Lithobates pipiens (assembly GCF_037356315.1). Taxonomy (NCBI): domain Eukaryota; kingdom Metazoa; phylum Chordata; class Amphibia; order Anura; family Ranidae; genus Lithobates; species Lithobates pipiens. Next base: position 322,226 of record NW_027507921.1, read on the forward strand.
GAAGTTACGAATTACCTGAAATAACGAATGCTGCATATAAACAAATGGAATGGAACAAATTATTAATAAATAGTAATAATAATAAAACTTTATTATTATTATTATTATTATTATTATTATTGTTATTTATTATTATTAATTTGTTACGTTCCATTCATTTAGATATGGCATTCGTTATTTCGGATAATTTGTAACTTCAGATAAATTCGTATTCGTTACCTTCACTAACAGCAAAATTTGAAAGGAAGTTCCAATACCTATAATTTAAATAGTTAGAAATAGTTAAGTTATTATTAGTTAGTTATTATTTCCGATTTTTAAAATTTTCTGATTTTAAAATTTTAACATTTACGAATTTTCGGAAAAAATTGTCGAATTTGGTAAAAAACTAATTCAGAACGAAACAAACTACACATGTCTAAATAAAAGGTGGTTTATTGATACCATGCCAAAGGTTACCTGTAATGCGACCTTTCAGGGTGTCCAAGTCTTCCATACTGCCTTTATCAATGCTCTAAATGTCATCAACACCAGATGGTTATCATTTTGCTTTCCGCAAATCTTTACTTTGGTGGAAATTGAAAGCTTTTTGGAGAGCTTGGAAGTAAACTAAACTCCCAATGGTAAAAAAATAAATAAAAATCAGAGATATAGTTTAAACAATAAACAGGCAACATTCTATTAAAGAGTAATGTCTGGCAGTAGTAAAATAATTATAATTTTTCAAAGCTAATAAAAAATATATATTGCTCCCTTTTTTAGGGGATCTAACACAGAGTAATCCTTACTTTAATCCATGGTCTGGTGTCTTCCTTCACATCAGTTCCAGTTGTAGACTAGTCTCCTGATGCTGCTTTTCTTGGAAGCCTCCAACCAATCCTTGTTTGCCAACATTTGGATATAAATCAGGACTAGTGTTCACGTCCAATTGTGATGACATACCGACTGGTCCTGCATTGTATGTAATGACATAGAGGTTCCCACCCATATTCAAGTGTTGGAAAGTGAAGAACTGGACTGCTGAATCATACATAAGATGAGATAAGTATTACTCCGTGTTAAATCATCTCTTAGTAAAAGGTACAATCCATTCTTTGTCAACTGGAAAGTCTACTTTTTAAATATTTTTTTTACTGCCAAATTTAAATCTGAGTACAAAAATGTTTATTATTGCCATAACTATTTTACTGCTTTAGCTATTTTCTTACCTATTTTATAGTTACTGTTTTCTTATTCCTTATTCATGTATATCGCTTCTGTGATTTTGATATAAAACAAGAGTTGTTTATATATATATATATATATATATATATATATATATATATATATATATCTATTTGCACATTACTACACATTATATATTTTACTATGCAAATTATGAATCTGAATATTGTAGACAAAAATTATTTGATCATTAAAGGAAAAATATATATTTTTGCATAATGTCTAGCATTCTCTAATTATTAATCTCCTTGAGGGAAGGGACCGATGTGACCGTGCTATAAAAGTACCTGAAATAAAATTAAAATAAAATAAACAATTGATTATTTATATATTAGCCATTTTCTAAATAAAGATTACATTTGATACAACGAAAGAAGTTTGAAACAAAATTATATACGGTAAATATTTTAGAGCCAATATGATTTTATGATCACATTACTAAAGATTCATACAATATGTTGAAATACATTAACAGCTTGGATGCACATAATTTTGTGTACTGGTAATTACAATTATTGGTATTTATAATTAGTGATGGCCGAACGGTTCGCCCGGCGGTCGTTTCGCGGCGAATTTCCGACTTTCGCCGTCCGCGGGTTCGAACGCCTTTTTCCGTCGTTCGCCCCGGCGGACTTACGTGTTTAATGTATACAAGAACTTTAACCTTTCGTGACACGTTTATCATGTGTTACAGGACAACCAATTGAGACATGACAGCTCATGGACACTTGGACATTCCCCCTAACCTATAAATACACCCGATCCGGTGGCCATTTTACATTCTTTCTTCTGTCACTGTAGGGAAAGGATCCTGTGTGGAGTAGGGACAGAGAAAACGCTAGCTATTTGGTACACAAAAGTTCTTTTCAGGACTGGTATAGGTGTTAGGTCAGCAGCCTGAGTTTCTTTTGTCAGTTTAGATAAAGGGACAGAGCGCTGTATGCTGCTATTTTAGGGACAGCTCAGCCAGATTAGTCTTTCTTCATCATCATCATCATCATCATCATTAGCTGTTACTATCAGGTCCACAAAAGAGCTGTTCCAGCTAATCGTTCCAGCCTACTCTTTTTTGCCAATTTGTATAGGGACAGGCAGGAAGCAGTGTGTCAGGCAGTGAGGATAATTTTAAAGACTTGCTGTTACTATTAGTTCCACAAAGGTTCTTTTCAGGACTGGTATCAGTGGTACGGTAATAGGCTTGTACACGTATAATATTCTTTCTTCCAAATATAGAAAGAATATTATACTTGACTGCTGCCCTTCTGCTGCAGTCTGCTAATCATTCACAACTCACTTGTTCCACAAAGCTCTTTATCAGGACTGGTAACTTGGTCTGTCTAGGGTGCTACGGTACATAGGCTTGGGTGCGGTACAGTCTGCTGTTCTGTAAGGACCGCTATCGGTCCACAATAGATAGGGTTGCCGTGCACTACTGCTGACCGCTGCCCTATACTGCAGCAGTCCTTCAGCGGTATAGGGACTGACGCACAGTCTGCTAAACACTAATACACAACCTGCTTGGTCCACAAAAGTTCTTATAAGGACTGGTAACTTGGTATAGGGTGCTACGGTACATAGGCCTGAGTGCGTTACAGTCTGCTGTTCTGTAAGGACCGCTATCGGTCCACAATACATAGGGTTGACGTGCACTACTGCTGACCGCTGCCCTATACTGCAGCAGTCCTTCAGCGGTATAGGGACTGACGCACAGTCTGCTAAACACTAACACACAACCTGCTTGGTCCACAAAAGTTCTTATAAGGACTGGTAACTTGGTATAGGGTGCTACGGTACATAGGCCTGAGTGCAGTACAGTCTGCTGTTCTGTAAGGACTGCTATCGGTCCACAATACATAGGGTTGCCGTGCACTACTGCTGACCGCTGCCCTATACTGCAGCAGTCCTTCAGCGGTATAGGGACTGACGCACAGTCTGCTAAACACTAATACACAACCTGCTTGGTCCACAAAAGTTCTTATAAGGACTGGTAACTTGGTATAGGGTGCTACGGTACATAGGCCTGAGTGCGTTACAGTCTGCTGTTCTGTAAGGACCGCTATCGGTCCACAATACATAGGGTTGCCGTGCACTACTGCTGACCGCTGCCCTATACTGCAGCAGTCCTTCATTGGTATAGGGACTGACGTACAGTCTGCTAATCACTAACACACAACCTGCTTGGTCCACAAAAGTTCTTATAAGGACTGGTAACTTGGTATAGGGTGCTACGGTACATAGGCCTGAGTGCGTTACAGTCTGCTGTTCTGTAAGGACCGCTATCGGTCCACAATACATAGGGTTGCCGTGCACTACTGCTGACCGCTGCCCTATACTGCAGCAGTCCTTCATTGGTATAGGGACTGACGTACAGTCTGCTAATCACTAACACACAACCTGCTTGGTCCACAAAAGTTCTTATAAGGACTGGTAACTTGGTATAGGGTGCTACGGTACATAGGCCTGAGTGCGTTACAGTCTGCTGTTCTGTAAGGACCGCTATCGGTCCACAATACATAGGGTTGCCGTGCACTACTGCTGACCGCTGCCCTATACTGCAGCAGTCCTTCAGCGGTATAGGGACTGACGCACAGTCTGCTAAACACTAACACACAACCTGCTTGGTCCACAAAAGTTCTTATAAGGACTGGTAACTTGGTATAGGGTGCTACGGTACATAGGCCTGAGTGCGTTACAGTCTGCTGTTCTGTAAGGACCGCTATCGGTCCACAATACATAGGGTTGCCGTGCACTACTGCTGACCGCTGCCCTATACTGCAGCAGTCCTTCAGCGGTATAGGGACTGACGCACAGTCTGCTAAACACTAACACACAACCTGCTTGGTCCACAAAAGTTCTTATAAGGACTGGTAACTTGGTATAGGGTGCTACGGTACATAGGCCTGAGTGCGTTACAGTCTGCTGTTCTGTAAGGACCGCTATCGGTCCACAATACATAGGGTTGCCGTGCACTACTGCTGACCGCTGCCCTATACTGCAGCAGTCCTTCAGCGGTATAGGGACTGACGCACAGTCTGCTAAACACTAACACACAACCTGCTTGGTCCACAAAAGTTCTTATAAGGACTGGTAACTTGGTATAGGGTGCTACGGTACATAGGCCTGAGTGCAGTACAGTCTGCTGTTCTGTAAGGACCGCTATCGGTCCACAATACATAGGGTTGCCGTGCACTACTGCTGACCGCTGCCCTATACTGCAGCAGTCCTTCATTGGTATAGGGACTGACGTACAGTCTGCTAATCACTAACACACAACCTGCTTGGTCCACAAAAGTTCTTATAAGGACTGGTAACTTGGTATAGGGTGCTACGGTACATAGGCCTGAGTGCGTTACAGTCTGCTGTTCTGTAAGGACCGCTATCGGTCCACAATACATAGGGTTGCCGTGCACTACTGCTGACCGCTGCCCTATACTGCAGCAGTCCTTCAGCGGTATAGGGACTGACGCACAGTCTGCTAAACACTAACACACAACCTGCTTGGTCCACAAAAGTTCTTATAAGGACTGGTAACTTGGTATAGGGTGCTACGGTACATAGGCCTGAGTGCAGTACAGTCTGCTGTTCTGTAAGGACCGCTATCGGTCCACAATACATAGGGTTGCCGTGCACTACTGCTGACCGCTGCCCTATACTGCAGCAGTCCTTCATTGGTATAGGGACTGACGTACAGTCTGCTAATCACTAACACACAACCTGCTTGGTCCACAAAAGTTCTTATAAGGACTGGTAACTTGGTATAGGGTGCTACGGTACATAGGCCTGAGTGCGTTACAGTCTGCTGTTCTGTAAGGACCGCTATCGGTCCACAATACATAGGGTTGCCGTGCACTACTGCTGACCGCTGCCCTATACTGCAGCAGTCCTTCATTGGTATAGGGACTGACGTACAGTCTGCTAATCACTAACACACAACCTGCTTGGTCCACAAAAGTTTTTATAAGGACTGGTAACTTGGTATAGGGTGCTACGGTACATAGGCCTGAGTGCAGTACAGTCTGCTGTTCTGTAAGGACCGCTATCGGTCCACAATACATAGGGTTGACGTGCACTACTGCTGACCGCTGCCCTATACTGCAGCAGTCCTTCATTGGTATAGGGACTGACGTACAGTCTGCTAATCACTAACACACAACCTGCTTGGTCCACAAAAGTTCTTATAAGGACTGGTAACTTGGTATAGGGTGCTACGGTACATAGGCCTGAGTGCAGTACAGTCTGCTGTTCTGTAAGGACCGCTATCGGTCCACAATACATAGGGTTGCCGTGCACTACTGCTGACCGCTGCCCTATACTGCAGCAGTCCTTCATTGGTATAGGGACTGACGTACAGTCTGCTAATCACTAACACACAACCTGCTTGGTCCACAAAAGTTTTTATAAGGACTGGTAACTTGGTATAGGGTGCTACGGTACATAGGCCTGAGTGCAGTACAGTCTGCTGTTCTGTAAGGACCGCTATCGGTCCACAATACATAGGGTTGACGTGCACTACTGCTGACCGCTGCCCTATACTGCAGCAGTCCTTCAGCGGTATAGGGACTAAGAGTTTTGTCACAGGGTGATTTAAAAAATGACAGGCAGAGGAAGAGGCAGGCCCTTCCGCAGGGGTGGTAGGGGTAGGGCAGGAGCAACAGCCTTGAGCCAAAGTGGGAAGTTGCAGAAGGTGCGTTCAATTACTTTAAAGGACGCACCAGACTTGGTTGAGTGGCTCACTCAGCCTTATTCTTCTGCACCCTCCTCATCCTCTCGATCTGCACCCTCTTCTTCACTCTCTGCTATGTGCACCCCCAAAGACACTACCACCAACAACACCACCACCACCACATACCTTCCGCTTGAGTGCAAATGGGGGCCTTCATGCTCCAGTGTTTTAATAGGGACCCCCGTATAAAAAGCATGAGGGTCAAGGACCAGTACTGGGTGGCAACGTACTTAGATCCCCGGTACAAACACAAAATGGCGGAAATGTTACCGCCGTCGCAGAGGGCTGTCAGAATGCAGCACTTCCAGGCCTTGCTTCGAGAAATGCTGCATTCTGCTTTTGCGTGCGCTGGCAGAGGAGCAATTCCCACTCCCAGAGAAGGATTTGCGGGTACCAATCCAACAGCGCCTGCAAGAAGAGGCCGGTTTGAAGATGTGTTGGTGACTTCGGATATGAGGTCATTCTTTCAGCCGACCCATCGACAGGTGTCATCCGGATCCAGCATCAGGGAACGCCTAGACCGTCAGGTGTCCGACTACATTGGGTTAACGGCCGATGTGGACGCTCTGAGGAGTGATGAACCCCTAGACTACTGGGTGGGCAGGCTTGACCTCTGGCCAGAGCTTGCCCAATTTGCAATCGAACTGTTGGCTTGCCCCTCATCCAGTGTCCTGTCCGAAAGGACGTTCAGCGCAGCAGGGGGGATTGTGACCGATAAGCGTACTCGCCTAGCTCACGACAGTGTTAACTACCTCACATTTCTAAAAATGAATGAGGCATGGATCTCGGAGGAATTCAACACATGTGATCAGTAGACCATGTATATGTCTATAAACAATTTTTGGAATCAAGCACACAGACCTTCTTAATTCATTTGGCTCACTTCCCTGACCCAAAAAAGCACACCGTACTATATGCCCCTACCCTCCTCTTTGAAGAGGTTGAGCGGTGTCATATTTCTACTGGGGCTGCTTATTATGAGGGGTTCCCACCATCCCTGTGCTGTGCTGACTTCCTCCTGGGTGTTCTTATTATGAGGGGCTCCCACCATCCCTGTGCTGTGCTGACTTCCTCCTGGGGGTTCTTATTATGAGGGGCTCCCACCATCCCTGTGCTGTGCTGACTTCCTCCTGGGGGTTCTTATTATGAGGGGATCACACCATCCCTGTGCTGTGCTGACTTCCTCCTGGGGCTGCTTACGGTGCTGCTGTCAGCGCTGTATGTCACGGAGCTGCTGTCAGCGCTGTATGTCACGGAGCTGCTGTCAGCGCTGTATGTCACGGAGCTGCTGTCAGCGCTGTATGTCACGGAGCTGCTGTCAGCGCTGTATGTCACGGAGCTGCTGTCAGCGCTGTATGTCACGGAGCTGCTGTCAGCGCTGTATGTCACGGAGCTGCTGTCAGCGCTGTATGTCACGGAGCTGCTGTCAGCGCTGTATGTCACGGTGCTGCTGTCAGCGCTGTATGTCACGGAGCTGCTGTCAGCGCTGTATGTCACGGAGCTGCTGTCAGTGCTGTATGTCACGGAGCTGCTGTCAGCGCTGTATGTCACGGAGCTGCTGTCAGCGCTGTATGTCACGGAGCTGCTGTCAGCGCTGTATGTCACGGTGCTGCTGTCAGCGCTGTATGTCACGGAGCTGCTGTCAGCGCTGTATGTCACGGAGCTGCTGTCAGTGCTGTATGTCACGGAGCTGCTGTCAGCGCTGTATGTCACGGAGCTGCTGTCAAGCTGCTGTCAGCGCTGTATGTCACGGAGCTGCTGTCAGCGCTGTATGTCACGGTGCTGCTGTCAGCGCTGTATGTCACGGAGCTGCTGTCAGCGCTGTATGTCACGGAGCTGCTGTCAGCGCTGTATGTCACGGAGCTGCTGTCAGCGCTGTATGTCACGGAGCTGCTGTCAGCGCTGTATGTCACGGAGCTGCTGTCAGCGCTGTATGTCACGGTGCTGATGTCAGTGCTCTGTATTACGGTGCTGCTGTCAGTGCTCTGTATCTCCTGCACCCTCTTGTTTGCCTACCCTGGTCCCTGACCTTCCCTCTCCTCCATTGCCTTCATTAGCTCCATAGTCCTGAATTGTCAGAACAATTTCCCAAATAAAAAAAAAATGCTTGTAGTTATCGATCCCAAATTCACCTCATACATGTATTATGCTATTGTCCAGGTGGTGGGACTACGTGCTACCCCCTAATAATTACCCCGTGGCCGCAAATTCGACCTAAAGGTTTGCGAAATTCGCCTCCCATTGAAGTCAATGGAGCCCGCGGCGAACGGTCGTTTTCGCGAACGTTTGTGCCCGTTCGCGTTTCGCGTTCGCGAAACGTCCCGTCGGAAGTTCGTCCATCACTATTTATAATTACTATTACGATTACTTACTTTGCTGTAGTTATTTTGTGCTTGGCTTATAATTTAATGGATTGATACAACGGGGTTGTTTGTAACCCCGGGCGTGGGCAGTGTCTCCTCGTCCTTGGCTTCATGGTGGCTTCCCCTGCCTCTTCTCCTCCTCCTCGGCGGACAATACTTCTCCTCTCGTCCAATCGGGTCTCAGGACACACTTCCTGATTGGCCCGGGAGGAGAATCAGGAAGACAATAGTGAATATTAATTCGCTATTGTCACACAACTGGGTGGGCTCAGGGTGCAGTGCTCTGCACCCTAAGCCCACCTTTTTTTAAGCCAATTAGGGCCTCTGGCTCTAATCACATGCTTCTAAAAAAATTAAATTAAATTAAATACATGTGTCCAGCGTCCAACATGTAGATTAGGGGCCCGTACACATGGATTAGGTGGGTGGCACCTGCTTAAATATTTTCTTGTCAACTTTTTTTAATGATGAATAAAAAAGGATAAAACCATAATTTATTTTATATTTCTAAATGGATCCCTTACAAGATCAAATATGAGAGACTGCGGTAAGAGCAAAGACATGAAAGAATAAAAAGCAGAGGGCGTATAGGGATTGTGTATGGAGAAGCAATACTTTAGATATGCATTGAATCCTAATTTATCTGGTTAATTGTTATGGTAAATATAGTAAATATAGTTCATTGCGATTAATGACAAAATCAAGACAATAGCTGATTCATTGTTTGATTCATTGGAATATTGGCATAAAGATCTGACCAATCTGTTATAGTAAATATTATTATACATAATTCTTTGCAAGTCAATAAAAAAAAAAGAGAGAGAGAAAGATTCACGCAAACAAATTCGCCTGATTAGTTGTTACTTACTATGTGCATCATAGATTTACTTCTTGTAAAGATAAACCTTGTGATTTATTAAAGACGTGTATATGAAGAGGCTACGTGTATCTATGTAACAGGAGCAAAGGGTAAGTTAATCACTTTATTTTTTTCTGTACCTTAGATCTGCACAATGTACCAGGAGGTTACCATTATACTTAACCATGTGAGCGTTTACACTTGAATACACCTAATGGACGAAGCACATTTATGCCCTGTACACACGACCAGTTTTCCAGTGGGAATAAACTCTAAAGGTTTTCCGACGGAGTTCCCACAGAATTCCACTGAAACTGTCTCGCGTACACACGATCACACCAAAGTCCGACCATCAAGAATACGGTGACGTACAGCACTAGAAAAAGGAAGTTCAATAGCCAGTAGCCAATAGCTTCCATCTCATACTTGCTTCGGAGCATGCGTCGTTTTTGGTCTGTTGGAACAGCATACAGATAAGCGGTTTTCCTGATAGGAATTGGTTCTGTCGGAAATATTTAGAACATGTTCTATTTCTAGGGCCATCAGAATTTTCAATGTAAAAATTACGATGGGGCATACACATGATCGGAATATACGATAAAAAGCTCCCGTCTGACTTTTTCTGTCAGACATTCCGCTCGTGTGTACGCGGCATTAGAATATTCACTAGAGGTTGATTGAGTGAGCAAAAACATTGTCATTACTTAAAGGGTTAGTCAGAAAAATTTAAAAGTGAGAACACCCTAAACCTTCAGCACCCCTCCCCCTAGTGCCTCCTGTATTTACCTTTGTGGGTGATGAGCTGTTAGTGCTCACATAGGTAGTGTAACAGTCTGGGGCTTTGAAATCCTCGCTCCAGTCCCTCTTCTTTCTACGGGACTTTCAGGACAGATCAGAGCGATTCTCTGTGCAGGTGCTGACCAATCAAAATCTCTATGATCCATCCCAGCAGCTCAACTCCAGGTTCAGCCCTCAGTGCTCCTCCTGCACTGTACATTGTGCTTTTTTACACATACCTTTGTCCAAAGTGTTTGGACCAGTCACCTGGCGGTGAAAGGTCCTCAACGATATGTAAGCCATGCACAGTACCACGGTGACATTCCCTTGGGTGCTACCGATCTGCCTGATCATTGGTCAATCCTACGATGCCAAAGCCAAGGAGCCCATTTCCGCTCTGCACAATGCATTAGTTCAAACAAATGGGCTGCACTCCTATGATGTCTCCTAGATCCGACTCAGTTTATTTGACAAATAACACACACTGCATTCTTCCACCTATGGCTGCCTTCCTAATGCATTTCTCAACCCAGGGCTTAGCTGTCCACAACTAAGCCCTGGATGGATGAAACGCGTTAGTGGACAGCCATTGGTGGAAGAATGCAGTGTGTGCTGTCTGTCAGAAAAATTGAATTGGAGTGGCATCCTAGGTGTGTGGACTGTTTGCTTTATTATGTTTATATTTTTATAAGTAGTTTGCAGAATTACATACAAAAAGCCATAATCTGGAACACTGAAATGTCATATATCAAATGCAATATTAAAGCTTAAAAAAAAAATCTTTCCAACGTTTTGAAAGTTAATATCAATATCTTACAGTGTGGACTGTTTACTTGGTGTTTTGGTTCTCCTAGAAGACTGAGAACATTTTGTAGTAGAGAAGAGATTCTTATACTCTAATTTATAAAGAATTTGCATAGCTATTTGCCTAGTGAAAGTGCATGTACATTTATTCTGTATGAATGAGGAAAACTGTAACTATGCTATATCCTGTGCTTTTTTAATGTAAATTTAAGAACTTAAAATACCACATTTGATCACTAGATGAAGATAAGTATTATAGGAAATTCACATGATTCTTACCTTTAACTGACAATTGTGCGGTCGTGTGATGTGGCTCCCAAACAAAATTGACATTCTTTTTTTCCCCCAAATAGAGCTTTCTTTTGGTATTTTTTATCGGGTTTTATTTTTTGCGATATAAACAAAAAATAGCATCAATTTTGAAAAAAACTCATTATTTTTTTAATTTTTGCTATAATACATATCCCCCAAAAATATATAAAAAAAATTTTGTTACCTCAGTTTAGGCCAATATGTATTCTTCTACATATTTTTGGTAAAAAAAAATCACAATTTCTTTTTTTTTGCTAGTAATGGCGGTGATCTGGGATTTTTATCATGACTGCGATATTATGGCAGACACATCGGACAATTTTGACACATTTTTGGGACCATTGTCATTTTTACAGCGATCATTGCGATTAAATTGCACTGATTACTGTAAAAATGACACTGGCAATGAAGAGGTTAATCACTAGGGGGCTAGGGAAGGGTTAAGTGTGTCCTGGGGAGTGATGTCCTGTCCTGGGGGGAGGGGCTGTGTGTGACACATCACTGATCATAGCTCCCAATCACATTGTCACTAGGCAGAATGAGGAGATGCTTGTTTTCATTAGCATCTCACTGTTCTTCCTCTCTGTGAGATGATCACAGGTATCCTTGCGGCCGTCGAGTCCGCGAGACCCACGGAGTTGGTGGTCGGACTCACGGAGCTCATGAAGGGCATACGTCGGAAAATCCGATCGTTCAGAACGCGATGACATACATTGAGGCTAGTAGCCAATAGCTTTGGTCTCGTAATTTGATCTGAGCATGCGTGGCACTTTGTCCGATCGGAATTCTCTACAAACTATTGGAAAAAAGTCCGATCAGATTTTTTTGTCAGAAAATTTGAGATTCTGTTCTCAAATTTTTCCGTCTGAATTTCCGACAGAAAAAGTTCGATAGAGCCCACACATGATGGGATTTTCTGACAATATAATCCGATCGGACCTTTTCCAATGGAATTTCCAATCGTGTGTACAAGGCAATACAGTTCAGTCACAGACATTGACTCCAGTTTCTGACTATTTGTTCCTCATTTGTTTTGTTGTGCGTTTAATGTTTTCAAGGCATATCGCTTTACATTTTTCTAACTTCAAGCTTTGATGTCTTCCTTAGTCTACCAGTACACTTCCCTTTAACAACCTTACCATTTGATTTGTACAAACGAAAACCATCATGAACACCTAAACAGAAAAAACAAGGTGGGCTAAAGAAAAGTAATCATGGACTGTGCATGATGGTTTTCATTTGTGGTGACAAGCTGTATTTCTGGTGACAAGTGAACTCTGCATCTCTGGTGACAAGTAAGCTGTGCATCTCTGGTGACAAGCAAACTCTGCATCTTGGTGACAAGCAAGCTCTGCATCTCTGGTGACAAGTGAACTCTGCATCTCTGGTGACAAGCAAGTTCTGCATCACTGGTAAGAGGAAAGTTCTGCATATCTGGTGACAAGTGAGCTCTGCATCTCTGGTGAAAAGCAAGCTCTGCATCTCTGGTGACAAGCGAGCTCTGCATCTCTGGTGACAAGTGAGCTCTGCATCTCTGGTGACAAGTGAGCTCTGCATCTCTGGTGACAAGCGAGCGCTGCATCTCTGGTGACAAGTGAGCTCGGCATCTCTGGTGACAAGTGAGCTCGGCATCTCTGGTGACAAGTGAGCTCTGCATCTCTGGTGACAAGTGAGCTCTGCATCTCTGCTGACAAGCAAGCTCTGCATCTCTGGTGACAAGTGAGCTCTATATCTCTGGTGACAAGCAAGCTCTGCATTTCTGGTGAAAAGTGAGCTCTGCATCTCTGGTGACAAGTGAGTGCTGAATTTCTGGTGACAAGTGAGTGCTGCATCTGTGGTGACACGTGACAAGCTGCATCTGCGGTGACAAGTGAGCGCTGCATCTGGTGACAAGTGATGTGGCAGGTGACATGCTGCATCTGATGGCACGCGACGATGGCAAGTGATACGCTCAGGGCTCCCACTGATTCTGCATTATGGTGAGTTGAAATATTGAATTTTATATTACAATGTAATAATGTGCTTCAATCATCCTGACACCATACCAACCATGGTGTCATGATGATTGAAGCGCTAACACCAACTGCTGATTGTTAAACTTTATGGAATACACATATTGCTATTGTGGTGTAGGATCTGGGTCTGCTGTCCCTCCATTCCTCTTTATTTCCTTCCTTCTCTCTCCTTCTCTCCCTCTCTCTTTCTCCCTTTCCTAACAAACTTAAAGTGATATTAAAGTCTGTTTTGTTTTTTTTGTTTAAAAATAACAAGCTTATTATACTTACCTGCTTTGTGCAGTGTTTTGCAAAGAGCATTCCAGGTCCTCCTCTTCTCAGGTCCCTCGTCCTCACTCCTGGCCCCTCCCTCCTGCCAAGTGACACGAAGCTGCAGATCAGCCCCTTCCTCTCTCTCTTCTCATTGGCTCACTGACTTTTATTGACAGCAGTGGGAGCCAATGGCGCCCTGATGCTGTCTCAACCAATGAGCAGAGAGAGTCCCGGACAGCCGAGACTCTTGTGCAACATCGCTGGATCGAGAGGGGGTCCAGGTAAGTATTAGGGGGACTGAGGGGGGTGCTGCACACAGAAGGTTTTTTTTATTTTAATGCATAGCATGCATTAAGATTAAAAAAAAAAAAAACTTCTGACTTTAGAACCACTTTAACTGATGCATGTATGAAATCTCAAAATAAAAAACAAAATAATATCTGCTCTTAGCTAGGAAATATTTGGCTATCAGCCAGCACCAATAGGTTTGATCATACACCTATAAACAAATACAATACACAAAGGGTGCAGTGTCAACTAAGTGTTAACAAAAGTCCTGAAAAACACTTCATTTAAAATCCACCAACTATAGATGGTATGGATAGAGGTGATAAAAAGATCCCCGCACCAACTGTTGTGGAAACAATGGTAAATGCACTCGCCACCACTGTAGGAGAAGGGGCAATCCTGCTTACCAGAATGTTTTGACCCTCAAGTTATAGAAAGGTCAATAAACACATATGTAGAGACCAGGGCAAGATTAATGGACCACTGGGCACCAGCTGTAAACCTAAATGGCTCCTTAGGAGAGATGTAACCCACAATCCCAAGACAGGAAGCTTGTATTCCAAACAATAAGTGCATAGAAATTGGCCTTGTACCTTTCCTGTTCTCCTGCTGACCTGTTTGTTCCTGAAGTAAGAAGACAATACACAGGACCAACACCTATTTCAATATCATGCTGGATACACTTTGCTGCCTCTTCCTTCACACTAGCCAAGCCTCGCTCTGAAAGCAATCCCTCCACCTGCAACCTCCAAAGTTTGTCTGGATCTCAGACTGTATTAAAAGACAAAGTTCCGCTTCTAGGTAGCAAAGGAGCATGATGCTTTGCCCAGCTTCTATAAATTCATATTGGTCCATAGCAATGATGGGGATTATGGCCATTATGAATATATATATATATATATATATATATATATATATATATATATATATATATATATATATATATATATATATATATATATATATATATATATATATATGTATATATATATGAATATATATATACTATGGCCATTAGGAATATGCAGGAGGCAAGGAGGGGCAGGCAAGCTTTGGTAGCAATTTTGACCTTCTCCCCATGACAGATTCCCTTTCAAGTGAGCCTAATAAGTCTGTAAATGTATGTTAACAGTCCATGCAATAGAAGAGCATATACAGTATCTCACAAAATTTAGTACACCCCTCACATTTTTGTAAATATTTTATTATATCTTTTCATGTGACAACACTGAAGAAATTACAATTTGCTACAATGTAAAGTAGTGAGTGTACAGCTTGTATAACAGTGTAAATTTGCTGTCCCTTCAAAATAACTCAACACACAGCCATTAATGTCTAAACCACTGGCAACATAAGTGAGTACACCCCTAAGTGAAAATTTCCAAATTGGGCCCAAAGTGTCAGTATTTTGTGTGGCCATCATTATTTTCCAGCACTGCCTTAACCCTCTTGGGTATGGGGTTCACCAGAGCTTCACAGGTTGCCACTGGAGTTCTCTTCCACTCCTTCATGCCGGCATCATGGAGCTGGTGGATGTTAGAGACCTTGTGCTCTTCCACCTTTCCGTATGAGGATGCCCCACAGATGCTCAATAGGGTTTAGGTCTGGAGACATGCTTGACCAGTCCATCACCTTTACCCTCAGCTTCTTTAGCAATATAGTGGTTGTCTTGGAGGTGTGTTCGGGGTCGTTATTATGTTGGAATACTGACCTGTGGCCCAGTCTCTGAAGGGAGGGGATCATGCTCTGCTTAAGTATGTCACAGTAAATGTTGGCATTCAAGGTTCCCTCAATGAACTGTAGCTCCCCAGTGCCAGCAGCGCTCATGCAGCCCCAGATCAAGACACTCCCACCACCATGCTTGACTGTAGGCAAGACACTCTTGTGTTTCCGCCACACACACTTGATACTATCTGAACCAAATACGTTTATCTTGGTCTCATCAGACTACACAACATGGTTCCAGTAATCCATGTCCTTAGTCTGCTAGTCTTCAGAAAACTGTTTGCGTGCTTTCTTGTGCATAATCTTTAGAAGAGGCTTCCTTCTTGGATGACAGCCATGCAGACCAATTTGATGCAGCATGCAGCGTATGGTCTGAGCACTGACAGGCTGACCCCACCACCCTTTCAACCTCTACAGCAATGCTGGCAGCACTCATACGTCTATTTCCCAAAGACAACCTCTGGATATGTCGCTGAGAAAATGCACTCAACTTCTTTGGTCGAACATGGCAAGGCCTGTTCTGAGTGGAACCTGTCCTGTTAAACCACTGTATTGCCACCGTGATGCAGCTCAGTTTCAGGGTCTTGGCTATCTTCTTATAGCCTTGACCAGGGATATGCAATTAGCGGACCTCCAGCTGTTGCAGAACTACAAGTCCCATGAGGCATAGCAAGACTCTGACAGACATAAGCATGACACCCAGAGTCAGAGGCATTATGGGACTTGTAGTTTTGCAACAGCTGGAGGTCCACCAATTGCATATCCCTAGCCTAGGCCATCTTTGTGTAGAGCAACATTTTTTTTCAGATCCTCAGAGAGTTCATTGCCATGAGGTGCCATGTTGAACTTCCAGTGACCAGTATTAGAGAATGAGAGCGATAACACCAAATTGAACACACTTGCTCCCCATTCACACCTGAGACCTTGTAACACTAACAAGTCACATGACATTGGGGAGGGAAAATGGCTAATTGGGGCCAATTTAGACATTTTCCCTTACAAGTGTACTCACTTTTGTTGCCAGCGGTTTAGACATTAATGGCTGTGTGTTGAGTTATTTTGAGGGGACAGTATATTTACACAGTTATACAAGCTGTACACTCACTACATTGTAGCAAATTGTAATTTCTTCAGTGTCGTCACATGAAAAGATATAATATGTGAGGAATGTACTCACTTTTGTGAGATACTGTATATACTGACCTCTCCTGTGTCTGCTACCTTCCCTTCTTTCCATTGTTGCAATCTACAGCAAAGTCTTCAGCAGTCAACACTTACAGAAGTCTCAGATGCCCTCCACCACATGCTGCATTCCCTTCCTCTGACCTCAGCACCACTGAGTCCTGTTGTGACTTGGGGTCAGAGAATCGAACCATTCCAGATGGCGAGGACACAGCCAACCAACATTTCCAATAGTGTTGAATACTGAGTGATACAAAGAATGGGGGGGGGGGGGGGGCATGTAAAACACCTTTTTGAATTATAAAGGTGCACAATTTGGTATATTTTAATTTTGTAATATCTGTTTGATACTGTAAGTGCAAGAAAAAACTATTGATCCTGTCAGAAATTTTAGCATTAATTTTGTGTAAAGTGAAATAGAAGTACATAGTTACATAGTTAGTAAGGTTGAAAAAAGACCATCTAGTTCAACCATACAAAAATAAAAAAATAAAAAAATATCAATTCCCATATACCCAATCCTATACCCACAGTTGATCCAGAAGAAGGTGAAAAAAAAAAAATGAAAAGCAGAATCTAATTTGCTCCAGCAGGGGGAAAAAAAATCCTTCCTGATCCCAGAGAGGCAGTTAGATTTTCCCTGGTTCAACTTTACCTATAAATGATAGTACCCAGTTATATTATGTACATTTAGGAAAGAATCCAGGCTTTTCTTAAAGCAATCTACTGATATGGCCAGAACCACCTCTAGAGGGAGTCTATTCCACATTTTCACAGCTCTTACTATGAAGAAACCTTTCTGAATCCTCAGTGTTGACTGTAAAGTGAATAACTCAACACCAAGTTCACTATATGGACCCCTTATATATTTGTACATGTTGATCATATCCCCCTTAATCTCCTCTTATCAAGAGTGAATAAATTCAGTTCCTCTAATCTTTCCTCATAGCTGAGTTCCTCCATGCCTCTTATCAGTTTGGCTGCCCTTCTCTGCACTTTCTCCAGTTCTCCGATATCCTTTTTGAGAACTGGAGCCCAAAACTGAACTGCATTTTCCAAATGAGGTCTTACTAATGATTTGTACAGGGGCAACATTATATCTCTCTTTCTCTGGAGTCCATGCCTCTCTTAATACAAGAAAGGACTTTGCTCGCTTTGGAAACCACAGCTTGGCATTGCATGCTATTATTGCACTTATGATCTACCAAAACCCCCAGATCCTTCTCCACTATCAATTCCCGTAGTTGTACTCCCCCTAGTATCTATGATGGATGCATATTCTCAGCCCCCAAGTGCATAACTTTACATTTATCAACATTAAACCACATCTGCCACATAGTCGCCCAATTATACAGAGCATTGAGGTTGATTTGTAAATGTCAGACATCCTGTAAGGACGTTATTCCACTGCATACCTCGGTGTCATCTGCAAAGACAGAAATGTTACTTTTAATCCCAGACCCAATATCATTTATAAAGATATTAAAAAGTAAGGGTCCCAACACTGAACCTTGGGGTACACCACTGATAACCTTAGACCATTCAGAGTAAGAATCATTAACCACTACTCTCTTAAGTCTGTCTTTTAGTCATTTACACACTGATATTTCCAAGCCTATAGACTTTATCTTACACATGAGCCATGCGTGGGGAACTGTGTCGAACGCTTTTGCAAAATCAAAGTATACCACGTCCACCGCCACCCCTCTATCCAAGGTTTTACTTACCTCCTCATAAAAAGAAATCAGGTTTGTCTGACAACTTCTGTCTTTCATGAATCCATGCTGTCTGTTGCTTAAAAACATTTCTAGCAAGAACTCGTCTATGTGGTCTTTTATTAAACTCTCCAGTATCTTCCCAACTATAGAAGGTAAATTAACAGGTCTATAGTTACTTGGTATACCTGGTTGATCCTGCTTTTCGCTGTCCCTTCCATCTTCTCTGTGTCCCTACTGCAGGCTGAGATAGTGTAGACCAGCTGGTGTCCGCTACTGAGCATGCTTATATTTCAGTTCCCTTCTAAGCTCATCACTTTCTCCTTTTTCTTATCTGTGCAGTCCACATGACTATAGCTTCACACATGTGGGTGTGTAAACAGTGGTAAATTACACTGCCCCCCCCCCTCCTATTGCTAAACACTACGGGGTGGTATATAGTATGCTGATTAATTAAATTCACTAAGAGACTCACAAAAAAAAAAAAAATTGAATATAAATCAGTTTTAAATATATCACATGTAACTACTAATACCTGTAAAGTAAAAAAAAGAGCCTTGGATGCAGATTCTGTCTGAACAAATTGAAAGCTAGTTTCAGTTATCTCTCACACTGCCTACACCATAATAATGCACACAACATACACATTTGATGGTTAATAAAGTTTTATTGGGAGCTATAAAACCGTTTTTTTATATTTATAATTTGAATTTGAATTGCTCTTCTGTTTTTATTTGTATTTTTTAGTCATGTGACTGGCAGAGCACCAATCAAGGCTGGCCACACACTGTAGAGAGCATACCTCAGTAGAGTAATAGAAGCCCCTCCCAAGGACCTTTCCCTGCAGATGTCAAAGAACAAGGGGAGATCATGTGACCACACAACAGTGCTGCAGGAATAAGGTACTTAGAGGATTAAAAAAAAAATACAGTGGCATGTTATATATGATATTAGGGCAGAGGAGGGATCTCTCCATAAAGAGCATATGTCTGTGCACAGGGTGTGCCAAATGTGCCTGGGCACACCCTAATCACCCCATACACATTAACTCAGAGGCGGCTCTAGACTTTGCGAGGCCTTAGGCAAAACTTAGGCACAAGGCCCCACTCACACCCATAATGGGAAAAATAATATAGGTGATAAAAATTAACTGCAAAAATGCATATATTAACAGCCTTAAATCCTATGAACTCTGTTTATATCATTTTCACGGACCAATTATTCTTTAATCAAATATCATTAAACATAGGATATATATATATATATAACACACACACACACACACACACACACACACACACACACACACACACACACACACACACACACTTGAGCCATGGACAGGGTGCTGACAGACAATCACACCACAAAGATGCAGGAGATGGTCAGACTATGCGGAAAATGATACAGGAGACGGCCAGAGACTGTGCGCAGACAATGATACAGGAGACAGTCAGAGACTGTGCGCAGACAATGATACAGGAGACAGTCAAAGACTGTGCGCAGACAATGATACAGGAGACGATCAGAGACTGTGCGCAGACAATGATACAGGAGACGGTCAGAGACTGTGCGCAGACAATGATACAGGAGACGGTCAGAGACTGTGCGCAGACAATGATACAGGAGACGGTCAGAGACTGTGCGCAGACAATGATACAGGAGACAGTCAGAGACTGTGCGCAGACAATGATACAGGAGACAGTCAGAGACTGTGCGCAGACAATGATACAGGAGACAGTCAGAGACTGTGCGCAGACAATGATACAGGAGACGGTCAGAGACTGTGCACAGACAATGATACAGGAGACGGTCAGAGACTGTGTGCGGACAATGATACAGGAGACGGTCAGAGACTGTGTGCGGACAATGATACAGGAGACGGTCAGAAACTGTGCGGACAATGATACAGGAGACGGTCAGAGACTGTGTGCGGACAATGATATAGGAGACGGTCAGAGACTGTGTGCGGACAATGATACAGGAGACGGTCAGAAACTGTGTGCGGACAATGATACAGGCAATGCTCAGACTGCGCAGACATGATGCAGGATGCTGATAGGGGAAAACAACAGAATGAGCATAATTGATAACTTATCAATGTAATGCTTCATTATCAGCAGGTTTAGGGAGAGGGTAAATAACACTGCTGTATTATTTAACTGTAATAGAGAAGGTGGTGCACCATTCTGGCTTTACTGTCTGGCAGAGGTATATGAATCACAAAAATGTGTGCACAGAATTATAAATCTTTTGGTAGATGAAAAATTTCACGTGTGTGAATAGCTGTTTGCCTGGCATTCATTTTGAAAGCAAAACTGCAGCAAGATAAATAAAAAAAAGCCCATTAAAAATAAAATAAGCCCTCCAGTTTGAACGACAGCCAGCCTCATTCAACGGCTTTCCTCAAAGCCCACACTGGAATGTACATACCCTCAGCCTGTCATTCAACAAGAAAGGAGAAGCGGCACAATGATGATCCTACCCAGTGGCGGCTGATGCTCAAAATATTTGGAAAAACTGAAAAAAAACATCAATTGCAGTGCCACTGTGCCCATCAAATGCTGCCACCGTCTGTGCCCCATCACATGCTGCCACCGTCTGTGCCCCATCAAATACTGCCAGGGGACAAATTACATGCAGCCGGTCTGGAGAGTCACCTGACGCTTATGGTGGTACCAGTCCCCCTGGCCAAGCACGGCCATAATATTTACAAGTACGACGCTACATACAGCAAGCCGCCTACATGGGGCAGTATTTGTGCAGGAGGCGGCCGTTGGAGCCGGGACTTGGGAGGATGGGTCAGGGGGGCTTTTTTTTTCATGCAAGCTGCTTTTTTACCGCCCCTGCAAAGTGCCGCCCTAGGCCTGGGCCTTGTCGGCCTAGGCCAAGACACAGCACTGAAACAGAGGACCGTGAGACAGAGAGTGAGACCTAGGACAGACCAGAGTGAGACCTAGGACAGACCAGAGTGAGACCTAGGACAGACCAGAGTGAGACCTAGGACAGACCAGAGACACACCAGAGACACACCAGAGACAGAGACACACCAGAGACACACCAGAGACAGAGACACACCAGAGACACACCAGAGACAGAGACACACCAGAGACAGAGACACACCAGAGACAGAGACAGACCGTGAGACAGAGACAGTCCGTGAGACAGAGACAGACCGTGAGACAGAGACAGACCGTGAGACAGAGACAGACCGTGAGACAGACCGTGAGACAGACCGTGAGACAGAGACAGACCTGAGACAGACCGTGAGACAGACCGTGAGACAGACCGTGAGACAGACCTGAGACAGACCTGAGACAGACCGTGAGACAGAGACAGACTGAGGCAGACCTGAGACAGACAGAGACAGACCGGGTACTGGCCATGAGACCATAAAAAGACAGGGTAATGTACACTCAGCATGATGATGTACTGTACCTGCTCGTCGGTCCCCTATACTACTAAAGGCAAGGCAGCATGAGAAGCCGGTGACAGGTGATGTTGTCTTTGAGCTCCCTCATGCAGTGCAATCTGGGAGTTGTAGTCTCTGCAGAGCAAAGGCACCAGAGGGCCAAGTCTGTTGTCTGTGCTGTGAACTACAACTCCCACTATGCACTGGGGCCGACGACTGGGGGAAAGGCTAGGAGGATGGCGCCGCAGCGTTGGAGCCTGTTAATGGATGCAGCCTGACTGAGCCGAGATGATGTCATCTAACTCGTCCGCAGAGGCTCATCATCAGCTCAGACAGGCGGCATGGTGCCGGCGTCTATGTGCAGCTCCTGCCCGCTCACTCACCTCGCTACAGGCAGCCGGCTTGCTTGCGCACACTAACCGTTCCACTCCCCGGTCCCACACACTGTCAGGCAAATTTAGGCGATTGCGGCCCGTGAGGCCCTTATGAGGGCGAGGCCTAAGGCAATCGCCTAATTTGCCTAATTAAAGAGCCGCCTCTGCATTAATTATAGTGCTCTGTGTGCCAACAGGAAAATGGGAAAGATCCATCTTACTGGCTCTGCCATCAGAGAAGTCTCCTCTCTTTTGCTGTGCTGGCAGGGAGATTGATCCCCTGCCAGAGCCATTTATATGTAGACACACATATGTGCTTGAGGTTTAGGGTGCACACCCTAATGCAATATGCTCTGCACACACCTATGATAAAGAGTACTTGTCACATGCCTATTGCTGTCACAAGGGATGTTTACATTCCTTGTGACAGCAATAAGAGTTATATTACAAAAAATTTAAAATGACAGTGTAAACTTCCGGTTCCGGCGCCGCATGGAGTAGCTGTCCTCTCCCACAGCTCCCGCAAACCGGCCTCTAAATCGGCTATAATTACGGCGTTTTCGCCCGCATCACCGGCCAGCAGACTCCCCCACATCACTGGCTCCAGGATGGACCGGTTCGTGGAAAAAACCGGGCCGCGCTCGTACGCGGCCGCCACCGCGCGGCAGGCCTCACCGCAAATCGAGGCCCCGGCTTCGGCCTACACCGCTCCGGCCTGCGCGGCCCATCCGGAGGAGACAGCGCCAGACATGGAGTTAGGAGACCCCACACCAGGCCAGACAGCCTCTAGAGCACCCTCCTCCCTGCAATCTCCAGTCTCCTCACACATACCTGGGCCTGCGGCACCTGTTACCATGCTGCAACCTCTGCCATCCCCACCTCTGCAGGACCACCAGACAGAACTTCTGGCACAGGCTGTTGCTGCTCTCCTCTCACCTATGATAGCTGCCTCTGTTGAAAAAGCTGTCACCTTAGGCATGCATAAATTTCAAGCCCAGCTCGGGGAACATGCTTCCAGACTAAATGAGGCTGAAAACCGCATCTCTAATTTAGAGGAAGAACTTTATCAAACACAGTCCCTGGAACAAGCCCAGGACAGAACCAACCAATATATTCTGGAAAAACTCAATGACCTCGAAAATAGGTCCAGGAGGAGCAACCTGCGTTTTGAGGGTATCCCCGAATCGCTTCACCAATCCGCTCTTTTAGAACTGTGTGCAAGCCGCATCCCGGAGGCCCTGGGTCTTGGGGGACCCTTCACCGTGGAACGAGCACACCGTGTGGGGGCACCCAACTCAGATCGCAAATCCCCGCGCCCAATAATTGCCAAATATCTGAACTATTCGGACAAAGCCTCCGTTCTGCAGCAATATCGACAGTCCAGATCTCTCCAGATTGACGGGGTCAAAATCCTAATTTTTGCTGACTATTCAGTAGATGTCTCCAAGAAGCGAAAGGCCTTTCAACATATCTGCACGGAGCTATTTCAACGGCAGATAAAATTCACTCTGGCATTTCCGGCAGTCCTACGGATCAAAGCACCCAACGGGGAACAGCTCTCTTTCCAAGATCCGGACGATGCAACTAGTTTTCTGAAATCGCTACGTTCGGGCCCTCCGCTCAGCCCGGCACCCAAAGCGGCTCCAGTCAATAGGGCCCTAGACCAGAGGAGCCCACGGAAGGACTCCTCCAAGCGCTTCAGAGCCTCAGGTCCTGCTCAACACGCTCTGAACCCACGCTGATAGACTCCAGGGCCATGCTACTTCTCTTGTTTTCTCTCTCTCCTAGGGACGGAGCCTTGCCTACCACCCGTTCTCTCATGGTAGAAGTGGCTTGTGAATGAACACTTTCCTCCTGGGCCACTTGCGCTTCTCAGGTAATATTTGACAAATGGTCACAAAAGGCCCTATAAGCTGCATTGACTGAATCCATGCTCTCCTAAGTATCCCATAAGCTTTCAGCTTCTGGTTGTTCTACTGTTTCTGTTTTCCCTCAATGTTTGTGTTTTACAGGTTACGCACACTCGTTCCCCCTGTGGTTTCTTCTGTGCAGACCATCTCACACTTTTTTTACTCCTTGCCTGGGCTGACGGCGTACACTGTTCCTTCTTTATAGGGCGGCAATATCTGCATCAGTCTGGAGGCCTGGTTCTGGGAGCTGGTCTACAGAGTGACCCCCATGCGGAAAAAAGTGAAGTTGATAGTGAGTTATGTTTACCTTCTCTGTTTTTATACCTGGCACATTTGTCATTTCCCTCCCCACCCCCTCCATTTGCCTCTTCCACCCGCTGCACCTGTCTTCAATGTACCCTCCCTTGCTG
This sequence comes from Lithobates pipiens, assembly GCF_037356315.1. NCBI lineage: Eukaryota > Metazoa > Chordata > Amphibia > Anura > Ranidae > Lithobates > Lithobates pipiens. Next base: position 346,571 of record NW_027507921.1, read on the forward strand.
CAACATTATCAGGGGCCGTGTTGGCCCTGTCTGGAGCTCCGCTCCTGTTGTTACACGACCCGGGTCCTCCCAATTACATGGTAGTAATACTCTCTACTGTTGCCTCTCTTGACGCTCCACCATGCTACAAATAGTCTCGTGGAACGTTAAAGGGCTTCGTTCTCCCAACAAACGTTTGAAGATACTACGACACCTTAAGAGACTTAAGACAGACATAGCGCTGTTACAAGAAACCCATCTCTCCTCATCTGACTTTGTTCGGATGAGGAAGCTCTGGGTGGGTGATGTGGTAGGCTCTGAGGCTGTAGGCCGAAAAGCGGGAGTTCTTATTCTCATCAACAAGAATCTTCCCTGTAAGATCTTATCTACGGACGCAGATCAACAGGGCAGACTCCTCACGATTAGGGCCCTTATAGGGACCAAGGAACTTGCAATCTCCAACGTCTATGCCCCCAATAGCCCCACAAAACCTTTTATTAGCGCGCTGACTAGCTGGCTTCTGCGCTTCCCCCATCTCCCACAAATTGTAGGGGGCGATTTCAATTCTATTGCCCACCCGGTAGATGACTATGGAATCCCTCCACCTACATGACATCTGGCGACTTCACCACCCCACCGACCGAGAATTTTCCTTTTACTCTTATCCTCACAATGTCTTTTCTAGGATCGACTATTTCTTTAGCTCTAATGACCTAATCTCCATCCTTCCAAAAGCGGAAATCCATGACATAGCTATATCAGACCACGCTCCAATCTCAGTGACTTTGGAGACCCCCGACATACACTCCAACCCCAAAATATGGCGTTTTCCATCCTACTTGCAACACAACACGGACTTTCAAGCCTACATGGCGAAAGAATGGGCAATCTATACACAGACGAATGCAATACATACTGACAGTCCAAACTTGTTCTGGGATGCAGGTAAGGCGTTCCTCAGGGGACGCATTATCTCTTATGCATCCTCGTTCAAGAAGCACGCCCTGTCTCACTACAAAGCCTCCAGTTCCAGATTGCACCAGGCCCGGCGAGCCTTAGATTCCCCCGAAAATCGTGCGGCCTGGCATACAGCCAAGCAGTCTTTTGACACCTGGGCCGAAACCTTGGAAACCACTAAACAAGCTCACTTTGATGCCACCCTACACAAATTTGGCAATAAGGCTGGCAAGCTTCTTGCCAGATTATGCAAGGGACCCTACCGCCCCATGGTTATATCATCGATACGCAACCCCGATGGCACAGTCACGACTACTCAGAAGGGCATTAATGCGGCTATGCTTCGCTTTTATTCTACCCTCTACGCGGCGGACCCTATTGACCGACCCACAGCACGCGACTTTCGACGAAGTAAAATTGACCCGAGTATCTCCCTCTCAACTCGATTCGCTAAACGCTCCCATTTCCTCTTCGGAGATATCCGATACGATTCGTAAGCTAGCCTCCTCCAAAGCCCCAGGCCCGGATGGCCTATCAGGCGAGTTCTACAAATCTTTAAACTCACTTCTGACCCCGACCCTTACCGATGTCTACCAACATATATGGTCTGGCGGCCCCTATCTCCCGTCAGGCAATCAAGCAATTATTAAATTGTTGGAAAAAAAGGGGAAAGACCCACAAGAGCCTGGGTCATATAGACCCATTTCGCTCCTAAATCTTGATGTCAAAATTCTTTCCAAAATAATAGCTAATAGGCTGGCTGACATCATCCCCTCCCTGATCCACTCCGCCCAGTCAGGTTTTGTCAAGGGCAGAACAGCAACTATCAATATTAGGAAGGTGATGATGGCACTAGAACACGCTAGATGTAACCCTACCAGTGATCTAGCTATTATTACCCTAGATGCCGAAAAGGCTTTTGATAATGTTAATTTTGAATGGCTTTCCATGGTGCTGGGGGACATGGGTTTCTCCGGACCCTTTCTACACCTGATCAGCTCCATGTACACCTCCCCTGCAGCTAGACTGGTGGCTGCCGGCCTCCTCTCGGACAAGTTCCGACTACATAAGGGAACCAGACAAGGCTGCCCCCTGTCCCCACTCCTTTTTAACATGACCCTAGAGCCGCTTTCCAGATACCTGACAAATAGAGCACCGCTACACGGGATCGAAATCGGGTCACACGAATTAAGAACCTACCTCTTTGCACACAACGTTTTGATATTCTCCGCCAACCCATCAGCAGACATGCCCACGATTAAATCTATATTTGACCGTTTCAGACAATGCTCGGGACTGCGTATCAACTATTCCAAGAGTGAAATACTCCCCTTGGGATCCCTTCCACCTCCGACATGGGCAAATCACTCCATTTTCAAGTTAGCTAGAACCCATATCACATACTTAGGCATTAAGATAGGGAGGCTCCCTTCATCTCTCTATCACCTGAACTACCCCCCCCCCCCCTCTTCGCCAAACTTATACAGGAATTGGATAACTGGATGGATCTGCCTCTTTCGCTCCTGGGAAGGTGCCACCTGGTAAAAATGGTCAGTCTCGCACGCCTCCTGTATCCCCTTCAGACGATACCCTTACTCCTTAGACATAAGGATACAAAACTTTTAAACTCTGCAATTTCTAAATTCTTATGGCGAAACAAGAGACCACGCATAGCCTTCTCTAAACTTCACCTTCCCAGGAGCGAAGGGGGTATTAGCCTTCCCAATCTTAGAATGTATAACTTAGCTTGTCTTTTGAGGGTAGGCCTGGACTGGATAACCCAAAAATCCCGCTGCTCAAACTATCCATTGGAAGCTGAAATGACCCATCCCTACTCCCGAGCAGCTCTTCTCCACTGCAAATGGAAACAATTGGAACCGTCACTGCAACATAACCTTTTACTGAGAGATACGGCTATTGCCTGGAGAGAAACACGGAAAAGCCTCAAACTGTCCCCCTTCATCTCTAGACATCTCCAGATACAGGGTAACCCGGACTTTACTCCGGGGCTGGACCGCCAACCCTATGAAACATGGCGTCAAAAGGGCCTTCGACACCTTCTACTCCCTATGCGACCCAGACTCTGATCGTGCGCTCCCCTTCCGCCGGCTGGCCGCCAAGTTCTCCTTGCCGGATTCGTCTACCTTTCATCATGGCCAATGCCTTAGCTTCTTGCAGAAAACTTGCAGGGTGGAACATGCAAGATTCTAATCCTCTTTCCTTGAAGTACTTCTACACAAAGACTCTTATGGCATCTCTGATATTTACAAACCTCTACTACTAAATACAACACCTTCTCTGGAATCAACCTCGGTCTCCAACTGGGCTAAAGATTTTCCAAGTAACGATATTGTGGACAAGATCTTACACGGACTCAAATCAGTCTATAATTTGGTTCCAAATGAAACTTGGAGGGAAACCCAACTAAAAACTGCGCATCGAGCGCACATACCTTTCCTACCCTCCTCACCATTGCCTCAATCTTCTGCTTCTTTATGCCCTCTATGCCAACATCCTAAACCCTCCCTCACTCACCGCTACTGGTCATGCTTGGTCATCTCCTCGTTCTGGGATCGAATATTGACTTTTATCTTCGAGATAACGCTCCTGAAGCTCCCCAAGGACCCGCTACTCCTCATCTTTGGGTACTGGGACCCCAAACTACTCCCTTGGTCGACTACCCCCACACCTCTGGGCAAGGAGTGGGCCCTGCTTTGCCTATTACTTGCTAGGAGAACCATCCTAGCCAACTGGACAACCACAACCAAACCCTCTGTCTCTCAAGTTAGCAGGGAACTCATGCACCTTCTCTTTCGGGACAAATTAAATACAAATCTTCTTCACGCAAAAGCCAAACAATGCTTTCACAACAGATGGGACATGTTTATAGCCTCTAAACTCACCCCTCAGGAATGAGCCCACCTTGAGGACCACTCTTTCTTCCATAAGGGACACTCGCCAACGGCGATAGTCGCTACAACTTAAAGCCTTACCATACGGGTCTACGTACTCCTGACTCTCTCCCCCTCGCACGGGGACACACCACCTTTCACCGACAGCTAGGATTTATGCAGCACCCCTCCCCCCCAATACGCAAGAAGTCACACCTGCTTCTGACCACCCCCCCTTCTTCCTTTACCCCCCCCTCCCCCCCCCCCCCATAGTTATTTTATTTTATATTCTTTATATGTTTTGTGTTATCCTGGAGCTCTCTTTTATGAAACATACCATGATACCCTACGATTACCAGATCCATCCAGTTGAGGCCTCCCCTTCTCCCTCCTTTGGGGAGAATGGTAGGTCTCCCTTGAGCAATGTACAGAATGCTTTGTTCCTACCAAAATCTAGGTCTTATGACTGCTTTCACTCGATCTGTATACTACAATGAGAAAATTCCTTGTCTTTGTATTTTTGTATTATTTGTTATATACCCTTTTTCAATAAAATTTTATAAAAAAAAAAAAAAAAAAAAAAATGACAGTGTAAAAGTTAACCATTTAAGGAGCACCCCACATACATATACTGTGGCAGGGCAGCCCTTAACCACATAAGGACCGAGTTTTAGGCTCCATTTGCACTTATGGACATCAAAGTCACATGAAAAGTCACAGCCCAGTTTTTTTTTTTTTTTAAATGGCACTTGTTCAAATTGGTGCAACTTAAAGTCACAGCAATTTTGAAAAGTTGCCTGCACTACTTTGGTGCGACTTTGGTCCAGAGAATGTAAAATCAGATTAAAGTCCCACCAAAAGTTGCGTCAAAGTGACACTGTTATTTGTGTGACTTTGGAGACACGCTAATGTGAATTAGTCATTGTAAAGATCAAGTATTAGATAGAAAAAATAAATACTTTTGTTAGTAACAATTATTATATGTCTGTCCCTTTTATTTCCATACAGAATGTTGAAGAATAAGAATTCTTGAAGAAAAAATAAATTCTTCACGGCAAATGTTTTTGAAGATACTCAAATAGTCATTATTAATTACAAAGTATTACTTCACTGGCCTGGTTTGCAACATGTACTGACATAGACATAGTAACACATTAATTAGCAGTATGTCCCAGCTACTCTTTGATCCTCACGTGGTGCTTTATCTTATCTCTGGCTCAAATGTATGCATCTTAGAAAGATAAAGAAAAGAAAAAAATTCTTGAAAAAAGATAGCTGGATGACCAGTTGAATATGAATTTCAATTTGCGTTTGCAAAGCCCTATGGCAACCCACCAAGACATCTAAACCATCCCAGTTATTAACTGTATTAACTGTATTGACACAGTACAAAGATCATTGCAATATAAGGATAGGTCCTGCAGAATTTCCTCATTTTGGGGTTTGTTGATGGTGTAACCATTTCGACTATATGCTAAAAATTCTCAGATGTTACAAAGGAAGTGTTGCCAACATGAAGGCAGCACGGGTCCTACTAGTGCTGTTGGGTCTGCTGCTTCTGGTGACAGGTGAGCAACCAACAGGGACTAATTGCTTGAATCTAAAAAAAACTTTGGCTAAATGTACTAGACTTCATTTTTTATAAAAAAAAAAAAAAAATATATATATATATATATATATATATATATATATATATTTGTTTTGTTTTGTTTGTTTTGTTATATATATATATATATATATATATATATATATATATATATATATATATATATATATATATATATATATATATATATAACTATATATATATATATATATATATATATAAAACACATTAATACAATATAATATATTAAAAAGAAGCTATTTATAACATGTTACTTATCTGTGTCAGTAAATTATCCCAAAAGGGTTAACAATTTTACATAAATCTGGGCCTAACTGTGCCAACTTTACATTTATTTTATTTCATTATTTTATTTATATTATAGTGATAACCATATTTTTACAACTATGCAAACTTTCCAGTTTGCAAGTGAACAAAACACTTTTCTGGAATCCTGTTCACTTATAGGTGGAATGAATCTGTCATTTTCAGAAATGTGGTCTTTTGATTTGTTTTATATATTGTTTATATGCAGTCATTTAAATACAATTAAAAATAATAATAATTAAATACATTTGAAGCTTTTTTTTATATTAGAACTCATTACACTAAAACTTCTATTTAAATCAAGCCTTAGGGTTGCTAGCTACTTAACCAAGTAAGAAGGTTTATTTACTTGTAACATTACAAATGCCAAAATGAATTAAGCCATTATACTTTGATGATCAAAGTGAATTTAAAATTAAGAATAAATGCTTATGTTGGAAAAATGTGATTTAAAGGACAACTATTGTAGGAAAAATAATACATTGTCATAACTGTACATTTTTAATACCTGTAATGATAATATTTGTGGATATGGATTCCTTTTTTATTTTACATGTATATATTACAAGCTATTGAGCCAAAGTGCTAATGGCCAAGGTTTATTGGCGCTAGCATTGGCTGTGATCATTACACATGACTTCTTTGTCAGGATAAGGTCTGCTTCACACCTCTGCATTTTTAGGGTGTTTTCAGTTTTGCAGGAACATACCACAGCCCATTTAACATGCTTTTCTTATGGGTCACATTCACATCTGTGCATTTTATGGAAAGGGCCAGAGACCAGCATGTTGTGTTTTTGGTTCCATAGACTTCAATGAATCAAAAACTTGTATTGAAAAACGCAAAATGCACCTGGACTATGCATAAGCTGCAACCTGCATAGGTTTGAACCAGGACTTAAGGGACCATGTCTTGTTGAAGTTTGTCTGGTACAATTAAATATGATTTATATTTTTAGACCCATATCAGGCTAGTTTCACACGGGCTTCAGCTTGTAAACAGTAAGCTTTTACAAAGCATTCCCAGAGCTTTCAGCAAGCTTTGCTGAAGCTTTTAAAGTGGCTTTTAGCTCCAGTTTGGGAGTGCTGATTGCCACTTTAAACAAGCTACTAGCAGGTTTTGGCAATACTTGAAGCTTGTTGAAAGCCTGCTGAAGCCTGCTAGCAGCTTGCTTAAAGTGACATTTAGCACTCCCATTAGGATCTGTGTATGACATTTTGAAAGAGGAGTGGAAGGGCATTTTAAAAGCTGCTCAAAGCTTGCTAAAAGCTTTGCAAAAGCTTGCTGAAACATTAATAAAAGCTTGCTGTTCACATTGCTCTTATGCAAGCTGAAGCCTGTGTGAGGTTTTGGCTCCTCTTGAAGCTTGTTGAAAGCCTGCTGAAGCCTGCTAGCAGCTTGCTTAAAGTGACATTTAGCATTCCCATTAGGATCTATGTATGACATTTTGAAAGAGGACTGGAAGGGCATTTTAAAAGCTGCTCAAAGCTTGCTGAAACTTTCATAAAAGTTTGCTATTCACATTGCTCTTATGCAAGCTGAAGTCCATGAGAAAACAGGCACTCATAGGTCCTTTCTATGAAAGGTTATGCATGGTTATAGCTGTATACAAGGTCTACACTAAATCAGATTATCTGGTATACTACAGAAAATTTAACAGGAGGCTGATATAAGAAAAATTATTTTCACAGAACACTATATTTTAATTATTAAACCAACATTTGTTGAGAATAAAAAACTCACGCAGTATGGGGTTGACTTATTTAAGGAAAACAGGCTGTTAACTTTGCAGGGGAAGTTGTAGTTTGTAAGGGAGATTCCCCCAGAGCTCATTGCATGGAGCGGCCTTTCGATTTAACTTTTTTTTAAAAAGTCTTTTTGTGTTTCGATTGATTCATGGAATGGAAATAATGTGATCCAAACTTCCCTTTACCATAAAATTAGCACTTCAAAGATAAGATGATCTAAAGATAAGATGATCTACAATAGTGGCGTTGTATAAAAATGTTTGCTCTAGAATAAATCAAAGGTGAGCTGGTATGTTCCCTTAATGCAAAAAGCAGTTTGGATTTGAAACTTTGCTAATTCATGGCTATTTGCTCATTCAAGTTGGAAAAATACACCCTTGATCACATCCAGGTATCACAAAGGTTTATAGAAATCCATAGCAGCTTTCCATAGCATGCCTTAACATGTTTCCCATAAGTAAGGCCTACTCATCCACCTGCTGTATCTATGTGAGGCCTTTCCTTATTTATCCATTGATTAGACAAAACTGCGTTCTCATCGCTGACACTGGTGATATTGATTTGGCAAGACTTTAAAATGGCAGCATTTGTTCTCTTAGCTAAACATTCTATACATTATACAGTTGATGATAAAACTGCATTGACTCATTGACCAGTGTTGGAGTCTGTTATATTTTTTTTTTTTTATTTAGTTTTTTTTAGTTTTTTTTGACTTTATTCAAATTCTCTTTTGGTGATACAGCATACATGTTCAACCTAAATATAATCTAGGTGTGAATTCACATCGCTTTAGGATAGAATAAGGACTATAAATCTCATATCAGGTGCAATGCACACATTTTAGGTTCAGTTATCCCCTCCAACCCTCTGCAGTACATTGAAGATTGAAGAACCACTTAAAACCTCTGACTGTATGAAAACAAGTTATCACAACTGAATGTTATAAAGAGCAAACATTTGGTTTACAGAAGGCAGGGGCGTCTTTAATATTGATTGGACCCAGGGCAAAAATTTTCTTGGGGCCTCCCATGCAATTTCACTCTCCACCTTCTCTGAGACATAAAATAAATAGCAGCTCGACTTAAAATCAGTGTAGTATATCAGATCAGGCAGCAATTGCGATTGGTTGCTGGAGGTTACAGCATATCATTACCACTTACTGACTGGTTGCTAGAGGTTACAGCATACATTAAGGCTCACTGATTAGTTGCTAGAGGTTACAGCACATGATTTATATTTGTTGATTGGCTGCTAGAGATTACTGTACAGTAATACTGCTCACCGGTTGCTATAGGTTACAGCGCATCTTCTCCTCCCTGCAGGGGGGCATAATATACATATGAATACTGCCTTTATTTACATATCAATTCCGCTGGCCTCAGCTATTTACATATGCATGTCACTTCATATTTACATATGAATGCTGGTAATGTACATGTAAACACAGGGTCTGCAGGTGAGTCATCTGTACACAACAATAGGGCAGAGCTGGGCACATTAGTAGCAGCACTTCACACTGAGATATCAGGACACAGGAAGGGACTAAAACTTCAATGGGCGAGGGAATTTAAACTGGGATAGTTGGCAAGTATGAGGCAGCTGCTTTGGGCCCCACAACAATGACAGGGCCCAGGGCAGCTGCCCCTTTTGCCCTACCTTAAAGACAGCCCTGACAGAAGGTCTCCTACATACAGACCTTCAAGTTGTCAACTTTTAAAGATCGCTGTACCAACACATGCAATACCGGTTCAGCGATCTCCCCAGCTGTACTATTGTGTCCTGACAAGGGGACTCCCCCCCCACCAGAACACACTGATCAGTGCTTGCGGCCTTTGTTTGCAAGCACTGAACTTTGCTGGACTTAGGAACAAGCTGGACTTAGAAACAAGCTCCCAGAACAGAACTCATTGGTAAGTAGGGGACTTACTGTAATGGTACTGCAAGTAACCGGTGTGGTGGATACATTTCTGATGTTAAGACGTTAGGTCCCACAAGCTTGTACAGACCCAGCCAACTAATGATAAATATTGTATATATGACAGAATAAAAGTATATAATATATGAAACTCATTAGTATGCCTAGCGCAGGGTTTACACTGCTCATGATGATCATTTGAAAACTTGCCAAGTGTTGGTTTTTCAGTTACTGATTTGCCCATGAATACTTAGAATTACTGATGCCAGTAATACATACATGGTGACATACAACGATGACCAAACAGAATGGACGAAAAACAAGCTCTGGACTGCCGCACTCTTCAGAAGACCACTTTCTTTTATTGGAAAATCACATCACAGCTCAACAAACACAGCGAACAAGGAAAAATTTCTGATGTTTCACACTAGCTGTAGTGCTTATTCATAGCTGTGAATAAGCACTGTAGCTAGTGTGAAACGGCAGCAATTTTTCCTTGTTCGCTGTGTTTATTGAGCTGTGATGTGATTTTCCAATAAAAGAAAGTGGTCTTCTGAAGAGTGCGGCAGACCAGAGCTTGTTTTTCATCTGTTGCTAGTGGTGATAGCCAGCACCTGTGGCTTCCCAGCCGAAGAGACAGTTTACAGCCTGCATGTGTGCTTCTGGAGCAGTGAGATCCCTTCTCCTTCAGACCAAACATAATTGGTTATAAAGTCTAGTATGAAATGCACATTCATTGAACATTTTTACCATACATAGATGTGAGAGACCATCCAATATGACCCACAATATGCACAGAGTACCGGGGGCCAACTTCTTATTGCTATTTGGTAAACTTGTACTGTTGTACTTGTACTCATTGCATTGCATACGTTCCACATCACCACACTTCAAAGATAAGTGAGTTAATGCTGCAAGGTTAATGTGTAAAGGAAAGTCTACAGGCTTAGAAAGATCAGTTTGTAAATGGGTATAAAACTGGCTAAAAGACAGAATTCAGAGAGAGTAGTGGTAAATGATTCATACTCTGAATGGTCTAAGGTTATCAGTGGTGTACCCCAAGGTTCAGTGTTGGGACCCTTACTTTAAATATATTTATAAATAATATAAGGTCTGGGATCAAAAGTACCATTTCAGTCTTTGCAGATGACACCAAGCTATGCAGTGGAATAACGTCCTTACAGGATGTCTCCAACTTACAAGCTGACCTCAATGCACTGTTTATTTGGGCAACTGTGTAAAATGAGGTTTAATGTTGATAAATGTACACTTATGCACATATGAGGGCTAAGATAATGCATACATCATACGTATTGGGGGAGTACAACTGGGGGGAATCAATGGTGGATAAGGATCTGGGTGTTCTGGCAGATCATAAGCTTAATAATAGCATGCAATGCCAAGCTGCAGTTTTCAAAGCAAGGAAAATCCTTTCTTGTATTAGGAGAGGTATGGACTGCAGAGAGAGAGATATCATTATGCCCTTGTACAAATCATTAGTAAGATCTCATTAGGAGTATGTAGTTCAGTTTTGGGCTCCAGTTCACAGAGAAGGGTAACCAAACTGATAAGAGGCATAGAGCAACTCAGCTATGAGGAAAAATTAGAGGAACTACATTTTTTCTCTCTTGAGAAGAGAAGATTAAAGGGGGATGTGATCAACATGCATAAATACATACGTGGTATATATAGTGAACTTGTTGTACAGTTATACACTTTAAAGTTATCACAGAGCACAAGTGGGCACTCTTTAAGTCTGGAGAAAAGGAGATTTAATCTCAAAATACAGAAAGGCTTCTTCTCACATAGCTCTGAAATTGTGGTATAGACTTCCTCAAGAGCTGGTTCTGGGCAGCTCAGTAGATTGCTTTAAGAAAGGCATGGATGCATTCTTAAATGTACATAATATAATTGGATATTAATATTCATAGGTAAAGTGGGCATATCAGATTGCCACTTGGCAGATCAGGAAGGAAGTATTGTATCAGTTATGTGCCAATCAGGTGTTGACCAAATATAGCCAGAATCCTAAAAAAAATTTTTTTTGCAATGCTGCAAGACATATAGATGGTACATGTCCTAGCTTAACTGGTTGAATGATGGAAACATTATGTTTACTGGGACGTTGTCTATAAATTTGTTACAAGTAGAAGGATTGGTTTTCATTTTCTAATCATAATAGTGATACCTATCCAGTGAAGAATGATGATAAATTGCTTTATCTGTATATAAAAATATTAAAGTTATGTACCTATATCTAGCTTCAATTGAAAAATGAATAAAACATACAAATATAGCAAGATATGGAAATGTGATAGGAGATAAGAGATTAAAATATGGTATAGGAAAAATAAAGAAGAGGCAATATCAGTGATGTAAAAAAATAAAATAAATAAGAAGCTATACCAAAGGAAATAATAAAGGGGAAATGGAACTGGTTGGTGGCAAGGAGAACTGCAATGAATATATTACAAAGTTTTAAAATACTTAGGAAGACCATGATGAAACAAGGAGGCTGAGGATAAGGAGGGAGGTCAACTATTTGGTAACAGATACAAATCAAATCAGAACGAAGGGGGCCTTTACTTTTATTTGGAAGTTCCCCTTCAGATTTTTGAAGTTCATTGTGGCTTGTTATCGAACACACGTTAGGCCGCGTACACACGGGCGGATTGTCTGCCCAACTTAGTCCGCTGAACCGTGTTTCAGCGGACAATCCGCTCGTGTGTGGGCTTCAGCTGACTTTTTCAGCGGACAATCTGACGAACAAAGTCTTACGGAATTTCCGTAAGACAGTCCGTTCAAACTTGGTTTTGTCCGTCCAAACTTGGTTTCAGCGGACAGTCCGCTCGTGTGTAGGCAAGTTGGACGGACTAAGTATGGCGCATGCTCAGAAAGGATTTACACGGCCGAAGGTTGCATTGCAGTGTATAGGACGTCGTTTTTCTAGTCCCGTCGTACGTGCTGTACACGTCATCGCGCTCGCTTTCAGCGGACTGTCTGCTCATCGTGTGTGGTCAAGTCCGTTCATGCAAATTTTGAACGGACTGTCTGTCGGATTGTCTGACGAACTTAGTTGGGCAGACAATCCGCCCGTGTGTACGCGGTCTCAACGTGCAGTATTTTGTGAGTTCAAAATGAAAGGGCTTCCGATGCATCTCAACGGCCAGAAAAGTGGACATGACCATTTTGCAACACAGAGCAGGTGCATTGTTCGGATATCCAACGGAGAAATATCTCTATGTCAAAATTTCCAGCTGTGTTGAATTACTTAAATTGGCAGTATATAAATATATGAAGATAATATTGATATTACTTTTGTGTATTGTCTCCAGAATGGATGTATTAATAACCTCCCGATCGTTATCTTTATTATCCCGATTATAATTGAGATAATTAATATGGTTTTCTTTATATTATATTTTTTATTATTTTTGGATACTATTATCTATGTATCTAACTACTGTAACTGATCTGTTATTTAGTCATAATTTCTGTCATTTGTCTTGATAAAAATGTAAACTTTAATAAAAACTATCGATTAAAATTTCCAGCTGTGTCCCTGTCCATATGGGAGTTTTGAGTGTCCCAGTATCTACTAATGCGTTATTTGGAGTATAAAATAAAAATCTATAAAGGTACTAGACATGTGCATTCGTTTTCGTCCGGGTATTTTCATTATTGTTTTAACAAACAATAAACTAATGCAAGTTAATAACTATGGAAACCATTTTCCTATTTTTTTTTTTATTTTTGCACACTTTCAAATCTTCAGTTTTGGCTATAAAGCTACTTAAAACCCAGAGAACATTAAATATTTTTTTGAAAACAGAGGCCCTGTAGAATAAAAAAGGGGTACGGTAGTTGCATTTCTTAGGTCATCAGATATTTGCACAACTGTTTATCTAAATTTTCAAGATAAAAACATAAAAATGAATTTTATTAGACATAAATGCAATTTAATTCCCAATATTTATTATACATACATTATAATATTTATTATACAAAATAAAAGATGAGGTGGTGTCAAGTAAATAAATACCAAATACGTCAAGCCTCGAAATAGTAAAAAAATAATAATAATACCACTTAAATTTATCAATAGGAGATGCTTTAAATGGTTTTTCAGTGGCTTTTGAGTTATCCGTAAATGAAACACCCAGAATAATTGCTCTTATTCTGACTTTTTGCAGTGATATATAACATATGTGGTGCAATCACTTTTTACATGCTATGCATGTATTTTTATTTTTCTGTGCACAAGGCAATGGGGGAGCTTTTACTAGTTTATTTTTTTTTAATACATTTTCACATTTTGTTTTTAAATATTATAAAATATTTTTATTTTATTTTAATTTTTTTACCTTTCACTGTATTGCTATCACAAGGAGGGTAACAAGCCACACCACTAGCACTGTAAAAGTGATCAGGCAGCTATGTAGCCACTCGGATCAATTTTACATTAAAGCCAAGAGCTGGCTTAACAAAATAGGCACAAGCTCATAGAGGTTACTGCAGCTGTGAACCTGTTTTAAATGCTTCAGACATAGGATGTTCGGAGAGCTGAAGTAGTTGTAAATATATGTAAACCCTGACCTGGTAAAACAACCCAATACGTTTAAAATAGAAATGAAAGGCAAAATATTTGTGAAGCAATAAAATAAAAATAAATTATAAATACCCTTTTCCACCTTTTTTTATATAAGTGAACACATTCCCTCTGTTCTCAGCTGCCTAAGAAGCTCAGAGAGCCGGGGGAGGAGAAACAGCATCACACTGATCTTTCCAGTGAATGAATGTGTGTGTGTGTGTGTGTTTGAAGTCTGATCATGGAGGGAGGCCAAACTACACTTGCCTACACACATATCTGCAGAAGGCAATGCATTTTCTTATGGTGTGTGAAAGCGCGTAATTTTTCATTAACCACTTAAGCCCCGGACCATTTGGCTGGCACTTTTTGCGATTCGTCACTGCGTCGCTTTAACTGACAATTGCGCGGTTGTGTGACGTGGCTCCCAAACAAAATTGATGTCCTTTTTTCCCCACAAATAGAGCTTTCCTTTAGTGGCATTTGATCACCTCTGCGGTTTTTAATTTTTGCGCTATAAACCAAAAAATGCATACATTTTGAAAAAAAATGATTATTTTTTACTTTTTGCTCTAATAAATATCCCCAAAATGATCTAAAACTTTTTTTTTCCTCAGTTTAGGCCGATACGTATTCTTCTACATATTTTTGTTAAAAAAAAAAATCGCAATAAGCATTTATTGATGGGTTTGTGCAAAAGTTATAGCATCTACAAAATAGGGAATAGTTTTACGCCATTTTTATTAATATATATATATTTTTTTTTACTAGTAATGATGGCGATCAGCGATTTTTATTGTGACTGCGACATTATGGCAGACACATCGGACACTTTTGGTGCTATTTTGGGACCATTCACATTTATACAGTGATCACATACGATTAAAAATGCACTGATTACAGTGTAAATGTGACTGGCAGTGAAGGGGTTAACCAGGAGGGGCACTGAGGGGGTTAAGTGTGTCCTAGGGATGTGTTCTAACTGTGAAGGGAAGGGCTGTGTGTGACACGTCACTGATCACTGCACCCTATTACAGAGAGCTGTGATCAGTGACACTGTCACTAGGCAGAACTGGGAAATCCTTGTTTACAACAGCACCTCCCCATTTTTCCTCTCCGTGAGACGAACGCGGGTATCCCCGAGGACATCGAGTCCGTGGGACCTGCGGTCGGACTTGTGGAGCCTGCTATCCAAGACTCGCAAGATCAAGTACAATAACGGGATTTTGCGCAGCGGGGGCCAACCTGCCGCTGTAAAACTGCGGCGGCTGGTCCATAAGCGGTTAATTTCCACATCGTACCTTGTCCAAATAGAGAGGGTGAATCTCCCCAGTAGGAACACGGAAAGCAATAAAAACCATACAGTGGGTTTAGCACTTCTTTACTGTATTCAAAACTTTAAAAAAATGTTTTTGGGTTTATTTACACTTTAACCCCTTCCCACCCAGCCATGGCATCCCTTTAAATGGGTCTTTGCATCTGATGGCTGGACATAAATACCAAAATATGTGACTACTGTCATTGGCTGTCTATGCCAGCTTGGTCACTGTGCTGAGAGCATGTACCGAAACCGCAAATGTCCATTGCCATATATGTGCAGCCTATGGGCTTCAAAGCCCATCCTCTTTGCCGCCCCACATATTCCTTACATGGGCAAGAGGTAAAAATAGGGGCAAAATTATAAGGGAATAACATAAATTTTAGTCAGTAGGGGGCGTAGTGGGATTGCTGTTCGTAACTCCATGACTAATGTAATTAACAAAGTTCAAACTACAAGTCGTTCTCCTTTTATAATGTTCATAAAGAAAACAACTTGACCGAGTTCCTAAGTCAATTTATGTATCTTGCTGAAAAACAATATAGATGAGATATCAGTGCAAAGTTCAATGGTTGTAAAACTACGTCAATGGACAAAACGGCACAGATTACAGACAGAAATGTATGCTTAACTTAAAAAAATGTTGGTTATGGTGGTCACACACAATTTTATATACATTCGTATTTTCAATACATTTTCTTTCTGATCGGAAATACGGTTGGAAGATCAGAAAAGTTGTTCAGAATATTGCATTATCTACTATCTCATGATTGGAATTTCCTGTCCGGATCAGCATACTATTGGTTAACCCTTTGGAATTTGAAGTGCTTGGGTGTAACTTCAATTTTATTTTACATTATTTTCTTAAACTTTTTTTTTATATCACATGGGGGACAAAATACCCTATGTGATGCATTTATTTATTTTTTTTGGTGATGGGTTCTCTTTATCCACATCAATACTGGCCACTTTCGCCCCCTTCCTTCCCAGACCAATTTTCAGCTTTCAGCGCTCTCGCACTTTCAATGACAATTGCGCGGTCATGCTACGCTCTACCCAAATCACATTTTTATCATTTTGCTTGCACAAATAGAGCTTTATTTTGGTGGTATTTAATCACGACTCCGTTTTTTTTTGCAATATAAGCGAAAAAAGAGCGGAAATTTGGAAAAAAAAATATTTTCTTCTTTCTATTTGAAAAGAAATCCAATAAAATCGAATTTTGGCATAAATTTAAGCCAATATGTATTCTGCTACATGTCTTCGGTAAAAAAAAATCCCGTTAAGTGTATAATAATTGGTTTGTGTGATCACGGAAAGATGTACGCAGATGATCATGTACAGATGTGTACAGGAGATCACGGACATATGTGTGCAGATAATCATTGGGACATCTGATTTTACTGTTAAATCTGTGGGGGACAGGTGTTTTTACTATGTGGGAACATGTGTGTTTTACATTGTGTACATGTGTTACTTCTGTGTTTTAAATTGTGTACATGTGTGTTTTACATTTGTGTTTTACATTGGTGATCAGTGTGTAAAAAGCTGTAAAAAACAGCTCATACTCACTGATCATCAGCCAGCTGCAGCGATCTGCTCTTTTCTCCTCACCGACAACTTTTGTGTGAGGAGAGGAGAGCCGATTGCCTAGAAACCGGCTCTCTGTTTACATCACATGATGGTTGTGATTGGACGCGGCCGTCATGTGATCAGGAGGGCAAATCAGAGAGCCCTCCTGTCGATCAGAAATGTATCGTGTCCGGGTGACACGAGCGCATTGGGATCGCGCCGCTGCACAGGCACACGCGCACGCGATCCGCCTCTTTCTGAGGGACATTCCTGAAGGTTCACTAGGGAAGGAGAGAGCGCCCATCTGGCTGTTTATGTGCAGTGGCCGGGTGGGAAGTGATTGATTAGATATCAGGGGTTTAAAAGGACCCGGAATTGTTGATTTATATGTTGTTTCTGCATCATTAGTAGGAAGGGGAGATCAGCGAATGGATGGAAATAAAATGTGCGAAGCCAAAAACAGCAGCTGTAAAAATGTCCAGTGTGTGTGTGTGTGTGTGAAGCCTAATAGACAAGTGGTTGTCAAACAAAGGGCACTGGGGAGCTGGGTACTGTCATGAGGAAAATTTACCAATACAAATAAAAATGTAAATCTTTAAAAATTTTACAAAAAATAATCTGGACCACCTGCAGATTTATGCTGTAATGTGCTAGTATGCACCACATATTATAGAGCAGTCCTCAAGGCGCCCCAACAGGACATGTTATCAGGCTTTCCATTATTTTGATACGTCGATTTAATACGTTTTACTGCCTTAGTAATTACCACAGTCATTTTATCTGAGGGAAATCCTGAAGACATTATTATTATACAGGATTTATACAGCGCCAACAGCACTTTACCACAAGGGGGCAGACAGCACAGTTACAATACAATTCAATACAGGAGGAATCAGAGAGCCATGCTCATTAGTCTAGGAGGGAGGGTCACTGTGGGGGATGATCTGAAGGAGAAAGTAAATGTACAGTTATTAGGAGGGGGGCCAGATAGGCTTCTCTGAAGAGAAGTGTTTTCAGGGATCGTCTAAAAGCAAGCAGAGTAGAAGATAGTCAGACAAATTGGGGTAGGGAATTTCAGAGGATAGGAGAGGCTCGGGAAAAGTCCTGGTGGCGAGCATGGGAGGAGGTGACAAGGGAACTAGAGAGCTGGAGGGCTTGGGAGGGACGAAGGGAACGAGTAAGTTGGTATTTTGAGACTAGGTTAGTGATGTAGCCGGGGGTCAAGTTGTGAATGGCTTTGTAAGGTGTTGCTAGAATTTTTATTTTTATTTGTTGGGTGAGTGGAAGCCAGTGGAGGGATTGACAGAGAGGAGTAGCAGACACTGAGTGGTTTGTAAGGTGAATGAGCCTGGCAGCTTTCATGATGGAATGAAGGGGGGAATAGCCTATGTAAAGATAATCCCATGAGGAGGGAGTTACAGTAGTTGAGGTGGGAGATGACCAGGGAGTGAACTAGGAGCTTTGTGGCATCATTGGTTAGGAAGGGGCATATTTTGGAGATGTAGCGGAGGATGAGACGGAAAGATTTGGAAAGTGTTTGGACATGGGGCCAAAAGGATAGTTCAGAATCCAGGGCTACACCTAGAACCTTGGCATGCGGGGATGGGCTGATAGTAATGCCATTGATCTTAATAGAGAAATCAGGGGGAGAGGCACATGGGGGAGGAAAAATCATGAGCTCAGTTTTGGATAGATTGAGTTTGAGGAAGTGGTGTGACATCCAGATTGATATGTTTGTTAGTAAATGAGTGATACGGGAGGAGACTGAAGGAGCGAGCTGAGGAGTAGAGAGATAGATGTGGGTGTCGTAAGCATAGAGATGGTATTGGAAGCCATGGGAGGCTATTACCTGACCCAGTGAGAGGTATAGATGGAGAATAAGAGAGATCTAAGAACAGAACCTTGGGGGACCCCAACAGAGAAAGGTAGAGGAGGAAAAAAAGTTGTAATGCCGCGTACACACGAGCGGACTTTTCAACATCCAAAGTCCGAAGGACTGAGTCCGTCAGACTATCCGATCGTGTGTGGGCTGCAACGGACTTTTGACTCGCCAAAGTCCGAAGGACTTTAGAATATGGAACATGCTTCAAATTTTTCCGAAGGAACTCCGCCGGACCCGGTCCCCTTCGAAAAATCCGTTCGTGTGTATGCTATTCCGACGGACTAAAACCGACGCTAGGGCAGCTATTGGCTACTGGCTATGAACTTCCTTATTCGAGCCGAGTCGTACGTCATCACGTTCGAATCCGTCGGAGTTTAGTGTGATCATGTGTGGCCAAGTCCGCTCAGCCGAAAAGTCTGTCAGACTCCTTCGGAAGTCTGTCGGACATAAGTCCTCTCGTGTGTACGGGGCTTTAGTGACACTGAAGGTGCAGTTGGATAAAAAAGATGAGAACCAGTGAAGAGTACAGTCATGGAGACCAAAGGTGTGGAGTTTTTTGAAGAGGAGAGGTGTGATCCAATGTTTCAAGGCAGCAGAGAGGTCTAAGCCCTTGTACACACTGTCAGACATTCTGACAACAAAATCCGTCGGATTTTGCCCGAAACTGGTGTTGCATACACACAGTCGGACAAAGTTGCCGGAAAATCCGATCGTTCGTAACGTGATGACGTTATTTCGTTATGACGGGACTACGTTCAGGCTAGTAGCCAATACCTTTGGTCTAGGAATTTGATCTGAGCATGCGTGGAACTTTGTCCCATCGGAATTCTCTACAAACGATCGGACAAAGTCCAATCAGATCATGTTGTCGGAAAATGTTATAGCCCAGCTCTAAAACTTTGTCGGTCGGATATTCAGACGGAAACAGTCTGATGGAGCCCACACACGGTCGGATTATCTGACAATAGGGTCCGATCGGACATTTTCCGTTGGAATGTCCGGCCGTGTGTGCAATGGCTAAGAGTAGGAGTACAGAATAGTGTCCATTGGATTTAGCTGTTAGCAGATCGTTTGTGAGTTTTACGAGAGCAGTTTCTGTGGAGTGTTGAGGGCGGATTCCAGACTGAAGGGGATCAAGAAGGTTATTCTTGGTGAGGTGGTCGCTTAGTTGGTTGTAGACTGTAGAATGTGTCCTATCGGACCGCGTCGTCGGATAATCCGACTGTGTGTGGTATGCAATGGACTGATTCCGTCGGAATATCCGTCGGACCCAATTTTCCAACATGTTGGAAATATTTCCCGACCAACTGGTTCGATCGGACATACTCCGATCATGTGTAGAGAATTTTGATCGGACCAAGTGTCACGCATGCTCAGATCAAATTCCTACATCAAAGCTATTGGCTACTAGCCTGAACGTAGTCCCATCGTAACGAAATTACGTCCTCACGTTCTGAATGATCGGATTTTTCGACAACTTAGTCCGACCGTGTGTATGCAACAGTTTCGGACAAAATCCGACGGATTTGGTTGTCGGAATCTCCGACCGTGTGTACGGGGGCTAAGTGTTGTAACTGGTTCTGTATAAACCAAGAGGAAAGAAATAAGAAGGGAAGGAAGCACTAGCTAAGTGTAGTATTTTAATGGCAAAGGATTAAAAACACTCACAAGAGGCAAAATATAAATGTGCTCATCTGGTATCAGAGTCTGTGGATCCTCCTAAAACCATTCTGCAGGACTTCTGGCATATTTTTCTGCTGCTGGGAGGAGAGATGACTGGCTCAGAAGCCTGGAGATGCCCTGGGAAGGCACGTGACCAGTGTGGAACGCACTGCGGGACCGGCGTCACCGGAAGAATAGAGGTACTAGACGAGAGGAGAAACAAGGCTCAGAGCATTTGGTTCCTTCTACAGGCCTTCTAGAGGCCCATAGAAGGAGGGCTCCATCCACAGATTCTGACACCAGATGAGCACATTTATATTTTACCTCTTCACTCCGATAACTATAAGTGCAAAAGAAAAAAATATGATATATTCAATTATACTCATATAGTATATAGTACGCACCATTAAAAACAAATCTCTGCACCTCTCTGACAAATAAAGAGCTGCAACAATTATAAATAAAAGTAATTCATAATCCTCTATATCCAAAAAATACAGAGAGAAATAAAAAATAAATTAAATATATAAAAATTTAGTAAATTAATTTGTTAATATGAACGCTCTATAATATTTGCAAAAAAAAATATTATTCAATAAACAATAATAATTTATACAATAAATGTATACAAATGTTTATATGCCCAAACATATACAAATAAAGTTCATTCATAATCCTCTATACCCAATAAACACCAATAAATATAAATACAATTAAATATATAAAAATCTAGTAAATCAATTCATAAATATGACCAGTAATAATATATATGTGCAAAAAAAATATATTATTCAATAAACTTAAAAAATGTTCAGTTATATATAAATAAATTGAATTCATAATCCTCCAAATACCAAGAAAAATAAATAAAATGTAATATATAAAAATGTAGTGAATTAAATAATAAATGAATTTAATTAATAAATTAATAAAATTTGCAAAAAATATATATTATTCAATAAACATGCAAATGCATAAATATCCAATCAATTCAAATAGTCCATGATGTTTCACTGTGTATAGTGAATCACGCTTTTTGAAGCTTCACACACCAAATACCACTGTGCCTATCAATGGCAATGTGAAGATTAAGGCTCTGTTTCCACTTGTGCAAGTCCTGCGACTTGGGATTGCAAATTCACATGACAAGTCGGACCCCACGATTTCCAATGAGTACCATTCATATCTGTGCAACTTCAAGTCACAGCGACTTCAAAGTAGTCCTGTGCTACTTTGGTCCGACTTTGATGCGACTTAAGGTCCCCAAACTTCAAGAATACACATGCATTGCTTTAAGTTGCATCAAAATCGCTGCAAACAATTGTGGCAAAATCGTGCGGCTTTCAGGTTGCAATAGTGGAAACCTAGGCTTAAGATAGGTGATTTGCTATACATGGTGGAATTGCAAATATCAAGGACTATTTGAATTGACTGGACATTTATAAATTTGCATGTTTATTGAATAATATTTTTTTGCACATATTTTTTATATATAGGATTTCATTTTTATTTTTTTATTTTTTTTTCTTGATATTTATTGGATATAGAGGATTATGAAATAAATGTATTTATATATGGTTGGACATTTATATATTTGCACGTTTATTGAATAATATATATTTTTTGCAAATATTTATTATTACTGTTTATATTTATGAATTAATTCCCTGGATTTCTATATATTTAATTGTACTTATTTTCCTCAGTATTTATTGGATATAGAGGATTATGACGTAATTTTATTTATATATGATTTGACATTTATAAATTTACACATTTATTAAATAATATATATATTTTTTGCACAAATGTATTATTACTGTTCATATTTATGAATTAATTTACTAGATGTTTATATATTTAATTTTGTTCATTTTTCTCTGTATTTATTGTATATAGAGGATCATGAATTCATTTTATTTATATTTGTCGTAGCACTTTATCCCACATTTTAATATAGTGAAAGAATATATATAATCAGCACAAATATGTCTTAAACTGAGTGCAAAAAAAAACCTTTTGCCACATTTCAGGCTTCAAACATAAAGATATAAAATTGTAATTTTTTGTGAAGAATCACCAACAAGTGGGACACAATTGTGAAGTGGAACGAAATCTATTGGATATTTTAAACTTTTTTAGCAAATTAAAAACTGAAAAGTGGTGCGTGAAAAATTATTCAGCCCCTTTACTTTCAGTGCAGCAAACTCACTCCAGAAGTTCAGCGAGGATCTCTGAATGATCCAATGTTGTCCTAAATGACTGATGGTGATAAATAGAATCCACCTGTGTGTAATCAAGTCTCTGTATAAATGCACCTGCTCTGTGATAGTCTCAGGGTTCTGTTGAAAGCGCAGAGAGCATCATGAAGACCAAGGAACACACCAGACAAGTCCGTAATACTGTTGTGGAGAAGTTTAAAGCCGGATTTGGATACAAAAAGATTTCCCAAGCTTTAAACGTCCCAAGGAGCACTGTGCAAGTGATCATTTTGAAATGGAAGGAGTATCCGACCACTGCAAATCTACCAAGACCTGGCCGTCCCTCTAAACTTTCAGCTCAGACAAGGAGAAGACCGATCAGAGATGCAGCCAAGAGGCCCATGATCACTCTGGATGAACTGCAGAGAACTACAGCTGAGGTGGGAGAGTCTGTCCATAGAACAACAATCAGTCTTACACTGCACAAATCTGGCCTTTATGGAAGAGTGGCAAGAAGAAAGCCATTTCTCAAAGATATCCATAAAAAGTCTCGTCTAAAGTTTGCCACAAGCCACTTGGGAGACACACCAAACATGTGTAATAAGGTGCTCTGGTCAGATGAAACCAAAATCAAACTTTTTGCCCACAATGCAAAACGATATGTTTGGCGTAAAAGCAAAACAGCTCATCACCCTCAACACACCATCCCCACTGTCAAACATGGTGGTGGCAGCATCATGGTTTGGGCCGGCTTTTCTTCAGCAGGGACAGGGAAGATGGTTAAAATTGAGGGGAAGATGGATGCAGCCAAATACAGGACCATTCTGGATGAAAACCTGTTGGAGTCTGCAAAAGACCTGAAACTGGGACGGAGATTTATCTTCCAACAAGACAATAATCCCAAACATACAGCAAAATCTACAAAGGAATGGTTCACAAATAAACGTATCCAGGTGCTAGAATGGCCAAGTCAAAGTCCAGACCTGAATCAAATCGAGAATCTGTGGAAAAAGCTGAAAACTGCTGTTCACAAACGCTCTCCATCCAACCTCACTGAACTCGAGCTGTTTTGCAAGGAAGAATGGGCAAGAATTTCAGTGTCTCGATGTGCAAAACTGATAGAGACATACCCCAAGCGACTTGCAGCTGTAATCGCAGCAAAAGGTGGCTCTACAAAGTATTAACGCAAGGGGGCCGAATAATTTTGCACGCCCCACTTTTCATTTTTTTATTAGTTAAAAAAGTTTCAAAAATCCAATAGATTTCGTTCCACTTCGCAATTGTGTCCCACTTGTTGGTGATTCTTCACAAAAAATTAAAATGTTATATCTTTATGTTTGAAGCCTGAAATGTGGCAAAAGGTTGAAAAGTTCAAGGGGGGCCGAATACTTTTGCAAGGCACTGTATATATATATATATATATGGTCTGGGACTGAGGGGGGTTTAAGTGCCCAGTAAGCAAGTGGTTAAATGTAGTCGAAGGTTTCAGTTGCTGTTACTTATTACATTGCATATTGTTATTTGTGTGTTAGGGTTTTTTGTTGTTTGGTTATTTTTTCTTTCTACAAGAACGCTTTGCTGAACGCTGGCGGGGCACGTTGCTCCCATGTGCCTCTCGCTCGGCAAACCTCCTACCCCCCCCCTCCTTTTGATGGCATTTATTTTACGAATTCCGACTCCTGGTTTGAGGACGGAATTGCCGCCTGCTCTCCCTCTCCCCTCAGGGTTCACGGCAGTTTACTGCGTGACTTTCTAATTGTTCCCACTGGTTTAATGTCCGAAATGTTTTTCCGATGTCTCAGACTGTTTTCTCTACTTCCATTTCTCTCTCTTCCCTCTGTCTCCTTTCCCCCCCTATTACTTTTCCCCGGGTGGCTTGCGTGGAAATTTAAGCTGAAGGGTAACACTCTGCTGCTATGGCTTCCATAAAAATCTCCTCCTATAATGTGAGGGGCCTTCATGTTGCCGCAAAAAGGCACCAAATTACCCGTGAACTGAAAAAGGCTGCATGCTCAATCGCCTTTCTTCAAGAGACGCACTTGACACATACAACACCGGTCAAGCTGACCTCCCCCCAATTTCCCCAATGGTATTACAGCCTGTCTGATACTAATAAGGCGAAAGGAGTGGCCATAGGTTTCAGCAGCAGTGTTCCCTTCCGCCTTGATGAAATGTTGGCGGACGATCATGGTCGGTATCTTTTTTTGAAGGGGTATCTGGGCAACACGCGCTGCACCTTGGCTAACGTGTATTGCCCTAATCGGCATCAACCTGCCTTCCTCTCCCAGATCCTCTCTAAATTAGCCCACTTCGCTGTTGGTATAACTATCCTAGCGGGTGATATCAATCTACCTCTTGATCCCATAATGGACACCTCCCAGGGCCGATCCCATATTTCATTTAAAAGACTGTCCGCACTTAAACGCAAGCTCTTCGAGCTACAATTGATAGACGTCTGGCGCATACTTCACCCCAAAGATAGGGATTACTCCCATTTTTCTAAAACGCATCAATCTTACTCGCGCATTGATAATATCTTTTTAGATCACCATCATCTCCAACTCCTGCAGTCCGCTCATATAGGTACAGCTACTATTTCTGATCATGCGCCGGTATCGATGTGCATGGCCATGCCCTCCTTAGTACAACGCTCCAATAATTGGAAGCTCAACGACTCTCTCCTCTCTACCGAGGCTGATGTGGCTGAGTTAGCCTCCCATATGAAACAGTATTTCCTTGAGAATACTTCTCCCGAGTCCTCCCCCTCTGTTGTATGGGAAGCTCACAAGGCTACCATGCGGGGACGACTCATTGAACTGGGAGCTAGAAAGAAGAGGGAGCATGGCCGGCAAATCGAACAGGTCATCGGACAAATTGCAGAATTAGACAAGCAGCATAAACTTACCTTACACGTGGCCCATTTAAAAGCTCTTACTTTGAAGAGGGAAGAATTAAAAACCCTCCTTGATATGGACACTGCCAGGAAATTCCGACGCTTCGCTCAGTCGTTGTATGAATGGGGAAATAAACCCGGCAGGCAACTGGCGAGATCCCTCAAGGCGAAACAAACCAGGTCATTCATCCCCAAAATCAAACTCCCCAATGGCAATTTAGTACACGCCACTCCCCACATTGCTGCGGCTTTTAGCGATTATTACGCGGATTTGTATAAGGTACAGAGCGAAATGGCCTCGCTAACACTGGGGGAAAAACGCAATCGCATACAGGCTTACTTACAAGAGGCCAATTTGCCCACGTTACCCACGTCCGCACTTCAGGCCCTAGAAGAAGACCTTACGGTGGAAGAATTCCAGGCAGCCCTGAAGTCATCCCCAACGGGAAAGGCTCCCGGCCCCGACGGATATACTGTCTGCTATTATAGCACGTTTAGCGACGTTTTACTCCCTCACCTCACAGCTTACGCCAACTCTATCTCTCGCAATGTTTGCGCCCGGAATCTCTTGCGGCCCACATAACAGTATTACCCAAACCGGGTAAGGACCCCACAGCTTGTAGTAGTTATAGGCCGATTTCCCTACTTAATGTTGATGTCAAGCTATACTCCAAGGTCCTGGCTAATCGGCTACTTCCCTTAATACCTGGTTGGATCTCTA
Source organism: Lithobates pipiens (assembly GCF_037356315.1). NCBI lineage: Eukaryota > Metazoa > Chordata > Amphibia > Anura > Ranidae > Lithobates > Lithobates pipiens. Next base: position 372,831 of record NW_027507921.1, read on the forward strand.
AAGACCAGACTGGCTTCATACCTGGCAGGGAAGCCAGGGATAACTCCCTCCGGACCATATCCCTGATTCAATACGTTCGTCGGTGCTCCCAGCCCACCCTGCTTGTTTCCACAGATGCCGAAAAGGCGTTCGATAGGGTGGACTGGGACTACCTCAAAACGACTTTGCATCACCTAGGTCTTGGCCCTAAAATGTTCTACCGGATAACCTCCCTTTACTCCACTCCCACAGCCCGTGTTCGCATAAATGGCTCTCTGAGTGAATCATTCTCACTGTACAACGGGACCAGACAGGGCTGTCCTCTATCCCCGCTCCTATTTGCCCTTACCCTCAAACCCTTCCTGTCCACCATTAGGCATAATATTGATATCCACGGTGTTCAAATAGGGCCAGTGACCCATAAATACGCGGCATATGCTGATGATATTTTATTTTTTGTTCAACGGCCCCGTGTCTCCCTGCCTAATCTGATGTCGGCCCTCTCTACCTACCAAAAACTCTCCAATTTTAAAATAAACTTTTCTAAATCAGAAATTCTGAATATTAACCTCCCCAGACGGGAAGCGGATCTACTTCGGCCCCTCTTCCCTTTTAAATGGGTTCAGCGTAGTATGAAATATCTCGGTATTTTCCTTACACCAAATATCCACTCCCTCTTCCGTTATAACTACCTCCCATTACTAAACAATCTCAGGGAAGACTTGCGGAAATGGAAGAATCTTTCACATTCCTGGCTGGGGAGGGTTAACGTAATTAAAATGAACGTATTGCCCAGAGTCTTATTCCTATTCCAAATGATTCCCCTGGGGGTACCTATAGGTTTTTTTGCAATTTTACAGACCATGATCTCCTGCTATGTCTGGAGGAACAGTCATCCCAGAGTGTCTAGGGACGTCTTATATCGTGCCAAAGATGCTGGGGGTCTGGCCCTTCCAAACTTTAGGTTGTGTTATTATGCAGCAGTACTTTCCAGGGTGGCAGACTGGAAGTACGCTGCTAACACCAAGCTGTGGGTGTCCATGGAGCGCTTTTTGTGTGGGGCAGACCTCACGGTTGCACCGTGGATCCCTCGAATACACAGACACCTTGGCACTGACACCTCTTCCCTTACTTCCTCCACCTTGGCTATATGGGACAACCTTCACAGACAGTGCTCCTGGTCTTACAACTCCCCTCTAATGCCCCTTCTTCACCATCAGTACTTTCTACCGGGTCTGCTAGATCCAGGCTTCCGGGCCTGGTCCTCGGATGGGCACCTGATGATACACCAAGTCCTCCGGAACTCTACCATTAAGTCTTTGTCGGATATACTCGGTGCTAAACCAGCTACATTCCTTGACAGGTGGCGATATGCTCAGTTACGCTGCTTCCTGAGGGCCTTGCCCCAACCACTGAGAGGTTCCGAGACTTTGAATGGAGTTGAGGTAGTGTTCTACCCCAAAGACCCCCCCTACGCTGCATTTCACTGCTCTATAAGGCCCTCATCAGACTCCTTCACAACTCATTCCCGCCCTATCTGGCCAAATGGGAGGATGATTTAAATATCAGCCTCACAGATTTACAAAAAAGGAAGGTACTACAACTATGTCATGTCTCATCCATTGCTACTCAAATTGCCGAAGTTAATTATAAATTGCTCACCAGATGGCACTACACCCCTGTGAAATTACACCAGATGTTCCCTGAAAATTCCCCGTTGTGCTGGAGGAACTGTGGGTTTAGGGCCACTCATGTACACATCTGGTGGTCATGCCCCCTTATTCAGCAGTTTTAGTCTGACGTCATCCAGATTACACAACGTATCACTGGCATCCTCCTCCCTAATGATCCCTGGACCATTCTCTTCCATGCTACTACAGATCCGGTGGGCCGGTACAAACGCTCCATCATCCCCCACTTGCTGAACGCAGCTAAGGCACTTATTCCTGCCTTCTGGGGCCAACCCAAGATCCCGTCACTGAAAACCTGGATGCATAAAATAGCGGCAGTTTACCTCATGGAGGACTTTACTCATGCTAATAAGAATACCTCTCAAAAAACCCTCTTGACTTGGTCTTGTTGGAGGGAATTTACCTCAACTTCATTCTACAAGGATATTTTAACGCAACCCCACTGAGCCATGTATGCTGAATGTTACCACGCAGGCCACCGTTCCCCCATCCTTCCCTTCCCCTCCCTGACTCTTTTCTGTTCTTCCTGCCCCCCCTTTTCTTTACACTCTCTTGCCTTTATCTGTTCTTTAATCACACTTCTCAGTTTCTATGATAGACAACATGATGCCCGGTCCTTTTATAGGTGCTGCGCACCTTGTTCATAACCTCCAGAATGTTTGTTCCTTTGGCACTTCCGTTTTTATTGTTCTACTGTACTGATTCCAAGCTGCTCTAGTGCTAATTGATCATCCTGCCCCCTGGTCTGTGGGATTGGGCATTGATTGTATGTTTGATTGTATGTTTGTTTGTGAATTCTACAGTACATGTTTGTTGTTTATCTCCAATAAACATTTATTAAACAAAAAAAAAATGCTCACATAAAAAAGTGAATAACAAGCGTATCATCAGCTTACCACACTGATACTCCAGTGTAAACTTCCTGAATCATAGTTCCTTCCACCTGTATGCATTACGCCCCCTTCTTCAGGTGGGAGGAACTATGATCCAGGAGGTTTGCACTTATGTATCAGCGTGATGAGCTAATGATATGCTTGTTATTCACTTTTTTTTATTTATGCAAAGGTTTTTAATCCCTGTGTTTAGTTTTGAATAAATGATTTGTACCAGATAGCACTATGGTTTTTCATTTTGTTTTTATGGTCATTCATGGATGATCAAGTTCTTAGAAGTGGAATAACGTGGTTCAACGTCATCCTTAAAGACATTGTATTAGGTGATTTTGACTCTGTAATGGGGCCATAGCTGGGAGATTCTGTCTATAGGTAGTGGTCACTGAACACACAGGATTATCAATTTGAACTGTCGCATGGAGTTACTGCATAGGATAATTAGCTATCTACAGTGGGGACTATTTATGGCACCGATGCACGTTGGACTTATGTTTACTATTATAAATGAATTGATTGTGTTACTATTGTGCTGCACTTGTACTGTATTATTAATCCATACTTTAATATACCGAAATGATTGATCTAAACCATTACCCCCACCTTGATAAATTGCATTTTATATCTGAATTACTCACCAAATGTTATTTTACATCTGTCTGGGAGATTGGTTTGTAAAATTTTGTAACCTTTAGTAAAATATTTTTCCCTCATTTGCAGTCTCTGCCTAACTGCTAAGGTTACATAGAGGGGCAACACTTATTACTAATACACTGCACCTTTTTTTTATATTCTAGGAAGTGCAACGCAAACATCAGAACATTCTACTGAAACGTCAGTGAACATAAATAATAATGCAATGGACACAGACCCTTTGTATGATGTGGAAGCACAAGAAATGTTTGAGTCAAGATATGATAGAACAGATAATACAGCAGCAACAGAGGAAGCTGAGAATTCATCATTTAAATCAACTGTGCTAGATTCTACAACTGAAAAAGCAGGAACTTCTACTTTGTCTGATGCAACAACAGAAATGTCATCCAGTGGTGAAAGCCCAACTTCAGCTGATTTAACATCAGTTTCTGAAACAACCGAAGAAACACCATTTGTCACTACTAGAAGCACAGAGGAATTATCCAGTGTTTCTGAGACATCAACAAAAAATATATTTTTTTCAGAAACAGCTACATCAAACATATCAACTGAACATGGTACAGCAACTGAAAACACAGAAACATTTATCACATCTGACGCAACAACAGAAACGTCACTCCACCCAGACACATCTACAGTAGATTTAATGACTACTCGAGAGACAACAGAAGAACCGAGTGTGTCTGATGCAACAACAGAAATGTCCTCCAGTGGTGATAGCCCAACTTCAGCTGATTTAACATCAGTTTCTGAAACAACCGAAGAAACACCATTTGTCACTACTAGAAGCACAGAGGAATTATCCAGTGTTTCTGAGACATCAACAAAAAATATTTTTTTTTCAGAAACAGCTACATCAAACATATCAACTGAACATGGTACAGCAACTGAAAACACAGAAACCTTTATCACGTCTGACGCAACAACAGAAACGTCATTCGACCCAGACACATCTACAGTAGATTTAATGACTACTCGAGAGACAACAGAAGAACCGAGTGTGTCTGATGCAACAACAGAAACAACCATCACCTCTGCAGATACAACACCATCTCCAGAAACAAGCACTACAGCAGACGTATCAACTGCCTTTGATACATCAGCTGAAATTACAGTTACACATACTGAAGAAACACAAACCATGTCTGATACAAGTGCAGAATCAACACTTGTTTCCAAGGCTCCAACAGATATAAATACTTCACTGGGTTCAACAACTGACGGAGTCGAAACTTCTACTGACCCAACAGCAGAAACATCACCTGGTATTGACACAACAGTTTCTGAAACAACAGAAGAAACAACACCGGTTCCTGAAACAAGCACAGCTCCATTGCCTAGTGTATCTGATACAACAGAAGAAACAACCATTTTTCCAGAAACAGCTACATCATATACACCAACTGAAAAAGCAGAAACATTTACTATGTCTGATGCAACAGCAAAAACATCCCTCAAGCCTGACACAACTATGGGGGATTTAACAATTATTTCAGAGACAACAGCAGATACAACCCTGGTCTCCGACATAACCACTGACATATCAAATGAGCCTGATGCAACGGCAGAAACAACACCTTTTCAGATCACCACAGCAGATACAACACTCACTTCTGAAATAAGCACAGCCACTGTAGAGACAGTGTCTGGTACAACATTGGAAACAACAACAGAAACTTTTGATCCTGGCACAGCTACATCAGACGTGTCAACCGTCTTTGATACATCTGCCAAAAAAACTGTTACACCAACTGTAGAAACACATGCAAAGTCGGATACGACTGTGGAAACAATGAGTGTTCCTGAATCTACAACAGATATATATACGGTACTAGAGTCAACAACTGAAAAAGAAGAAATGTCTACGTTGTCTGGTACAACAACAGACACATCAACTGCGGTTGACACAACTGCAGTGGATTTATCACCAGTTTCTGAAGCAACAGAAGGAACAACGCTGGTTCCTGAAACACACACATCTGAATTGTCCAGTGTATCTGATACCACAGGAGAAACAACAAAAGAAACTATTGCTTCTGGAATAGCTACATCAGATTTAACGACTGCGCTTGATACGACAGGTCAAACATCTGCCAAAATAGTTACAGCTACAGAGCAAGAAAGTACTATGTCTACAGCAACAGAAACAACAAGTATTGTTGAAACAGTCACATCATATGTAAGCACTGTACTGGATAGAACAATTGAAAGTTTAACAGATGTTTTCGTGACAACAGAAGATTCAACACTGGCTTCTGAAACAAGCATAACAAATGTAGAGACTGTATCTGATATAACAGTAGTAACAACAAAGGAAACTCTCGTTTCTAGTATAGCTACGTCAGAAATCTCAACTGTCCTTGATACATCAGCTGAAACAATAGTTACAGTCAAACCTACTGATACAACTGAAGAAACAACACTTGCTCCTGAGACTACATCAGATATATTTACTGTATTGGATTCAACAAGTGGAAAATTGGAAAATTCTACTTTTTCTGGCACAACATCAGAAACATCCCCCGACGCTGACACAACTGTAGCAGATTTAACAACAGTTGCCGAAACAGCAGAAGAAACAACACTGGTTTCTGAAACAAGCACATCTGAATCATCCAGTGTATCTACGCCAACAGAAAAAGCAACAATTGCTCCAGAAACAACATCAGAAATATCAACTGTACTTGATACGACTGAAAAAGCAGAAACATTTTTCACAACTGATGCAACAACAGGAATGTCTCTTAATCCTGATACAACTTCACCAACTGGTCCTGAGACAACAGCCGGTATGACCCTAGTTTCAGAAACCGCATCTGCAGTATCAAGTGTGCTTGATACAACAGCTGAAACAACATCTTCAGAAGAAGTCACACAAGATATAACAACGATATTTGGTACAACAACATCAAATGCATTAACTGCACTTGACACAACAACTGAACAAGCAAAAACATTTATCACGACTGATGCAACTGCAGAAACATCACTCCACCCTGATGTAACTACTGCAGATTTAACAATTGTTCCTGATGCAACACTAGATACAACCTTGGATTTTAAAACAACCACAGACGCAATATCAAGTGTGCTTAATACAACTGCAGAAACAACAAAGGAAACCGCTTCTCTTGGCACAGCTACATCAGATTTAATAACAGTGCTTGATACAACAGCTGAAACATCAGCCGTAATTTTTACTACAGGGGAAATTAATACTATGCCTGATGCAGCAACAGAAACAACACTTATTCCTGAAACAGCCACATCATATATAACCACCATACTTGATACAACAAGTGAAACAATGTTGACTGAGTCCAAATCCACAACAAAAACAGACATTACACTCCCTGACATCACTATAGATGATTTTACAATTGGGACAACAGTAGATACAACACTTGCTTCTGACATGACCACTGAAGTGTCAAGTGTATCAGATGGAAAAACAGAAACAAAACGTGTTCCTGATACCACTGTGGATGCAACATTGACTTCTGAAACCAGTGATTTAGAGACTGTATCTGATACAACAGTAGAAACAACAAAGGAAACTCTTATCCCTGACACAGCTACATCACAAATATCTACTGTCTTTGAGACATCAGCTAAAATTACAGTCACACCTACTGTAGAAATGCATACTGTGTCTGTAGAAACAACATTTCTTCCAGAGACTACATCGGATATATATACTGAATTTGATTCAACAACTGGAAAAGGAGAAGCTTCTACTTTGTTTTACACAACAACAGAAACATCACCCAAAGTTGACTCAACTGAAGCAAGTTTAACAGTTTCTGAAGCAACAGAAGAAACAACACTGGTTTCCGAGTCAAGCACAGCTAAATTGGCCAGTGTATTTACTACAACAGTTGAAGCAACTTTTGTTCCAGAAACAACTACATTAGATATATTAACTGCACTTGATACAACAACAGAAAAAGCAGGAACATTTACCACGTCTGACGTTACAGCAGAAACTTCACTCCACCCAGACACAACTACAGGAGATTTAACAGCTGTTCCTGAGACAACAGTAGATACAACCCTGGCTTCTGAAACAACCACATATGCGGTGTCAAGTGTGCTTGATACAACAGCAGAAACAACATTTAAAGAAACAATCACACCAGATATAACAACGCGACTTGTTACAACTGAAAAAACAGAAACATCTGCTGTGTCTGAATCAACAGCAGAAACACCCCTTCCTCTTGGAACCACCACAGCAGATTTACCAACCATTTCTGAGACAACGGTGGACATAACACCGGCTTCTGAAACAACTATTGCTGAAGCGTCAAGTGTGCCTGATACAACTGAGGCAACACTTATTCCTCATACAGCAACATCAGATCTAACCACTGTATTTGATACATCAACTGAAAAAGCAGAAACACTAACCACAACTGATGCAAAAGAAGAAACATCACTTCACCCTGACATAACTACAGGAGGTTTAACAATTGTTCCTGTAACAACAGTGGATACAACCTTGGTTTCTGCAGCATCAAGTGCGCCTGATTTGACAGTTGGAACGGCATTTACAGAAACAACACTACTTGGTACAACAACTAAAAGTGCAGAAACAACTGCCAGGTCTGAACCAACACCAGAAACATCACTTCCGTCTGATACCACCACAGCAGACTTAACAAACATTCCTGAGACAACAGCAGATATAACACTGGCTTCTGAAACAACAATGGTTGAAGTGTCAAGCGTGTCTGTTTCTGAAACAGCCACACTTGATACAACAACTTTAAAAACTGAAATGTCTACTTTGCCTGGCATGACAACTGAAACCTCAGCTGATGTTGCCACAAGTGAAGATACTACAACAGCAGAAGAAAAAACACTGGTTCCTGAAACAAGCACAATGGAGTTGTCAAGCATATCTAAAACAACAGTAGAAACTACAATTGTTCCAAAAACAGTTACGTCAGACCTAACAAACGTTCCTGAGACAACAGCAGATATAACACTGGCTTCTGAAACAACAATGGTTGAAGTGACAAGTGTAGCTGTTTCTGAAGCAGCCACACTTGATACAACAACTTTAAAAGCTGAAATGTCTACTTTGCCTGGCATGACAGCTGAAACCTCAGCAAGTGTTGGCATAACTGAAGATTCTACAACAGCAGAAGAAAAAACACTGGTTCCTGAAACAAGCACAACTGAGTTGTCAAGCATATCTAAAACAACAGTAGAAACTACAATTGTTCCAAAAACAGTTACGTCAGACCTAACAAATATTCCTGAGACAACAGCAGATATAACACTGGCTTCTGAAACAACAATGGTTGAAGTGTCGACTGTGGCTATTTCTGAAACAGCCACACTTGATACAACAACTTTAAAAGCTGAAATGTCTACTTTGCCTGGCATGACAACTGAAACCTCAGCCAGTGTTGGCACAACTGAAGATTCTACAACAGCAGAAGAAAAAACACTGGTTCCTGAAACAAGCACAACTGAGTTGTCAAGCATATCTAAAACAACAGTAGACACTACAATTGTTCCAAAAACAGTTACGTCAGACTTAACAAACATTCCTGAGACAACAGCAGATATAACACTGGCTTCTGAAACAACAATGGTTGAAGTGACAAGTGTAGCTGTTTCTGAAGCAGCCACACTTGATAAAACAACTTTAAAAGCTGAAATGTCTACTTTGCCTGGCATTACAACTGAAACCTCAGCCAGTGTTGGCACAACTGAAGATTCTACAACAGCAGAAGAAAAAACACTGGTTCCTGAAACAAGCACAACTGAGTTGTCAAGCATATCTGAAACAACAGTAGAAACTACAATTGTTCCAAAAACAGTTACGTCAGACTTAACAAACATTCCTGAGACAACATCAGATATAACACTGGCTTCTGAAACAGCAATGGTTGAAGTGACAAGTGTGGCTGTTTCTGAAGCAGCCACAGTTGATACAACAACTTTAAAAGCTGAAATGTCTACTTTGCCTGGCATGACAACTGAAACCTCAGCCAGTGTTGGCACAACTGAAGATTCTACAACAGCAGAAGAAAAAACACTGGTTCCTGAAACAAGCACAACTGAGTTGTCAAGCATATCTAAAACAACAGTAGAAACTACAATTGTTCCAAAAACAGTTACGTCAGACCTAACAAACATTCCTGAGACAACAGCAGATATAACACTGGCTTCTGAAACAACAATGGTTGAAGTGTCAAGTGTGTCTATTTCTGAAACAGCCACACTTGATACAACAACTTTAAAAGCTGAAATGTCTACTTTGCCTGGCATGACAACTGAAACCTCAGCCGGTGTTGGCACAACTGAAGATTCTACAACAGCAGAAGAAAAAACACCGGTTCCTGAAACAACCACAACTGAGTTGTCAAGCATATCTAAAACAACAGTAGAAACTACAATTGTTCCAAAAACAGTTACGTCAGACCTAACAAACATTCCTGAGACAACAGCAGATATAACATTGGCTTCTGAAACAACAATGGTTGAAGTGTCGAGTGTGGCTATTTCTGAAACAGCCACACTTGATACAACAACTTTAAAAGCTGAAATGTCTACTTTGCCTGGCATGACAACTGAAACCTCAGCCAGTGGTGGCACAACTGAAGATTCTACAACAGCAGAAGAAAAAACACTGGTTCCTGAAACAAGCACAACTGAGTTGTCAAGCATATCTAAAACAACAGTAAAAACTACAATTGTTCCAAAAACAGTTACGTCAGACTTAACAAACATTCCTGAGACAACATCAGATATAACACTGGCTTCTGAAACAGCAATGGTTGAAGTGACAAGTGTAGCTTTTTCTGAAGCAGCCACAGTTGATACAACAACTTTAAAAGCTGAAATGTCTACTTTGCCTGGCATGACAACTGAAACCTCAGCCAGTGTTGGCACCACTGAAGATTCTACAACAGCAGAAGAAAAAACACTGGTTCCTGAAACAAGCACAACTGAGTTGTCAAGCATATCTGAAACAACAGTAGAAACTACAATTGTTCCAAAAACAGTTACGTCAGACCTAACAAACATTCCTGAAACAACAGCAGATATAACACTGGCTTCTGAAACAACAATGGTTGAAGTGTCGAGTGTGGCTATTTCTGAAACAGCCACACTTGATACAACTTTAAAAGCTGAAATGTCTACTTTGCCTGGCATGACAACTGAAACCTCAGCCGGTGTTGGCACAACTGAAGATTCTACAACAGCAGAAGAAAAAACACCGGTTCCTGAAACAACCTCAACTGAGTTGTCAAGCATATCTGAAACAACAGTAGAAACTACAATTGTTCCAAAAACAGTTACGTCAGACTTAACAAACGTTCCTGAGACAACTGCAGACATAACACTGGCTCCTGAAACAACAATGACTGACATATCAAGTGTGTCTGTTTCTGAAACAGCCACATTGGATTTAACAACCACACTTGATACAACAACTGTAAAAGCTGAAATGTCTACCATGTCTCATAGAACATCAGAGACATCATTTCACCCTGAAACTACTAGAGCAGAATTAACAACTCTTCCTGAAACCACAGTTGTTACAACACTCGATTCTGAAACAGGTGCAATAGAAATTTCGACTGTCCTTGATACTTCAGCTGAAACAACAGTCCTAATACTTACACCTTCTGTAGAAATATACACTTTGTCTGATAGAACTGTAGAAACATTTTCTCCTGAGACATCTACAAGAGTAATATCTACTGTACTCGATACAACTGAAAAAGCAGAAACATCTACTTTGCCTGGCATGATGACGGAAACCTCAACCAATGTTGACCCAACTGCTGCAGATTTCACAACAGCAGAAGAAAAAACACCGGTTCCTGAAACAAGCACAACTGAGTTGTCCAGCATATCTGAAACAACAGGAAAAACAACAATTGTTCCAAAAACAGTTACATCAGATATACCAACTATTCTTGATATTACAACTGAAAAAGCCGAAACATTTACTACGTCTAATGCAGAAACATCACTCGGCACTGACACAACTACTGTAGATTTAACAATTGTTCCTGAGACAACAGTAGATACAAACCTGGCTTCTGAAACTACCACAGCTGAAGTGTTAAGTACGCTTGATTCAACAGCAGAAACAACAAAGGAAACTGTTGCTTCTGGCACAGCTACACCAGATTTAACGACCGTGCTTGATACACCAGCTGAAACTTCAGTTGTAATACCTACAACTGATGCAGCAACAGAAACAACACTTGTTCCTGAAACAGCCACATTATATATAAGCACCGTGATTGATACAACAACTGAAAAAATATTGACTGTGACTGAATCCACAACAAAAAGTACACTTCTCCCTGACACCACCATAGATGATTTAACACCCGTTCTTGGGACAACAGCAGATACAACACTGGCTTTTGAAACAACTTCTGAAGTATCAAGTGTGTCTGGTGCAATGACAGAAACAATGATTGTTCCTGACACCACAGCACTGGCTCTTGAAACAAGCACAGCAGATCTAGAGACTGCATCTGACACAACAATAGGAGCAACAAAGGAAACTCTTGTTCCTAGCACAGCTACATCAGAAGTATTAACAGTGTTTTATACATCAGCTGAAACAAAAGTTACACCTACTGTAGAAATTCATACAATGCCTGGTACAACTGTAGAAGCAACACTTATTCCTGAGACTACACCACATAAATCAACTGTGCTAGATTCAACAACTGGAAAAGCAGAAATGTCTACTTTGTCCGACACAACACCAGAAACATCACTCGGTGTTGACACAACTGTAGAAGATTTAACAATAGCTCCTGAACAAACAACACTGGTTTTGGAAACAAGCAAAGCAGAATTGTCCAGTGTACCTCATACGACAACAGAAATAACAATTGTTCCAGAAACCATTACATCAGCTTTACCAACTGTACTTGATACAACTGAAATAGCAGGAACATTTGCCACATCTGAAGCAACAGCAGAAACATCACTACCCTCAGACACAATTACAGATGTTTTAACAACGCTTACTCCTAAATATACAGCATCAGCTACTGCCAGCATACTTGATACATCAACTGAAAAAGCAGAAACACCACTTATATCTCACGCAACAGTAGAGATAACACTCCACCCAGACCCAACTACAGCAGATTCAACACTTATTCCTGGCACAGCAGCAGATACAACACTCCACCCAGTCCCAACTACAGCAGATTCAACACTTTTTCCTAGCACAGCAGCAGATACAACACTTCACCCAGACCCAACTACAGCTGAATCAACACTTATTCCTGGCACAGAAGTAGATACAACACTCCACCCAGACCCAACTACAGCAGATTCAACACTTATTCCTGGCACAGCAGCAGATACAACACTCCACCCAGACCCAACTACAGCAGATTCAACACTTATTCCTGGCACAGCAGCAGATACAACACTCCACCCAGACCCAACTACAGCAGATTCAACACTTATTCCTGTCACAGCAGCAGATACAACACTCCACCCAGACCCAACTACAGCAGATTCAACACTTATTCCTGTCACAGCAGCAGATACAACACTCCACCCAGACCCAACTACAACAGATTCAACACTTATTCCTGGCACAGAAGTAGATACAACACTTCACCCAGGCCCAACTACAGCTGAATCAACACTTATTCCTGGCACAGAAGTAGATACAACACTTCACCCAGATCTAACTACAGCTGAATCAACACTTATTCCTGTCACAGCAGCAGATACAACACTCCACCCAGACCCAACTACAGCAGATTCAACACTTATTCCTGGCACAGCAGCAGATACAACACTCCACCCAGACCCAACTACAGCAGATTCAACACTTATTCCTGTCACAGCAGCAGATACAACACTCCACCCAGACCCAACTACAGCAGATTCAACACTTATTCCTGTCACAGCAGCAGATACAACACTCCACCCAGACCCAACTACAGCAGATTCAACACTTATTCCTGGCACAGAAGTAGATACAACACTTCACCCAGGCCCAACTACAGCTGAATCAACACTTATTCCTGGCACAGAAGTAGATACAACACTTCACCCAGATCCAACTACAGCTGAATCAACACTTATTCCTGTCACAGCAGCAGATACAACACTCCACCCAGACCCAACTACAGCAGATTCAACACTTATCCCTGGCACAGCAGCAGATACAACAATCCACCCAGACCCAACTACAGCTGAATCAACACGTATTCCTGGCACAGCAGCAGATACAACACTCCACCCAGACCCAACTACAACAGATTCAACACTTATCCCTGGCACAGCAGCAGATACAACAATCCACCCAGACCCAACTACAGCTGAATCAACACTTATTCCTGGCACAGCAGCAGATACAACACTCCACCCAGACCCAACTACAACAGATTCAACGCTTATACCTGGGACAGAAGTAGATACAACAACAGCAACAGATACGACACTCAACCAAGACCCAACTACAGCAGATTCAACACTTATTCCTGGCACAGCAGCAAATACAACACTCCTCCCAGACCCAACTACAGCAGATTCAACGCTTATTCCTGGCACAGAAGTAGCTACAACACTCCACCCAGACCCAACTACAGCTGATTCAACACTTATCCCTGGCACAACAGCAGATACGACATTCCACCCAGACCCAACTACAGCAGATTCAACACTTATTCCTGGCACAGCAGCAGATACAACACTGCACCCAGACCCAACTACAGCAGTTTTAACGCTCATTACCAGCACAGAAGTAGCTACAACAACAGCAACAGATACAACTCTTCACCAAAAACCAACTACAGCTGATTCAACACTTATTCCTGGCACAACAGCAGATACAACACTCCACCTAGACCCAACTACAGCAGTTTTAACACTTATTCCTGGCACAGAAGTAGATACAACAACAGCAACGGATACAACACTCCACCCAGACCCAACTACAGCAGATTCAACGCTTATTCCTGGCACAGAAGTAGCTACAACAGCAACAGATGCAACACTCCACCCAGACCCAAATACAACAGATTCAACACTTTTTCCTGGCACAGCAGCAGATACAACACTAGTGACTGTACCTGATACAACAGTAGATACTCTTGTTCCTGGCCCAGCTACATCAGAAGTGTCGACCGTCCTTGATGCATCAGCTGAAACCACAGTCCCAATAGCTACAACTACTTCAGCAACCCATACTGTGTCTTATGCCACTGTTGGAACAACATCTGTCCCTGAGACAACTACAGTAGATATGACCACCTTACTTTACACAAGAACTGAAAAAGGAGAAACATCTACTTTGCCCGACCTAACAACAGCAACATCACCTGGTGTTGACACAACTGCAGCAAATTTAGCGACAGTTTCTGAAGCAGCCAAAGAAACAACAAAGGTTCCTGAAACAAGCACAGCTGAGTTGTCCAGTGTATCTGAAACAACAGTAGTAACAGCAGTTTTTCCACAAACAACTCTATCAGATATATCAACCATACTTGATACTACAACTAAAACACCAGAAACATTCACCATGCCTGCTGCAACAGCAGACACATCAATCCATCCGGACACAACTGTTCCCGAGACAACAACCCTGGCTTCTGCTATAACTACTAATTCTTCTGCAACTGCAACTGGATCTACTATTGCTACTACAATGTTTACTACAATTGCAGCTGAGTTTACTGCTACTACCATAGTCCTTAGTACAGCTGTAAATGGATATACTACTGCAACGACTTTGGCTCCAACTGCATCTGAAATCACTATAGCCACTACAACCCCTATTACAGCTGTAGATGAAACTGCTGCTACTACTACAGCTCTAACTACAACACAAGCTGAATCAACTAGTACTTTGATTTCAACTGCAGCTGAAACTCTTACTCCTACCTCTATAACCCGTACTACAATTAAAGCTGAAACGTCTGTAGCTAACACAACTCCTATTACTGCTACTACCATAGTCCTTAGTACAGCTGTAAATGGATATACCACTGCATCGACTTTGGCTCCAACTGCAGCTGAAATCACTATAGCTACTACAACCCCTATTACAGCTACAGATGAAACTACTGCTACTACTACAGCTCTACCTACAACACAAGCTGAATCAACTAGTACTCTGATTTCAACTGCAACTGCAGCTGAAATTCTTACTCCTACCTCTACAACCCCTACTACAATTAAAGCTGAAACGTCTGTAGCTAACACAACTCCTATTACAACCGAAACTGCTGTTACTGGTACAACTCCTACTACAACTGCAGCTAAATCTCCTACCACTACTGCAATTCCCACTGCAACATCAGCTGTGACTACCACAACTCCTACTACAGTGCCAGTTGAATCTACTGCTCATACTCTGATTCCAACTGCAGCTGGATCTACTAATGATTTTACTTCAATCCATCCTACAACCACACTTACCACTACTGTGGCTTATACAACGCCTATTACAACTCCAGTTGAAACTCCTATGACTACATTGACTAACATTGCAACTTCAGATGGATCTATCACTATTACCACTGTTTCTCCTACAACTGCTGCTGAAACTACTATAGCCACTGCAACTCCTACAAAAACTGCATCTACAACTATTGCTTCTACAATGACTCCTACTGTGACTGCAGCTGAAGCTACTATAGCCACTGCAACTCCTACGAAAAATGCATCTGAATCTATTGCTTCTACAATGACTTTTACTACGACTGCAGCTGAAACTACTGCTACTACCATAATTCCTACTACAACTGCGGCTGAAACTACTACGGCCACTGCAACTTCTACAAAAACTGCATCTGAAACTATTGCTTCTACAATGACTCCTACTATGACTGCAGCTGAAACTACTTTTACTACCACAATTCCTACTACAATTGCAGCTGAGACAACTGCTACTACCACAACTCCTACTACTACTGCAGCTGAAACTACTGCTACTACCACAACTCCTTCTACACCTGCAGCTGAAACTACTCCTGCTACCACAGCTCCTACCACAACTGCAGCTGAAACTACTCCTGCTACCACAACTCCTACTATAACTGCAGCTGAAACTACTGCTGCTACCACAACTCCTACTACGACTGCAGTTGAAACTACTGCTACTACCACAACTCCTTATACAACTGCAGCTGAAACTACTGCTACTACATCAACTCCTACTACAGCTGCAGCTGAAACTACTGCTACTACCACAACTCCTTATACAACTGCAGCTGAAACTACTGCTACTACATCACCTCCTACTACAGCTGCAGTTGAAACTACTGCTACTACCACAACTCCTACAACAACTGCAGCTGAAACTACTGCTACTACCACAACTCCTACTATGACTGCAGCTGAAACTACTGCTACTACCACAACTCCTTATACAACTGCAGCTGAAACTACTGCTACTACATCAACTCCTACTACAGCTGCAGTTGAAACTATTGTTACTACCACAACTCCTACAACAACTGCAGCTGAAACTACTGCTACTAGCACAACTCATACTACGACTGCAGCTGAAACTACTGCTACTACCACAACTCCTACTACGACTGCGGTTGAAACCACTGCTACTACCACAACTTCTACTACAATTGCAGCTGAAACTACTGCTACTACCACAACTCCTTCTACAACTGCAGCTGAATCTACTCCTGCTACTACAACTCCTACTACAATTGCAGCTGAAACTACTCCTACTACCACAATCCCTACTACAACTGCAGCTAAAACTACTGCTACTACCACAACTCCTACAACAACTGCAGCTGAAACTACTGCTACTACCACAACTCCTACTACAACTGCAGCTGAATCTACTCCTGCTACTACAACTCCTACTACAACTGCAGCTGAAACTACTCCTACTACCACAACCCCTACTACAACTGCAGCTAAAACTACTGCTACTACCACAACTCCTTCTACAACTGCAGTTGAAACTACTGCTACTACCACAACTCCTACAACAACTGCAGCTGAAACTACTGCTACTACCACAACTCCTACTACAACTGCAGCTGAATCTACTCCTGCTACTACAACTCCTACTACAACTGCAGCTGAAACTACTCCTACTACCACAACCCCTACTACAACTGCAGCTAAAACTACTGCTACTACCACAACTCCTTCTACAACTGCAGTTGAAACTACTGCTACTACCACAACTCATACTACAACTGCATCTGAAACTACTCCTGCTACCACAACTCCTACTACAACTGCAGCTGTAACTACTCCTACTACCACAGCTCCTACTACAACTGCAGCTAAAACTACTCCTACTACCACAACTCCTAGTACAACTGCAACTACTCCTGCTCCCACAACTCCTACTACAACTGCAGCTAAAACTACACCTACAACAACTACCACTACTACAACTACTACTACTTCTTCTACTACAACTAATTGTAAGTATTTGTAGCATTATGTGTTTCACTTTAAAGTCTAAGTTAACCTTTACAAAAAAAAATTATAAATGCACATATTTTTTCAAGAAAAATTGTATTTTTTATTTATTCCTGCAGCAGCCTGGAAAGCTTTGCACCCTTGATCAGTAGATCACTGGTGGAATGTGGGCTGCTGCAGATGTGTCAGCCCTTACTTCTGTACAGGCTTTCTATTTGAAAGGCATAGAACATGCCAGTGGACTATGACAGCGGTCAACAGTGCACCCTGCAGCCCTTTGAAACTAAAAGCCCATCCTCTATGGTGGAAGATTGTACTTGTAGTGTATTTATTCACAATCATTTGTGAATGAATGATGCGGCTGTTGGGGTTAAGTTCTGCAACAAATTGTCAAAAACTCAAAAGTATCCCCCCCCCCCCCCCCCTCCCATGACCAGGCCATTTTTTGCGATACGGTGCTGTTACTTTAACTGACAACTGAGCGGTCGTGCGGCGCTGTACCCAAATAATATGTTTGCTATTTTTTTTTTCCTCACACAAATAAAGCTTTCTTTTGGTGGTATGCATTCTGCGCTTTAAACAAAAAACTAACAAAAAAAATGTTTTTTGAAAAAATAAAAAAAGTTTTTTTTACTCTCTGCTATAAAATATATCCAATAAAAAATGTAAAAAATGAAGTCTCTTCATCAATTTAGACCAATATGTATTCTGCTACATATTCTTGGTAAAAAAAAAAAATCACAATTAGCATATATTGATTGGTTTGCGCAAAAGTTATAGTGTCAACAAACTATGGAATATTTTTTTTTTTTTTTTTTTTTTTTTTTACTAGCAATGTCAGCGATCAGCGACTTATAGAGGGGCTGCCATATTGCGTCGGATAAAGCTGACACTTTTGGTACTCTTTGGGGACCAGTGATACTAATACAGTGATGTACTGTACTAATGCACGCTTCCCAACTTTTTGAGGAATGAGGGACACCTATCAGCAAAAGTATGCAGACACAGGACACACCCCTGACCACGCCCCCTTTAAGGAGGATTATACAAAAAAAACAAACAAAGATCAGTTAAACCCACAAGTGCTTTTTTTTTTTACCACTACTGTTCCTTTATTTTGGCTTTTGCAATTTACAAATGAGTCATTTAGAAATCAGATGAAAGGTTTAGGGCTGGAAAACACTTTTTGATAGATAAAAAGTGCATTTTATATACAACTATATAGATCAGACCAAAATGAGGGACAAATGAGGAGGAATGAGGGACAGAGGGACATTTCTTCAAATCAGGGATAGTCCCTTGAAATCAGGGACAGTTGCGAGCTATGCTAATGACACTGGCTAGGGAGGGGTTAACATCAGGGGAGATCAAAGGGTTAAATGTGTTCCTAGGGAGTGCTTACTCACTGTGCTTTGACTAGGGGAAGGCAAAGATCCATTATCCTGCTTTGCAGAAACACAGGATCAAAACCTTCCCCGCTGACACAGAACGACAATCTGCCTTGTTTACATAGGCAGACTGCCGTTCTGCTTGTGTCCCGAAATGATCGATGGGTCCGCTGGACCTGCTGATTGGCTCCCGCTGTGTCCAATCGCAGTGGGAGTGGGTCGCCGGCAGGGCGCGCACACACCCCAGACCCGGAAGTGACAGATCACATACTAGGTACAGTACATGATCTGGCACAGAGCGGCTGCCCTGCCGCAGTAAATGTACATAGGGCGATCGGTATTTATATATGTATTTTTGTTTGTATATATTGCCCCAATGCTGGAGTTTAGCTTAAAGTAAAGTCATGGTATGATAATCAATAATTAATTTGCCTTTCTTCCTGCCTTTTATGCCGTGTACACACGATCAAACAAGCGGGTGGAAAAGTCTGGCAAACTTAAGTCCGCCAGACAATCCCCCCGTGTGTAGCCTCCGGCATACTTTTTTGACCCGAAGTACGGCGGACTTAGAAAGTAGTTTTACACTCCAATCTTCCCGCCGGATTCGCATTTCGGCGGACAAACCGGCCGTGTGTGTGCCAGTCCGCCGTACTTTTGAAATGAACGGACTTTTCCTGCCCGGAGAAAAGTCCGCTCATTTCGAGCCGGTCTCCAGGTAGGCGGAACCCGCGAATGAAAAAAGTCGCTGGCCCCGCCGCCTGGTATGGACTTAAAGGAGAACCCCAACGCCGAAAAAAATCGGCGTGGGGGTCCCCCAGGTCCACATCAAACCCTTGTCCGAGCAAGCTACCCGGTCGGCCAGGAAAGGAGGGGCGAGCGAGTGCCCCCCCCCCAGAGCCGTACCAGGCCGCGTGCCCTCAACATAGGGGGGTGCCTTGGGGAAGGGGGGGCGTGCGGCTTCGGGGGTCTTGTCCCCCTCTTCGGTTCTTCTGCCGGGCCACCGCGCCTTCTTATAGCTCTTTTACAGGCGGTGGTCCGGTCTTCTGTCGCCGCTGCCGCCTTCCGTTCTTCTGGGTACCTGGCAAAGGCAGTGGTGATCACCTTACCTAGTGCTGGCATGGAGGAGACACGGAGGCAGGGAGAAGGAAGAACCGGGCTGATCCAGTGGGGACACAGACATTCTCCTTCCGGACAATTGGAACCCAGAAGTGTGTCCTGAGACACGATTGGCCAGGAAGTCATGAGACTCCTTTGCCAATAGGGGCTTCCTGATTGGCCGGGAGGAGAATGTGTCAGAATAGTGAATATTCATTCACTAGTGTCCCACAACTAGGTGGGTTCAGGGCACAGTGCTCTGCTCCCCGAGCCCACCCTGTTTTGAAGCCTATTAGAACCTCAGGCTCTAATCATGTGCTTCAAAAAAACACTCCCCCCACCATTGGAATCCGTAGTCCGGTGTCCCTGCATCATGATCAGGGGGCTGGGTGTATTTATGGGGGGCGGCACCCGTTTGTCTCTTATGGAGCAGCAACCACGGCATTGTACCCAAATAAAATCAAAGTCTTTTTTGAGTTGAGTTTTCTTTTGGTGATATTTGATCACCTCTGCACTTTTTATATTTCCGCTATAGACAAAAAAAGTCAATTTTGAAAAAAAATAATAATTTTACGTTCTGCTATAAAACAAATCTAATAAATAAAATGGAAAAAAATTAATTTTCTCATTAATTTAGAACCAATATGTATGCTGCTTTGGTTAACCACTTGCCGCCCGCCCTATAACAAAATGACGGCGGCAAAGTGGTTTCAAAATCCTGACCGGACGTCATATGACGTCATCAGGATTTTGAGCCGCTGTGCGAGTAGAGGAGAGCTGATCAGCTGCTCCTCTGACAGGGGGGGGTCTGTGCTGATCGATTACCAGCGCAGCCCCCCCCCCCCCGAGGATGCCCACACTGGACCACCAGGGACGCCACCAGACCACCAGGGATGCCCAGGACAAGGTATGCCACCCTAGACCACCAGGGATTCCAGTCAGTGCCACAATGGATGCCAATCAGTTCCCATCTGTGCCGCCTATCAGTGCCCATCCATGCCACCTATCAGTGCCCACCCATGCCCATCTGTGCCACCTACCCATGCCCATCTATGCTGCCTACCCATGCCCACCTGTGCCGCCTATCCATGCCCATCCGTGCCGCCCATCCATGCCAATCCATGCCAGCTATCAGTGCCAATTTGTGCCACCTAACAGTGCCCATCCGTGTCGCCCATCAGTGCCACCCATCAGTGTCGCCTATCAGTGCCCATCAGTGCCGCCTATCAGTGCCACATATCAGTGTCCATCAATGCCACCTCATCAGTGCCACTTCATTGGTGCCACCTCATCGGTGCCCATCCGTGCCGCCTTATCATTGCCCATCAGTGTAACCCCATCAGTGCCAATCAGTGAAGGAGAAAACATACTTATTTACAAAGTTTTGAAACTGAAACAAAAAAAACATATTTTTTTTTCAACATTTTCGGTATTTTTTTATTTGTTTAGCAAAAAATAAAAACCACAGAGGTGATCAAATACCACCAAAAGAAAGCTCTATTTGTGGGGGAAAAAATGCAAAATTTCGCTTGGGTACAGTGTAGCATGACCGCGCAATTTTCACTCAAAGTGCGACAGCGCTGAAAGCTCAAAATTGGTCTGGGCAGGAAGGTGTTTAAGTGCCCGGTATTGAAGTGGTTAAAAAAAAAATGATATGATATTACATTTTTGGTTTCGGGTTTAACAACGCTTTAACTGCAGCAGCAAAAAAAAAAAAAAACAGGTCTCTACTCTCCTGCTAGACAGAGATATGCTTTGTAGCAAAGCTATCTAACTCGAATGCCCTGTACACATGACCAGTTATCCTATCGGAATAAGCACTGAAGGTTTTTTCTCTGACGGAGTTCCGACGGAATTCCACTGAGGCTGTCTTGCGTACACACGATCACACCAAAGTCCTTCCGTCAACAACGGGATGATGTACAACACGTACAACGGGACTAGAAAAAGGAAGGTCAATAGCCAGTAGCCAATAGCTTCCGTTTCGTACTTGCTTCAGTGCATGCGCTGTTTTTGGTCCTTCGGAACAGCATATAGACGAGTGATTTTCCCGATAGGAATTGGTTCAGTCGGAAATATTTAGAATATGTTCTATTTCTAGGTCCGTCAGAATTTTCGACGTAAAAAGTCCGATGAGGCATACACACGATCGGAATATACGATGAAAAGCTCCCGTCTGACTTTTTCTGTCGGACATTCCGCTCGTGTGTACGGGGCATTAGGGCTGGATGAACTGAAACAGAACTCCTTTTGGCTCAAATACATGCATTTTATTTGTTTATTTGTCCCTTTTCCTGGAGTTCAGCTTTAAGTTAAAAAATGGTATGATAATTGTTCATTTATTTGCCTTTTCTGACTTTTAAATTCTCTTCCACAGACTGC
Source organism: Lithobates pipiens (assembly GCF_037356315.1). Classification (NCBI taxonomy): domain Eukaryota; kingdom Metazoa; phylum Chordata; class Amphibia; order Anura; family Ranidae; genus Lithobates; species Lithobates pipiens. The sequence continues at coordinate 395,337 of NW_027507921.1, forward strand.
AAAAATGGAGGTACCAGAGATGAAGTCAAGTGTCTTTGTCTAGAAATGTTCTACGGGACTTACTGTGAGAATACCATCGATAGAGTTCCGCCTGGTAAGTGTCTGAATGTTACTTACCTCTGGGTAAAATGTAAAATCGTTTATTTATTTCCGTATTTCCACATTGTATCCCACTTTGTAAAGATCTCCACACATTGCCTTCTGAGGTGCTGAGGGGAGGAGTTTCAGCAGGGGGAGTCACAGTTATATAGTTACATAGAAGGTGAGGTTGAAAAAAGACTCAAGTCCATCAAGTCCAACCTATGTGTGTGATTATATGTCAGTATTACATTGTATATCCCTGTATGTTGCGGTCGTTCAGGTGCTTATGTAATAATTTCTTGAAACTATGAATGCCCCCCGCTGAGACCATCGCCTGTGGAAGGGAATTCCACATCCTTGCCGCTCTTACCGTAAAGAACCCTCTATGCAGTTTAAGGTTAAACCGCTTTTCTTCTAATTTTAGTGAATGGCTGCGGGTCTTATTAAATTACCTTTGGCGGAAAAGTTTTATCCCTATTGTGGGGTCACCAGTATGGTATTTGTACATTTAAATAATTTCCCCTCTCAAGCGTCTCTTCTCCAGAGAGAATAAGTTCAGTGCTCACAACCTTTCTTCATAACTAATATCCTCCAGACCCTTTATTAGCTTTGTTGCCCTTCTTTGTACTCATTCCATTTCCAGTACATCCTTCCTGAGGACTGGTGCCCAGAACTAGACAGCATACTCCAGGTGCGGCCGGACCAGAGTCTTGTATAGTGGGAGAATTATCATTTTATCTCTGGAGTTGATCCCCTTATTAATGCATGCCAATATTCTGTTTGCTTTGTTAGCAGCAGCTTGGCATTGCATGCCATTGCTGAGCCTATCATCTACTAGGACCCCCAGGTCCTTTTTCATCCTAGATTCCCCAGAGATTCTCCCCCCCAGTGTATAGATCACATTCATATTTTTAGCACCCAAATGCATTATTTTACATTTTTCTACATTAAACCTCATTTGCTATGTAGTTGTCCACCCCATTAATTTGTTCAGATCTTCTTGCAAGGTTTCCACATCCTGCGGAGAAGTTATTGCCCTGCTTAGCTTAGTATCGTCTGCAAATACAGAGATTGAGATGTTTATCCCATCCTCCAGGTTGTTTATGAATACATTTAATAGGATTGGTCCCAGCGCAGAACCCTGGGGGACTCTACTACTCACCCCCAACTATTCCGAGTACTCCCCATTTATCACCACCCTCTGAACTTGCCCTTGTAGCCAGTTTTCAATCCATGTACTCACCCTATGGTCCATGCCAACTGACCTTTCTTTGTACAGTAAACGTTTATGGGGAACTATATCAAATGCTTTCGGTCAGTACAGGAATCACTGTTTGTAGGCAGCAATGTACCATGGGGCATGTAGTCCTTTGAAATTGAGGGGAATCTAACTTTATTTTGCTGAAAACCTAAAAAAAAATCACATGGAAGCCCCCCATTATACTATAACTATGATTAAAAAGTGGAAGGAACCTATAGGCCATTTAGTCCTGGGTTTTTACAGAATAACCACCTAATACAGTGATACAGACAATAGAAAATAGTAGTGAATAATAGCAGGGATAGTCTTATTCACATTAAAAATATCCAACAAGTTTTACAACTAAACAAGTAGAGAGACATCGCCAGACACAGGAAAGGTTGCAGGTTCAGACTATACTGATTTTTCTAACATGATCTCACTCAGCACTAACCGTAAGGCATAAGGCAGATAGACAGAAGTGCTAACCACTTGGCCACTGTGCCGCCCATAGCAAGCCAATATATAGCCACTAAAGTGAAATTCAAGCGATCAAAATGTGTAAAAACAGAAAAAAAATGAAAAAAATCTGATCACTTCCCCAAAGCAGTACAATATTACTATGGTAGTACTGTATTGCTCTGGTCACATTGTGTTAAAAAAAAATATAAAATAAAAAAAAAATAGTAAAATGTAATAAAAAAGAAATATTATAAAAAAAAAAAACTATAACTATTATTTTATTTTTACATACTGTCACCAGTCAGTGTCCCTGGCACCCCCACACCAGCTATATGATGATGCTGTACTGCACTGACAGTATGTAAAAAAACAAACACAAAAAACTTTTTCATATTTTCCAAAAAATTGTGACAAAAATATTAAATACTTCAATAAACTCCCCATGCCTCTTACTAAATATTAGAGATGGGCCAAACACCCCCTGTTCGGTTCACAACAGAACAGGGGAAATGTCTTGACCCAAACGGCGAACCCTATTGAAGTCTATTGGAGCCAAACAGGAAAAATCAAATGTGCCTATTTTGAAGGCTTATATGCAAGTAATTGTCCATAAAAGGGGTGTGAGGTTCCAGGTACTGCCTTGGGGGACATGTATCAATGTAAACATTTTTTTTTTAGAACAATTGTTTTTACAGGAGCGTTGATTTTAACGATGCTTAAAGTGCAACAATAAAAATGTAAAAATCCTTTAAATATAATGTATGGGGTGTCCCCTTAGTCTTCCTGTAAAGTGGTGCATCTGTATCATGTATTGAACCTGCTGCAGAAAAAAATTATATTTCTAAAGAAAAAAAAAGTCAAATCACATTGAAATTGACTTGTGGTTGCAATTGCTAGCATCTGGCTATTTAAAAAAAATGAATATGCATGGAAAGTAGACAGTCCTTGAGGTCTGATAAGGACTTTAAGTGGAACCCCTTGCCAAAATAAAAAAATGGAGTGGGGTCCCCATCAAAATCCATACCATACCCTTATCCGAGCATGCAACCTGGTAGGACAGAAAAAGGTGGGAGGGGGGGTGAGCAAGCGCTGAACCATACCAGGCCATATGCCCTCAACATGGGGGGGGGGCTTGATTTGGGGGGGTGCTTTGGGCTCCATGTTGACGGGGAAAAAGGTCTCTTCCCCACAACCACAACCTTGGGCTGGTGTTGTGGGGGTATGCAAGCAGGAGGCTTAGTGGACTCTCAGACCCCCAGATCCAGCCCCCACATGTGAACAAATATGGAGTACATAGTACCCCTACCAATTCATAAAAAACTGTCAAAAAGTAATAAAAATACAAAGACAGTTTTTGACAACTCCTTTATTAAAAAATAAAAAAAAACAGTGCACTTGATGTAAATCCATCGTCAATCACACCATCTACCGTACCTGGAAAAAATTGCTCTGCACTCATTGATGGCCGACTGCCTAATGCCTCCTCTGCCGTTTGACAGTTCTTATATGGGTAAGGGCAGGGCCACCTGGCAATATCACCTGGTGACCCCACCCCCCTTGTGTGACGTCCCAGACTGGTGCTTGCTGGGTCGGTGACGTCACAAGGTGGCGGTGTCAAGCGGCAGAGGAGGCATTAGGTGGTCAGCCATTTATGAGTGAACAGCATTTGTTTTTTCTTTTTTACATGGGGCAGGTGGCGTGACTGGTGATGGATTTACATGCGGGACACTGTTTTTTATTTATTTTTTAATAAAGAAATTGTCAAAAACTGTCTCTGTGTTTTCATTACCCATATTTACTCACATTGGGGAACAGGATCTGGGGGCCGCTTTCTTAAAATGGGCTTCTAGATTCTGATAAGTCTCCTGCTCGCAGACACCCACAACCACTGTCCAGGGTTGTGGGTAAGAGACCATTGTCCCACCAACATGTGGATAAGGTGCTTTACATGTTGAGGGCATGTGGCCTGGTATAATTCTGGAGGGGGGGGGGCTCTCTCATCCCCCCCTTTCCTGACCTTCCAGGCTGCATGCTCGGATAAAGGTCTGGTATGGACTTTGGGGGAACCCCCCGCCATAATTTTTTGAAATCATGGCTTGGGGTTCCCTTTAAAATCCATACCAAGAGGGGGGGGGGGGGGCTACACTGTATTGTTTTCATCATTTTTTTGCCACCAAATTTTTTTTTTTATTCAGTTTTCAGTGTGGAAGCCTATTGGCAGCTGATGACTGATTGGTTGTTAAGGACGCCCCAGCCAGCTTCCCAGCCCCACTCCCTAACAACCAGATTTTACTGCACCGTGATTAGGGAAAGCTTCCCCCAATCACGGGCAAAGAATGCACTGTGCAGCATGTAATTCATTGCAGTGGGGTGAACAGCCTGCAAATTCGGGTGTTCCCCGAACGGGGCGAACAGGCACTGCTATTCTTGGGCCGAACCATTTGCACAACTCTACTAAATAACTTGGACTGTCTACTTTCCAAACTTATGCTTAGGCCGAACCATTCGCCCAACTCTACTAAATACCTTGGACTGTCTACTTTCCTAAAAGGGTCAATTGGGGGGTATTTATACTGTCCTTTTATTTTTGGGCTTCAAGAAATTAGGCCATCAGTACATCAGGACTGATCATTTTTCAGATATATATATGTATAGTTTGTGGATTTTTTAAATTTTCCTACAGACTAAATAATAAACACTGATTTGAGTTATCTTCACCAAAGAAATGTAGCAGATTTTTTGTTTATTTAGCACAAAATAAAAATAAAAAACCCAGTGGTGATTAAATAGCACCAAAAGAAAGCTCAATTTGTGTGAAACAAAATAATACAAATTTTTCAATGAATACAATGTTGCATGGGCGCACAATTGTCATGGAACAGCGCTGAAAGCTGAAAATTGGCCTGGGCAGGAAGGGGGTAAAAGTACCCGGTATTGAAGTGGTTAAGCATAGATTGCAGTGGCGGCTGGTGAAGTTTTTGGATGGGGGGGCGCCAGACCCCGCCCATCATGACCCCGCCCATCATTTTGGCCCCTCCCACTTCTCATAAAACACGCCCCTTATGTAATCTAAAAAAAAAATTGGCGTGGGTTCCCCCCTCCGAGAGCATACCAGGCCCTTAGGTCTGGTATGGATTCCAAGGGGAACCCCCTACGCCGAAAAAACGGCGTGGGGGTCCCCCTCAGATCCACACCAGACCCTTATCCGAGCACGCTACCCAGCCGGCCAGGAAAGGGGGTGGGGACGAGCGGGCAGCCCCCCCCCCCCTCCTGAGCCGTACCAGGCCGCGTGCCCTCAACATGGGGGGGTGCCTTGGGGGAGGGGGGGCGTGCGGCTCCCCCACCCCAAAGCACCTTGTCCCCATGTTGATGAGGACAAGAGCCTCTTCCCGACAACCCTGGCCATTGGTTGTCGGGGTCTGCGGGCGGGGGGCTTATCGGAATCCGGGAGCCCCCTTTAATAAGGGGGCCCCGGATACCGGCCCCCCACCCTATGTGAATGAGTATGGGGTACAATGTACCCCTACCCATTCACCTGTGAAAAAAAGTACAAAAAAAAAACACAACACAGGGTTAAAATATTTTATTGCACAGCTCCGGGGGTCTTCCGTCTTCGGGGGTCTTCTCGCCGGACTCCTCCGCTATCTTCTTGTAGCTCTTTTGCTAGCGGAGGAGCCCGGCTTTCTTCCTCGCCGCCGGCCTCTTCTTCCGACTTCGGGGGTCTTGTCCCCCTCTTCGGATCTTCTGCCGGGCCACCGCGCCTTCTTATAGCTCTTTTACAGGCGGTGGCCCGGTCTTCTGTCGCCCCCGAAGACGGAAGACCCCCGGAGCTGTGCAATAAAATATTTTAACCCTGTGTTGTGTTTTTTTTTTGTACTTTTTTTCACAGGTGAATGGGTAGGGGTACATTGTACCCCATACTCATTCACATAGGGTGGGGGGCCGGTATCCGGGGCCCCCTTATTAAAGGGGGCTCCCGGATTCCGATAAGCCCCCCGCCCGCAGACCCCGACAACCAACGGCCAGGGTTGTCGGGAAGAGGCCCTTGTCCTCATCAACATGGGGACAAGGTGCTTTGGGGTGGGGGGGCCGCACGCCCCCCCTCCCCCAAGGCACCCCCCCATGTTGAGGGCACGCGGCCTGGTACGGCTCAGGAGGGGGGGCCGCCCGCTCGTCCCCACCCCCTTTCCTGGCCGGCCGGGTAGCGTGCTCGTATAAGGGTCTGGTGTGGATCTGGGGGGTACCCCCACGCCGTTTTTTCGGCGTAGGTGGGTCCCCTTGGAATCCATACCAGACCTAAGGGCCTGGTATGCTCTCGGAGGGGGAACCCACGTCAAATTTTTTTTCAGAAATTTGCCATGGAGTTCCCCCTTCAGAGCTCATTCTCCGATTGGCCACGGCAAAAGTCGCCTGGCCTGGGGAAACCTTTCTGGCTGTGAAAGCTTTTTGCATTCATTCAGCTAAATGCATGAACATTCTCCACAAAGTAGAAGCTAGAAAGCCTTTATGCGGTGACTCACCTCTCACTGTCTGGCAGCTCCGCTCGGGCTAAGGAACGGAGCTGCCTACGTCACTTCCGGGTTTCGTGAAGCAGCCGAAAGCCGGAAGTGACTGCCTCTCTAAGAATGACAATGCTCCCGCCCGTAGAATCACAGTGATTTTACGGGCGGAAGCTAGTCGGCGTTCTGCAGTGCGCCGCAAGGCAGGTTTTTAACCCGCAAATGAAGCGCCATGGATGCAATCTTGTGATTGCATCGACGTGGCGCTTCTCATAGTGCACTGTGACCAGCGCCACAGTACACTGTGTTAAATTGTTAAATGACATTTTTTTTTTTCTTTAAATGTCTTAAAGGGCCCGTTTTTTTTTTTTTTTTTTAATTTTTTTTTTTTTTTACACCTAGGGAGAGGGGGGGCGGCGCCCGGGCGCCCCCTATGGGCGGGCCGCCACTGATAGATTGTACAGCTGTAACAATTTTATAACATTTGTTTTAACTCTTTCTGTCCCATAGTCAAGTCTGTTGACACCACTGTGAAGGTTGAGCTAAAAATCACAAACAAAAATTTTACAGAGGAACTGAAAGACCCCACAACAGAAGAATATAAGGATTTTGAGGCTCAGTTTAAAACAGAGGTGAGTGATTGAAACTTTTTATTATAGAACAGTCACATACCTCCCAACATTTTGAGATGGGAGCAAGGGGCACCCATTAGCAAAAGTATGAAGGCATTGGAAACGCCCCCTACCACGCCCCCTTAAAGGACAATTATACCAAAAAAAATATTGCCAAAACCAACTAGTATTTTTATTTACCACTGCTATTCCTTTATTCTGGCGTTTGAAATTTACAAATGCAGCAATTTAGAAATTGGATGAAAGGTTTAGTACTGGAAAACACTTTTTGAAAGATAAAAAGTGAATATTATATATAACATTATAGATCAGACCAAAATGAGGGACAAATGGGGAGGGAAGAGGGACAGAGGGGCTTTATTCCAAATCAGGGGCAGTCCCTCAAAACCAGGGGCAGTTGGGAGCTATGCAAACAGACAGCAATTTATCTTAGGACCAGCATGACATATAATTAACTATCACGTCTCTTCATGCAGATGAGATCGGTCTATTCCAGCGTCCCCGGATACAAAGATGTCAACATTACAGAAATCCTGTAAGTTTATCAACAGCAGGGATTTTAAGTTGTGGCCAGGCTTTTGAAATACAGACATTTCCATATTCTTAAACCGCAAATAAACTTTGAAACAAGCCTTCGCTCATCTCTGTAGCTACAGTCACTGTTATGTAATTCATCCCCAAATTTTACAGCAGATTTACTTTCACCTTTTCTCATCTCCCTTATTCGGCTGCATTCACACTGTGTAGAATGTGAGTGTGTGAACAATTTATTTAAAAAAATAAGCCAAGGCTTTAATACTGCTTTAATAAAGCAGTCAAATACACATGAATATTCTTTTCAGGCACCCCTGCCAGACAGCACAACAGCACGCCTCCAACCTTCTGATTGGATAATAGAGGAACATTAGCATATTATTTAGGTCATCTTTCTGCTCACTATTCTTGCTCCTCCTTTTGCCAGCATGTTCTCTGTGAGCACCACTGCATACAATAGAGCAGTGATGGCGAACCTTGGCACCCCAGATGTTTTGGTACCTCTCCAGTACCTTCTCAGCCAATAGAAACATGTCTGTGTATACTGTGTGTGTACATGTATGTGTATACTGTGTGTGTGTGTGTGTATATTGTATGGCCCCATAATCTCTGAGTGCCTGGGGGCCCCATAATCTCCATTGCCCGGTGGCCCCATGAGTTGTCAGTCCGCCCCTGACCCCAGGATGATTGGAAGGGAAATTATTAGACTTTTGCCCAATGGAAAATTTTGTTTAGTTTCGGTTCATTGTCATTCGTAAAATACATATTTTAGTTCTGTTATATTCGTTTTGTTACGTTAGTATGTTTTCGGATAATTTGTTATTATTTGTAGAGTGTCGATATTCGTTATACTGAATCTCAAATCATGTCGAATTAATTCGTTATATGCGCTATAATTTCGTTCGTATTCGTTGAAATTCGCTATTTATGTATGTATAGACATTCGTGATAATGATTCATAGTTTGGAAAATCGTTTGTTTATTGAATCTTTTAACACACACAACGACAACGTCTCTTCTCCTCGGCTCAAATACAATACAACACCCTTCTAAGCACCTGTACACACGGTCGGAGATTTCGACAACCAAATCCATCGGATTTTGTCCGTCGGATCTTGTCCGAAACTGTTGCATACACACGGTCGGACTAAGTTGTCGAAAAATCCGATCATTCAGAACGTGATGACGTAATTTCGTTACGATGGGACTACGTTCAGGCTAGCAGCCAATACCTTTGATGTAGGAATTTGATCTGAGCATGCATGGCACTTGGTCCGATCAAAATTCTCTACACATGATCGGAGTATGTCCGATCGAACCAGTTGGTCGGGGAATATTTCCAACATGTTGTAAAATTGGGTCCGATGGAGATTCGGACGGAATCAATCCGATGCATACCACACACAGTCGGATTATCTGACGACACGGTCCGATAAAACGCATTCTGACGGATTCTCCGACCGTGTGTACGCGGCATAAGAGATATTTGGTGCAATAACAGGGTTTTACTTAAAAGAAGCTAGTTCAGTAGAAAGGAAATGCTGCAATTTATTGGTGAAGGGAGGTGTAGCCTGTAATAGGTAGTATGGATAAGGCATTGAAGCTGTGATATTCAAAGGAATAGGTGATACAAGGTGAGCAGTATCGCATTCAGAACGTGATGACGTAATTTCGTTACGATGGGATTACATTCTCAAAATTCTCTACACATGATCGGAATATGTCCGATCGAACCAGTTGGTCGGAAAATATTTCCAACAAGTTGATGATGTAATTTAGTTACGATGGGACTACGTTCAGGCTAGTAGCCAATAGCTTTGATGTAGGAATTTGATCTGAGCATGCGTGGCACTTGGTCCGATCAAAATTCTCTACACATGATCGGAATATGTCCGACCGGCCCAGTTGGTCGGGAAATATTTCCAACAAGTTGGAAAATTGGGTCCGACGGATATTCCGACGGAATCATTCCGATGCATACCACACAGTCGGATTATCCGACAACACGGTCCGATATGACACATTCCGACGGATTCTCCGACCGTGTGTACAAGGGCTAACTCAATTCTCAGGAATGCACTTTGCCAGTAATCCATCCTCCGGCACAAAATGAATCAGCTGATTGGACTATAAGATTTACTTTGAGCTGACCTTTTGTTTCATTAGATCTTTAAAGAATTACCAAATCACGTCGAATTCATTCGTTATATCCGCTATAATTTCTTTCGTATTCGTTGTAATTCGTTATTTTTTTATTCGGATGCATCCAAATGTCCAAAATATGCAAAATTTGGCCGAATTTCGATTCGCTACGAAACGAATTGCACAAGCCTAGAAGTTATAGCTCTTCAATCATTTGCAGATTTGAACAGATGATACAATTGAAGCTCATGTGGCCACCATTACACTTGGCCACTTGGCAATTACGAAAGTCAAAATAAAAAATTAGTTAAAATATTGTCAGTACCCAGCAATATCATACATTCTTTATCTGTGGCAGGAGTGGCAGCGTTATTGTAAATCATGACGTGATTGTGGAGATAGAATACAGAACAGATGTGACTGTAGAGGATAAGTACAAGGAGATATTCAACAATATCGATGCGAAGGTGGAAGCATTGAAGACGGAGAAGATCTGCACAGAAAATGGTACGTTTGCAGATTCCTTTAACCTTAAACTGATTTCCATAATGTAACTGTTCTCACTTTCATTACTACAGCACACACTGTTTTGGATTTTGATATGCTTTAAGTTTATGTTAATCCCCACCTTGTAAAACAACCCTTTTGCGTTAAAATAGAAATTAACCTCTTGCTTACAGGGCACTTAAACCCCCCTCCCGCCCAGACCAATTTTCAGCTTTCAGCACTGTCACACTTTGAATGACAATCGCGCGGTCATGCTACACTGTACTCAAATTACATTTTTATCATTTTTCACACAAATTGAGCTTTTCTTTTGGTGGTATTTAATCACCACTTGGCTTTTTCTTTTTTTGCTAAACAAACAAAAAGACAGAAATTAAAAAAAAAAAATCATGTTTCATAGTTTGTTATAAAATTTTGCAAACAGGTATTTTTTTCCCCTTCATTGATATTTGCCGATGAGGCTGCACTGATGGGCTGCACTGATAGGCCCTGATGGGCACAGATAAGGTGACACTGATAGGCACAGATAAGATGGCACTGATGGGCAGTGAAAAGATGGTGCTGATGGGCCCTGGTGGGTGGCACTGATGAGTGTCACTGATAGGTGACACTGATTGGTACCGGTAGGTGGCAGTGATGGGCACTGGTAGGTGGTATTAATAGGCAGCACTGGTGATGACGCACTGATTGATGATTTATAGGTGACACTGTGGGCACTGATAGGTGGCATTGTGGGCACTGATAGGTGACACTGTAAGCAGTGATGGGTGGTACTGTGGGCACTGGTAGGTAGCGCTGGTAGGCACTGGTAGGTAACACTGGGGGGCACAGAAGCCTCTGCAGAGGCTCTCCATGATCAGGACCAATGTCCCTCTCACAGCCGCCGGTGATCAGCCTTATTTTTACTCCTCACACTATCAGCGTGAGGAGAAAAAATAGCCGCAGAGGAGGCTCTAGGCTTTGTGAGGCCTTAGGCATAACCTAGACATGAGGCCCCACTCACATCTATAATGGGGGGGGGGAAAAATAATTCAAGCAAAAAAAAATGAATTGCATATATTAGGAGTACTGGTGTCAATGTGCTCAATCACACCAGCACTGAGAGCACACTGGCACCACGCTGAGACAGAGCACACTGACACCAGCGCTGAGAGCACACTGACACCAGCGCTGAGAGCACACTGACACCAGTGCTGAGACAGAGCACACTCACACCAGCGCTGAGACAGAGCACACTGACACCAGCGCTGAGAGCACACTGACACCAGCGCTGAGAAAGAGCACACTGACACCAGCGCTGAGACAGAGCACACTGACACCAGTGCTGAGACAGAGCACACTCACACCAGCGCTGAGACAGAGCACACTGACACCAGCGCTGAGAGCACACTGACACCAGCGCTGAGAGCACACTGACACCAGCGCTGAGACAGAGCACACTGACACCAGCGCTGGGACAGAGCACGCTGACACCAGCGCTGAGAGCACACTGACACCAGCGCTGAGAAAGAGCACACTGACACCAGCGCTGAGACAGAGCACACTGACACCAGCGCTGAGACAGAGCACACTGACACCAGCGCTGAGACAGAGCACACTGACACCAGCGCTGAGACAGAGCACACTGACACCATCGCTGAGAGCACACTGACACCAGCGCTGAGATAGAGCACACTGACACCAGCTCTGAGACAGAGCACACTGACACCAGCTCTGAGACAGAGCACACTGACACCAGCAATGAGACAGAGCACACTGACACCAGCGCTGAGACAGAGCACACTGACAACAGCGCTGAGAGCACACTGACACCAGAGCTGAGATAGAGCACACTGACACCAGAGCTGAGATAGAGCACACTGACACCAGAGCTGAGGTAGAGCACACTGACACCAGTGCTGAGATAGAGCACACTGACACCAGAGCTGAGATAGAGCACACTGACACCAGAGCTGAAATAGAGCACACTGACACCAGAGCTGAAATAGAGCACACTGACACCAGAGCTGAGAGCACACTGACACCAGAGCTGAGACAGAGCACACTGACACCAGAGCTGAGGCAGAGCACACTGACACCAGCGCTGAAACAGAGCACACTGACACCAGCGCTGAGAGCACACTGACACCAGCGCTGAGACAGAGCACACTGACACCAGAGCTGAGACAGAGCACACTGACACCAGCGCTGAGAGCACACTGACACCAGCGCTGAGACAGAGCACACTGACACCAGTGCTGAGATAAAGCACACTGACACCAGAGCTGAGATAAAGCACACTGACACCAGTGCTGAGATAGAGCACACTGACACCAGTGCTGAAATAGAGCACACTGACACCAGCGCTGAGATAGAGCACACTGACACCAGAGCTGAGACAGAGCACACTGACACCAGCGCTGAGATAGAGCACACTGACACCAGCTCTGAGACAGAGCACACTGACACCAGCAATGAGACAAAGCACACTGACACCAGCGCTGAGACAGAGCACACTGACAACAGCGCTGAGAGCACACTGACACCAGAGCTGAGATAGAGCACACTGACACCAGAGCTGAGATAGAGCACACTGACACCAGCGCTGAGATCGAGCACACTGACACCAGAGCTGAGATAGAGCACACTGACACCAGAACTGAGATAGAGCACACTGACACCAGAGCTGAGATAGAGCACACTGACACCAGAGCTGAGAGCACACTGACACCAGAGCTGAGAGCACACTGACACCAGAGCTGAGACAGAGCACACTGACACCAGAGCTGAGGCAGAGCACACTGACACCAGCGCTGAGAGCACACTGACACCAGTGCTGAGACAGAGCACACTGACACCAGTGCTGAGACAGAGCACACTGACACCAGAGCTGAGACAGAGCACACTGACACCAGCGCTGAGATAAAGCACACTGACACCAGTGCTGAGATAAAGCACACTGACACCAGCGCTGAGATCGAGCACACTGACACCAGAGCTGAGATAGAGCACACTGACACCAGAGCTGAGATAGAGCACACTGACACCAGAGCTGAGATAGAGCACACTGACACCAGAGCTGAGAGCACACTGACACCAGAGCTGAGAGCACACGGACACCATTGCTGAGAGCACACTGACACTAGAGCTGAGACAGAGCACACTGACACCAGAGCTGAGGCAGAGCACACTGACACCAGCGCTGAGAGCACACTGACACCAGCGCTGAAACAGAGCACACTGACACCAGCGCTGAGAGCACACTGACACCAGTGCTGAGACAGAGCACACTGACACCAGTGCTGAGACAGAGCACACTGACACCAGCGCTGAGATAAAGCACACTGACACCAGTGCTGAGATAGAGCACACTGACACCAGTGCTGAGATAGAGCACACTGACACCAGCGCTGAGATAAAGCACACAGACACCAGCGCTGAGATAGAGCACACAGACACCAGCGCTGAGATAGAGCACACAGACACCAGCGCTGAGATAGAGCACACAGACACCAGCGCTGAGATAGAGCACACAGACACCAGCGCTGAGATAGAGCACACAGACACCAGCGCTGAGATAGAGCACACAGACACCAGCGCTGAGATAGAGCACACTGACACCATCGCTGAGGTAGAGCTAACTGACACCAGCGCTGAGGTAGAGCACTTTGACACCAGGGCTGAGACAGAGCACACTGACACCAGGGCTGAGACAGAGCACACTGACACCAGGGCTGAGACAGAGCACACTGACACCAGAGCTGAGAGCACACGGACACCATTGCTGAGAGCACACTGACACCAGAGCTGAGACAGAGCACACTGACACCAGAGCTGAGGCAGAGCACACTGACACCAGCGCTGAGAGCACACTGACACCAGCGCTGAAACAGAGCACACTGACACCAGCGCTGAAACAGAGCACACTGACACCAGCGCTGAGACAGAGCACACTGACACCAGCGCTGAAACAGAGCACACTGACACCAGCGCTGAGACAGAGCACACTGACACCAGAGCTGAGACAGAGCACACTGACACCAGCGCTGAGATAAAGCACAATGACACCAGTGCTGAGATAGAGCACACTGACACCAGTGCTGAGATAGAGCACACTGACACCAGTGCTGAGATAGAGCACACTGACACCAGCGCTGAGATAGAGCACACAGACACCAGCGCTGAGATAGAGCACACTGACACCATCGCTGAGGTAGAGCTAACTGACACCAGCGCTGAGGTAGAGCCCTTTGACACCAGGGCTGAGAAAGAGCACACTGACACCAGGGCTGAGACAGAGCACACTGACACCAGGGCTGAGACAGAGCACACTGACACCAGTGCTGAGGTAGAACACACTGACACTAGCGCTGAGGTAGAGCACACTGACACCAGCGCTGAGGTAGAGCACACAGACACCAGCGCTGAGGTAGAGCACACTGACACCAGGGCTGAGGTAGAGCATACTGACACCAGGGCTGACACAGAGCACACTGACACCAGTTCTGAGATACAGCACACTGACACCAGGGCTGAGGTAGAGCATACTGACACCACACCACTGTACCACCTCCCCCCCAGTCACATGAACCCCCTAGTCACATTTACCTCACATATAGCAAGGCTCTGTCCCCTCATCTTTCAGTCCGTAGGGCTGCACAGTGTACACAGACAGGCTGAATTGGCTCTGCCTCCATCACGGAAGCCCCGCCCTGGAAGGAGGGTAGACTCGGCGATCCTGTGCTGAGATGCTAGCTGTGCCCTGCCCTTGCACAAGAAAGGATGGACAGGATTTAATGGTGGGGCAGGCGGGGCGGGGCAGGGCAGTTGAAAGTCTCTGTGTCTGCTGGTATTCCGACTGGAAGGACACCTGCACTGCAGTTCCACTTCCAGTGAAGTTTTCTTGACAGGAGTGGGGCGGGGTGTTACAGAGAAGAGAGGAGGCGGGCTGACTGTACTCTGAACAAGGAGGCACCTGGGACTGATGTATGAGGATAGCCAGAGGCGGCTCTTTAGGCAAAGTAGGCGGGAGCGAGGCCCCTAGGAGGGCGAGGCCTTAGGCCACCGCCTACTTTACCTAATTAGAGAGCCCCCTCTGAATAGCCGATTATGGCTCCGTCTACATCACATGATCATCTGTCATTGGCTGACAGCTGATCACGTGGTAAGGCGTCGGGATCTGTGACCAGCCGAGTCTCATAGACTTGCTGATCACAGAGTGGGCCATGCCCATCCTGCAGGGGGATGCGCAGGCCACTCGAGCATGGGAGGATGTCCAGGGATGCCCTCCCAGCAAATTAAGTCTGAGCTGCAGCCGTCTTCTGGCTATAGCACGGTCGGGAAGTGGTTAAATGCAAATCATTTGTGTATAGATATAAAAACACCATACCACCCCACCCTTTTTAGAAGTGATCACATACCTGTTTTCAGCTCAGATTGTTGGTGGAGAAAAAACAGTAGCACACTGGTCCCCCCAGTCTTTTTTTATTTTATTTTTTTGTGCTGCCAGTGTCTAGTTAGGGATATGTACTCTCCCTTTTTATGCTTAAGACCAGAAAAACTGAGAGGACATCTCTTCAAACTGAAGTAAAGCCGCAAAAACACATGACAGAAGTTCTAACGCTTAAAGGGTAAGTTACATTTACAGAAAAATCTGTAAGGTGAAGTTACACAGGACCCCTCCGCAACCCCCCCCCCCCCCCCGTCCCGCTGACCTGGACTGTGGCAATCTCCTGTCCTGAGCCCTGGTATATCCGCATCCGGAGTCCGGGGCTTAGAAATCCCCTTGGCATCCCCACTTCTTCCCATCTGACTGGATGGGCTATGCAGCTTCTGATTGGTCTGCGTCACCCATGTGATGGTGCTGACTAATTAGAATGCTTCAAAAACATCCCTCCTGATGAGGTACATTTTGAACAGCTGAGGGGATTTCTAAGCCCCAGACTCCCAGACATACCCGGACTCAGAACGGGAGACGGGGGGGGGGGGGGGATTCTGTGTAAGTTCGCCTTACAGATTTTTCTTACACCTAACTACTTTTAAATACAAACTAAAAATAATCAGCATAAACAATCCTGAGTAAATACTAATACTTGACAATAAAATACATACATTTTGGGTGGTCTAAGTAACTTTCTAGCAATAAAAATGCAGATTTTACCCTTTGTGAAAAACTTAAAAATAAAAGGGCTCCAGGAAACAGTTTAAAGCTTGTTACATGTCCTGGATATGCTGGTTTACTGGATATGGTATATATCCTGGTTTGCTGAATCGAATATCCCTTAGCCCTTGTACACACGGTCGGACATTTCGACAACCAAATCCGTCGGATTTTGTCCGTCGGATCTTGTGCAAAACTGTTGCATACACAAGGTCGGACAAAGTTGTCGGAAAATCTGATCTTTCACAACATGATGACGTAATTTCGTTACGATGGGACTACGTTCAGGCTAGTAGCCAATAGCTTTGATGTAGGAATTAGATCTGAGCATGCATGGCACTTTGTCCGATCGGAATTCACTACACATGATCGGAGTATGTCCGATCGGAGCATTTTGTCCGAAAATATTTCCGGCAAGTTGGAAAATTTGGTCCGACGGATATTCCGACGGAAACAGTCCGATGCAGACCACACACAGTCAGAATATCCGACAAAACGCTCTGATCGGACACATTCCGTCGGAATCTCTGATCGTGTGTACAAGGGCTTAGAGTTGAATTTTCAAGCTACGATGAACCATTGCCCATGTGTTCAGGATCTCAGGCTATGTAGTAGAGGCAATAGAGTAATAGATTGGTTGCACATTCATCCAGGTGCAGGAGTGGCCGGTCCATAAGGGGCTCAGGGGATGCATGCGGGGCACCGGACTCATAGATTTCTATTCATTTTTTCAAGCCACATGATTAGAGGCGGGGGCTCTACTTGGCTTGAAAAAGATTAAAAGATTAGGCTCGGGGAGCAGGGCACTGTGCCCGGAACCCACCTATTTGTGACACTAGCGAATCAATATTCACTATTGTCTTCTAGAGTCTCCTCCTGGGCCAATCAGGACAGAAGGCGGATCGGGTTGGCCCGGGAAGAGAAGCCGAGAAAGCCGTGGAGGGGCTGAGTGCAGGGAACCATGGGGTGGTGAGTGCGGACCTAGGAGTGGGTTTGTTTGCCATCCCCCAACCCAAAAAAAAAAATGTTTAGCACCAGCCACCACTGTCCCCGGTGTCTCAGTCTTTACTTGCACCCATCTTTTGAAACAATAGTAATAGTTTAAGCGGGTAAACAGTTTTCTGTTCAACCAAACTCCATTTTATTTTCCTTACAGGTACTAATTGTCTGGTTTTTGATGAAACATTTGGGGGTGCCAATGAAACTGACGTCCCTAAACCCCAAGGTAAATATATATATTTTTTTAACGTGGACAAAATGGCTTTTGAATCCATTAGCGTGACGACTGAATTAAAGTTATACTTTCTCTTTGTTCCCAGTCTGTAGTATTATCGAACCTGGATATAAAGAGTTCTATGCAGAAACAATCACTTTAGAAGGACTGACCTGTATGTCATTTTGTGATCCGGCCTATAAACAGCCTACGTCTTGTAATGCTGGAAAATGTATGATTGAGAAAGGTGTTGGTCCACAGTGCTTGTAAGTATGATGGTCTCTAATTTTGTGTTACAGAGAATGTAAAGTGGTTTTGTATTTGTCCTTTATTTATTATGGGCAGAACAAAAAAAAATACAAAATGTTATATTATTGAGGTTTTAATCAGACAGGACCAGCCTGAGAGCTAGATACTTTTGCTGTGCCATCTATAGTCACTAGCAGTAATCATAATGTCCTCCTGACCAAGAAGGCTCCCCATTATCCCAATCCCTGCTGGCAGAACACAAGAATGCCTTGTACACACGGACAGACATTCCGACCACAAAATCCGTCTGATTTTTTTCCGACGGATTTTGACCGAAACTGGTGTTGCATATACACGGTCGGACAAAGTTGTCGGAAAATCCTATCATTCGGAACGTGATGACATTCATTGCGTATGACGGGACTACATTCAGGCTAGTAGCCAATAGCTTTGGTCTCGTAATTTGATCTGAGCATACGTGGCGCTTTGTCTGTCGGAATTCTCTATAAACGATCAGAAAAAGTCAGATCGGATTTTTTTGTCTGAAAATTTTAGATCCTGCTCTCAAATTTTTTATGTCGGAATTTCCGACGGAAAAAGTCCGATAGAGCCCACACACGATCGGATTTTCCAACAATATAATCCGATTGGACCTTTTCCGTCTGAATTTCCGACCGCGTGTACAAGGCATTAGGCTGCTGGAGGGATTCCCCCATTGCTGACTGTGGTAATGGGGGAGTTGAGGGGTTTTCTTTCCTGCAACACGTGGTTGGAAATCAAGTCATCTATAGCCTGCTTAGGCACAGTAACAAGACACAGAGTTGTTTTACTGTATCAGCAAGGTCTCTCGCAGGCAGAAATTTTGAGAAAGACAGTTGTTTCCAGATACGCTCTACAACTCTTCTGTAGAGGCACAATGAATCAGGAAACCTTGAGGACTGAAGAAGCCATGGTTGGCCAAGGAAACTTAAAATGATATTAAAGGCTTTTTTTTTTAGAAAAAATAACAGACATGTTATACTTACCTGCTCTGTGCAAGGGTTTTGCACAGAGAAGCCTCAATCTTCCTCTTTTCAGGCCCCTACCAGTGCTCTGGGATCCTCCCTCTTGCCATGTGCCCCCATAGCAAGCCATGCTATGGGGGCACTCATGCATGCTTGCTCCCGAGCTCCATAAGACACACAGAATGGGGCTCAGCCCCACCCCAGCTCCCTCCTCACTGGCTGGGATTGACAGCAGCGGGGGCAAATGGCTCCTGCTGCTGTGTCTCAGCCAATGAGGAGGCAGAGACCAGGGAGAGCTGCTCTCTTTCATATTGCTGGATCAGGCTCGGGTAAGTATTGGCGGGGCTGTGGGGGGGGGCTGCATTCTGAAGGTTCTTTTACCTTCATGCATAGAATGTGAAGATTATGTGCCTGCAATTCCCACTGCACTGCCTAGAAAACGCACACAAATGTTGTACAATGCGAAGTGTGGATGCAACGTACATATGTGAACCATACTCATTGAAAAAAAAATGTTTTCAAATGTTCTGCAAATTGGATGTGGTGTAACATTCACATTGACACATTCAATTCGCAATACTGTGAACCCAGCCTTAAACTTTTGCTCAGTACTCTATATAAAGAGAGAGAGAAAGAAAGAGAGATAGAGAATCAGTATAAATTAGCAATTTAAAAACAGAAAATACAACAAAAAAACTTTGATCCAAGAGCATTATAGTTTCCCTTTTTTTATCCTTTAAAAAATCTATATAACATATTTGACTGCTGAGGCGCAGTGGGCATAGGTCCCAATTAACGTAACACAATGGGAATCAAAACCCCCACCACCTTTGCCCTTTAACCCATTAAATAAGACACTTACAACCATTAGGTTGGAAAGGGCAAGGCCACAGCTTTATTAAATTCCAACACATAACATGTGAACATATTTAACCAGTGCCAGTCACAGTCATACTGTGAGCACTCAACAAAAAGAGGGAAGTGGGGCCTGTCCTTACCATAAGTGCTGAACAGACAGCCTACTTCTAATTTTTCCATCAATGGTATAGTCCAGGTATATGCAATTAGCGGACCTCCAGCTGTTGCAAAACTACAACTCCCATCATGCCTCTGCCTCTGAGTGTCATGCTTTTGGCTGTCAGAGTCTTGCTATGCCTCATGGGACTTGTAGTTCTGCAACAGCTGGAGGTCCGCTAATTGCATATGGCTGGTATAGTCCATTACAGCAACATTAACTGCTGGCAAGGTCAAGAAAAACCGCAGCAAGCTGTGACATACCATAACAGAGGAAAGAAGAGGGGTGGGAGGGTGGGCAGCTCTTCCAACTGACTCCCCTAAAAGACCCAGAATTCCCTGGGGCACACGTTCCCTGAGCTCAGGCCCATCCCATCCCCCTTATTTAAGCCAATCGTTCCCCTTGCCGGCACCTAGCCATGCCCTCATAAATCAAGGCTCTCTTTCCCTAGGGAGGGTGCTCAAGAGGCCTTCATTGGACAGTCAACTGTCTGAAGTTTATTTCATCATTTTTTTTTTTTTTTTAATAGAAGGTTTCACTTTGGAGGCCATTGTGCTAACTTGAATCTTCATTTCCACAAAATTGTGGAAAATGAGATCAACTTGTGGTTTCCACTTTATAAAAAATTGTCTTTTTTTTTCAAACTTTTTGGTCTTTTTTCCTTTATCTGGTAAAAATAAAAAAATACAGGGGTTATTAAATTTACACCAACAGAAACCTCTGTCTGTCTCAAAAAATTCTATAAAATTAGTTTGGACACAGTGTAGCATACCCAAATAATTGTCAGGCAAATGATCACAGCACTGAAAACTGCAAAATTGTCTGCTAATGAAACATGCTGGTACTAGAATGGTTAATATATTCTTTATCCACACAGGTGTCCAAGGACAGATATCTACATATATACAGGTTCAAACTGCACAGGACAAATATCAAAAGTTGAAGTGTACGGAGGGGTAGGAGCTGTCATTGCTGCTCTGTTCATTGTTATTATCTCTGTATCATTTTACCTGGTCAGAGAAAAAAGGAAGAAAAAAGGGTGAGTCCTGTGCAAAAAGCTGTGAACTGACATTTTTATAGCAATAATGATGAACTTACTTGATATAGAAACCTCTAGAGCAGCGCAAGCCATTATCAAAGGGCTCACATAGCGTGTGTATATAATGCTACAATGAACTGTTAGATACTGCATACATACTACAGGAAATGGACGGAGATGACAGACATTCTACAGGAGATTGTCAGAGATGGCAGACATTCTACAGGAGATTGTCAGCGATGACCGACATGCTATGGGAGATGGTCAGGAACTGCAAACATGCTACAGGAGATGGTCAGAGACTGCAGACATTCTACTGGAGATGGTCAGAGACTGCAGACATTCTACAGCAGATGGTCAGAGACTGCAGACCTGCTACAGGAAATGGTTAGGGACTGAACGCAAGATACAGGAGATGGTCAGAGACTGCATGCATGCTACTGGAAATGGCCAGAGACTGCATGCATGCTACAGAAAATGGCCAGAGACTGCATGCATGCTACAGGAGATGGTCAGAGACTGCATTCGTGCTACAGGAGATGGTCAGAGACTGCATTTGTGCTATTGAAGATAGTCAGAGACTGCATTCATTCTACAGGAGATGGTCAGAGACTACAGGCATGCTACAGGAAATAGACACAGGGCCGGCGTGCATGCTACAGGAGATGTTAAGAGACTACAGGCATTCTACAGGAGATGGTCATAAATTACAGACATGCTACAGCAGATGGTCAGAGATTACAGACATGCTACAGGAGATGGTCAGAGACTGCAGACATGCTACAGGAGATGTTCAGAGACTGCATGCATGCTACAGGAAATGGTCAGAGCCTACAGAGATGGTCAGAGATTACAGACATGCTATAGGAGATAGTCAGAGACTGCACGTATGTTACAGGAAATGGACAGAGACTATAGGCATGCTACAGGAGATGGTCAAACTGCATGCATGTTACAGGAGAAGGTTATAGATGCAGTCTACAAGCTACAAGAAATAGAGACTGTTGGTTTTCTTTTCAGTCAGGCACTGCGCACATGCTAGAGGTATGGTTGGATATTGGGGACATGCTGCAGGAGACAATGATAAGCCTACAGCAAGTTGCAAAAGACTGCTAGAGATGCCATTACAGTCCCTACTAGGCAATGTTCCCACATTAGTGCTCCATAGAGCGCCATTTTTTTTCTACCAATACAGTTGGTTTTCTTCTCAGTATGAATCATTTAAAAAGGGAGAGAACATTTCTGAAAAAAGGGAAAAGGATCAGGAAAACACATAGCAAGAAGGTGCAAAGAAATAAACCAAACCATTTAGCTAGTAGAAGCCAGCCTAACGAACATGATAGCAATTGATGAATGTGGCTGCTGGGGACTTCAGTTTCTTGTCATTTACTAGTATAAATTAAGGGTGCTTTTTTAATTAAGAACAGCTGTTGGGCCACATTAGTAGATCACTAGTTGACTGTACATACTTTTTTGCTTGCAAGCTCAATGAGAGAAACCTGCTAAACAGCGTGGATGGAGGAAATTGCACTGCTGGTTATTGTATTCTTCGGCACGCACAGCTGTTAGAGTACCCATGGATGCAGCCACTATTTGGCCTATAATTTTCTACACGGATCCTTTGATTTTCATATGGAAGGGTGTTGGGGCATGAGGGTACCGGCAAGGCCATCTATGGCTCACATTTCAGAGATTCACTCCATTTATGACCAGCTTAACTTTGGTCTAAACTTTGGATCTAATGTGTGCAGAGTAGTGTGACAGATTATGGTCTTTAATTAAAAAAAAATATAAAGAAATGTAGGTAATAGGGATACATTTTGTTGTTTTATAATTGGTGTGTTTGCATCATATGTTTCCAGGGATGACGTCTTCAGAGATAATGGTGAAGATGTATGGGGTTATGATATGGATGATCAGTGGAATGCCCAAAATGGGATATCCAATCTAAACCTAAATATAGACTCAGAAGGGAATGGTAAGCATTGCATTATATTCTGAATCATTTCATATTTCATCCCAAAGTGTAATTAACCTTAATAATAAGAGCAACAGCTGTATGGTCACTGCTCCTGTGTCAATCTGCAGGAGAGGCAGACTCACAGCTCCCTTCTGTCTGCATCACCCTGCAGGAGGAGGACAGACTCATAGCTCCCTTCTGTCTGTATCACCCTGCAGGAGGAGGACAGACTCATAGCTCCCTTCTGTCTGTATCACCCTGCAGGAGGAGGACAGACTCATAGCTCCCTTCTGTCTGTATCACCCTGCAGGAGGAGGACAGACTCATAGCTCCCTTCTGTCTGTATCACCCTGCAGGAGGAGGACAGACTCATAGCTCCCTTCTGTCTGTATCACCCTGCAGGAGGAGGACAGACTCATAGCTCCCTTCTGTCTGTATTACCACTCCACACGCCTCCTTGTGCAATACTTTTTATAAGATAGTGTAGCGCCACCTATCACTCACAACCATCATGTATCATAAACATGACTTGTGTGAAAATCAATACATGTGCCAACACTTTAAACACCATAGTCTCATCTTGTTTTTTAGACCTATAGGTTATAATAGGTCAATAGCATGCCTTCTCCATTAAAGTGGAAGTAAACTTCCATCTTTTGCTTTTACCTATAGGTAAGCCTATAATAAGGTTTACCTATAGGTAGTGCAATTATCTCCTAAACGTGAGTCATTTAGGAGATATTTAGTGTAAATGCAGGCAGTGACATCACTGGTTCATGCACTCTGAAGGAACGGCCACCCGTGCCGTTTCTTCAGAGCTCCATGTTATGAACAGAGCCAGAGTCCGCAAACCCAGAAGCAACATGGGTGAAGATGGGAACGCTGACATTTTGGCACTGGAAGAACTTTGTTTTAGGGTAAGTTTAACATAATATGCTAGTAAGTGATGCATACTAGGCGTTTCCCTTGCAGGTACCAAAAAAATAAATCCAACGGTTTACAACCGTTTTAAGAGCAGGGTCACTCTTGCTTCCACTCTCCTCCTTCCACTACTAGTGGGATTTCCTTCTGTGATAATTCTATACTGCTGTCAAATAAAAATTGAATAGGTGGGACTTGATACACTCCTCTTTATGTATTATATTTGCACAAAAATAAAATACATTTTTCCCATAGGTCATCTCTGTATGAAAACACAATCTTTATATAAAAAAAAAAGGTTTTCATGCATTCACATATTTCAGTGTATTAACACAGGTGCACTACATGAAAAAGCAGGTACATGTGGATATTATGGCCCCCTAGAATGGCAGGCTAGCAGATAGCAAGCATCTATCCGATTGTAGTGACATCGCCAGCTCCGCCCTTACGCGGATATGCCCAGTTTATCCAGTCCCAGACATATAACCTGGATTTGACAGCAGTGAAGGTAGTTTATGGAAGGGAAATGGGACCCCACCAGGAGTGGAAAGAGGAGAGGAGAGTAGCAGCAAATGTGACCCCACTCTTAAAGGGGAATTTACCTATTATAACCTATGGGTCAAACAAAGAAAGTGAGAGTATGATGTTTAAGATGGTGACACAAGTGGTGATTTTCACACAAGTGGAACGACATATTATATTAATTTAAGAACTGTGGAGATTGCAGCACAATTAATACATAGTATTATATTTTATATAATATTTATTATTAATGATTTTTTATTTTAATAAAGTCACGTTTATAATAAACAAAACATTGATGTTTGTGCGTGATAGGTAGCGCAACATTATTTTCTAAAAAATATGTTTTTTCTTAATCACTATTTCATTGTATACCAATTTTTTTTTTAAAAAGAAGTATGACCAACTCTTTTTATTTTTTTTGGCCTTACTTCTCTTCTGAATCACAGAAAAACACTTACTTGTGCTCTCCTATGACCCAGATTCAGCTGACTGTGGCCCAGAGCCCGCTGTCAGCTGATGTCACAGAGTTGGTTGAGGCTGTGGGAGCAGCCCAACAAAATAATAATGTTGGGATCTATCAAGATGCCTGACTGGCAGTTGGCTCAATCTCTCAGTGTGCTGCTGAGAGCCTGAAGCAGCTTCTTCCATCTTATTCCCAGCATGATACTCCAGAGAGCACTGGAGGGGTAGAGCACAGAGTCTGACTGACAGTCACTGCTCTCTGCTTAGTGAAGATGGTCAGCGGTCATGTGATTGCTCAGTTTCAGGCTTAGAACCAGTGAGGGACAGCTGCAGCATCAGAGCGAACCTGAATCCCTAAGGTGAATATATATATTTGTGTTTTTTTTTTTTTTACCATACCATGTTTTGTTTTTTTACCATACTTCTCCTTTAAAACTGTTTTTAACAATCTTCCACAATTCCCTTCTTGTCTTCAGATTCTTCGTCTACGAACAGCCAATCTAGTAAGGAGAAGTTCCAACCCAAGCTAGAAGCAGTCGATACAACAATTGAGGTACAGTATAGACTGATTCTTCACTTCTTCTCGTATCCTCTCTGACTATCTTTATTATTCATCCACCATTTCAACTGCCACCTATCTCTGCCAATCTCTCCACTGATTTATGATTGCCCACTGAATACAATTTAAAATACTAACAAAATACAAATGGTCCTTTCCACTCCTTCCAAGACCTCCTGTGTCTCCCTTTTCCATGCTTGACTCCAGGACTTCTCTAGAGCATCTCCCATCCTTGGAAACTCTCTACCTAAATCTATCCGGCTATCTTCTATTTTGTCCATCTTTAGGCAATCCCTGAAAACTCATCTCTTCAGGGAAGCCTATCCTGCCTCCACTTAACAACTGTGCATTTATCTTCTCAAACAGCTCATCCCTCACATTTATTACCTTGTATACCACTTGTCCCACCTTATTGGATTGTATGTGATCATATGTAGGGCCCACCTAACCATCTTTTATTGAATTGTATTGACACTGTACTATCTCCCTTTATATTGTAAAGCACTGCACAATCTGTTGGAGCTATATAAATCCTTTATAATAATAATGATAGTATTCCCTATTGATTTCGTTTCCAGATCCAACTTTAACTTGCTGCTTGTGTATATTTTATTTTTTCTAAGTGTAGTTAAATACACCACAAAACTCCCAACTTCAAGGACTCAAATAAAAAATAAAAAATCTTAACACAATATATCACAAAATGATTATGTAGCATTTATTGCCGTAAGTGCCACTGGTGGTGATGAGTTCTGCCACGACTCTTTAATTTGCTCAGTCCCTATTAACATGCTTGGTTAACTTAGACCCCTTTCACACCAGGGCGTTTTGCAGGCGCTATAGCGTTAGAAATAGCGCCTGCAAAACGCCCTAAAGAAGCTGCACCATTGTTTGTAGTGTGAAAGCCCCGAGGGCTTTCACACTACAGCGGTGCGCTGGCAGGACGTCAGAAAAAAGTCCTGCCAGCAGCTTCTTTAGAGCGGCGAAGGAGCGGTGTGTTTACCGCTCCTCCACCGCTGCTCCCCATTGAAATCAATGGGGCAGCGCTGTAATCCTGCCGGCAAAACGCCGCTATTGGGGCATATTGCTGGAGGTTTTAACCCTTTCGCGCCCGCTAGTGGGGGGTAAAAGCGCCCCGCTAGCGGCCTTAATGCGCTGCAAATCTGGCGGTAAAACGCCGCTAAAAATAGCGGCGTTTTACCGCCCACGCTATCAGTGGTGTGGTGTGAAAGAGGTCTTAGCGTTAGTATGCTACAAATCTTTAAAACTACACAGAAAATAGCCCACACACAATTGGTAATAGATTAAATGCATAAATTAATCACAAACAAATGAACATATTTAAAGATGTTGAATTAGGTAAAGTGAACAGCAACCCATAAGATGGTGATCAACTTAACTATAGCAACATTCAACCAAATTATAACCAGTGAAAAATCAAAGTGTCTTCATGAGCACTCTACACCTACAGCTCCAATAGTGAGTGTTCATATACGTTCCTGGTGAAGGGGTACCCCTGGAGGTGATTGCAAAGGCTGGCGCCTAAATGTCAGTGTTGGCTGTCTTTTATTGGGGCCCTTCTGTAAAGTGGTGTTCATGTAGCTGCCATTTTAAGAGTGTGTAGTGGATGACTGGTGGGCTGCTGAACAAGGAGCAGTCTCTATTGCATTAATTGTGTCAATGTAGAAATAAGCACAGGCGATTTAGCTCACCACATGCAACAGGTCCGGTCCTCTACGCTTGGCAGTCTGTTGTCCCAGAAGTCTCCAGTCCTCACAATCATGTCCTCACAATACTCAGTCTATCATCTGTGTAAGCAACAGGTCTCTCCAGCTTTGTTCCCCCAATCAACCTCTCTCTCAGGCTAAGTCTCCCTGAATGCAGACAGTTAGAAGCAGAGAGTCTGTACCCCACAGTCTTCAGGACAGGAGGCTCCCAGTGGCTCAGTCCTTGGCCTCTATCTGTCTCTCAGGTCTCTGCCCCCCCCCCGTACTGGTCTGCACTCTCTTCTTTCTCCTGTGGCACTGACAAGATTCGGGGTGAGGAACTCAGCTAACCAGTTGTCATCCAGCTATAATTATGAAAATGATTATATAAAATAAGTGGAAATATTCATGGAGTCACTCTTAATTTTCTTGTATTTCCTTTCTTTCCTCACAGGTGAAAATACAGAGGCCACAGATTTCCTATGCGTAACCAAACTGACTTTTTGCAAAAAGAAGACAGAACATTCACAGAGAACATATGGGAGGATTTCATTCATTAGCAAAATAACTCACCTCAAACATCTCATTTAAAAGAAATTGTTCAGATTACAGAAATTGTTTATAATACAGCACACTGAATGCTGACGTCATAAAGACGGGTAGAAGAGAACAGAGACTTAATTCCATAGTGTACTTGCATAAAAACATGTGTTGAATAAAAAGTAATTTACAGGTTAATATCATTACTAGTCACAAACTTCTGAAACACAAATATACAAGTTAAATTACAATGAATTGTTCACTAGTAAATGGAAAAATGCATAAGATTAACATTCCCAAGACTACACATAAGGTTCAATTCAGAAAGCTTGCACAGGATTTATTATTTTCAAAAAGTGATAGTTGTGATGTGAAACCTACAATAACATGGCTGAAAATAAAGATCCCTATTCTCATGCTAAGAAAAAAATGTAAAAGTTCCAGTGCCTCTAAACTATTTATATTATTTTTAAGGAACTTTTAAAAAAATAATTACATTTATTCACAAGTATTTTCTGTTTCAAAGAACTTATGAGAAAGTAATGTGCTAAAGTACAAGAAAGTTGTTGCGGGACATTGACCTATTCACATTCCTTCTGTTAACATGTCTTCTTTTTGCCTTACCTTTTTTTAAGCTTTATAAATATTTGTACATTTATTTTTTTAAAGCGGTACTGACATGTTCATAACTTAAGAAAATATAAAAGATTAAATTATTATTTGTACAAAAATCTGAAGTTGACTAATGTTCTGAATTACAAACATAGTTTGCATCAGTGGCGGCTGGTGGAATTTTTTTTGGGGGGGCAGCAAAAACCCGCCCCCCGGTCGGTCAGTAGCACTTACCCCATCACCGGCGGCCTCCCATCCTTCATCACTGGTGGCTTCCCCCTGCTCGGCGGCGGCGACGTTCCGTTCTCCATCACCGGCAACTTCCCTTCTCTCTGCTCTCCAGGGCAGTGGTTTCTGTTTTATCCCTCCTCCTCGGCGGGCAATCGGGAGTCTTCTCTTTTAGGCTAATCAGAAAACGGGTCTCACACCCTCTTCTGATTGGCTGGATTGAGGATCAGTGTTTCATACAGTGAAACACCTGGGTGGGCTCCAGTCGCATGCTCTGCAACCTGAGCCCACCCGATTTTGAAACCTATTAGAGCCTCTGGCTTTAATCAGGTGCTTCAAAAAAAAATCTCCTGCTGCTGTAATTTATTCGCCCGATGCCTCAAAAGGGGCTGGACGCATGAATTAGGGGAGGCGTGGCAGACATGGATAGATTCATGCTATTCATGAATCTATCCATTATCATATAGAGGGTGGCCTGGAGAGAGGGGTCGGTGCCTGGACGCCCTAATGGACGGGCCGCCACTGGTTTGCATCTTATTTTTCTTCCATTATTTTGGAGTGGATGTCAGTGAATTATTTGGTAAAAAAATCCCCTGCAGAAAGAAAACAATCAATCCTTTGGCAATAAGGAGTCATGTCATGTGTGATTATATCATTATCCAAAAAATGGAATAGTAAATTAGAATTAATTGCCAGATTTGATCAAATTAAATTTGTAACACTAAAGAATCAAAAAGAATAAAGAACTTCAAGCGCTGATTTTTTAGGTATCCATTTAGCAAGGTTGGATTTGGAGTAATAAAGCATTTTAGTAAATTATATAAATCAGATCAAATCATTTAAATAAATGCTTATACAATGTACATATATGATTTTGTAGGAATATAAATAATTAATTGAAGGATAAAATAATAACTAAAAAAAATATAGTTTAAAATAGCAAATTTCAAATAAAGCTATGCAGTGGATTAAGCCATACGTCAATGTAAGTCAATATATTCTGCTGGTTTTAATATGCATATACACACACTCACATACATAAAACATAAAACATATATGTGTGAAATGTTTAAGTAATGGCAATTTTCTTTGTTCTTCATAGCTATTAGTACAGACAATTGATGTATTATTAATAGAGCAGCGTATAGATTTTTTATTGAGGTCATTTTACTAAACACATATGTCACAGATCAGTATACAGAGGATAGAAGGATGTGGGAGGTTGGACCATGTGCAAGGCCTCGTTGAAGATCATGTGTCCTCATAAATTGATGAACATACTAGTCAATTATCACAGGAATCCAAAGTTTCCAAACCAGGCTTGGAAAATAACCAAAAACAGCATGCACACACTAATATCCCACTGCTGCCTGCTCTCATATGAATCCATCAATACATTTGTCCATAACCCTTAACTCCTTGGATAAATTGTGAACATCAGCCTATTTTTCCTTACCTAATATTAAAGCATATGACTCCATTTAATGAGCTATATTGCTTTCTGTAAACATTTTTATTTTATTTTATTATATTTATTGTTATGCTTAAAGTGTTTGTTACCCTGGTTCCTTCTATCACCTAAAAAAGGCTTATCCTGCCTAGCTATACCCTCCTCCTTGTAAACTGACCACGGTTTATTATGGCTGACGAGTCCTGACACTGTGGTCAGTTTATGTGCCTCCGTCATCCGCAGCTCTCCTCTATGCTCTTACCCCTCCCCCCTCCCCTCCCTGCCTGTCAGCTCTGTCCATGCCTAATCCCTCCCCTCCTGCTGCTATCATAACTACAATAAAAACATACATGCCCTCCTGCTGCTATCATAACTACAATAAAAATATCCCCTCTGTAAAAATACTGTAACATTATGTGTTAGATCTTAGATCTTGTTTGTGTCTTTGCTTGGACGTCTGACCCCCACTATTTGTTCAATATAGAAGGGAAAGATGAGGCAGTTGTTATCGTAAAATAAATATTAGGGTGTATTATTCGAAAGGCAAAAGCCACAAATATTGTTCAGTGGTTGGACAGTACGAAACAGCTTGGTTGTTATCATAAAATAAATATTAGCGTGTATTATTCGAAAGGCAATAGCCACAAATATTGTTCAGTGGTTGGACAGTATGAAATAGCTTGGTTATAAAATATAAGAGGGAGAGATGAGGCATGTTTTATTCTGAAATAAACATTATAGTGCATAATGTTAGAGACAGTAGCCACACATACTATTCAGTGGCTGGACAGCATGTAAGTAACCTGATTAGGCCACAATATAAAAAGGAGAGGCGAGATAGATTTTATCTTGAACAATAAAAAGAATGTATAATTTCAGAGACAATAGCCACAAATATTGTTCAGTAAATGGAAAGTACAAAAGAAACTTGATTATGTTGCAGTATAAGATGGAAAGATGTGGCAGGTTTTAATCTGAAAAAAAACAGTGTATAATTTCAGAGACAATAGCCACAAATATTGAACAGTGGCTGAACAGTATATAGGCAGCTTGTCTAGCTTGCAGTATCAGTGAGTGGGACCAAGCAGGTTTTATTTTGCAATAGAATTTGAGTATATTATCTGAGAAACAATTACCACAAATATTGTATGGTGGCTTGACCATCTGTAAGTAGCTTGATAAGGTCAAATTGTAAGATAGACAAGGCAGGTTTTATCCTGAAAGATGCAAGTGTATTATTTTAGATTTAAGACAATAGCTGCAAATAGTGTACAGTAGATGGCCAGTATGAAAAGATCTTGGTTAGTCAGCAATCTAAGAGAGAGAAAAACAAGGGAGGTTTTATCCTGAAGTAAAAATGTAAATATGTTATTTTAAAGATAAAAGCCACAAATGCACAGTGGCTTTCTAAAACTGCAAAGTAAGAGGGAGAGATTAGGCAGGTTTTATCCTGAAATAAACATTGTAGTGCATTTTTTCATAGATATTAGCCAGAAATATCGTACAGTGGCTGGGCTGTACAGATTTATGCTGCAATGTATTTTACTCTAAAATAAAATATAGAGTATATTATTTCAGAGAAAATAATAACAAATATTGCACAATAGACAGGATGTATGTAAGCAGCTTGCTTATAAGAGGGACAGATCAGGTTTTATCTTGAGGTGAATATTTAAATGTAATATCTGAGAGACAATAACCACAAATATTGAGGGTTAGAGCATCAGAACACACCATAAAGTTAAATACACAAATCAGGATTTACTGTGAAACTGTCCCTCCCTACACTGAGAAACGATCGCTGCAGAATCGGTCAGCAGTACTGCATGCAGTGCACTATAATATGCTTTCTATATTTGAAAGAAAGTATATTATACGTGTACAACCCTATATACCTTACACCTATAAAAGGACCTTTGTGGACCTAGTAGCTAGTGATTTGCAGACTGTCCCTGCTCAGAACACCAAACTGTCCCTCAGGCCCTACACTGATAAAAGACAGCTGCAGAATCAGTCAGCACTCAGCAGCACAGCAGTGAAGTATAATTGTTTTTCTATATTTGAAAGAAAGTATACTATACGTGTACACCCCTATATACTGTACACCTATACCAGTCCTTAAAAGGACCTTTGTGGACCTAGTGATTTGCAGACTGTCCCTGCTCCAAACACCAAACTGTTCCTCAGTCCCTACACTGATAAAAGACAGCTGCAGAATCGGTCATCACTCAGCTCAGCAGCACAGCAGTCAAGTATAATATGCTTTCTAGATTTGAAAGAAAGTATTTTATACGTGTACAACCCTATATACTGTACACCTATACCAGTCATTAAAAGGACCTTTGTGGACCTAGTAGCTAGTGATTTGCAGACTGTCCTTGCTCCAAACACCAAACTTTCTCTCCCTACATTGATAAAAGACAGCTGCAGAATCGGTCAGCAGCACTGCATTCAGTGCACTATAATATGCTTTCTATATTTGAAAGAAAGTATATTATATGTGTACAACTCTATATACTGTACACCTATAAAAGGACCTTTGTGGACATAGTAGCTAGTGATTTGCAGACTGTCCCTGCTCCAAACACCAAACTGTCCCTCAGTCCCTACACTGATAAAAGACAGCTGCAGAATCAGTCAGCACTCAGCTCAGCAGCACAGCAGTCAAGTATAATATGCTTTCTATATTTGAAAGAAAGTATACTATACGTGTACACCCCTATATACTGTACACCTATACCAGTCCTTAAAAGGACCTTTGTGGACCTAGTAGCTAGTGATTTGCAGACTGTCCCTGCTCCAAACACCAAACTGTTCCTCAGTCCCTACACTGATAAAAGACAGCTGCAGAATCGGTCATCACTCAGCTCAGCAGCACAGCAGTCAAGTATAATATGCTTTCTAGATTTGAAAGAAAGTATATTATACGTGTACAACCCTATATACTGTACACCTATACCAGTCATTAAAAGGACCTTTGTGGACCTAGTAGCTAGTGATTTGCAGACTGTCCTTGCTCCAAACCCCAAACTGTCTCTCCCTACATTGATAAAAGACAGCTGCAGAATCGGTCAGCAGCACTGCATTCAGTGCACTATAATATGCTTTCTATATTTGAAAGAAAGTATATTATATGTGTACAACTCTATATACTGTACACCTATAAAAGGACCTTTGTGGACATAGTAGCTAGTGATTTGCAGACTGTCCCTGCTCCAAACACCAAACTGTCCCTCAGTCCCTACACTGATAAAAGACAGCTGCAGAATCAGTCAGCACTCAGCTCAGCAGCACAGCAGTCAAGTATAATATGCTTTCTATATTTGAAAGAAAGTATATTATACGTGTACAACCCTATATACTGTATATCTATACCAGTCCTTAAAAGGACCTTTGCGGACCTAGTAGCTAGTGATTTGCAGACTGTCCCTGCTCCAAACACCAAACTGTCCCTCCCTACACTGATAAAAGACAGCTACAGAATCGGTCAGCAGCACCCAGCAGCATAGCAGTGCACCATAATATACTTTCTATATTTGAAAGAAAGTATATTATAGGTGTATTACAACCCTATATACTGTACACCTATACCAGTCCTTAAAAAGACTTTTGTGGACCTAATAGTAATAGCTAGTGATTAAACTGACTGCCCCTGCTCCACACAACATCCTTTCCCTACACTGACAAAAGACATAATGTAAACTGGCCACCAGATCAGGTCTATTTATAAGGTAGGGGGTATGTCCGTGTGCTGAAATGTCTCAATTGGCTGTCCTGTACCCCATGATGGATGTGTCACGGGTCAAAGTTCTTCACAATGTAAACAAATATGGCCACAGTGAACAGCGGCAGAAGTCCGCAGGTTTGGCGAATCGTGAACTAGCAAAATTTGCCGCGAACCGACTGCCGGGCGAACCGCAAGACCATCTCTATTTGTTATTATTATTTTTCTTTTACCTTTAGGATCACTTTAACCACTTGCCGCCCGCCCTATTACAAATTGACGGCGGCAAAGTGGTTTCATTATCCTAACCTCACGTCATATGACGTGATTAGGATAATGAGCCGCTGCGCGCCCCCGGGGGCGCGCATCGCGGCGATCGTTGTTGCGGGGTGTCAGTCTGACACCCAGCAACTACGATCTCGGTAAAGAGTCTCCGACGGAGACTCTTTACCATGTGATCAGCCGTGTCCAATCACGGCTGATCACAGTGTAAATGGGAAGAGCCGGTGATCGGCTTTCCCTCACTCGCGTCTGTCAGACGCGAGTAGAGGAGAGCCGATCGGCTGCTCCTCTGACAGGGGGGGGTCTGTGCTGATCGATTATCAGCACAGCCCCCCCGAGGATGCCCACACTGGACCACCAGGGACACCACTAGACCACCAGGGAAAAGGTAATAAAAATCCATAATCCTCCCTAGACCACCAGGGTGCCAGTCAGCACAATGGGTGCCAATCAGTGCCCATAATGGATGCCAATCAGTGGCCACAATGGGCATCACTGATTGGCATGCATTATTGTTTGGCACTGATTGGCATCCATTACTATAACACCGATGCCGCCTATGAGTGCCCACCTGTGCCGCCTATGAGTGCCCACCTGTGCCGCCTATGAGTGCCCACCTGTGCCGCCTATGAGTGCCCACCTGTGCCGCCTATCCATGCCCACCTGTGCCGCCTATCTATGCCCACCTGTGCCGCCTATCTATGCCCACCTGTGCCGCCTATCCATGCCCACCTGTGCCGCCTATCCATGCCCATCCGTGCCGCCCATCCGTGCCAGCTATCAGTGCCAATTTGTGCCACCTATCAGTGTCCGTCCGTGTCGCCCATCCGTGTCGCCCATCCGTGTCGCCCATCCGTGTCGCTCATCAGTGCCGCCTATCAGTGCCACTTCATTGGTGCCACATTGGTGCCCATCAGTGCCACCTTATCAGTGCCCATCAGTGTAGCCCCATCAGTGCCCATCAGTGAAGGAGAAAACGTACTTATTTACAAAGTTTTGAAACTGAAACAAAAAAAAACATTTTTTTTTTCAAAATTTTCGGTATTTTTTTATTTGTAGCGCAAAAAATAAAAACCGTAGAGGTGATCAAATACCACCAAAAGAAAGCTCTGTTTGTGGGAAAAAAATGATAAAAATTTCATTTGGGTACAGTGTAGCATGACCGCGCAATTGTCATTCAAAGTGCGACAGCGCTGAAGGCTCAAAATTGGTCTGGGCAGGAAGGTGTTTAAGTGCCCTGTATTGAAGTGGTTAAAGACCACAAAGTACATTCAGTTTAAATCATATAAACACATTTCATGTGCATTAAAACAAAAGGTGTGCAAAGTCTTATCATTTGTTTCCTGTAGAAAGCAGATACAGCTGTCCCCTGCCAGCATGCTGTAGAGCTGTCCCCTGCCAGCATGCTGTAGAGCTGTCCCCTGCCAGCATGCTGTAGAGAAGCACCCTTTAGGGAATCAGTTGTCTCTTATGCTAACTGTTGATTAGAGAATTCTAGCAAAGCAGGGGTTCCTCTCTGTAGCATGCTGACAAGAGGCAGGCTTCTCTGCTCAGGAGGTTGCTGCTTTCTAAAGAAAAAAAAATTGCACACTTTTTGTTTTGATGCATCTGTTATGTATTCATCTGGTTGAAACTAAAATTATTTTATGCGTTTTAATAAAGCAATGTCAAAGAACCAGTAATAAGTAGGGGTGAGCAGAACACCGCCCTCCCCCAACCCCCGGTTCGGTTGCAGCAGAACATGAAAACAGGCAAAAGACACTGTTAAAGTCTATGGGACACGAATGTGAAAAATCAAAAGTGCCCATATCTAAAGGCTTATATGCAAGTTATTGGCAATAAAAATGTTTGGGGCCTGCCTGGGTCCTGCCCCAGGGGACATGTATCAATGCAAAAAAAGTTTTAAAAATTGCCTTTTTTTGGGAGCAGTGATTTTAAGTGCTCATGCACACGGACGTTTTAAAAAACTGGCTGCAAAGCTAACTCCGATGCCTGGAAAAATCGTTGTTAAAAACGTGATTTTTACCACGTTTTGCATTGGCGTTTTTGCGCGTTTTTGCGCGTTTTTTAGCGTTAGCGTTAAGTAGCGTTTTTTAAGAAACACATCTCTTGGCTATAGCACTCAGAAAACAAAGAAAATATGTTGCGCGTTTATGCGCGTTTATGCGCGTTTATGCGCGTTTTTGCGCGTTTTCCCGCGATTCGCGTTTTTACAGCTCTAGCTCCACGCCACGGAACGCACTGGTCCTGGGTTTTTTTTACAGCTTAAAAACGCCTATGCCATTTGCAGCTCAAAAACGCCTAGGTGGGCATGAAGCCATAGACTAACATGGACAGCCGTTTTTAAGCTGCAAAAAAAGCTCAAAAAAGTGGCTGTAAAAACGTCCGTGTGCATGAGGCCTTATAATGCTTAAAGGGAAACAATAAAAATTAAATATTTCTTTAACTACTTGCCACCTAGGCCAATTCTGATATTTGTCTCCTACATGTAAAAATCATAATTATTTTTGCTAGAAAATTACATAGAACCCCCAAACATTATATATGTTTTTTTTTAGCAAAGACCCTAGAGAATACAATGGGAGTTGTTGCAACTTTTTATCTAATACACTATTTTGCAGCAATTTTTAAAATGCGGGAAAAAACAGTTTTGTGCTTTAAAAAAACGAACAAACAGTAAAGTTAGCATAATGTGAAAGATGAAGTTACGCCGAGTAAATAGATACCTAACATGTACAAAATTGCACACGCTCGTGGAATGGCGCCAAAGTTTGCTACTTAAAAATCCCCATAGGCACCGCTTGAAATTGTTTTACTGGCTACATGTTTTGAGTTACAGAGGAGGTCTAGGGTCAAAATTATTGCTCTCACTCCAACGTTTGCATCGATACTTCACATGTATGGTTTGAACACTGTTTTCATATGTGGGCTGGACTTACGTATGTGTTCGCTTCTGCGTGCGAGCACATGGGGACAGGGGAACTTTCATTTTTTTTTTTTATTGTTAAAGCGGGAGTCCACCAGGACTCCGCGTTTTTTTTTTTTTTTAAAAGCCAGCAGCTACAAATACTGCAGCTGCTGACTTTTAAATAGTGACACTTACCTGTCCAGCGCGCCCGCGATGTCGGCACCCGAAGCCGATCGCTCGCTCGGCTGCCGGGTCCCGCCGCCATCTTGGGTATGGGAATCAGGAAATGGAGCCTTTCGGCTTCATTTCCCGGTTCCCTACTGCGCATGCGCGAGCCGCACGGCGCAATCCGGACGGTCCCCGCTGCCTCTGGGAGCTGTGTGTTTCCCAGCAGGCAGCGGGGCACTTGCTGAAGGGGGCGGGCGCTTGCGGAACGGGGCGTAACGTACGCAGAGAGCTAGCCCGGAAGTGGGTGCAGTTACCTGGATTATCCAGGTAACTGCACCCCCCTCCCCCCTGAAAGGTGCCGATTGTGGCGCCGGAGGGGGGGGGGGGATTCCGATGAGCGGAGGTCCATTTTAGGGTGGACCTCCGCTTTAAATATACTTTTTTTTTTAGTTTGACACTTTTTTGAAAACAAAAAACAATTTGATCACTTTTATTCTTATTACAACGAAAGTAAACATCCCTTGTAATAGGAATATGACATGGCAGGTCCTCTTTACAGTGATATATGGGGTCAATAAGACCCCACATCTTACCACTAGGCTGGGAAGCCTGAAATCTCCAAAAAAAACTAAAAAATCAATCATGACTTCCCAGCCGAGGCGGTGCCGTAAGAACATTAAGCGGCGGAACAGCCGTTATGATCATTCTTGCGGTGTAGGGAACCGCTCAAAGTCCATCACGTCATATGATGGTGGGCAGGCAGCAACAGGTTAAATATCATGCCTGGGGGGTGTCTATAGTACGCCTGTAGTGAAGTTTTCCCGTGTTTAGAAAAGTACCACAGCAAAATTACATTTCTAAAGGAACAAATGTCATTTAAAACTGCTCGCAGCTGTAATGTATTTCCGGATCCCGGCAATATAGATTAAAATACCCAAAAAAATGGTGTGTATGTCCCCCCCAAAATCCATACCATGCCCTTCAGGTCTGAACCCAGCACCCATTTTTTTTTTTTAAATGGTGTACGGTCCCCCAGGCACTGTATACTCTGAACAGCAGTATATAAAAAGCCTGCCCTATATACTCTGCAGAATATTGGGCCTTAGGGCCAATGAGTTCCACCTGGTGGGCATGTCACAAATGTGCAGGTTGCATTCCCTTTGAATGTCAGACAGTCAAACTCTGGTATTGTACGACCGGCAGAAATGACCACAGACTTTTCTGGCCTACCTCAGGAGATCCTGTAAGCCTGGATACCTGTTCAAGAACCACTGCACCACCAAATTCAGGATGCATGCCAAATATGGAACATGGGTCAAGTGTCCCTTTCTGAGGGTGGAGAGAAGGTCGGTGCCATTGTTGCCTCTGAGCCTGCCCCTGCAGAGCTGACAAAATCTCTGCCCTAGTGTGGCTCCTGTCCCCTAGGCAGACCAACTCAAGCACCACATGGCATCTTTTAGCCTGACTGCTTGCATAGCCCCTTGAAAGCTTATGGAGCACCACTGGTTCAGAGGACAAATCCGCAGAAGAGGCCATAGAGCAAGAAGAAAAGGAGTGCTAGACAAAAGAGCCGTGGCAGAATCATCACTAGCATTTTGGAGGCATGGTGATGGAACAAGCTCCAACAACACTGAACCCTGTCCTGCATCCTTCCCAGCTGCCAGCAGAGTTATCCAGTGCATGAAGGAAAGGTAACGTCCCTGCCCATGCCTGCTGGACCATGAGTTAGCAGTAATATGCACCGCCTGTCCAACGAGGCCAAAATATTGCCTTCCACATGCCAGTAAAGAGCCAGAATGGCCTTTCCGTGAAAAGAAATGGCGTTTTGGAACCTGCCACTGAGGTACAGCACATTCCACAAATTCCTGAAAGGGGGCAGAGTCTACCAGCTGACAAAGCAGCAGTTGCAGTGCTAGCAATTTGGCCAAGCTAGCATTCAGACACTGAGCATGTGTATGGCTGGGACCAAATTTCTTTTTATGGTTCAGCAACTGGGTTAGGGTAATTTGCCTGCTAAAATCAATTGGTGGTGTACTGCTAGCATATTGGCTGTAAGTACTTGGGACCCTTTCTGCTATACCTTCATTCCCCTCAGTGCAGGTTTTTGAGAGGACTGGAGGTATAGTAAGGTTGGAGATGCCAGATGAGGAGCAAGGAGAAGTCCACCTTTTTCTTTGATGTAGATCTTCCAAGTGCTGTTGCCAACGGACTGCATGGCAGGTCATCATATGTCTTGTCAAACGAGTGGTGCCCAAGCAGCTGCTGTTCTGGCCACGCTTGATCCACTTCAGACATAGGTTGCAAATAGTAACGGTGCGATCTGTAGCAAACGTGTCAAAAAAGGCCCACAGTAAGGAACTTTCAAAAGTCAGCGGGGAGTCAGCATTGCCCTGTTCCTGAGGAGCTCTGCGGTGTGATGCAATAGGGTGGTTGCCCTTAAGCGTCCCCCTAGAGGACATCCTGCCTTGTTGGAGTTGTGTCTCCTCCTCCTCTTCCCTCAGGCACCGAAGTACAGTCAGTGACCTCATCATCCCCTCCCTCCTCATCACTGGAGCAAACTTGCCAGTATGCTGCAGCTGGGGGAACATGGCTGCCAGTTTCTTGTCCTTCTGTGGCACCCCCTCTCTCTAGGTTCACGTTATTCCCTTCCTCAAGCTGGGAACCAACATTGGAGCCGCCAAATTGCTGCGTATCATTCAGCAGCATGTACCCGACACTGTGGTCGAATAATTCTGGGGACTGGTGGGGCTATGGAAGAAGTGACTGTGGACAAGGAGCCGGTGGAATGGCAGCTGCATTGGAAGGAAAATTACTCTGAGCCTGGCTGATAGAGGATGAGGAAGATGAGGATGGCTTTTTTATCCACTATACC
Source organism: Lithobates pipiens (assembly GCF_037356315.1). Taxonomy (NCBI): domain Eukaryota; kingdom Metazoa; phylum Chordata; class Amphibia; order Anura; family Ranidae; genus Lithobates; species Lithobates pipiens. Next base: position 435,010 of record NW_027507921.1, read on the forward strand.
AACTCTTCTGCATGTGGGGTTCAATAACATGGCCAGCAGCAGAAAAAAAGGACAAGCCTTCCCCACAGCGACCTGCAACGGATGCACCATGCCCACGACCACCACTGTTGACTGTAGACACAGCGGCTGCTTGCCCTCTTTTAGTGGCTCGTGAGTGTCTGCCTCTCTTTGGTGGCCTTCTGGACATGATGTATTTTTTGTTTTGCAACACCACACTACACTGTATTATATACTGTGTACACTGCCTGAAGTGTATTAGAAACTGTACACATTGTATTAGATACTGTGTACACCACCTGCACTGTATTAGAAACTGTACAAAGGCTGCACTCACTGTATTTTATACTGTGAACACTACCAGAGGTGTAGTAAAAACTGTACACACTGTATTAGATACTGTGTACACCACCAGAAAAGTAATAGAAATTGTATTACGGCAGCACTGTATTGTGTATTGTGTACACCACCAGAATTGTAGTAGAAACTGTACACACTGTATTAGATACTGTGTACACCACCTGCACTGTATTATAAAATGTATTACAGCTGCATTGTATTGTGTATTGTGTACGCCACCAGAAGTGTAGTAGAAACTGTACACACTGTATTAGATACTGTGTACACTGTGTTAGAAACTGTACTACAGCTGCACTGTATTGTTCACTGTATACACGACCAGAAGTGTAGTAGAAACTATACACATTATATTAGATACTGTGTACACCACCAGAAAAGTAATAGAAACTGTTCTACGGCAGCACTGTATTGTGTATTGTGTACACCACCAGAAGTGTAGTAGAAACTGTACACACTGTATTAGATACCGTGTACACCACCTGCACTTTATTAGAAACTGTACTGCAGCTGCACTGTATTGTGTACTTTGTTCACCACCAGAAGTGGAGTAGAAACTGTACACACTTTATTAGATACTGTGAACACTGCCTGCACTCTATTAGAAACTGTACAATGGCTGCACTGTATTTTATACTGTCTATACCACCAGAAGTGTAGTAGAAACTGTACACACTGTACACTGCCTGAAGTGTATTAGAAACAGTACACCGCCAAATGCATTGTAGATATAGGGTACACCGGATGCGAATATATATATGAGACTGTGTATGTGTATATATATATATATATATATATATATATATATATATATATATATATATATACATATATATATATATATATATATATATATATATATATATATATATATATATATATATATATATATATATACAGTATCTCACAAAAGTGAGTACACCCCTCACATTTTTGTAAATATGACACTTTGCTACAATGTAAAGTAGTGAGTGTACAGCTTGCATAACAGTGTAAATTTGCTGTCCCCTCAAAATAACCCAATACACAGCCATTGATATCCAAACTGCTGGCAACAAAAGTGAGCACACCCCTAAGTAAAAATGTCCAAATTAAGAACCGATTAGCTATTTTCCTTACCCAGTGCCATGTGACTCATTAGTGTTACAAGGTCTCAAGTGTGAATAGCGAGCAGGTGTGTTAAATTTGGTGTTATCACTCTCACTCTCTCATACTTGTCACTGGACGTTCAACCTGGCATCTCATGACAAAGAACTCACTGAGGATCTGAAAAAAAAGAATTGTTGCTCTGCATAAAGATGGCCTAGGCTATAAGAAGATTGCCAAGACCCTGAAACTGAGCTGTAGCACAGTGGCCAAGACCATACAGTGGTTTAACAGGACAGGTTCCACTCAGAACAGGCTTCTCCATGGTCGACCAAAGAAATGGAGTGCACATGCTCAACGTCATATCCAGAGGTTGTCTTCAGGAAATAGATGTATGAGTGCTGCCAGCTTTGCTGCAGAGGTCAAAGAGGTGGGGGGGTTAGCCTGTCAGTGCTCAGGCCATACACTGCACGCTGCATCAATTTGGTCTGCATGGCTGTCGTCCCAGAAGGAAGCCTCTTCTAAAGATGATGCACAAGAAAATTTGAAAACAGTGCTGAAGACAAGCAGCCTAATGGCATGGATTACTGGAACCATGTCCTGTGGTCTGATGAGACCAAGATAAATGTATGTGGTTCAGATGGTGTCAAGCGTGTGTGCAGACAACCAGGTGAGGAATACAAAGACAAGTGTATCTTACCTACAGTCAAGCATGGTGGTGGGAGTGTCATGTCTGGGGCTGCATGAGTGCTGCCAGCACTAGGGAGCTACAGTTCGTTGAGGGAACCATGAATGCCAAGATGTACTGTGACATACTGAAGCAGATCATGATCCTCTTCCTTTGGAGACTTGGCCGCAGGGCAGTATTCCAACATGATAGCTACCACAAACACACCTCCAAGAAGACCATTGCCTTGCCAAAGAAGCTGAGGGTAAAGGTGATGGACTGACCAAGCATCTCTCCAGACCTAAACCCTATTGAGCATCTATGGGGCATCCTCAAACAGAAGGTGGAGGAGCGCAAGGTTTCCAACATACACCAACTCGGTGATGTCGTCACGGAGGAGTGGAAGAGGACTCCAGTGGAAACCTGTGAAGCTCTGGTGAACTCTGCCACTAACTGAATAACCTGCCTGCTTAATCTAACTCAAGCTATATTTCTGTCCATGAGCTGTGATTGGCCAAAGCATGCAGGTCAGATGCATGCTTTGGCCAGTCATCATACAGTAATGCATTGCGATCTCTCAGTGTATTATGGGGCAGTCCGTGGCACTCAAATTTTCTGCAAATGCCCCCATAATATTCGCTGTTCAGTGATGTTCGAGTCAAGCTCATCCCTAGTAATAAGTTTAAAAGATATTGTGATTTGTAAATAATAATTATTATATACATTTACTTTGTATTTCCATACATAATCTTAAAGAATAATGTGCCTCATGAGAAATGTTCAGTAGCAAAATTGTTACATACTGTAATTGTTAATAATTATTTCACTAAGGCATAATAGCACACTAATATGCAATAGTCCCATTTTTCATCACATAATGCTACATCTATTTTCTTGCTCCAACCTTTATATCTTAGAAAGATAAAGACAATGCCCAAAGATAACTAATATTGTACAAGGTGTCACATCTAGAATCATCCCAGCCATTGGTTGGCTTCACTGTCCTGTATTTATGTAAAGGTTAGGAAGGGCAAAGATCATTACAATACAAAAGGGACGATCCTGCAGTAATTCATCATTTTGGAGTTTGTTGGCGGTGTGACTATTTCAGTTCTCTGATGAATATTCTCAGATGTTGCAAACACAGTGCTGCAATGATGAAGGCAGCACGGGTCCTACTACTGCTGTCGGGTCTACTGCTTCTGGTGACAAGTGAGTAACAATGTGAACTGATTGCTTGACTCTATCAAAAAAATTAAGCTTGCTTTGTCCCAAAATAAGATTTTCCTCTGTGTGTTTTTATTTTTTTTACTAAATGTACTACAGTAGGTTACTTTTTTATATAAAATTTATATAAGAAAACACAAGACTAAAAATAAAGTTGTTAATAATACATTACTTATGCATGTCAGTAAATTGTCCAAAAAAAGTCATGTTATAGAATTCCAGGCTTTTCTGTGTCAACTTTATACATAGCATTATACCCATTTTTTTCCAAGTGTAAAAACAATTTCATAGTTTGAAGACTACCCAATCTGAGAAGGGATGCATTGGATTAAGCATTACATTGAAACACAATTAGGAGGATCTTGACTTGAGCACCCTTATCACACGATCAGACATTCCGACAACAAAATCCATGCATTTTTTCCGAAGGATGTTGGCTCGCACTTGTCTTGCATGCACATGGTCACACAAAGTTGGTCGGAAATTGTGAACGTCAAGAACATTAATAGCTGATGCTCTTCTGCTTGATTCTGAGCATGCGTGGAAATTTGTGCATCGAAATTGTGTACACACGATCAGAATTTCCGATTTTGTTGTCGAAAAATTTGAGATCCAAATCCCAAATTTTGTGTGTCGGAAATTCCAATGCAGTCCAATGGTGCCTACACATGGTCAGAATTTCTGACAAAAAGCTCCCATGGAACATTTTCCGTCTGAAAATCTGACCATGTGTACGGAGCATAAGTGCAATTGAGACTTTGATAAAGTAATTTTTTTTTCCAAGACCTGGATACTTGTGGGTGAGGAGGGGGTTTATTGTGTTCTTCTGGGCTACATTAGACAATGTGGGTGCAATCATTCACCCTGCTCTGCACATGGGGTACCTTTGATGTGTCGTGCTAATCAATGCCCCAGGACAAAACAGGGACCTAGGGTTGCCACCTGTATGGGAATGTCCCAGACAGTCTGGGTTTTGACACTTGTGCCTGGGTTTCTGTCCTCCTCTAACTGGGACACAGCAGCATACCTCCAGTCCCAACCATCTCCGTTCTATCGCTTTCTCCCCCATGCGGTGCGTGCCATCCAATCCCCCCACCAATGCCAGCCTGCCTGCCTGTGAATCCTGTTGTGAATGAAGCCTGTGCCGTCTATGACACCACTGCACCCCCTGCTGCCACCACTGCACTTTCAGCAGCACAGAGGACAGAACGAGGAGTAGAAGCAGCAGTGACAGCCCGACCAGAGCTCCATCACAGACATCAGAGCTGTATGGATATTTCTTCCTCCTTATCCGCTACTGTGAGTCACCCCCTCCCCTTCTGCACTGTGACCTAGGCTGCTATGTGTGTACAGCTCTCTGGATGTGTTCACTCAGTCACTACACTACCATTCACCCTTTTTAAGAGGTAGGAACAGTGGTCTCTTTCTACTGGAGGAGTTGAGCAAGGTCCCCACTGTTCCTGAATGGGGGTACCTCTTATTACCCTATTCAGTCCTCCTAGCTGGGAGTCTTATTTAACTGGAGAGGGGTCCCCTCTTATCAACCCCCTTCAGTCTTTCCAGCTGGGGGTCTTTTTTAACTGGTGGGGGAGGAAGGGGAGTTACTATGTTCCTGGATGGGGGTCCCCCTTATCACCCCCCTGCAGTGATCCCACCTGGGGGCCTTCTTTAACTGGAAGGGGGAGGAAAGGGAGTTACTGGAGGGGGGTCCCCTCTTATCACCATCTGCAGTCCTCCTAGCTGGGGTTCTTCTTTATCTGGTGGGGGGGAGTGAGGAGAATTCCTGAATGAGGGTCCCATTTGATCACCCCCCGGTGTCTGACTCCAGTTGGGGTTTTCATATTATTCTTTGCACTTCTGGATGTGGGTCCCTGATTACTCCTTCATTATGGGTGCCTATAAAATACTCAGCTCTCATGTTATTGTCCCTGGGCAGTAGTACAGAGTCCTCCCTGCCCCTTTCACACCAACCTCTGTTAGCATTAGCTAACCTGGGGAGGTGTACTGTGGACAGACTGACCTGGGGTGATTATACTGCGAGACAGACTGACCTGGGGGGATTATACTGGAGGATAGACTGACCTGGGGGGATTATACTGTGGGGCAGACTGACCTGGGGAGATTATAGCAGGGGACAGACTAACCTGGGGGGATTACACTGGGGGACAAACTGACCTGGGCGGATTATACTGGGGCAGATTGTCCCGGGAGGATTATACTGGGGGGCAGACTGACCTGGGGGGATTATACTGGGGAACTGACTGACCTGGGGGAGATTACACTGGGGGACAGACTGACCTGGGGGAATGTACTGGGGTACAGACTGACCTGGGTGGGATAATATTGGGAAACAGACTGACTCGGGGAGATGTACTGGGTGACAGACTGGCCTAGGGGGATTATACTGGGGGACAGACTAACCTTTTAGCCATACCCTCTGCTCATCACAGCACCACAGCACAGCTCTTCTTGGGGCACCCAATGGTGTCCCAAGTATTTTACAATCCTATAGGGTATACTGCAAAAAAAATGCAGTGCACCATTAAAGTGTCCGGGTTTGGCTTAATGAAAAGATGGCTACCCTAGAGGAACCACTTTCAGGGAAAGTCCAATTTAGAGATGGGCCAAATACTATTTGCACAGTGAATAAGCCAAATTCCAGCTAACCTTCTGGTCCTGTGTCAGTGCACACTTTCACTGTCCACTCCACCCATCCAGGCATCCACCTCACTCCCAGTAACAGAATGGGGTCCACCGTGCACCTAGCAAGGACCTCAAGCATGCACTTTGTTCCTCTTGCTTCCCATACCTGGTGGTTAGGCTGAGGGCCTCCGTGATGCTTATCTGCTCTTATTGCTATGGGAGATGGATCGCTGGAGATGGAGCCTAAAGAAGAGCCCCCCTAACTATAAGGAGCATGCTTCACCTAATGCAGGTAACACTCTTCATGACAGGCTGCTTGTATTGGCTACTAGCCTCTAGTTACTCTTGACAACAGACTTCCTTCTCTTCTAAACTATGTTGACTGAACCATGTTAAACATGTTGAATGCTATATGCTTTAGCTGACTCAAGCTTCAAGTGTCTGTGTATAGTGTTGGTTATTTTCATACACTCCTTTAGAATGGCTTCAGACCAGGCAGAACAATGGTTCAAGGGTTAACTGTTAATAAGACTCCGCATAACAGTTTAACAAGCAAGAGTATTTTCCTTAACTAATCCTAACTGTGGCTGCCCCAGAATACCAAAACAAAAAAGGAGGGCGCACCAACCTAGTGCATTACCATAGACAGAGCTTTATTCAAACCAAACATATAGCAAAATGGCTACTCACAAACGAGTCATTGCCCATCTAGGCTCTGAGGAAAGAGATTCTCCCCTGAAACGCGTCAGCCATTGTGTTGGGGTATCAATCGATTTACTTGACATCAGATCCAGGCCTGTTGATGTTCGGTGAGGTGGACCCTGCTGTATTGATTATGCCTTTTATCAATACTCGTTTGTGAGTAGCCATTTTGCTATATGTTTGGTTTGAATAAAGCTCTGTCTATGGTAATGCACTAGGTTGGTGCGCCCTCCTTTTTTGTTTTGTTTTCTCCAGCGTTTGAATGCCCATTATTCTGAGGAGGGCTGCAAGACTTCTAGACACTACCTTGTGAAGCTGCCTGTATCACATATTGAGGATCCCGACACCAGAGCGCAGGAGAAGTTGTTCTTTTCTTGAGAATACCTTCACGGGTAGAGTCCATTAGAAGTACGTCCAAAATGGCAGGAGTCCATGACAATGATGTCCCAACGAGTTTGTGTTCCTCGAAGCGAACTACAAGTTCCAGCAGACCCTTTTACATGATGGCGTTATGCAGTTTCCCAAACCGAGTTCGCTGGAAGACTCCACGGAGACTCACCGGTGGCTCTGGATATCTGAACCCTTGTCCCTTTTGTAAACACAGAGAACAGGAGGGACAGACCCAGGAAAGCCCATGAACTTAGCCTGGAAAGGCACTGAGGGACAAATTTGAATCCCCTTCCCCTGGCTAGGGCAGTCATACCTAACTAAATACCTACAGTAGGCAACCTGCCTACATATTTTTTTTTTATTTAAATAATATATAATAGAGATAATCATATTTTTTACAACTGTGCCATATTACCACTCTGTATGTGAACAAAACACATGTGGTTGGGTTGAATTTTTGTCCTTTTGTCCTCACCAATCATCCATATGGAAACCACCCCTCCAATGCAGAACCATGCAGAACCATGCTCGTTTTTTGGCTTAAAATGACTTTTCCTACAGATAAATATGACATGTAGTGCTGTGAAATAATATATTTTTTTTAATTTAGACCCCTTAGACCCCCATTCTATTGCTTACATGGAACTACTACTTATTGCAATTTGTGTGGGCAATCCTTTCCTATGAACGCATATTCACCGTTATAAATACATACAAGTTATGCAAAAAATCTGGTTTTCTGGTATCCTACACAAATGTAAAGTGGTGTTAAACTCAAAACCAGAAATTTAATATTCTGCAACTTATCAATCATTAGATGTGGCGGCTGCATTCGTTTTCCTTTCTTTGGCTTTTCCCCCCTCTATTTTCATCTGGCTATCTAGCCAGTACCCCGCCTCCTGTATTATGTCCCGAACACATGATTGGAATTTTGGTCAGAAAAAGCTCTGATGGTTTTCCCAATGGAATTCCGATGGGATTTCGCTGAAGCTGTCTTTCATACACACCAAATTCCGAACGCGGTCACGTACAACACGTACGACGGGACTAGAAAAAGGAAGTTCAATAGCCAGTAGCCAATAGCTTCCGTCTCGTAGTTGAATCTGAGCATGCGCAAGTTTTTGCGCGTCAGAATTGCATACACACGATCGTAATTTCCGATAGAAACTTTTTCCATCAGAAAAATTGAGAACCTGCTCCCAATCTTTTTCTGGGGGAAATTCGGCCAGCAAAATTCCGATGGAGCATACACACGGTTGCATTTTCCGACTAAAAGCTCTCATGGGTCGGTCTTGCTGGCCAAAATTCCGAACATGTCTACGCGGCATTAGAGTGCCTCCACTCTGGATGAAGGAGCACAGGGGACACCTTTGGACAGCAGCATTGTCAGTCTGGGGGGAGCGCAGTGTTAGAAGTATTAGCAGATTTAGATACACTAATAAATTGAAGCCAAACTTCAGCTCACACTTTATTCCTTTTTTCCCTTTTGGGATAAAGGTTTTACACAAATAAATAAATAAATAAATAAACAATGACCATTGTAAGCACCCCTGTCAGTGGTAAGTGGCTTGTCTCATCTCTGTAACTGATACATTCTTCAGGAGAGCTTATTCTTTTGAAAAGCAACAGACTTGAGGTGGGGTTCTTGGATGCATTCGTCATTTCCAGTGCAGTCACACCCTGTTGTTGGAAAGCATACTGGTTCTTGGACTTGGACTGGCTGCAACACTGGAGTTCTCTCTATCAGACGCTGGATAGATTGAGTACCCACGTTGGCACAGTATTATGTGAGTGATACTTATTAGTGGTTTTATAAATGTTTAAATAAACAGGTTGCACAATGATTTCTCTTTCTGTGGCACTTCTGTTCCCTGGTATTGTGGTGCAGTATTAATAAAGAGACATCTGAGCCTTGGGGCACCATGGTGGATGGAGTGGGGTAGTCAACCAAGCTGTTGACACAGAATGGCACTGAAGAGCACATTTGGAGTGGCTGTTGTTGGCTCACTAAATGACAAGCTTTTAGGACATTTGATCTGTGGATAATATACACGATATTACCACAAGTATTGGGACACTTGCCTTTATACACACATGAACTTTAATGGCATCCTGGTCTTAGTCTGTAGGGTTCAATATTGAGTTGGCCCACCCTTTGCAGCTATAACAGCTTCAACTCTTCTGGGAAGGCTGTCCACAAGGTTTAGGAGTGTGTCTATGGGAATGTTTGACCATTCTTCCAGAAGCATATCTGTGAGGTCAGGCACTGATGTTGGATGAGAAGGCCTGGCTCACAGTCTCCGCTCTAATATATACCAAAGTGGTTCTATCAGGATGAGGTCAGAACTCTGTGCAGGCCAGTCAATTTCCTCCACCCCAAACTCACTGATCCATGTCTATATGGATCTTTATACTAAGACGTGCACACAATGTAATCAAGAGAAAGAGAATTCTAACGTGAAAAATCTGTGAAACGTGATTTATAGTATAGAGAATCAGTGATCCCGGTCACTCATTACATACAGTAAGGGCACTTTCAGACTGAGGCACTGGCCGAATTAGCTCTCACTCTGGCTCTCACACTGGGGCTGCAGGGGAGGTGTATTTCAGGTGCTTCACATGCACAAGTTTTAGCTCAAAAACACCTGAAAAATGCCTCAGTGTGAAAGTGGCCTTATAGTCAATCACTTAAATAAAAACACATATGTGAGTCAACAAAGTCTTAAATACAGTGCCTTGAAAAAGTATTCACACCCCTTGAGATTTTCCACATTTTGCCATGTTATATTATTATATTTTATTGGGATTTTATGCGATAGACCAACACAAAGTGGCACATAATTGTGAAGTGGAAGGAAAATGATAAATGGTTTTCAATTTTTTTTTACAAATAAATATGTGAAAAGTGTGGGGTACATTTATATTCAGCCACCCTAAGTCAATACTTTGTAGGACCACCTTTCGCTGCAATTACAGCTGCAAGTCTTTTTGGGGATGTCTCTACCAGCTTTACACATCTAGAGAGGGACATTTCTCCCCATTCTTCTTTGCAAAATAGCTAAAGCTCTGCCAGATTGGATGGAGAGCGTCTGTGAACAGCAATTTTCAAGTCTTGCCACAGATTCTCAATTGGATTTAGGTCTGGACTTTGACTGGGCCATTCTAACACATGAATATGCTTTGATCTAAACCATTCCATTGGAGCTCTGGCTGTAAGTTTAGGGTCGTTGTCCTGCTATAAGGTGAACCTCCAACCCAGTCTCAAGTCTTTTGCAGAAGTTTTCTTCTAAAATTGCCCTGTATTTGGCTCCATCCATATTCCCATCAACTCTGACCAGCTTCCTTGTCCCTGCTGAAGAAAAGCATCCCCACAACATGATGCTGCCACCACCATGTTTCACGTTGGGGATGGTGTGTTCAGGGTGATATGCATTCTCAGTTTTCCGCCACACATAGCGTTTTGCTTTTAGGCCAAAAGGTTCAGTTTTAGTCTCGTCTGACCTGAGCACCTTCTTCCACATGTTTGATGTATCCCCCACATGGCTTCTCGCAAACTGCAAATGGGACTTCTTAGAATTTTTTTTCAACAATGGCTTTCTTCTTGCCACTCTTCCATAAAGGTCAGATTTGTGGAGTGCACAACTAATAGTTGTCCTGTGGACAGATTCTCCCACCTGAGCTGTGGATCTCTGCAGCTCCTCCAGAGTTACCATGAGCCTCTTGGCTGCTTTTCCGATGAATGTTCTCCTTGCCCAGCCTACCAGTTTAGGTGGACGGCCATGTCTTGGTAGGTTTGCAGTTGTGCCATACTTTTTCCATTTTTTTGGATGATGGATTAAATAGTACTCCATGAGATGTTCAAACCTTATTTTTTGTAACCTAACCGTGCTTTAAACTTCTCCACAACTTTATCCCTGACCTGTCTGGTGTGTTCCTTGGCCTTCATGATGCTGTCTGTTCACCAAGGTTCTCTAAGAAACCTACTACTTGGATCTACAATACTCGGTAATTATGTTAGGATTCTAGACACATACTGTATTGAAGTAATTTTCAATGTACATACTTATGATGTTTTCCTCTCATAGCAGACTATTCCTCTGAAGAAGTCCCGTATCGCGGGTTGAAATGCGTTAGTGTCACATTCCCACTGTCTGTAACTTCGTACAGTGTTTATGTGAATTTTTTGTCTGTACATGTACACCCATTTTTTACCAATGTTGTTTTTCAGTTTTCACTAATTGTCCAGTGGAGTTAATTTTTTAACCAATGTGTCATACTTTTTTTATGTACCAATAAATTTTCAAATCTTTTTTATTCAACATTCTCCTATATTTATTATTATTATTTTGCTGCCTAAAAACCCCACCATAGGGGAAATTGCTCCTTTTTCTTTTTTGCCATTATTTAGGGGTGAGCAGCACTCTCCAACCTCTCTGGTAGTGTGTTTCATTTTTTATTATCATTTTTTTATAACCTAACCCTGCTTTAAACTTCTCCACAACTTTATCCCTGACCTGTCTGGTGTGTTCCTTGGCCTTCATGATGCTGTCTGTTCACCAAGGTTCTCTAAGAAACCTTTGAAGGCTTCACAGAACATCTGTATTTATACTAAAAATAAATTACACACAGGTGGACTCTATTTACTAATTAGGTGACTTCTGAAGGCAATTGGTTCCACTAGATTTTAGGGGCATGAGTACTTTTTCAAGGCACTGTATTTAGTGAACAAACATCAGTCATTATGTAGTGAAACCATGGACAAAGATCCATTGCCATGTTCTTTTCCCCACACTTAACTATTTAGTGTGAACAAATTATGCCCTCACCTCCAATGGTGGACCCTTAATAGGTACAGAAAAGAGGTCTGATATCACTTTAAGGTCCCATCAATATTCTTCCTCCTTCCAGGGCACTTAATTTCCCACGGTTTAAAAGCTCATAGAAAGACATATAACATCTCTCATAGCGTAGATTGTTTTATTAACTTGTATAGATAAATAGACTGCACTAACGCGTGGAACGCTGAGGACGTGGCTAGGATTACACTGTGATACTGTTTGAGCTGTGTTGAGATGATTTGATTTCCCTATAGGAGTGCAGTTTATTTGTTTATACAAGTTAATAAACAGTCTGCACTTTAAGAGATACAGTATTATGTTGCTAAATGAACTCTTTCCTTGAAAGAATTACTTGAATAAACTTGCCATTTGCCTAAGGTACAGTCACTTTATGCGGCACTCAAGCCGCGTACACACGGGGCGGACTGTCTGGCCAAATTAGTCCGTCAGACAATCCGACGGACAGTCCGTCATACTTTCGAATGAACGGACTTGCCCACACATGGCACTTTTTGAGCGGACTAATACGGCTTACTTAGTCCGCCATACTATCCGCCCTACTTTTGAAATGAACGGACTCGCCCACACACGCGGAGGAAAGTCTGCTCATTTTGAGCGCGTCTCCAGCTAGGCAGGGCCCGCGAAGGAGACGTCGCTGACCCCGCTGCCTGGAATGGACTTAAAGGGGAACCCCAACGCCGAAAAAAATCGGTGTGGGGGTCCCCCCCAAGTCCACAACAGACCCTTGTCCGAGCACGCTACCCGGCCGGCCAGGAAAGGGGGGGTGAGCGAGTGCCCCCCTCCTGAGCCGTACCAGGCCGCTTGCCCTCAACATGGGGGGGTGCCTTGGGGAAGGGGGGGCCGCGCGGCCCCCCCACCCCAAAGCACCTTGTCCCCATGTTGATGAGGACAAGGGCCTCTTCCCGACAACCCTGGCCGTTGGTTGTCGGGGTCTGCGGGCGGGAGGCTTATCGGAATCCGGGAGCCCCCTTTAATAAGGGGGCCCCCTGATACCGGCCCCCCATCCTATGTGAATGAGTATGGGGTACAATGTACCCCTACCCATTCACCTGTAAAATAAAAGTACCAAAAAAAACACAACACAGGGTTAAAATATTTTATTGCACAGCTCCGGGGGTCTTCCGTCTTCGGGGGTCTTCTCGCTGGACTCCTCCGCTATCTTCTTGTAGCTCTTTTGCTAGCGGAGGAGTCCAGCTTTCTTCCTCGCCACCGGCCTCTTCTCCCGACTTCGGGGGTCTTGTCCCCCTCTTCGGTTCTTCTGCCGGGCCACCGCGCCTTCTTATAGCTCTTTTACAGGCGGTGGCCCGGTCTTCTGTCGCCGCCGTCGCCGCCGCCTTCCGTTCATCTTCTTCTTCTTCTCCTTCTTCTCCAGGAGATGTTGCCTCGATGATCTCTCCGGCCGGAATGCCAGGGACGCACTGCGCGGCCACTTATATAGGGACAATGGGGCGGTGTCACATGGCTTTATGTCACATGGGTTGGTCACATGGGTTGATGTCACATGGGGACTATGACATCGTAAGGGGGCGGGGTCACCATGTGACACCAACCCATGTGACATAAAGCCATGTGACACCGCCCCATTGTCCCTATATAAGTGGCCGCGCAGTGCGTCCCTGGCATTCCGGCCAGAGAGATCATCAAGGCAACATCTCCTGGAGAAGAAGAAGAAGAAGAAGAACGGAAGGCGGCGGCGGCGACGGCGGCGACAGAAGACCAGGCCACCGCCTGTAAAAGAGCTATAAGAAGGCGCGGTGGCCCGGCAGAAGAACCGAAGAGGGGGACAAGACTCCGAAGTCGGGAGAAGAGGCCGGCGGCGAGGAAGAAAGCCGGACTCCTCCGCTAGCAAAAGAGCTACAAGAAGATAGCGGAGGAGTCCGGCGAGAAGACCCCCGAAGACGGAAGACCCCCGGAGCTGTGCAATAAAATATTTTAACCCTGTGTTGTGTTTTTTTTGGTACTTTTATTTTACAGGTGAATGGGTAGGGGTACATTGTACCCCATACTCATTCACATAGGGTGGGGGGCCGGTATCCGGGGGCCCCCTTATTAAAGGGGGCTCCCGGATTCCGATAAGCCCCCCGCCCGCAGACCCCGACAACCAACGGCCAGGGTTGTCGGGAAGAGGCCCTTGTCCTCATCAACATGGGGACAAGGTGCTTTGGGGTGGGGGGGCCGCTCGGCCCCCCCTTCCCCAAGGCACCCCCCCATGTTGAGGGCACGCGGCCTGGTACGGCTCAGGAGGGGGTGCGCTCGCTCGCCCCCCTTTCCTGGCCGGCCGGGTAGCGTGCTGTCTGTTGTGGACTTGGGGGGACCCCACGCCGATTTTTTTCGGCGTTGGGGTTCCCCTTTAAGTCCATACCAGGCGGCGGGGCCAGCGACGTCTCCTTCGCGGGCCCCGCCTACCTGGATACCCACTCGAAATGAGCGGACTTTTCTCCGGGCGGGAAAAGTCCGCTCATTTCAAAAGTATGGCGGACTGGCACACACACGGGCGGATTGTCCGCAGAAATGAGAGTCCGACGGACTGTATTACGGAAATTCCGAAATACTTAGTCCGCCAGACTGCACGCTGAAAAAGTCTGCTGAAGCCCACACACGAGCAGACTGTCCGCTGAAATGTGTTTCGGCGGACTAAGTAAGCCAGACAGTCCGCCCGTGTGTACGCGGCTTTAGAGACCGCCGTACATGAATGTATTTGAAGTTGCTTTGGAGGAACTGTTCCTGTATGCTTTACTATTTCAGTAAAGACTTTTGTTATTTTGTTTAAAGTCTGGTTTAAAGTCTCTCCAAATGGGTGCAGTGCATGGCATATCAAAATAATAGGGCTTACATCTAGGGCACTGTAGGTTAGAGTAGATGGAGTACATATAGTCCAGCATGGGGGGAATTCTGTTTATTTTAGGCTATATTGCTGTTGCTAGGGACAACCATACTTGTATCTTTTGCTAAACTCAACCAACCGGCCAGGAAATTGGTGACTGGCAAGGGTGATGGTTACCCTGGTAATGAAGGGGTGCTGTGCTTGACCCCTTCACTTGAAACCAGTTCCCCACATACTGGGACCAACCTTGCAGCATAGAGTGCCTAAGGACCAAGCCTGGAAGTCATGAGCACAAGCCAGCATGTAGTTACAGTGGGAAAAATAATGATTTGATCCCCTGCAGATTTTATAAGGTTGTCCACTTACAAAGAAATGAAGAGTCTATAATTTTTATCATAGTTTATAGAGACACAATATCAACCAAATAATCCAGAAAAAACACAATTCAAATTTTATAAAATAATTTGCAGTTCAGTGATAAAATAAGTATTTGATCCCCAAGCAAAGCATGACGTAGTACTTGGTGGAGAAACCCTTGTTGACAAGCACAGAGGTAAGACGTTTCTTGTAGTTGGTGGCCAGGTTTGCACACATCTCAGGAGGGATTTTGGTCCACTCTTCTTTACAGATCTTCTCTAAAGCTTTAGGGCAGCCATTTTCAACCAGGGTTCCATGGAACCCTGGGGTTCCTCCAGAGGTTGCTAGGGGTTCCTTGAGCTGTGGCTGATGAATAGGGATGAGCCGAACACCCCCCGGTTCGGTTCGCACCAGAACTTGCGAACGACCCCCGCGTTCGGTACGAACGTTAGAACCCCATTGAAGTCTATGGGACTCGAACGTTCGAATTGGAAAGTGCTAATTTTAATGGCTAATATGCAAGATAGTGTCCTAAAAAGGGTTTGGCGACCTGCCTCCTGCCTCAGGGGACATGGGTCACTGCAAAAAAAAGTTTTAAAAACTACCGTTTTGGTGGGAGCACTGATTTTAATGACGATTAAAGTGAAAAAAAAAAAGTGAAATATTCCTTTAAATATGGTGCCTGGTGGGTGTCTGTAGTATGCCTGTGAAGTGCCACGTGTTTCCCGTGTTTAGAACAGTCCCTGCACAAAATGACATTAAGCAGAAATAACACCATTTAAAACTGCTTGCGGTTTTAATGTTATATCTGGTTCCTGCAATATGGTTGAAAATCATTCAGAAAAATGGCATGGGTAGCCCTCCCTGCCCATTACCAGCCTATTTGGGTCTTGTACGCATATTAAGGGGAACCCTGTACCCATATTAAAAAAAGGAAATGCGTGTGGCCCCCAGGCCCTATTTACTCAGAACAGAAGTATACAGGCGGTGCAAACAAGACAGGGACTGTGTAGGTTTGTTGTGTTAAGTTGAATCTGTTTGTAATTTTCAACTGGTACATTTTTAAAGTGTAGCCCCAGTCAAAAAAAATATTTTTAAGCTTTTTGGAAAACATAGGGAAGGGTTATCACCCCTGTATAATTTGTTTTGTCGTCCATCTTTTTTCATCTCACTTGCTGTTGTCTCCTTCCGTTTGCAAGTAGGAGATGTTTGTAAATTGGATGTTTGAAAGTAGGGGCCTGCCCTATATGCTCTGCAGAAATGGCGGAACAAGGTGTTGGTTTTGCAACAACATTGTAAGCCCTCAAAGTGACTCTTGGTGGGCGCTGGAGCGCCCTGCTGTGAAATATTATATCAAGAATTGTAATTACATGTCCCTGTTAAACAGGGGCAGAAAAATTGGGCCTTAGGCACTGGTGCCATCACACTGCAACCTCTGCCATACACTCTAGTTTTATTGCAGGAATTAGCCCTGCTGCAAAGCATTGCATCAAAAATTGTACTTAAACGCCCCTGTTAAACAGGGGCAGAAAAATTGGGCCTTAGGCACTGGTGCCATCACACTGCAACCTCTGCCATATACTCTAGTTTTATTGCAGGAATTAGCCCTGCTGCAAAGCATTGCATCAAAAATTGTACTTAAACGCCCCTGTTAAACAGGGGCAGAAAAATTGGGCCTTAGGCACTGGTGCCATCACACTGCAACCTCTGCCATATACTCTAGTTTTATTGCAGGAATTAGCCCTGCTGCAAAGCATTGCATCAAAAATTGTACTTAAACGCCCCTGTTAAACAGGGGCAGAAAAATTGGGCCTTAGGCACTGGTGCCATCACACTGCAACCTCTGCCATATACTCTAGTTTTATTGCAGGAATTAGCCCTGCTGCAAAGCATTGCATCAAAAATTGTACTTAAACGCCCCTGTTAAACAGGGGCAGAAAAATTGGGCCTTAGGCACTGGTGCCATCACACTGCAACCTCTGCCATATACTCTAGTTTTATTGCAGGAATTAGCCCTGCTGCAAAGCATTGCATCAAAAATTGTACTTAAACGCCCCTGTTAAACAGGGGCAGAAAAATTGGGCCTTAGGCACTGGTGCCATCACACTGCAACCTCTGCCATATACTCTAGTTTTATTGCAGGAATTAGCCCTGCTGCAAAGCATTGCATCAAAAATTGTACTTAAACGCCCCTGTTAAACAGGGGCAGAAAAATTGGGCCTTAGGCACTGGTGCCATCACACTGCAACCTCTGCCATATACTCTAGTTTTATTGCAGGAATTAGCCCTGCTGCAAAGCATTGCATCAAAAATTGTACTTAAACGCCCCTGTTAAACAGGGGCAGAAAAATTGGGCCTTAGGCACTGGTGCCATCACACTGCAACCTCTGCCATATACTCTAGTTTTATTGCAGGAATTAGCCCTGCTGCAAAGCATTGCATCAAAAATTGTACTTAAACGCCCCTGTTAAACAGGGGCAGAAAAATTGGGCCTTAGGCACTGGTGCCATCACACTGCAACCTCTGCCATATACTCTAGTTTTATTGCAGGAATTAGCCCTGCTGCAAAGCATTGCATCAAAAATTGTACTTAAACGCCCCTGTTAAACAGGGGCAGAAAAATTGGGCTGCTGGCATCACCCAGAACCAAAAATGTTCTTCCAACATATCAGCGGAGGAGGAAGAGGATAGACAATCAACATAACAGGACAGTCACTCAGCATCAGCATAGGCAGTCTTGAAGGGATGTGGTATTTCAAAAAAAATTATTCGGTTACATCAGCTTCAGGTGCTTGGTAGCTGTGGGTGATCCAAGACTGATTCATCTTGATGAAGGTCAGTCGATCAACTGATTCGGTGGACAGGCGCACCCTGTGATCGGTAACGAAGCCACCAGCAGCACTGAAGGTGCGTTCCGAAAGAACGCTGGATGCAGGACAGGCCAGTAGCTCAATTGCATACTGTGCAAGCTCTGGCCAGTGATCCATCCTCAAGACCCAGTAAGCCAGAGGATTTTCAGTGGGAAAGGTGTCCAAGTCTGACCTTGCCCCTAGGTATTCCTGCACCATGTAAATTAGACGCTGGCGATGGGTGCTGGAACCAATCATACCTTGGGGCTGCGGACTAAAAAATTGTCTGAAAGTATCAGTCAGACGGCCCCCTTCTCCACCGCTCCTTCTGACTGATGCCTCAGCAACACGTTGTCCAGGACCAGGAGTTTGTGACCTCCCAGTCTCTGGGAACGCGTTGCACAGAGCTTTCTGCAAGGCCTCCCGGAGATGTCTCATCCTCTGCTCCCTCTGCGATGGCAAGATAAGGTCGGCAACCTTACCCTTGTACCGTGGATCAAGGAGAGTGGCCAGCCAGTAATGGTCCCTCTCCTTGATCCGAAGAATACGAGGATCCTTCCGCAGGCCATGCAGCGTAGGTTAGCTGAGGCATTCGGTCCGGAGTCCTCTGGGTCACTAAGGACAACATGATCCGCAGCTACCTCCTCCCAGCCACGTACAAGTCCACGTGTTTCTTGGGACTGTAAATCATCCCTATAAGACTGCTGCTGCTGATGCTGAGTGCCAGCCTCCACCTCCATGCTGACACAATCATCCTCCTCCTCCTCTTCCTCCTCCTCACCCTCTTCCTGTGTGATGGGTGGCACAGCAGGAACACTGTCTGGATAAAGGGGGCCTTGAGAGGCAAGGAAGTCCTCCTCTTCCTGCCTCTGTTCTGCCTCAAGTGCCCTGTCCATTATTCCACGCAGCGTATGCTCCAAGAGGTGGACAAGAGGTATAGTGTCACTGATGCATGCACTGTCACTGCTCACCATCCTTGTGGCCTCCTCAAACGGTGACAGGACAGTGCATGCATCCCTGATCATGCCCCACTGGCGTGGTGAGAAAAAACCAAGCTCCCCTGACCCTGTCCTGGTGCCGTAGTCGCACAGGTACTCATTGATGGCCCTCTGCTGCGTGTGCAGCCGCTGCAGCATGGCCAATGTTGAGTTCCATCTGGTGGGCATGTCACATATAAGGCGGTTCTTGGGCAGGTTCAACTCCTTTTGGAGCTCAGCCAGCCGAGCACAGGCATTAAATGATCGGCGGAAATGCACACAGACTCTCCTGGCCTGTTTCAGGACATCCTGTAAGCCGGGGTACCTGCCCAAGAACCGCTGCACCACCAGGTTAAGGACGTGAGCTACACAGGGCACATGGGTCAGTTGTCCCTGTCGGAGGGCGGAGAGGAGGTTCGTGCCATTGTCGCAAACCAGCATTCCTGGCTTAAGCTGGCGTGGCGTCAACCACCTCTCGGCCTGCCCCTGCAGAGCTGACAAAACATCCGCCCCAGTGTGGCTCCTGTCCCCCAAACAAACCAGCGCAAGCACGGCATGGCATCGTTTTGCCTGCGTACTTGCGTAGCCCCTGCAACGCCTACGGAGCACCGCTGGTTCTGAGGACAGAGCACTGGAAGAGGCCATGGAGGAAGAAGAAGAGGAGGGGGTGGAGGAGAGAGGTGTGTCACAACCAATAGTAGCATTTTGGAGGCGTGGTGGCGGAACAACCTCCAACACTACTGCACCTTGTCCTGCATCCTTCCCAGCAGCCAGGAGAGTGACCCAATGGGCCGTGAAAGACAGGTAACGTCCCTGTCCATGCCTGCTGGACCATGAGTCAGCGGTAATATGCACCTTACCGCTGACCGCCCTGTCCAGCGAGGCAAGGACATTGCCTTCCACATGCCGGTAGAGAGCCGGAATCGCCTTCCGTGAGAAAAAGTGGCGTTTGGGGACCTGCCACTGAGGAACCGCACATTGTACAAACTCACGGAAGGGGGCCGAGTCTACCAACTGAAAAGGCAGCAGTTGAAGTGCTAGCAATTTAGCCAAGCTAGCATTCAACCGCTGGGCATGTGGATGGCTGGGAGTAAATTTCTTCCGCCGGTCCAGCAGCTGGGGCAGGGACATTTGTCTGCTATAATCGGACGTGGATGTACCACTAGCAGAGTTCCCGGAAGCACTTGGCTGTGACACACCTAATTCTACACCTTCATTCCTCTCAGAGCAGGTTTCAGAGAGGACTGAAGGTCTAGTGGGGTTGGAGATGCCAGCTGATGAGGAGCAAGGAGAGGTCCGCTTTGTTCTTTGGTGTGGGTCTTTGAGGTATGCTTGCCAACGAGCTGCATGGCAGGTCAACATATGTCTGGTCAAGCATGTGGTGCCCAAGCGGCTGATGTTTTGGCCACGTGAGATACGCTTGAGACATATGTTGCAAATAGCAGCGGTGCGATCTGATGCACTCGTCTCAAAAAAGGCCCACACCAAAGAACTTTTAGAATAACGCGCAGAGGAAGCGCTCTGCGCAGAGGAAGCGCTCTGCGCAGGCGGAGCTCTGCGGTGTGATTCAGTCGGTGTGCTGCCCCTAAGCTGGCCCCCGGAGGGCATCCTGCCTCGTTGGACATGTGCCTCCTCCTCCTCCTCCTCCTCCTCCTCCCTCCTTCCAGGCACCCACGTGGAGTCAGTGCCCTCATCATCCCCTCCCTCTTCATCGCTGTAGCAAACCTGGCAGTATGCTGCAGCTTGTGGAACATGACTGCCAGATTGCTGTCCTTCTTGAGCATCCCCTCTCTCTGTGCTCACGCTACTGCCTTCCTCTAGCTGAGTGTCATCATCAGAGCCCACCAAACACTGGGCATCCTCCTGGAGCATGTACCCAACACTGTGCTCAAAGAGTTCAGGAGACTCCTCAGGAGGACGTGGTGGGTCTAGGGAAGGAGTCACTGATGATGACATTGAGAGGAGGGACGACGATGTGTTGGCAGCTGCTTTTCTACTACCCTGAGACTGGGTGAGAGAGGATGAGGAGGATGAAGAGGGCTTGGTCATCCACTCTACCAAGTCGTTGGCATGTTGCGGTTCAACATGTCCAGCTGCAGAAAAGAAGGACAAGCATGTCCCATGGCCATGTGCTGATGACAATGCACCGCGTCCACGACCAGCACTGTTGTCTCTAGACACAGAGCCTGCTTGCCCTCTTTTATCGGCTCGCGCCTGTCTGCCTCTCCTTGCTGGCCTTCCAGACATGGTAATGGCCTGAAGGGAGTTGGGTAAAACAGTAGTTGGGTAGTTTATATTGTGCTGGAGGCACACAACACCCACTAACTCCTGCAGATGCCTTTTTTATAGAACAGCAGAGTTAAAGGGGTATATACAGATGTATACTGTGCTGTGCTGGAGGCACACACAACTTCCAATAACTCCCGCAGATGCCAATCGGGCCCAAATAGAGAACAGCTATGTAGGTGGATAATAGCGGTATGTACTGGGTACAGAGCAGGCACACAGCACGCACTATCTCCTGAGTGACACTACTGACTGCAAGCTCTATTGTTAAAGATGGACCACTAGCTATATAGGTGAGGTGAATATCACGGTGTATACTGCGGTCAGGGCACGCAGACAATAACCAGAAAACAGCAGAGTTAAAGGGGTATATACAGATGTATACTGTGCTGTGCTGGAGGCACACACAACTTCCAATAACTCCCGCAGATGCCAATCGGGCCCAAATAGAGAACAGCTATGTAGGTGGATAATAGCGGTATGTACTGGGTACAGAGCAGGCACACAGCACGCACTATCTCCTGAGTGACACTACTGACTGCAAGCTCTATTGTTAAAGATGGACCACTAGCTATATAGGTGAGGTGAATATCACGGTGTATACTGCGGTCAGGGCACGCAGACAATAACCAGAAAACAGCAGAGTTAAAGGGGTATATACAGATGTATACTGTGCTGTGCTGGAGGCACACACAACTTCCAATAACTCCAGCAAATGAAAATCGGGCTCAAATAGAGAACAGCTATGTAGGTGTATATAGTGGTATGTACTGGGTACAGAGCACGCAGACAGCACGCACTAACACTACTGACTGCAAGCTCTATTATTAAAGCTAGATCACTAGCTATATAGGTGAGGTGAATATAGTGGTGTATACTGCGGTCAGGGCACAGACAGTAACCACTACACAAGAGCAAAATAGTAAATCAGCCAAAAACGATTGGTGTGTAACTGTGTTGAAGGTACACAGAACACCCACTGCTTCAGATGCTAACAAACACTACACGAGGCCGCCTGAAAGGCAGCTTTATATAGTGTGGGGCGTGCACTACACAGCCTGAGCTATGATTGGCCACAGGCAGGATGCCTGTGGCCAACCATTGCTCTCCTCGCTACTGGCGCTGCGATTGGCCAAGCATGCGGGGTCACAGTGCATGCTTGGCCAATCGTGAGACAGCAATGCATTGCGCCATCGCAATGCATTGTGGGCCACACGAATTTTGCCGCGAACGGCCCAAACGTTCGGAATTTGGCGAACGCACGAACGACCGATGTTCGAGTCGAACATGCGTTCGACTCGAACACGAAGCTCATCCCTACTGATGAACCACCTATTTGATGATGCCTACAGAGTTCAAGGTTCAGCACCATGTAGCAAAGCCAGCAGCATGACACCAAATATCTTTTTAGCTGTCTTTAAGGGTGGCACTCTAAACACCACTTTAAGGGGGACATTCTTCCTGTTGACCACTAATATAAGGAGCATCGTTCCTATTGATCCCTGATGATTTAGTTTTAGTAAGAGTTCATCGAGACATGACAATTATTCTTGGTGTTCCTCTAGGGCTAAAAGGTTGAGAAAGCCTGCTTTAACCACTTAAGGACCGCCGCATGTCAATGTACGTCAGCACAATGGCACCGACAGGCACAAGCACGTACATGTACGTGCTTGCCTTCCAGCGGGTGGGGGGTCCGATCGGACCCCCTCCCGCTGGCTGCAGCTGTCCGTTTCTCTTCAGGAGAGATCCGGGATGAGGGGATGGCCGTTGGTTTCTGGCCATCCCCTCTCGATCGCTCATGACGATTGAGAACCTTCTCCCGCCTGTGTAGTGTAAACACAACAGGCAGGGAGGAAGTGATGTCCTTATCTTCGGGCGGTCTTTTTGACCGGACTGTGAGGAGAACACATAGTAAGTGCACCAACACTACACTGACATGTAGGTACACATAGGCACACAAATCAGATCAATATCTGAACAGATCAATATCTGATCTGATCAGATCTATACTAGCGTCCCCAGCAGTTTAGGGTTCCAAAAAAACGCATTGTTAGCGGGATCAGCCCAGATACCTGCTGGCACCTGCGTTTTGCCCCTCCGCCCAGCCCACCCAAGTGCAGTATCGATTGATCACTGTCACTTACAAAACACTAACCACATAACTGCAGCGTTCGCAGAGTCAGGCCTGATTCCTGCGATCGCTAACAGTTTTTTTTGGTAGTGTTTTATATTTAAATCCTGAAGGCAGTGCTTGGTTTTCGGGGTCCCATATGCGGCTAGGCTCCCAAAAAGTCCCCCACATGGGGTATCCCCGTACTCAGGAGAAGCAGCAGAATTTATTTTGGGGTGTAATTTCACTTATGCCCATAGCATGTGTGAGCAATATATCATTTAGTGACAACTTTGTGAAAAAAAAAAAGTTTGTAATATTCCCGCAACTTGTGGCAAAATATAAAATATTTCATGGACTCAACATGCCTCGCAGTAAATAGCTTGGGGTGTCTACTTTCCAAAATGGGGTCGTTTGGGGGGTTTGTGCTATTTTGGCATTTTATGGCCTTCGAAACTGTGATAGGTAGTGAGGAGTGAAATCAAAAATTTGCATTCTTAGAAATCCTGAAGGCAGTGATTGCTTTACGGGGTGCCGTACGCGGCTAGACTCCCAAAAAGTCCCACAAATGTGGTATCCTCATACTCAGGAGAAGTAGCAGAATATATTTTGGGGTGCAATTCCACATATAACTATGGCATGTGTTAGCAATATATCATTTAGTGACAATTTTTTGTAAACTTTTTTTTTTTTTGTGTCATTATTCAATCACTTGGGACAAAAAAAAATATTCAATGGGCTCAACATGCCCCTCAGCAATTTCCTTGGGGTGTCTACTTTCCAAAATGGGGTCATTTGGGGGGGGGGGGGGGGTTGTGCTATTTTGGCATTTTATGGCCTTCGAAACTGTGATAGGTAGTGAGGAGTGAAATCAAAAATTTGCATCCTTAGAAATCCTGAAGGCAGTGATTGGTTTTCGGGGTGCCGTACGCGGCTAGACTCCCAAAAAGTCCCACAAATGTGGTATCCTCGTACTCAGGAGAAGTAGCAGAATATATTTTGGGGTGCAATTCCACATATAACTATGGCATGTGTTAGCAATATATCATTTAGTGACAATTTTTTGTAAACTTTTTTTTTTTTGTGTCATTATTCAATCACTTGGGACAAAAAAAAATATTCAATGGGCTCAACATGCCCCTCAGCAATTTTCTTGGGGTGTCTACTTTCCAAAATGGGGTCATTTGGGGGGGGGGTTTGTACTGCCCTACCATTTTAGCACATCAAGAAATGAGATGGGCAGTCATAAATTAAAAGCTGTGTAAATTCCAGAAAATGTATTCTAGTTTGTAGACGCTTTAACTTTTGTGCAAACCAATAAATATACGCTTATTGACATTTTTTTTACTAAAGACATGTGGCTGAATACATTTTGGCCTAAATGTATGACTAAAATTTAGTTTATTCGATTTTTCTTATAACAAAAAGTAGAAATATATTTTTTTTCAAAATTTTGTCTTTTTCCTTTTATATCATAAAAATAAAAATATTTTAAGGAGGGTTTGCATTTTAAATGTGGCTATTTTCCCTACCCAGGAAAGTTGTGTTTTTTGTATATTTTGTAGGTCTTTGCTGAGTAGATCTAAAAGGTGGGGGTAGTAAACTTTATATGTTTTGGTTGGTGGGTAAGATAGTTGTATCCCCAAATAAATTATTGAGGAGTTATCCCAATTAAAGCCATATTACGTAGCATATTAGTTAATGTCGTAGGAAGGTTCACAGGAGAGCATAACACTTGTTTTGATTTGTTTTGTAATACGACAAATTTTTGGCAGGAAAGAGTCAGGATTGGTTAATGTACCGTATATACTCGAGTATAGGCCGACCCGAATATAAGCCGAGGCCCCCAATTTACCCCCAAAAAACTGGAAAAAATTATTGACTCGTGTATAAGCCGAGGGTGAGACATGCCTGTCCATCCCTGTGTGTCCGTCCATCCCTGTGGGTCCATCCATCCCTGTGTGTGTCCATGCATCCGTGTGTGTGTGTGTGTGTCCATGCATCCGTGTGTGTGTGTGTGTGTGTGTCCATGCATCCGTGTGTGTGTGTGTGTGTCCATGCATCCGTGTGTGTGTGTGTGTGTGTGTGTGTGTGTCCATGCATCCGTGTGTGTGTGTGTCCATCCATCCGTGTGTGTGTGTGTGTGTGTGTGTGTGTGTGTGTGTGTGTGTGTGTGTGTGCCTACCTGTGTCCAGCCTGCCTGTGTCCGTCCAGCCTGCGTCCGTCCAGCCTGCGTCCCGTCCAGCCTGCGTCCCGTCCAGCCTGCGTCCCGTCCAGCCTGCGTCCCGTCCCGGCCCGTCCCGAGCCGAGCCTCCGTCCTTCAGCTCTTCGTCGGCGGCCATTCTAGGATTCAAAAGCCGCGCCTCCGTTGGTGATAGGCGGAACACTCAATTTCCCACTGACTGCTGGGAAATTGAGTGTTCCGCCTATCGGATGTCCGTGATAGGCGGAACACTCAATTTCCCAGCAGTCAGTGGTCCGCCTATCATGGACGTCCGCTCATCCTCATACTACGGACGAGGATGAGAGGATGTCCGTGATAGGCGGAACACACACTGCTGGGAAATTCAGTGTTCCGCCTATCACCGACGGAGGCGCGGCCTTTGAATCCTAGAATGGCCGCTGTCTGTCTGCTCGACACGCTGATCGGGCAGACAGACAGCGATGACTCGAGTATAAGCCGAGGGGGGCACTTTCAGCCTCAAAAAAGAGGCTGAAAATCTCGGCTTATACTCGAGTATATACGGTAAGTATGATATCATCTGCAAATAAATCTAATTTATGCTCATACCTTCCTATAGTTATGCCTTTGATGTTAGGGGTTGTTTGTCAGGGCTGGGCTCAGCCCTTCCTTCTCTGAGCTGGCCGCTCAGCTGTCGGCTAATTGCCAGTTGCCATCTCTCTCCACAGTTACTCAGCTGTTGATGATCCTGCTCGTCAATTCTGCCTACTTAAGCCATCCAGTCCAGAGGATCTCTGCCTTCGCCTTGGTCACATCACTAGAAACTATCTTCCGCGTTCCTGTTTAAAGACTGGCTTTGCTGACATCCCGTCTGGCTCCAGATTCTGTTTGCCATTCCACTACTTTGATCCATTACTTTTGGCTTGGCTGACTATCTGTTCCGGTTACTGAACTCTGGCTATGTTTTGACTATGTTTGTTCTTTTTACTTTAATTATTAAACAAGTGTGATTTAACTGTACTTCTGTCTCTGATTTCATGGTTTCTGACATTGTTCTTATATATTCCTCAAGTGGTTCTATTGCTAGTGAAAAAATGAATGGGGATAGTGAACATTCTTGTCTGGTCCCGTTAGTAAGGGAGACATTTTTAGAGATTATACCTGATATAAATACTTTAGCCATGGGTTTTGTGTATAGCGCCGTAATTGCCGGGTGGATGAATCCTTGGAATCGAAATTTAGTTTGAGTTTTGGAAACGTATACAATGTATTCTGTCGAACGCCTTTTCTGCATCTAATGCTAGAAGCAATGAGGGTGTTTGTTCGATATGAATTTGGTTAATTAAGTTCAGAATTCTTCTAGTGCCATTTGGTGCTTGTCTTCCCTTTAGACATGTGCCCACTGAAATATTTTGTTTCAGAATTTCTGTCCGAAAAATACATTTGTTTAGTTACTCCTGAAATTTGTTTTATTTATTTTGTTTTGTTAAAAAATGCATTCGTCAAAAAATCCAAAATGATTAAGGTTGAATCTGTCATTGAAGGCTTATGGTGTCTGTCAAATGTTCTAAGAAGATTCAACGGAGCAGCTTCACTTTACGATGCCGCAATAGTACATTTCCGGTCGAATCTTCTGCCTACAAGTTATAGTAGAATTCTAATGTTATATGACACTAGTAATATGTATATGTATTAATTATTATTACTAGTCAACCAACATTAGGATTCTTCTATAGCCTATGGGCAGAGCATTTGATCATAAATGTCCGCTCGAGGCGACTGCTTCATCGAATCTTCATGTTGAATATTTTATCTCTATGTCGAATAATCTTGGACTATTAGAGTTAGGTTAGGCACATTCAATCTTTTTTGCTATTGTCTCTATAATGTAAAATATTTTCTCTCTATGTCAAATCTTTTCTCTCTATGTAGAGTAATCTTGGACTAATAGAGCTAAGGTTAGGCACATTCAACCACAGGTTTGATGGACAGAGATTGCTATTGTCAGCGTCATGTTGAATCTCCTATCTATATCGAACTGTTGTTGCAACGAAAAAGAAAATAAAGTATTCGTTTATGTCGGATCTTTCATTTTTCGAATTCCGCACGTTTGTTATTATTTGTTAAAATGATAACGAAAATACCCAAAATTCGGACGAAAATGCATTTGGACAAAAACGAATGCACATGTCTACTCTTCTTAATAAAGCTTACTATTAGGTAAGGGGTATGTTTACTAGTCTGTTGGCCAAGGTTTTTGCATACATTTTTAGGTCGGAGTTTAATAGTGATATGGGTTATTTTGATCTGCTATAAGGATAGCTCTCAAATTCAAATCTTAAGTGAGTAAGTTGGCGGTCTAGGTTGATGTCTTGAGGAGTTTTTTTGTATAGTTCTTCTAATTTGGTTATGTCTTTTAGTATATTATTTAACATATTGGTTTTCCTTTTTTGCCCCTGGCTGCTACCTGTATAAGGAGGCCTATAGCATAAGCTTTATAGATACACCACAGAGTAGTGCTATTTATCGGTTCTTTATCATTTATTACAAAAAATCTTCTTGTTTTTTTTTTTTTTTTTTCAGCACAGACAAGTGTTTCTCCTGCGAAAGAACAAAGGTGCTGTTTCTCCGGAGGTAGTTATTAGAGTAAGGTAGACCTTTGGCAGGAGAAGATTGTCGACAATGAAATAATTTAATCTAGAATATGATTTAGGAACATGTGAGAAGAATGTATAGTCCTTTGCCGTTGTGTGCAAACATCTCCAGATGTCATACATGTCCTCTGAGGAAAAAATGGAAGATAGACCTCTTTTAGTAATGATTCCTTTCTTGGAAGTGTCCATAGCAGAGTTCATTGGTGTGTTGAAGTCACCACAAAAGATGAGAGTTCCTTCCTTTTTTTTTACGTGCTTTCTTAATGATTTTTCTGATGAATTGGAGAGGATTTTTATTGGGAGCATAGATGTTTACAATTGTATAGATTACGTTGTCAATTGAAGCCACCAAAATTATGTATCTACCTTGGTTGTCGGTTTTCAGGTTAATAAGCCTGAAAGAGACAGTGTCTTTAATTGCTGTAATCACTCCTTTTTTTTTGCAGCTGGATGAGAAAATTTGAGGGAATTTGCGATGGCTAAATTTGGGTGCTTTGTCCAATGCGAAATGGGACTCCTGGATGCAGATGACGTCACATTCATATTTTAGGACATCCGTCTATAAAGCTCTTCTTTGTAAGGACTGTTTAGTCCCTTTACATTTAGTGAAAAAAGTTTAAGATTAATTGTAAGTTTGTGTACATTTGCTGAAGAGTGTCATTAGCCTAATATATAGATAAGTTTTGAGAGAGTTGGACTTGATGTAGTTATGATCTTCTTCCAGTATGTAGAGGTGTTGGACCATATAACAGTTATAAGTGTCATTGGAGAAAAGAAAAACCAGTAATTTACCTCAAACATAAGAAAATGGAAAAAATGAAAGAGTTACTGGGCAACTCCGGTGTACATTGAACTTGTTCCAAATTTACCAATTATATGGATCCCTGAGCTTCGAAGAATTTGGATGATTGATATTTGAGGAATTATCGATTTCATAAAACAGCAACATGTCGTTTTGTAGAAGGCATAATATTATCTTGTGATGTCAAGAGGATTCATCTGTGGCTTTTTTGCCAGTCTTGTGATAATTTCCCAGGTTTGGATTTATCCATTATGTTTTCTTTGTTGTTTGGGAGAATACCTCATGAGCGTAGGATTTTCAAACCTTGCTCCAGATTATTGATCGAATACGAGGTGCCTTTATGATCTACAAGTATTTTTGTTGGAAATCCCCGTTTATAGATTATGCTGTGATTCCGTAGGATCTTGGTAATTGAATTTAGGTTTTTGCAGACCAAGTTCGTCACATGTGTTAGAGCAGAATATAAAATGATACCCGCATCTTTTACCTTACAAAAGTGAATTCTGGCTATGACGTCTCTTGGTAATATTTCTGGAATGTGAGATGATTTAGGTAATCTGTGTGCTCTGATGATTCCCAATTCCTGATGTGAGATTGATGGAATTAGCTTTGTTATCATATCTTTAACTGCCGGCCACACACGATCGCAAGCACGAGAGGCAGAACAGGGACATGTGTGTGTAAACCCCTGTTCTGTGAGGAGAGGAGAGGCAGATCATGATTTCCTACTAGCTAGGAACCACAATCTGTCATCTCCTGTAGTCAGTCCCCACCCCCACAGTTAAAACACTAAGGAACACAGTTAACCCCTTGATCGCCCCCTAGTGTTAACCCCTTCCTTGCTAGTGACATTTACACAGTAATCAGCACTGATTGCTGTATAATTGTCAATGGTCCTAGAATAGTGTCAAAATTGTCTGATCTGTCTGTCACAATGTCGCAGTCCCAATAAAAATCACAGATTGCCATTACTATTAAATTTAAATAAATAATAAAAATGCCATAAATCTATCCCTATGTTGTAGATGCTATGACTTTTGCACAAACCAATCAATATGCTTTTATCACGATTTTTGATTTAAAATATTTTATTTTGAATCACAAGAGAAATACATATGAGAACGACAGTATGTATAAAACAACTGTTGAAATGCATTATAACTCTACAACATGAATTGCAAGTGATACAAAAAAAAACAAGATTTAAACTTGTGCACCTGAAATCAGATGGACAAGGCGTGACTTAGTATTATAAAGAAATTACCAGAGAGTCGGGTGGAAGGACTCCCCACCCTCCTGCACCCCATATGGGATCTAACTATATCGGATTAGGGGTATCCATCCCACGACCCCTCTTGAACCCTGCCTAAGAGGGAAAGAGAAATGCCATGGATTGTATCTCCTGAATTAAACTTCTGAGTTCAGGTATGAGATGAGGCTACCTGTCGTTTTCATCTGTAAACATTTGAAATATAGGAGAAAGATGGGGAAGAAAGGAAGAAGAAGTGGAGGAGAGAGAATAAATGGGGGTGGAAAGGGAGAGGAGTAACAAACCAGCATCATGTTAAAAGTTAAGCTGGGAACTACTTTGGTCACCCACTTCTCTCGTTCAACAGATTTTTATTGAGAATTCAAAGAAATAATGCAAAACATTAACAATGCATATTAATAGAGACAGAAGCATAGTACAGAATATAAACATTTTGCTGAGAAAAAGACCTTGCATCGTGTTGAAAGACTGAAGTTCTAGAGAAAAATATTTTTTCTAATAACCTCTCTGTACCTGAGTAAGGGGCAGGCCCCCCAGTCCCGGCACCCCTAAAGGGCCTTCTGTGGTGGTGGTATTGCCACAACACTGTAAGCCCTCACAGTTACTCTTGGTGGGTGCAGGAATGGGCCCTGCTGTGAAATATTAGGTCAAGAATTGTAATTACATGTCCCTGTTGGACAGGGGCAGAAAAATTAGGCCTCAGACACTGGTGCCACAACACTGCAACACCTCACAGACACTCTAGTTGGAGTGCAGGAATGAGCCCTGCTGCAAAGTATTGCATCAAATATTTAATTACAAGCCCCTGTTAAACAGGGGCTGAGAAATTGGGCCTTAGCCACTGGTGGTGGTACCCAGAACCAAACATTTTCTTACAAGCTATCAGCATGATCATTGAGGAGGAAGAGGATAGTCACTCAGCATAACGGGATAGTCATTCAGCATAGGCAGTCTTGAAGGGATCTGAAATTTCAAAAAAAAATATTCGGTTACATCAGCATCAGGTGCTTGGTAGCTGGTGGTGATCCAAGACTGATTAAATTTTATGAATATCTGTCGATCAATCGAGTCGGTGGACAAGCGCATCCTATGATCGGTTACAAAGTCTCCAGTTCCGAAAGAATGCTGGATGCAGGACTGGCCAGTAGCTCAATTGCTTACTGTGCAAGCTCTGCCCAGTGATCCATCCTCAAGACAAGGTAACCCAGAGGATTTTCGGTGGGAAAGGTGTCCAAGTCTGACCTTGACCCTAGGTATTCCTGCACCATGTAAATCAGACGCTGGCGATGGTTGCTGTAACCGATCATACCTTGGCAGACTAAAAAATTGTCTGTAGGCATTGGTCAGATGGCCACCTTCTTCATCGCTCCTTCTGTGACTGACCGAAGCCTCAGCAACAAGTTGTCCAGTACCAGGAATTTGTAACCTCCCAGTCTTTGGAAACGTGTTGCACAGACCTTTCTGCAAGGCCTCCCGAAGATGTTTCATCCTCTGCTCCCTCTGTGATGGCAAGATAAGGTCCGCAACCTTACCCTTGTAACGTGAATCAAGAAGGATTGCCAGCCAGTAATGATCCCTCTCCATGATCCGACGAATACGAGGATCCTTCCGCAGGCTTTGCAGGATCAGGGAGGCCATGCAGTGTAGGTTAGCTGAGGCATTCAGTCCGGAGTCCTCTGAGTCACTAAGAATAACATGATCCACAGCCTCCTCCCAGCCACATGCAAGTCCACGGGTTTCTTGGGATTGTAAATGATGCCTAAAAGACTGCTGCTGATGCTGAGTGCCAGGCTCCACCTCCATGCTGACACAATCCTCCTCCTCCTCCTCTTCCTGTGTGATTAGCGGGCCAGAAGGAACCCTTTCTGGATAAAGGGGGCATTGAGAGGTAAGGAAGTCCTTCTCTTCTTGCCTCTATTCTGCCTCAAGTGCCCTGACCATTACTCCACGCAGTATGTGCTCCACCAGGTGAACAAGAGGGACAGTGTTACTGATGCATGCACTGTCACTGCTCACCATCCTTGTGCCCTCCTCAAATGGTGACAGGACAGTGCATGCATCCCTGATAATGGCCCACTGGCATGGGGAAAAAAACAAGCTTCCCTGACCCTGTCCTGGTGCCATAGGTGCACAGGTATTCATTGATGGCCCTCTGCTGCGTGTGTAGCCACTGCAGCATAGCCAATGTTGAGTTCCACCTGGTGGGCATGTCACAGATTAGGCGGTTCTTGGGAGGTTCAATTCCTTTTGGAGGTCAGCCAGCCGAGTACTGGCATTATATGACCGGCAGAAATGCATACAGACTTTCCTGGCCTGCCTCAGGACATCCTGTAAGCCTGAGTACCTGCCCAAAAACCGCTGCACCACCAAGTTAAGGACGTGAGCCAAACAGGGCACATGGGTCAGTTATCCCTGTCGGAGGGCGGAGAGGAGGTTGGTGCCATTGTTGCAAACCACCAATCCTGGCCTAAGCTGGCGTGGCGTCAACCACCTCTCAGCCTGCTCTGACAGAATATCTGCCCCAATGTGGCTCTTGTCCCCCAAGCACACCAGCGCAAGCAACGCATGCCATCTTTTTGCCTGCATACTTGCATAGCCCCTTGAACGCCTATGGAGCACCGCTGGTTCCGAGGGCAGAGCACTGGAAGAGGCCATGGAGGAAGAAGAAGAGCAGGCGGTGGAGGAGAGAGGTGTGTCACAACCAGTAGTAGCATTTTGGAGGTGTGGTGGTGGAACAACCTCCAACACTACTGCACCTTGTCCTGCATCCTTCCCAGCTGCCAGCAGAGTCACCCAATGCGCCGTGAAAGATAGGAAACGTCCCTGACATTGCCTTCCACATACCGGTAGAGGGCCAGAATCGCTGACCATGTAAAAAAGTGGCATTTGGAAACCTGCCACTGAGGAACTGCACATTCCACAAACTCACGGAAAGGGGGCAGAGTCTACCAACTGAAAAGGCAGCAGTTGAAGTGTTAGCAATTTAGCCAAGCTAGCATTCAACCGCTGGGTGTGTGGATGGCTGGGAGTGAACTTCTTTCGGCGGTGCAGCAGCGGAGGCAGGGAAATTTTCCTGGTACAATCGGACGTCGGTGTTCTGATAGTAGATTGCCCGCAAGTACTTGGCTGTGACTAGGGATGAGCTTCGGGTTCGAGTCGAACATACGTTCGACTCGAACATCGGCTGTTCGCCTGGGGTTTGGGGTAGCTTTAGGTGCACACTGTGCAGAGTACACAGTACACCATCTGTAATTACTGCAGCTGCCTGTGGTATAGGATCAGAAGAACACCAGCAACTAGGGCAGCTTTAGGTGCACACTGTGAAGAGTACACAGTATACCAATTGTAATTACTGCAGTATAGGATCAGAAGAACACCAGCAATTGGGGTAGCTTTAGTTGCACACTGTGCAGAGTAGACAGTACACCAACTGTAATTACTGCAGCTGCCCTCGGTATAGGATCAGAAGAACACCAGCAATTGGGGTAGCTTTAGGTGCGCACTGTGCAGAGTATACAGTACACAAACTGTAATTACTGCAGCTGCCTGTGGTATAGGATCAGAAGAACACCAGCAATTGGGGTAGCTTTAGGTGCACACTGTGCAGAGTACACAGTGCACAAACTGTAATTACTGCAGCTTCCTGCGGTATAGGATCAGAAGAACACCAGCAAATGGGGTAGCTTAAGGTGCACACTGTGCAGAGTACACAGTAGTCCAACTGTAATTACTGCAGCTGCCTGCCTGTGGAATAGGATCAGAAGAACACCAGAAATTGGGATAGCTTTAAGTGCACACTGTGCCGAGTATACAGTTCACCTACTGTAATTACTATGGCTGCCTGTGGATAGAAACAGCAGAACACCAGCAATTGGGGTAGCTTTAGATGCACACGGTGCAGACGACAAAATACACCAACTGTAATTACTACAGCTGCCTGTGGATAGGATCAGCAGAACACCATTCAATTGGGGCAGCTTTAGGTGCACACTGTGCATATGACACAATACACCAACTGTAATTACTACAGCAGTCTGCGGATAGGATCAGCAGAACACCAGCAATTGGGGTAGCTTTAGGAGCACACTGTGCAGATGACACAATTAGTGATGGACGAACTTCCGACGGGACGTTTCGCGAACGTGAACCGCGAACGCGGCCGATAGTTCGCGAACCGGAAAGTTTGCGGGGGGCCCCATTGACTTCAATGGGAGGCGAACTTCGCAAACCTATAGGTCAAATTTGCAGCCACAAAATAATTATTAGCTGGGCAAACATAGTCCCACCACATGGCCAATGACATAGCACATGTATGAGGTGAATGTGGGATCGACAACTACAAGCATTCTTTTTTTATATGGGAAATTGTTGTGACAATTCAGGACTGTGGAGCGCATGAAGGCAATGGAGGAGACGGAAGGTCAGGGACCAGGGAAGGCAAAGAAGAGGGTGCAGGAGATGATCACCAGCAGCGTGACATACAGCAATGACACCTGCACCGTGATAGAGTCATCTGACAGCAGCACCGTGATACAGAGCACTGACATCAGCAGCGTGACATACAGCAATGACACCTGCACCGTGATAGAGTCATCTGACAACAGCACTGTGATAGAGAGCACTGACAGCAGCAGCGTGACATTAAGCACTAACACCAGCACCATGATATACAGCACTGACAGCAGCACCGTGATAGAGAGCACTGACATCAGAAGCGTGACATAAAGCACTGACATCAGCACCGTGATATACAGCACTGACAGCAGCAGCGTGACATTAAGCACTCACACCAGCACCGTGATATACAGCACTGACAGCAGCACCGTGATAGAGAGCACTGACATCAGAAGCGTGACATTAAGCACTGACATCAGCACCGTGATATACAGCACTGACAGCAGCACCGTGATAGAGAGCACTGACATCAGCAGCGTGACATAAAGCACTGACATCAGCACCGTGATATACAGCACTGACAGCAGCACCGTGATATACAGCACTGACAGCAGCAGCGTGACATTAAGCACTCACACCAGCACCGTGATATACAGCACTGACAGCAGCACCGTGATATACAGCA
Organism: Lithobates pipiens; assembly: GCF_037356315.1. NCBI lineage: Eukaryota > Metazoa > Chordata > Amphibia > Anura > Ranidae > Lithobates > Lithobates pipiens. The sequence continues at coordinate 470,329 of NW_027507921.1, forward strand.
CTGACAGCAGCAGCGTGACATTAAGCACTCACACCAGCACCGTGATATACAGCACTGACAGCAGCACCGTGATAGAGAGCACTGACATCAGAAGTGTGACATTAAGCACTGACATCAGCACCATGATATACAGCACTGACAGCAGCACCGTGATAGAGAGCACTGACATCAGAAGCATGACATAAAGCACTGACATCAGCACCGTGATATACAGCACTGACAGCAGCACCGTGATAGAGAGCACTGACATCAGAAGCGTGACATTAAGCACTGACATCAGCACCGTGATATACAGCACTGACAGCAGCAGCGTGATAGAGAGCACTGACATCAGAAGCGTGACATTAAGCACTGACATTGGCACCGTGATATACAGAACTGACAGCAGCAGCGTGACATTAAGCACTCACACCAGCACCGTGATATACAGCACTGACAGCAGCACCGTAAGCAGCCCCAGGAGGAAGTCAGCACAGCACAGGGATGGTGTGATCCCCTCATAATAAACAGGCCCAGGAGGAAGTCAGCACAGCACAGGGATGGTGTGATCCCCTCATAATAAGAACCCCCAGGAGGAAGTCAGCACAGCACAGGGATGGTGTGATCCCCTCATAATAAGAACCCCCAGGAGGAAGTCAGCACAGCACAGGGATGGTGTGATCCCCTCATAATAAGAACCCCCAGGAGGAAGTCAGCACAGCACAGGGATGGTGTGATCCCCTCATAATAAGAACCCCCAGGAGGAAGTCAGCACAGCACAGGGATGGTGTGATCCCCTCATAATAAGAACCCCCAGGAGGAAGTCAGCACAGCACAGGGATGGTGTGATCCCCTCATAATAAGAACCCCCAGGAGGAAGTCAGCACAGCACAGGGATGGTGTGATCCCCTCATAATAAGAACCCCCAGGAGGAAGTCAGCACAGCACAGGGATGGTGTGATCCCCTCATAATAAGAACCCCCAGGAGAAAATCAGCACAGCACAGGGATGGTGTGATGCCCTCATAAGCAGCCCCAGTATAAATATGACACCGCTCAACCTCTTCAAAGAGGAGGGTAGGGGCATATAGTACGGTGTGCTTTTTTGGGACAAGGAAGTGAGCCAAATGAAGAAAGAAGGTCTGTGTGCTTGATTAAAAAAATTGTTTATAGACATATACATGGTCTACTGGTTGAATTCCTCCGAGATCCATGCCTCATTCATTTTTAGAAATGTGAGGTAGTTAACACTGTCGTGAGCTAGGCGAGTACGCTTATCGGTCACGATCCCCCCTGCTGTGCTGAACGTCCTTTCAGACAGGACACTGAATGAGGGGCAAGCCAACAGTTCGATTGCAAATTGGGCAAGCTCTGACCAGAGGTCAAGCCTGCCCACCCAGTAGTCCAGGGGTTCATCACTCCTCAGAGCGTCCACATCGGCCGTTAACCCAATGTAGTCGGACACCTGACGGTCTAGGCATTCCCTGATGCTGGATCCGGATGACACCTGTTGATGGGTCGGCTGAAAGAATGACCTCATATCCGAAGTCACCAACACATCTTCAAACCGGCCTCTTCTTGCAGGCGCTGTTGGATTGGTACCCGCAACGCCTTCTCTGGGAGTGGGAATTGCTCCTCTGCCAGCGCACGCAAAAGCAGAATGCAGCATTTCTCAAAGCATGGCCTGGAAGTGCTGCATTCTGACAGCCCTCTGCGACGGCGGTAACATTTCCGCCATTTTGTGTTTGTACCGGGGGTCTAAGTACGTTGCCACCCAGTACTGGTCCTTGACCCTTATGCTTTTTATACGGGGGTCCCTATTAAAACACTGGAGCATGAAGGCCCCCATTTGCACTAAAGTGGAAGCGGTGTGGTGGCCTGGCTCCTGCTCATCATCCAGGATAATGTCGTCCTCTTCATTCTCCTCTCCCCAACCACGCACAACAGGGATCCCAGAAAGGTTTAAAGCATGCTCTTCTTGCTCCTCCTCATCCACCAGGGCACCATCCTCCTCTGACTCCTCTTCAGACTCCTGTTGTTGACTTGTCTGAGATAGAGTAGCCCCCCTGGGAATTCATCCAGCATTGCGACTTCCTCATCTTCCCGCTCCTGCTCCTCCACAGCTTGATCAATGACACGACGCAATGCACGCTCCATAAAGAAGGCATAAGGTACCATGTCACTGATAACGCCATGGCTGCGACTGACCAGTTTGGTGATCTCCTCAAATGGCCGCAGAAGTCTGCATGCGTCGCGCATGAGCAGCCACTGGCGCAGTGAAAAAAACCCCAGCTCCCAGAACCGTTTCTTTCGCAGAGTTCATACAGGTAGACGTTAACTGCACGTTTCTGCTGGAGCAGCCTATCAAGCATATAGAAGGTTGAGTTCCATCGCGTCGGGCAATCGCAAATAAGATGTCTGACCGGCAGATTGTGTCGCCGCTGAATGTCAGCAAGGCGAGCCATGGCCGTGTAAGATCTTCTGAAATGGGCGGAGATTTTCCTTGCCTGCCGCAAGATGTCCTGGACCCCAGGGTATTTGACAACGAATCGCTGCACGACCAAGTTTAAGACGTGTGCCATGCATGGCACGTGCGTGATTTTGCCCTGTTTCAATGCGCTAAGCAGATTGGCACCGTTGTCACACACCACTTTACCAACTGTCAAATTGAGTGGTGTTAGCCACTGATCTGCCTGTGAACGCAAAGCTGAAAGGAGTGCCGGGCCAGTGTGGCTCTTGGCTTCCAGGCACAACAGACGCAGCACGGCATGGCAACGTCTCACCTGGCATGTGGAATAGGTTCTGGGGAGCTTGGGCGGTGCAGCGGAAGAGACGCTAGCAGCGGAAAAGGAGGAGGCAGCTGAGGAGGAGAGGGAGGAGGATGGAGTAGGAGGAGGAGGAGAAGAAGAGTCAGGCCTGCATGCAATCCATGGCGGTAAAACCAAATCTACACGGGTGCCACGGGTTACATGCTTGACGGCCGTCAGAAGGTTCACCCAGTGGGCAGTAAAAGTGATATACCTTCCCTGCCCGTGTTTGCTAGACCACGTGTCTGTGGTCAGATGTATCTTGGCACCGACACTGTGTGTCAGAGATACATTCACTTGCCGCTGAACATGGCCATATAGCTCTGGGATTCCCTTCTCTGAGAAATACTTCCTTCCTGGGACCTTCCATTGTGGAGTTCCAATGGCCACAAATTTGCGAAAGGCCTCCGAGTCCACCAGTTTATATGGCAGTAGTTGGCAGGCTATGAGTTCTGACAAGCCAGCCGTCAATCGTTTGGCAAGAGGGTTATCCGACGTCATCATTTTTTTACGCTCGAACATTAGGCCCACGGAAGCCTGCCTTTTTGCAGAAAAAGGTGAGCTTGGCGTGATGGAAGGTGGAGTGGAGGACAATTGTGAGGAGAGAGGAGAAGGAGAAGTAGAAGATGAGGCTGGATAGTGAGAGCCTGCAGTGTGGCTTTGTGTGTTCCGTTGCTCCCACTCGGCTCGGTGATGGCTGCCCATGTGCCTTCTTAAGGCGGTCACCCCTAGGTGAGTGTTGGCGTTGACTGCAAAGATTGCAGATGGCAACGCTATTGTCAGCAGCGGACACGTTAAAAAAAGCCCACACTGCGGAGCCATGTGCCGGTGTCCTGGGAGATGTGACCGTACATGGTCGATGACTCGCTCCTGATACATTTGCAGTCTGCTTTGTCCCTCCTGTGCAATGTAAGCTAGTCCTGCTTCTCCTCCCTATCTGCTGGTCCATATCTCCCTCTGAACTCCCCTCCTCTTCCTCTCTTGTGGGCACCCACGTGACATCACTAGACACGTCATCATCAACGTCACCTTCCCCACCACTATAAGTAGAGATCTCGGAGTAGGCAGCAACACCGGGGACCAACCTCCTCCTTGGGCTGATCTGGGTACTGTCGTCAGACTGCTGAGTAGCGCTTGTTGCTACCTCCTCTTCCTGATCCAATACCAAGAGTGGCTGCGCATCAGAAATGTCCTCTTGATATGGATCGGAAAATAATTCCTGTGACTCAAGCGGAAGGTATGTGGTGGTGGTGGTGGTGTTGTTGGTGGTAGTGTCTTTGGGGGTGCACATAGCAGAGAGTGAAGAAGAGGGTGCAGATCGAGAGGATGAGGAGGGTGCAGAAGAGTAAGGCTGAGTGAGCCACTCAACCAAGTCTGGTGCGTCCTTTAAAGTAATTGAACGCACCTTCTGCAACTTCCCACTTTGGCTCAAGGCTGTTGCTCCTGCCCTACCCCTACCACCCCTGCGGAAGGGCCTGCCTCTTCCTCTGCCTGTCATCTTTTAAATGACCCTGTGACAAAACTCTTAGTCCCTATACCGATGAAGGACTGCTGCCGTATAGGGCAGCGGTCAGCAGTGGTGCACCTCAACCCTATGTATTGTGGACCGATACCGGTCCTTACAGAACAGCAGACTGTGCCTCACTCAACCCAATGTACTGTAGCACCCTTCACCAAGTTACCAGTCCTTATAAGGACCTTTGTGGACCAAGTAGGTTGTGTGTGACTGATTAGCAGACTGTACGTCAGTCCCTATACCAATGAAGGACTGCTGCAGTATAGGGCAGCGGTCAGCAGTGGTGCACCTCAACCCTATCTATTGTGGACCGATAACGGTCCTTACAGAACAGCAGACTGTACCTCACTCAACCCTATGTACTGTAGCACCCTTCACCAAGTTACCAGTCCTTATAAGGACCTTTGTGGACCAAGTAGGTTGTGTGTGACTGATTAGCAGACTGTACGTCAGTCCCTATACCAATGAAGGACTGCTGCAGTATAGGGCAGCGGTCAGCAGTGGTGCACCTCAACCCTATCTATTGTGGACCGATACCAGTCCTTACAGAACGGCAGACTGTACTACACTCAACCCTATGTACTGTAGCACCCTTCACCAAGTTACCAGTCCTTATATGGACCTTTGTGGACCAAGTAGGTTGTGTGTGACTGATTAGCAGACTGTACGTCAGTCCCTATACCAATGAAGGACTGCTGCAGTATAGGGCAGCGATCAGCAGTGGTGCACCTCAACCCTATCTATTGTGGACCGATACCAGTCCTTACAGAACGGCAGACTGTACCTCACTCAACCCTATGTACTGTAGCACCCTTCACCAAGTTACCAGTCCTTACAAGGACCTTTGTGGACCAAGTAGGTTGTGTGTGACTGATTAGCAGACTGTACGTCAGTCCCTATACCAATGAAGGACTACTGCAGTATAGGGCAGCGGTCAGCAGTGGTGCACCTCAACCCTATCTATTGTGGGCCGATAGCGGTCCTTACAGAACAGCAGACTGTACCTCACTCAACCCTATGTACTGTAGCACCCTTCACCAAGTTACCAGTCCTTATAAGGACCTTTGTGGACCAAGTAGGTTGTGTGTGACTGATTAGCAGACTGTACGTCAGTCCCTATACCAATGAAGGACTGCTGCAGTATAGGGCAGCGGTCAGCAGTGGTGCACCTCAACCCTATCTATTGTGGACTGATACCAGTCCTTACAGAACAGCAGACTGTACCTCACTCAACCCTATGTACTGTAGCACCCTAGACAGACCAAGTTACCAGTCCTGATAAAGAGCTTTGTGGAACAAGTGAGTTGTGAATGATTAGCAGACTGCAGCAGAAGGGCAGCAGTCAAGTATAATATTCTTTCTATATTTGGAAGAAAGAATATTATACGTGTACAAGCCTATTACCGTACCACTGATACCAGTCCTGAAAAGAACCTTTGTGGAACTAATAGTAACAGCAACTGTTTAAACTGACCCTCACTGCCTGACACACTGCTTCCTTCCTGTCCCTATACAAACTGGCAAAACAGAGGAGACTGGAACAATTACTGGTCACTCGAATAGCACTTTTGTGGACCTGATAGTAACAGCTAATGATGATGATGATGATGATGACGACTAATCTGGCTGTCCCTAAAATAGCAGCAGACACAGCGCTCTGTCCCTTTCTCTAAACTGACAAAAGACACTCAGGCTGCTGCAACAATCAGTAGCACAGCAAACCTATATACAACTAACACCTATACCAGTCCTGAAAAGAACTTTTGTGTACCAAATAGCTAGTGGTTTATCTCTCCCTGCTCCAAACAGCAACCTTTCCCTATAGTGACAGAAGAAAGAATGTAAAATGGCCGCCGAATCGGGTGTATTTATAAGTTAGGGGGAATGTCCAAGTGTCCATGTGCTGTCATGTATCAGTTGGCTGTCCTGTATCCCATGATGGATGTGTCATCAGGTCAAAGTTCCTTTACACAGTAAAAACACGGAAGTCCGCCGGGCGAACAGCGCCAATAGTCCGCCGAACTGGCAGACCGCGAACAGCCGAAATTCGCCGCGAAACGACCGCCGGACGAATTGTTCGGCCATCCCTAGACACAATACACCAACTGCAATTACTACAGCTTCCTGCAGATAGGATCAGCAATACACTAGCAATTTGGATAGCTTTAGGTGCACACTGTGCACAGTACATAGTACACCAACTGTAATTACTGCAGCTGCTTGCGGTATAGGATCAGAAGAACACCAGCAATTGGGGTAGCTTTAGGTGCACACTGTGCAGAGTACATAGTACATCAATTGTAATTACTGCAGCCGCCTGCCTGTAGTATAGGATCAGAAGAACACCAGCAATTGGGGTAGCTTTAGGTGCACACTGTACCGAGTACACAGTACACCTACTGTAATTACTACAGCTGCCTACAGATAGGATCAGCAGAACACCAGCAATTGGGGTAGCTTTAGGTGCACACTGTTCAGATGACACAATACACCAACTGTAATTACTACAGCTGCCTGCGGATAGGATCAGCAGAACACCAGCAATTGGGGTAACTTTAAGTGCACACTGTGCAAAGGACACAGTACACAGGAACAAATCTAGCTAAACTGAATACAGTTGTATATATATATATATATACACACAACACCTAGGATGCATATATATATATATATATATATATATATATATATATATATATATATATATATATATATATATATATATATATATATTGTGAGGGGGTTAGCTCGGCAGCGGGTGTGTGTGACCCCCTGGATGGGTTCACAACACAAAATTAGGCACAGCAGACAGCGTTGTAGGTGCAAAAAAACAAAAGATGCAGTTTATTTATGCTACATGCAGTGAAACATATAACAGCCAAACAAAAATAAAACATGAAAATAAATCCTGGTCAGCTTGACCTCTAATTACACACTTAGACTCCCTGTCTAACAACTGAGTGCAGCCTTGTGCTGCCCCAGTCCCTGTCTCTGTTGTAGAGGTTTGCCACACAGGCGTTAACTCACCGCACAGAACAGGTATCACACTCCCCAGTCTATACACACAAAACTGGTTCCAGGATGGAGCATCTCCCTAAGCATGCTGGGGTTTTTTGTAGAGGTCTTAATGAGCCCACTTACTTCAGCTGGGCTCATTAACTCTTCCCCTCTAGTTGTACAAGTCTGCATAAAGCCTGAATCTAGGGCACACATATTTCCCATCCTGGATACAACCAGGTGACTTTACCTGCGTTCTGCCACATACCCCCCCCTCTTGTTTCAACCTTGGGGTTGTAACACAAGCAGTCAGACACGCATGTATCCGAGACAAAGCATCCACATTCCCCATTTTAACACCAGGGCGATGCTTAACTGTAAAGTTAAATTCCTGTAGGGCCAGGAACCACCTATTTACCCTTCTATTGGTCTCCTTGTTCTGAGCCATCCACTTTAAAGGAGCGTGATCAGTCACCAGGTCAAAGTGCCTACCTAGCAGATAGTACCGAAGGGAATCTAGAGCCCACTTCACTGCTAAACATTCCTTCTCAATCGTGGCGTAATTTACCTCATGGGACTTCAACTTCCTGCTGAGGTAAATGACTGGGTGCTCTTCCCCGTTCCAGACCTGGGATAACACTGCTCCTAACCCAACGTCTGATGCATCAGTTTGTACAACAAAGTCCTTAGAGAAGTCTGGTGAGTACAACACTGGCTGGCTACATAAGGCTGTTTTTAAGGACTGAAATGCTTCTTCAGCCTCTGGGGACCATTTAACCATAACAGACTCTTTCCCTTTTGTCAGGTTGGTGAGGGGCACAGCCTGAGAAGCAAAATGGGGAATGAATCGTCGATAATAGCCAGCGATTCCCAGAAAGGCTCATACCTGTTTCTTGCTGTTGGGACGTGGCCAAATCTGTATGGCCTCAACTTTATTTACTTGGGGTTTTATCACTCCCCTCCCAATAGTGTACCCAAGATATTTGGCCTCCTCCTGTCCAATGGTACACTTCTTTGGATTGGCCGTAAACCCAGCTTCCCGGATAGAGTCTAGGACTGCTTGTACTTTTGGCAAATGTGAGACCCAGTCTGTGCTATGGATAATCACATCATCCAGGTAAGCTGCAGCATATTTCTGATGGGGCCTCAGAATCGTATCCATTTTCCGCTGGAATGTTGCCGGTGCATTCTGTAACCCAAACGGCATTCTCTTATATTGGAATGCCCCATCTGGGGTTACAAACGCAGTTTTCTCCTTGGCCGACTTGGCTAGGGGAATTTGCCAATACCCTTTGGTGAGATCAAGAGTTGTCATATATTGGGCTGTTCCCAGCCGGTCAATCAACTCATCTATACGCGGCATGGGGTAGGTGTCAAATTTTGTAACTTTATTTAATTGTCGAAAATCGTTACAAAACCGCCAGCTCCCATCAGGTTTGGGCACTAGTACGATAGGACTGGACCAGTCACTCTGGGACTCCTCTATTACTCCCAATTCCAGCATCCTTTGTACCTCCCCACGTATTGCCTCCCGTCGGGCCTCTGGTATTCTATAAGGTTTTAGTTTTACCCTTTCTCCTGGCGGGGTGATAATGTCATGCTCTACGCCAGATGTTTGTCCCGGAAACTCAGAGAAAATCTCTTTGTTACGAAGTACAAACTCTTTAACCTCCTGTTGTTGGGGTTTCGATAAGGTGTCTGCTATTCCAACCTCAGGAACTAAGCAATCAGGCTGTACTTGTGACAAAGTCTCTGCGACTAGGGATTCCCTATCCCTCCAGGCTTTCAGCAGATTGACGTGATAGATCTGCTCCGGCTTTCGCCTTCCTGGCTGCCTAACCCTGTAGTTCACCTCACTAATTTTTTCAATTACTTCATATGGACCTTGCCATTTGGCCAGAAATTTGCTTTCAACCGTTGGGACTAGCACCAAGACCCTATCCCCCGGGGAAAAAGTACGTGTCTTGGCCCCACGGTTGTACACTCTCTGCTTTGCTAACTGCGCTTGGGTTAAATGTTCCTTTACAATTGGCATTACCTGTGCAATTCTATCTTGCATCAGGGCGACATGCTCAATCACGCTCCTGTGAGGAGAACTCTCATTTTCCCAAGTTTCCTTGGCGATATCCAGCAGCCCTCTTGGGTGTCTCCCATAGAGCAACTCGAAGGGTGAGAAACCGGTAGAGGATTGGGGTACCTCCCTAATGGCAAACATCAGATAGGGTATTAGACAGTCCCAATTCTTTCCATCTCTATCCACCACCTTCTTTAACATTTGTTTTAGGGTTTTGTTGAATCTTTCAACCAACCCATCTGTTTGGGGGTGATACACAGATGTACGCAATTGTGTCACTTTGTACAACTTGCATAATTCTTTCATAACCCTGGACATAAAGGGTGTACCTTGGTCCGTAAGCAGTTCCTTACAAATACCCACGCGGCTAAAAACAAGAGATAGCTCTTTGGCTATGGTTTTGGCCGAGGTATTTCGAAGAGGAATTGCTTCCGGATAACGGGTGGCATAATCCAATATAACCAAAATGTACTGATGCCCCCTGGCGGACTTCATTATCAGACCTACCAAATCCATTGCGATCCTTTCAAAGGGGACCTCAATGATAGGAAGAGGTACCAGCGGGTTACGGAAATGTGGCATAGGTGCCGACTTCTGACACACAGGGCAGGAGGAACAATAATTTTCTGTTTCCTTCATGACCCCAGGCCAACAGAATCTCTGCAATATCCTCTCTCTGGTTTTCTCTGTCCCCAGATGACCTCCCAGAATGTGCCCATGGGCCAATTCTAGCACCAACTTCCTGTAAGGTTTGGGCACTACAAGTTGCTCAATGGTTTCTTCTGCCCTTTGAGCCACTCGATACAGCAGGTCCCTTTCCATAGTGAAGTATGGATAAGTGCAAGTCTTATCTGGGTTCACTAACTCACCATCTATTTTCACCACATTTTCCCGTGCCTTTATTAGGGTGGGGTCTTTTAACTGTTCTGTGGCAAAATTTTCCCTGTGAACCTCAAGATCCGAAAACTCCACAGACGGCATGTTTTCATCTGAGGATGTTGGCTCCTCCCCAGTTTCTCGAGTTTCCCCCGCCAATACCGACAAGGGAAATTCAGGAGAGTCCTCACCACTCCCAGAGGAATTCTGGTCATCTTCCTGGTTTATAGGGGCACCAGTGGGGGGCTCAGGACAATCCCAGAGTTCCCAGAATTTTGGAAAATCCCTTCCCACAATAGCATCATGTGGTAAGTGAGACACTAACCCCACCTGATGAGAGAGGTTACCTTTGGGGGTCTCAAAAAACACTGAAGTTACAGGATACTCTCGGGTGTCCCCATGCACACAAATAACAGCCACCCTGTTCTTCCCAGAGACCTCTGTAGTAACTAATTCAGCTTTTATCAACGTTACCAGGCTACCTGAATCCAGCAACACATCAACATTTCTACCATTAATACACATTTTACATAAATGTTTCTCAGATCCCCGAATGGCAGTGCATGCAACTGTCGCAAACAGCGACTGACGTCTCTCCCTTGTAAAGTCACATTGCATAGGCTCATCCACAACAGGGCAATTGGCTGCAATATGTCCCTCTTGCCGGCAGCGGTAGCAAATAATCTTTTTCGCTGCCTCTTGCAGCCTGGGCTTCCTGGGCTGCTCCCGCCAGACCTTAGGTAGAACTCCCAAATTCTCACTCTCTCCACCCTCACCCCTTGGAGTCATCTTACCCGCCACTGGGGATGATCTGGTTTTAGGGTGGAAAGTCCGTGAGTCCCTGGAAGAGGTGGTCAGGTTCTCTGTAGCCAAGTACCTCTCAACCAGATCCACAAGTTTATTTGAATTTTCTCGATCTCCATGGCTTACCCATTTTTGGATGGCAGTAGGAAGAGCTCTCAGGAAACGATCCATAACAACACGTTCCACAATGTTTGGTGCGGGCAAAATCTCTGGCTGCAGCCACTTCCTGCTCAGGTGAATGAGATCATACATTTGAGACCTGGGGGGTTTTCCAACCTGAAAAGTCCAATTATGCACACGTTGAGCCCGGACGGCCAGAGTGACACACAGCCGTGCCAATATTTCTGTTTTTAGCACCACATAGTCTTTTGCTTGGTCAGGCTCTAGGTCATAATAAGCTTTCTGCGATTCCCCAGTTAACAGAGGGGCCACCAGTCCAGCCCATTGCTCCTTAGGCCACTTTTCCCTTTCAGCAGTCCTTTCAAATGTGGTCAAAAATACCTCCGGATCATCCTCTCCAGTCATTTTTGTCAGTAAACGGCTCACACCAAAGGATGCGGTATTAGTGTAACCACTTGCCTCATTGGTCTGCGGACGTTGCTGTATTAATGTCTCTATTTGCTGTTGAAAACTCTGCTCTTGCTTCTGCAACAGGTCTATGAAGTGGGCTTCAGATCGCTGCTGGGCTTGTTGCTGAGCTTCCAGACACTGCTGCAAAGTTGCATTTGTCTGCTGCTGGGATGCAAGGCTCTTTTGTAAACCTGCATTTGTTTGCTGCTGATTTGCATTTGCTTGCTGCTGATTTGCATTTGCTAGAGCCAGCTGTCTCAGTATCTCTTCCATGCTGACCTTAAAAAAAAAGTGCCCGCATTCTCCACCAACTGTGAGGGGGTTAGCTCGGCAGCGGGTGTGTGTGACCCCCTGGATGGGTTCACAACACAAAATTAGGCACAGCAGACAGCGTTGTAGGTGCAAAAAAACAAAAGATGCAGTTTATTTATGCTACATGCAGTGAAACATATAACAGCCAAACAAAAATAAAACATGAAAATAAATCCTGGTCAGCTTGACCTCTAATTACACACTTAGACTCCCTGTCTAACAACTGAGTGCAGCCTTGTGCTGCACCAGTCCCTGTCTCTGTTGTAGAGGTTTGCCACACAGGCGTTAACTCACCGCACAGAACAGGTATCACACTCCCCAGTCTATACACACAAAACTGGTTCCAGGATGGAGCATCTCCCTAAGCATGCTGGGGTTTTTTGTAGAGGTCTTAATGAGCCCACTTACTTCAGCTGGGCTCATTAACTCTTCCCCTCTAGTTGTACAAGTCTGCATAAAGCCTGAATCTAGGGCACACATATTTCCCATCCTGGATACAACCAGGTGACTTTACCTGCGTGCTGCCACAATATATATATATTTATATATATATATATATATATATATATATATATATATATATATATACACAATACACTGACTGCAGCTAACTGACTAGCCTTCTGCCTGCTCTATCTAACTCAAATTAAATGAAATCACACTGTCTATCTCTCTCTCTATCACCACGCCGGAACACACTACATAAGGCCGACTTCCAGGCGGCCTTATATAGTGTGGGGCATGTACTACTTGACCCTGTACACTGTAACCCCTTGAGCCATAACTGGCCAAAGCCACCCTGGCTTTGGCCAATTACAGCTCGCTAGACAGACGGCGCTGTGATTGGCCAAGCATGCGGGTCATAGTGCATGCTTGGCCAATCATCAGCCAGCAATGCACTGCGATTCTGCAGTGAATTATGGGCCGTGACGCGCCACTCAAATTTGGTGCAGATGGCCCATAAGGTTCTCAATTCATCGAACTGTCGAACAGCTGATGTTCGAGACGAACATGGGTTTGACTCGAAAACGAAGCTCATCCCTATTTAGCTGTCAGCAGGGAAGCACATTCCCAGCCCACTCCTTAACAATCAGCTATCTACTATGCAGTGTACAGTGTATTGTGGGGTGCTCGGCGGTCGAACATCCTGCCGAGCGCCCCACAAATTGGAGCGTTCGCCAAACAATGTTTGGGCTGTCAGCCATCTCCTAACTAACATCCCTTGATTGAAAAGATGTCGGTCAAGCAACAGTCAGCTTGAGTGGCCAGTTTCCTCAATAGGAAGTTCTGCTTCTACAACACAGTGATGAACAAACTGAAAAAAAAATTCACTTTACTGGATGTTTGTTGAACAATTAAAAAACAAATCTGAAAACCCAAATTCCATAGGGATCCATGGGAGCTGAATCTTCCACAATGGGACAAAAACACATAACTTAAAGTGAGGTACCCCCTAAAAAATTTTAAAGTCAGCAGCTACAAATACAGCAGCTGCTGACTTTTAATAATCGGACATTTACCTGTCCCAGGGTCCAGCAATGTGGGGGAACGAAGCCCCCTCTCGTTCCCCCCTCTGCTCGCAGCGCCGTCATTCGTACTGTGGGCACCCGGCTGTGGCTTCACAGCCAAGCACCCACTGCGCATGCACGAGCGGTGCAGGGCGCCATGATATGCCGCGCAGTCACCTGGGACACGTGACAGGTCCCAGGTGACTGTGCGGTGCGAGGGGAAGTGATGTCACCATCCTGGGCAAGGAAGAAGGCAGACTGCGAGGCATCCCCTAGCAACAGTTATTTAGAGGTGAGTAAAAACATTTTTTCCAATTATTTTATTTATTTATTTTTTAAGAATTTTTTTAAAAAATAGATTTTTTGGTGGCAACACCACTTTAAATAGATTATATCAGGAGACTTCAAGGATCAGGTTGCTTTGAGCTGATGACATCTGCTCTGAGTCTCACAGCCTGAATTTAGTCATTGCTGGTATTGGGGCATCTAGGCCCTAAATATGGATCCCAGGCCTAGATTTCCAGAGTCTGTGTGTTTTGGGGAGGCATGGACTTGAATCAGAAACAAGACCACTCCAAGGGTCTCCCAGGCACCCACCTCCTAAAGAGTAGTGTACTCTTAAAAACCAGGCCCATAGTCAGTACATAAGAGGCTAGCATGTGGTCCCCTCCAAAAGTATCTGTCCCGGTTGAGTCTGTCACAGTTCCTTAAATCTCCTTGTTAAATGGCCCACCTATAGAATATCCACTACTAAATTACATGACACTTTCCCAGCCTGCTTATGTTTGTAAACAAAATGGCCATGGATAACCATATTTGATAAATGATTTTAGCCAGATTCCATGGCACTGCTGTTTGCATTCCAGTACCGCTCGGGAAATATTCAATGGAAGTAGAGCAGTAAAGTATTGTCATGTGTGGTTCGTCGTGTTTAATGATTTGTGCATGGCAATCCTCCTCTGTCACTATTTTGCCAGAAAATGAACACTCCTTGGCTGGCTAATACATGTCAACCAACTGGTTATGACCATATTTAGTCATTGATGTCACCAGGTATGCCCACCATTTTGTGTACAATTTGAAACAAGCATGTGGCTGTATCAGCTGGAGGTTTTGATGGGCAAGTACACTGGTCAAATCTCACCATTTAGTTTGCCAATTCGGCTTACTGCATACAACTTTGGTTTGGGAAAAACTCATGGTTGACCCAAGCCAGAAGCTTATCCCTATGACACACAGGTAAAGAACGGCGTTTCCTTTTCAATTATAACTGAAAGGAGTTGGTGACACCATAAAGAAGTGCACCAGTTAAAGCATGCCACTCACGGGGCAATTTCCGTTTAACCAGGAATTAAAATACGTTAGAAAGTAATTTATGCAAACTAAGCAATTTAACACCTAAACATTAGATGGACCAATTGTATTCAATTGTGAAACTTAAACCGGGCAACTAATTGATAGCTTCAGTACAGTTTACTGGAAAGTCAAATCAGAAAAGGAACAAATCTAGAGCTATGAATCTTTTTCTGCTGTGTTCAATTGAGACAATTTTTATCTCATTCCCTTGCAAGCTATAGAAACCATATTTTATGTTTTTAATTGCTTTGTTATTTATAAGAAAACATGTAATATAAAGTTAAATTGTGTTATCAAATAGCCACATGTGTGACCAACCTAAAGCTGGCTATATATTCTCAAATTTTCTTGTTCAAGTTCCTTTAGATTTACCTAGTGCAAGACCCTGCCCGATTGCATACAATTTGAAAGTGTTTAGGTTTGACATCATATTACAGTATATGGTTTTGGTAAATCTAAAGGAAAATTGTACAAGGAAATTGTATAATGTGTAGCCAGCTTAAAGTGATTGTAAAGTTTTTTTTTTTTCCCTATGAAAATAACAAACATTTTATACTTACCTGTAGTGATGGACGAACTTCCGACGGGACGTTTCGCGAACGCGAAATGCGAACGGACCCAAACGTTCGCGAAACCGAACGTTCGCCGCGGGCCCCATTGACTTCAATGGGAGGCGAACTTTGCAAACCTTCATGTCGAATTTGCGGCCACGTGGTAATTATTAGGGGGTAAAACGTAGTCCCACCATCTGGACAATGACATAATACATGTATGAGGTGAATTTGGGATCGATAACTACAAGCATTTTTATTTTATTTGGGAAATTGTTCTAACAATTCAGGACTATGGAGCTAATGAAGGCAATGGAGGAGAGGGAAGGTCAGGGACCAGGGTAGGCAAAGAAGAGGGTGCAGGAGATGATCACCAGCAGCGTGACATACCGGAATGACACATGCACCGTGATAGAGGCATCTGACAGCAGCACCGTAATACAGAGCACTGACAGCAGCACCGTGACATACAGCGCTGACAGCAGCACCGTGACATACAGCGCTGACAGCAGCACCGTGACATACAGCGCTGACAGCAGCACCGTGACATACAGCGCTGACAGCAGCACCGTGACATACAGCGCTGACAGCAGCACCGTGACATACAGCGCTGACAGCAGCACCGTGACATACAGCGCTGACAGCAGCACCGTGACATACAGCGCTGACAGCAGCACCGTGACATACAGCGCTGACAGCAGCACCGTGACATACAGCGCTGACAGCAGCACCGTGACATACAGCACTGACAGCAGCACCGTAAGCAGCCCCAGGAGGAAGTCAGCACAGCACAGGGATGGTGTGATCCCCTCATAATAAGAACCCCCAGGAGGAAGTCAGCACAGCACAGGGATAGTGTGATCCCTTCATAATAAGAACCCCCAGGAGGAAGTCAGCACAGCACAGGGATATCATAAGCAGCCCCAGTAGAAATATGACACCGCTCAACCTCTTCAAAGAGGAGGGTAGGGGCATATAGTACGGTGTGCTTTTTTGGGTCAAGGAAGTGAGCCAAATGAATTAAGAAGGTCTGTGTGCTTGATTAAAAAAATAGTTTATAGACATATACATGGTCTACTGGTCACATGTGTTGAATTCCTCCGAGATCCATGCCTCATTCATTTTTAGAAATGTGAGGTAGTTAACACTGTGGTGAGCTAGGCGAGTACGCTTATCGGTCACAATCCCCCCTGCTGCGCTGAACGTCCTTTCGGACAGGACACTGGATGAGGGGCAAGCCAACAGTTCGATTGCAAATTGGGCAAGCTCTGGCCAGAGGTCAAGCCTGCCCACCCAGTAGTCTAGGGGTTCATCACTCCTCAGAGCGTCCACATCGGCCGTTAACCCAATGTAGTCGGACACCTGACGGTCTAGGCGTTCCCTGATGCTGGATCCGGATGACACCTGTCGATGGGTCGGCTGAAAGAATGACCTCATATCCGAAGTCACCAACACATCTTCAAACCGGCCTCTTCTTGCAGGCGCTGTTGGATTGGTACCCGCAAATCCTTCTCTGGGAGTGGGAATTGCTCCTCTGCCAGCGCACGCAAAAGCAGAATGCAGCATTTCTCGAAGCAAGGCCTGGAAGTGCTGCATTCTGACAGCCCTCTGCGACGGCGGTAACATTTCCGCCATTTTGTGTTTGTACCGGGGGTCTAAGTACGTTGCCACCCAGTACTGGTCCTTGACCCTCATGCTTTTTATACGGGGGTCCCTATTAAAACACTGGAGCATGAAGGCCCCCATTTGCACTAAAGTGGAAGCGGTGTGGTGGCCTGGCTCCTGCTCATCATCCAGGATAATGTCGTCCTCTTCATTCTCCTCTCCCCATCCTCGCACAACAGGGATCCCAGAAAGGTTTAAAGCATGCTCTTCTTGCTCCTGCTCATCCGCCCCGGCACCATCCTCCTCTGACTCCTCATCAGACTCCTGTTGTTGACTTGTCTCAGATAGAGTAGCCCCCCCTGGGAATTCATCCAGCATTGCGACTTCCTCATCTTCCCGCTCCTGCTCCTCCACAGCCTGATCAATGACACGACGCAATGCACGCTCCAGAAAGAAGGCATAAGGTACCATGTCACTGATGGCGCCATGGCTGCGACTGACCAGTTTGGTGATCTCCTCAAATGGCCGCAGAAGTCTGCATGTGTCGCGCATGAGCAGCCACTGGCGCGGTGAAAAAAAACCCAGCTCCCCAGAACCGTTTCTTTCGCAGAGTTCATACAGGTAGACGTTAACTGCACGTTTCTGCTGGAGCAGCCTATCAAGCATATAGAAGGTTGAGTTCCATCGCGTCGGGCAATCGCAAATAAGACGTCTGACCGGCAGATGGTGTCGCCGCTGAATGTCAGCAAGGCGAGCCATGGCCGTGTAAGATCTTCTGAAATGGGCCGAGATTTTCCTTGCCTGCCGCAAGATGTCCTGGACCCCAGGGTATTTGACAAGGAATCGCTGCACGACCAAGTTTAAGACGTGTGCCATGCACGGCACGTGCGTGATTTTGCCCTGTTTCAATGCGCTAAGCAGATTGGCACCGTTGTCACACACCACTTTACCAACTGTCAAATTGAGCGGTGTTAGCCACTCATCTGCCTGTGAACGCAAAGCTGAAAGGAGTGCCGGGCCAGTGTGGCTCTTTGCTTCCAGGCACAACAGACGCAGCACGGCATGGCAACGTCTCACCTGGCATGTGGAATAGGTTCTGGGGAGCTTGGGCGGTGCAGTGGAAGAGACGCTAGCAGCGGAAAAGGAGGAGGCAGCTGAGGAGGAGAGGGAGGAGGATGGAGTAGGAGGAGGAGAAGAAGAGTCAGGCCTGCATGCAATCCGTGGCGGTAAAACCAAATCTACACGGGTGCCACGGGTTACATGCTTGACGGCCGTCAGAAGGTTCACCCAGTGGGCAGTAAAACTGATATACCTTCCCTGCCCGTGTTTGCTAGACCACGTGTCTGTGGTCAGATGTATCTTGGCACCGACACTGTGTGCCAGAGATACATTCACTTGCCGCTGAACATGGCCATATAGCTCTGGGATGCCCTTCTCTGAGAAATACTTCCTTCCTGGGACCTTCCATTGTGGTGTTCCAATGGCCACAAATTTGCGAAAGGCCTCCGAGTCCACCAGTTTATATGGCAGTAGTTGGCGGGCTATGAGTTCTGACAAGCCAGCCGCCAACCGTTGGGCAAGAGGGTTATCCGGCGTCATCATTTTTTTACGCTCAAACATTAGGCCCACGGAAGCCTGCCTTTTTGCAGAAAAATGTGAGCTTGGCGTGATGGAAGGTGGAGTGGAGGACAATTGTGAGGAGAGAGGAGAAGGAGAAGTAGAAGACGAGGCTGGACGGTGAGAGCCTGCAGTGTGGCTTTGTGTGTTCCGTTGCTCCCACTGGGCTCGGTGATGGCTGCTCATGTGCCTTCTTAAGGCGGTCGTCCCTAGGTGAGTATTGGGCTTACCGCGACTAACGCGTTGACTGCAAAGATTGCAGATGGCAACGCTATTGTCAGCAGCGGACACGTTAAAAAAAGCCCACAC
Source organism: Lithobates pipiens (assembly GCF_037356315.1). Taxonomy (NCBI): domain Eukaryota; kingdom Metazoa; phylum Chordata; class Amphibia; order Anura; family Ranidae; genus Lithobates; species Lithobates pipiens. Next base: position 489,209 of record NW_027507921.1, read on the forward strand.
TGCGGAGCCATGTGCCGGTGTCCTGGGAGCGCCAGATGTGACCGTACATGGTCGATGACTCGCTCCTGATACATTTGCAGTCTGCTTTGTCCCTGCTGTGCAATGTAAGTCATTGCTGCTTCTCCTCCCTATCTGCTGGTCCATATCTCCCTCTGAACTCCCCTCCTCTTCCTCTCTTGTGGGCACCCACGTGACATCACTAGACACGTCATCATCAACGTCACCTTCCCCACCGCTATAAGTAGAGATCTCGGAGTAGGCAGCAACACCGGGGACCAACCTCCTCCTTGGGCTGATCTGGGTACTGGCGTCAGACTGCTGAGTAGCGCTTGTTGCTACCTCCTCTTCCTGATCCAATACCAAGAGTGGCTGCGCATCAGAAATGTCCTCTTGATATGGATCGGAAAATAATTCCAGTGACTCAAGCGGAAGGTATGTGGTGGTGGTGGTGGTGGTCGTGTTGTTGGTGGTAGTGTCTTTGGGGGTGCACATAGCAGAGAGTGAAGAAGAGGGTGCAGATCGAGAGGATGAGGAGGGTGCAGAAGAGTAAGGCTGAGCGAGCCACTCAACCAAGTCTGGTGCATCCTTTAAAGTAATTGAACGCACCTTCTGCAACTTCCCACTTTGGCTCAAGCCTGTTGCTCCTGCCCTACCCCTACCACCCCTGCGGAAGGGCCTGCCTCTTCCTCTGCCTGTCATTTTTTAAATGACCCTGTGACAAAACTCTTAGTCCCTATACCGATGAAGGACTGCTGCAGTATAGGGCAGCGGTCAGCAGTGGTGCACGTCAACCCTATCTATTGTGGACCGATAGCGGTCCTTACAGAACAGCAGACTGTACCGCACTCAAGCCTATGTACCGTAGCACCCTATACCAAGTTACCAGTCCTTATAAGAACTTTTGTGGACCAAGCAGGTTGTGTATTAGTGTTTAGCAGACTGTACGTCAGTCCCTATACCGCTGAAGGACTGCTGCAGTATAGGGCAGCGGTCAGCAGTGGTGCACGTCAACCCTATCTATTGTGGACCGATAGCGGTCCTTACAGAACAGCAGACTGTACCGCACTCAAGCCTATGTACCGTAGCACCCTATACCAAGTTACCAGTCCTTATAAGAACTTTTGTGGAACAAGCAGGTTGTGTGTTAGTGATTAGCAGACTGTACGTCAGTCCCTATACCGCTGAAGGACTGCTGCAGTATAGGTGAGCGGTCAGCAGTGGTGCACGTCAACCCTATCTATTGTGGACCTATAGCGGTCCTTACAGAACAGCAGACTGTACCGCACTCAAGCCTATGTACCGTAGCACCCTATACCAAGTTACCAGTCCTTATAAGAACTTTTGTGGAACAAGCAGGTTGTGTGTTAGTGATTAGCAGACTGTACGTCAGTCCCTATACCGCTGAAGGACTGCTGCAGTATAGGTGAGCGGTCAGCAGTGGTGCACGTCAACCCTATCTATTGTGGACCGATAGCGGTCCTTACAGAACAGCAGACTGTACCGCACTCAAGCCTATGTACCGTAGCACCCTATACCAAGTTACCAGTCCTTATAAGAACTTTTGTGGACCAAGCAGGTTGTGTATTAGTGTTTAGCAGACTGTACGTCAGTCCCTATACCGCTGAAGGACTGCTGCAGTATAGGGCAGCGGTCAGCAGTGGTGCACGTCAACCCTATCTATTGTGGACCGATAGCGGTCCTTACAGAACAGCAGACTGTACCGCACTCAAGCCTATGTACCGTAGCACCCTATACCAAGTTACCAGTCCTTATAAGAACTTTTGTGGAACAAGCAGGTTGTGTGTTAGTGATTAGCAGACTGTACGTCAGTCCCTATACCGCTGAAGGACTGCTGCAGTATAGGTGAGCGGTCAGCAGTGGTGCACGTCAACCCTATCTATTGTGGACCTATAGCGGTCCTTACAGAACAGCAGACTGTACCGCACTCAAGCCTATGTACCGTAGCACCCTATACCAAGTTACCAGTCCTTATAAGAACTTTTGTGGACCAAGCAGGTTGTGTATTAGTGTTTAGCAGACTGTACGTCAGTCCCTATACCGCTGAAGGACTGCTGCAGTATAGGGCAGCGGTCAGCAGTGGTGCACGTCAACCCTATCTATTGTGGACCGATAGCGGTCCTTACAGAACAGCAGACTGTACCGCACTCAAGCCTATGTACCGTAGCACCCTATACCAAGTTACCAGTCCTTATAAGAACTTTTGTGGAACAAGCAGGTTGTGTGTTAGTGATTAGCAGACTGTACGTCAGTCCCTATACCGCTGAAGGACTGCTGCAGTATAGGGCAGCGGTCAGCAGTGGTGCACGTCAACCCTATCTATTGTGGACCGATAGCGGTCCTTACAGAACAGCAGACTGTACCGCACTCAAGCCTATGTACCGTAGCACCCTATACCAAGTTACCAGTCCTTATAAGAACTTTTGTGGACCAAGCAGGTTGTGTATTAGTGTTTAGCAGACTGTACGTCAGTCCCTATACCGCTGAAGGACTGCTGCAGTATAGGGCAGCGGTCAGCAGTGGTGCACGTCAACCCTATCTATTGTGGACCGATAGCGGTCCTTACAGAACAGCAGACTGTACCGCACTCAAGCCTATGTACCGTAGCACCCTATACCAAGTTACCAGTCCTTATAAGAACTTTTGTGGAACAAGCAGGTTGTGTGTTAGTGATTAGCAGACTGTACGTCAGTCCCTATACCGCTGAAGGACTGCTGCAGTATAGGTGAGCGGTCAGCAGTGGTGCACGTCAACCCTATCTATTGTGGACCTATAGCGGTCCTTACAGAACAGCAGACTGTACCGCACTCAAGCCTATGTACCGTAGCACCCTATACCAAGTTACCAGTCCTTATAAGAACTTTTGTGGACCAAGCAGGTTGTGTATTAGTGTTTAGCAGACTGTACGTCAGTCCCTATACCGCTGAAGGACTGCTGCAGTATAGGGCAGCGGTCAGCAGTGGTGCACGTCAACCCTATCTATTGTGGACCGATAGCGGTCCTTACAGAACAGCAGACTGTACCGCACTCAAGCCTATGTACCGTAGCACCCTATACCAAGTTACCAGTCCTTATAAGAACTTTTGTGGACCAAGCAGGTTGTGTGTTAGTGTTTAGCAGACTGTACGTCAGTCCCTATACCGCTGAAGGACTGCTGCAGTATAGGGCAGCGGTCAGCAGTGGTGCACGTCAACCCTATCTATTGTGGACCGATAGCGGTCCTTACAGAACAGCAGACTGTACCGCACTCAAGCCTATGTACCGTAGCACCCTATACCAAGTTACCAGTCCTTATAAGAACTTTTGTGGAACAAGCAGGTTGTGTGTTAGTGATTAGCAGACTGTACGTCAGTCCCTATACCGCTGAAGGACTGCTGCAGTATAGGGCAGCGGTCAGCAGTGGTGCACGTCAACCCTATCTATTGTGGACCGATAGCGGTCCTTACAGAACAGCAGACTGTACCGCACTCAAGCCTATGTACCGTAGCACCCTATACCAAGTTACCAGTCCTTATAAGAACTTTTGTGGAACAAGCAGGTTGTGTGTTAGTGATTAGCAGACTGTACGTCAGTCCCTATACCGCTGAAGGACTGCTGCAGTATAGGTGAGCGGTCAGCAGTGGTGCACGTCAACCCTATCTATTGTGGACCTATAGCGGTCCTTACAGAACAGCAGACTGTACCGCACTCAAGCCTATGTACCGTAGCACCCTATACCAAGTTACCAGTCCTTATAAGAACTTTTGTGGACCAAGCAGGTTGTGTATTAGTGTTTAGCAGACTGTACGTCAGTCCCTATACCGCTGAAGGACTGCTGCAGTATAGGGCAGCGGTCAGCAGTGGTGCACGTCAACCCTATCTATTGTGGACCGATAGCGGTCCTTACAGAACAGCAGACTGTACCGCACTCAAGCCTATGTACCGTAGCACCCTATACCAAGTTACCAGTCCTTATAAGAACTTTTGTGGAACAAGCAGGTTGTGTGTTAGTGATTAGCAGACTGTACGTCAGTCCCTATACCGCTGAAGGACTGCTGCAGTATAGGGCAGCGGTCAGCAGTGGTGCACGTCAACCCTATCTATTGTGGACCGATAGCGGTCCTTACAGAACAGCAGACTGTACCGCACTCAAGCCTATGTACCGTAGCACCCTATACCAAGTTACCAGTCCTTATAAGAACTTTTGTGGAACAAGCAGGTTGTGTGTTAGTGATTAGCAGACTGTACGTCAGTCCCTATACCGCTGAAGGACTGCTGCAGTATAGGTGAGCGGTCAGCAGTGGTGCACGTCAACCCTATCTATTGTGGACCTATAGCGGTCCTTACAGAACAGCAGACTGTACCGCACTCAAGCCTATGTACCGTAGCACCCTATACCAAGTTACCAGTCCTTATAAGAACTTTTGTGGACCAAGCAGGTTGTGTATTAGTGTTTAGCAGACTGTACGTCAGTCCCTATACCGCTGAAGGACTGCTGCAGTATAGGGCAGCGGTCAGCAGTGGTGCACGTCAACCCTATCTATTGTGGACCGATAGCGGTCCTTACAGAACAGCAGACTGTACCGCACTCAAGCCTATGTACCGTAGCACCCTATACCAAGTTACCAGTCCTTATAAGAACTTTTGTGGAACAAGCAGGTTGTGTGTTAGTGATTAGCAGACTGTACGTCAGTCCCTATACCGCTGAAGGACTGCTGCAGTATAGGTGAGCGGTCAGCAGTGGTGCACGTCAACCCTATCTATTGTGGACCGATAGCGGTCCTTACAGAACAGCAGACTGTACCGCACTCAAGCCTATGTACCGTAGCACCCTATACCAAGTTACCAGTCCTTATAAGAACTTTTGTGGAACAAGTGAGTTGTGAATGTTTAGCAGACTGCAGCAGAAGGGCAGCAGTCAAGTATAATATCCTTTCTATATTTGGAAGAAAGAATATTATACATGTACAAGCCTATTACTGTACCACTGATACCAGTCCTGAAAAGAACCTTTGTGGAACTAATAATAACAGCAAGTCTTTAAAATTACCCTCACTGCCTGACAACACTGCTTCCTTCCTGTCCCTATACAAATTGGCAAAAAAAGAGAACGATTAGTGGTTACTGGAACAGCTCTTTTGTGGACCTTGATAGTAACAGCTAATGATGATGATGATGATGATGATGATGAAAGACTAATCTGGCTGTCCCTGTAGCATACACCGTCCTTTCCCTTTCTCTAAACTAACAAAAGACACTCAGGCTGCTGCAAGAATCAGCAGCACAGCAAACCTATCAACACCTAACACCTATACCAGTCCTGAAAAGAACTTTTGTGTACCAAATAGCTAGTGGTTTATCTCTCCCTACTCCACACAGGAACCTGTCCCTATCGTAACAGAAGAAAGAATGTAAAATGGCCACCGGATCGGGTGTATTTATAGGTTAGGGGGAATGTACAAGTGTCCATGTGCTGTCATGTCTCAATTGGCTGTCCTGTATCACATGATAAACGTGTCACCAAAGGTTAAAGTTCTTGTATACATTAAACACGTAAGTCCGCCGCGGCGAACGACGGAAAAAGGCGTTCGAACGTGCGGACCGCGAATGTCGGAAATTCGCCGCGAAACGACCGCCGGGCGAACCGTTCGGCCATCACTACTTACCTGCTCTGTGTAGTGGTTTTCCACAGAGCAGCATGGATCCTTATCTTCTCAGGTGCCTGTTCTGTGATCCCGGCCCCTCCCTCGTGTTCCGTGCACCCACGGTAGGGATGAGCTGAACACCTCTGGTTCGGTTTGTAGCAGAACATGTGAACAGGCAAAAAATGTGTTCAAACATTCGAACACTGTTAAAGTCTATGGGGCATGAACATGAATAATCAAAAGTGATAATTTTAAAAGCTTATATGCATGGTATTATCATAAAAAAATGTTTAAGGACCTGGGTCTTGCCCCAGGGGACATGTATCAATGCAAAAAAAAGTTTTAAAAATGGCCGTTTTTTTCAGGAGCAGTGGTTTTAATAATGCTTAAAGTAAAACGATAAAAGTGAAATATTCCTTTAAATTTCATACCTGTGGGTGTCTATAGTATGCCTGTAAAGTGGCCCATGTATCCCATGTTTAGAACAGTCCGAGGGCAAAATGACATTTCTAAAGGAAAAAAGGTAATCTAAAAGTATTTGCGGCTATAATGAATTGTCGGTCCCTGCAATACACATAAAAGTCATTGAAAAAAACGGCATGGGATTCCCCCACCAAGCCCTTTGGGTTTACTATGAATTTTAAGAGGCACCCCGAACCAAAATGTAAAAAAAAAAATTGTGTGGCGATCCCCCCAAATTCCAAACCAGGCCCTTCAGGTCTGGTATGGATATTAAGGGGAACCCCCGCACCAAGATTTTGGCGTGAGGGTCTCCCTCAAAATCCATACCAGGCCCTTCAGGTCCGGTATGGATTATAAGGGGGAACACGCGCCAATTTCTTTTTAAAAAATGGTGTGGTGTTCCCCCCAAAAATCCATCTTTTGTTTGCATTGTTACATGTCCCCTGGGGCAGGACCCAGGTCCCCAAACACTTTTTTATGACAATAACATGCATATAAGCCTTTAAAATGAACACTTTTGATTTCTCCCATAGACTTTTAAAGGGTGTTCCGTGGCTTTTAAATTTGCCGCAAACACCCCAAATTGTTCATTATTCGGCAAACAGGTCAACTCGAACATTGGGCTCATCTCTACCCCACAGCAAGCAGTTTGCAACGGAGGCATCCAAGCCGAATCACAGGTCCCTGTGTCCATTTAGACACAGAGCCCAGACCAGTCCCGCCGCCTTTCTCCCCTGATTGGCTAGATGACTTTGAATGACAGCAGCGGCAGCCAATGGCACCGCTGTTGTATCTCAGCAAATCAGGAGGGAGAATCTTGGACGGGTGAGACACTCATGGACATTGCTGGATAAAGAGGGACCTCTATAAGTTTTAGGGGGGCTGAGGGGGGCTGCTGCACACAGAAGGATTTTAATCTTATTGCATAGAATGCATTAACCACCTCAATACAGGGCACTTTCATCCCCTTCCTGCCCAGGCCATTTTTCAGCTTTCAGTGCTGTCGCATTTTGAGTGACAATTGTGCTGTCATGCTACACTGTAACCAAATGAATTTTTAATTATTATCTTCACACATATAGAGCTTTCTTTTGGTGGTATTTAATCACTGCTTTTTTTTTTTTTTACAAAAAAAAAGAACAGAAGACCGAAAATGAAAAAAAAAAGTTTTTCTTTGTTTCTGTCAGTAAATTTTATAAATAAGTCATTTTTCTTCTTCACTGATGTGCGCTGATGATGCTGTACTGAGGGGCACTGATGAGGTGGCAGTAATGGGCACTGGTTAAGTGGCACTGATGATAAGGCAATAATATGTCACACTGATGGGCACTGACAGGGGGCACTGAGGAGCACTGATTAACTGAAATGGTGGGCACTGATGGGCACTGATAGGTTGCACTGATGGGCATTGATAGGCGGCACTGATGGGATGCACTGATGAGCATTGATGGGCAGCACCAATGTGTAGGCACCGATGGGCACTGAAAGGCAGCACTGACTGGCATCACTAATGGGCACTGATTGGTGTCACTGATGGGCACTGATCTGTGGCACTGGGGAGGCTTTCCTGCTATCAGGACACTGATGATCAGTGCCTTGATTACCTGTCTGGGTGTCCCCTGCAAGGAGATGATGCTACACGCTTTCGTATTTACATGTAAGCGGCAGTGATTGGACACAGCCGATCACATGGTTAAAGAGCCTCGTCATTGGGTCTCTTCAAAGAGATCAGGTTACATTGTGTCTTAGCAACACGGTGTGGCTGCAAACGCCATGCCGCACACCCCCATGGGCATGCGAACGGCATGGGGCAATGTTATATGATGTCCATGAGAGCTACAACGTAACCTCCGTCATTCAACGGTGGGCAGGCGGCAAGCGGTTAAGGTAAAAAAACCTTCTGCCTTTACAACCACTTTAAGGCTAAGGTCCTAAATGTATTTTTTTCTGCCAGGACAACAGCTATAATAAATTCATAATCTATTTATATCTCTCGTAGAGCTCTGAAAATATAAACTGATAACAATTCATAAACAGCAGTTGTATCAGGTGCCAAACATAGAGCGTGTCAAGGTGTTGTTGTTGTTTTATATAAAGTAGTTTCTGAATCATTCATCACAGAGTCTATTAAGATATTACAATCATGCAACTATGAATAGTACACAGGCTATATAAATTCTTTATCAGCCGTATTTCTACATACACTATATTTTCAAAAGTATTGGGATGACTGCCTTTACACGCACATGAACTTTAATGGCATCCCAGTCTTAGTCCGTAAGGATCAACATTGAGTTGGCCCACCCTTTAAAGCTACAACAGCGTCAACTCTTCTGGGAAGGCTGTCCACAAGGTTTAGGAGTGTGCCTATGGGAATGTTTGACCATTCTTCCAGAAGCACATTTGTGAGGTCAGGCACTGAGAAGGCCTGGCTCTCCACACTAATTCATCCCAAAGGTGTTCTATCAGGTTGAGTTCAGAACTCTGTGCAGGCCAGTCATGTTCCTTCACCCCATATTCACTCATCCATGTCTTTATGGACCTTGCTTTGTGCACTGGTTCAAATCATTTGGTGGAGGAGGGATTATGGTGTGGGGTTGTTTTTCAAATCTTAAGGCGTCAGCATACCAAGACATTTTGGACAATTTCATGCTCCCAACTTTGTGGGAACAGTTTCGGGGTGGCCCCTTCCTGTTCCAACATGACTGCGCACCAGTGCACATAGAGTATAAAATGGCAATAATTCAATTTTTTTATGTCACATGGTATTTGCACAGCGGTTTTGCAAATGCAATTTTTTTTTAATAATAAAAAAAAACACATTGTATACCAAATTTTTTTAAATAATATTAACCACTTCAGCCCTGGAAGATTTTACCCCCTTCCTGACCAGAGCACTTTTTGCGTTTTGGCACTGCGTCGCTTTAACTGACAATTGTGCGGTCGTGCGACGTGGCTCCCAAACAAAATTGATGTCCTTTTTTCCCACAAATAGTGCTTTTATGTATAAAAAAAAGCGTCAATTTAGAAAAAAATGCATTCTTTTTTACATTTTGCTATAATAAACATCCCCCAAAAATATATATATAATTTATTTTTTTTCCTCACTTTAGGCCGATACGTATTCTACATATTTTTGGTAAAAAATGGCAATAAGCATTTATTGATTGGTTTGTGCAAAAGTTATAGTGTTTACAAAATAGGGGATAGTTTTATTGCATTTTTATTAATAATGTTTTTTTTACTAGTAATGGCGGCCATCTGCAATTTTTTTTTTCATTATGGCGGACACGTCGGAACAAATTTGACACATTTTCGGGACCATTGTAATTTATACAGCAATCAGTGCTATGCAGATGCACTGATCCCTGTGTAAATGAGACTGGCAGTGAAGGGGTTAACCACTAGGAGGCAGGGTAAGGGTTAAGTGTGTCCTGGGGCCTGTTTCTAACAATGGGGGGGCGTGGCTACATGTGACACGTCACGGATCTCTGCTCCCGATCACAGGGAGCAGAGATCAGTGACACTGTCACTAGGCAGAACGGGAGATGCTAGTTTAAATTAGCATCTCCCCGTTCTTCTTTCCCCGTGAGACGATGGCAGGTATCAAGTCCATGGGACCCGTGACCCATATCACGGAGGTACCAGCCGGCACGCATTCGATGGCATGGCAGCAAATTTAAAGGGATGTATCTATACGCCCATTTGCCTGTCCGTGCCATTCTGCCCTACATCTGTACATCGGCGTGCGCTGGTCGGGAACCGGTTAAAGATGATGTTAAGCTGAGCAAGTAGATATCTAATATGTCACACTATAAAACTGCACATGCTTGCTCCGGTCCTCCAAGGCCATAAAGGTGATCAAAGAGTATCTACTCTTTGATCGCCTGTGTAACCAGTCGTCGGCACTGTCAGATCGTTTCTTGGGTGAGACGGTGGAAACGGTAAGCCCGAGAAACATCCCTTCCTGACGCTTTAGAAAGCGCTCCAGGGGCTCATGAAAAAAACAATATCAGGTTTATGGCTAATATCTTCAGCTATAATCCCGGTAAACCAATTGCAAACCGCAACCTATATATATATGTGTATATATATATATATATATATATATATATATATATATATATATATATATATATATATATATATATATATATAGTGGTTGGCAAGTGGTCAATTAATAGCTTTGATAGCATTGCTTCCACAGAAACACCACTATCTCTTGACAAATCCCTCAATAATCCTGCTTTGGAACTTTACCATTTTTTAATTGTTGTGTTGTCAGGCATCCAAAAACATTGATTTATCAGCTACCACTCCTTGTTACAAGCTGTGCCAAAAATACATATAAAGTGCACAACAATAAAATCCCCATTGTACTTCCTTCTTTACATAGGGCACAGGTGATGCCAACAATTACAATAAAAAAAAATGCTGTGTTTTTCTTCTTTTTAATCATCAGCCTCTCTAACCAGGCCAAGCATCATGGTGCTGCTGCACTCCAGAGAACATTTTTTTTCTCCTTCTTAACACATCTTAAAGCAGTAGTAAACCGCCATAATGTGCTAATATGCATCGTATACTAGCACATTATGTGAAACTTGCCTTAAAATGAAGCTCTCCAGCAACCGCGCTGTCACTGCTGAAGATGCTCCCATCTTCATCTGGTCTTCCTTTCGGGTTCAAGACACAGGACTCTTACCTATATGTAAAAGTCATGCATGGGGGTTTACTCCCATTTTAAAGAGCCTATGTTGTCAGTTCAATATTTTAACAAAAATCTTCCCAAAGTAATGCATGTGCATTTTACCTATTTTTACCCGATTTTTCTTGGGAAAAAAAATCTCACTTGGGTAAAAATCCAAAGACCTGAGACTGCTGGTGGGTGCCGCCATCTTGGGTGAGATGTTGGCAGCCACTAGAGTTGTGCACAATGGAAAATTTTGTTTAGTTTCGGTTTGTTGTCATTCCTAAAATACATAATTTCGTTCTGTTATATTCGTTATGTTACGTTAATTAATTTTTGCATAATTCGTTATTTTTGTAGAGTGTTGATATTCATTATACTGAATCTCGAATCATGTCAAATTCATTTGTTACATCCACTATAATTTATTTTGTTTTAGTTGAAATTCGATATTTATGTATGTATATATATATATATTCATGATAATGATTCCAAGTTTGGAAAGTTGTTTGTTTATTGAATATATATTTTTTTCACATCAATAGCTTTTATTGAAAAAGAATAGTACACAAATCGAAATTACAACAGTACAATTGGGTTCGGTTTTACAGATCAACACTTATGATAAGCAGTGAGATTTCACCCTCGCATCAGATCCATTAGTCAGATAGCATCCGAACCGCCTCAAGTATGCTACATTGTTAATTAAAGTGAGCGATGCAAACAAACATAACTCCGATATCAAAACCTTGCCTTGGAGAGATCTGAAACAATTGTACCATGCGGTCACACAAGCTATATAGCCAGATAAGATCTGGCAACTTCTGTAAGAAAGAAATGTAGCAAGATCAAAAAGAAAATAGCATGAAAAGAAGATAGAAGATAAGTATAAAAAAAAAATTAAAAAAAAGGAAAGGAAAGGGGGGTAGTCCGCTTGAGAAAAGAACATCTTAGTTAACCTGGTAAATCTCAGCATGTCTCCTGGAATATCTGTTTATTGAATATTTTAACACACACAATGACAATATCTCTTCTCCTCTGCTCAAATCGCAACACCCTTCTCACTCAGTTCTCAGGAATACACTTTGCCAGTAATCCAACTTCCAGCACAAAATTAATCAGCTGATTGGACTGTAATGCCGCGTACACATGATCGGACTGTCCGGTGGACTTAGACCGGCGGAGAAACCAATGGACTTTGAGGCGGAGGTCCACCGGACTTCAAAACGAGTGGACCTGACCCCACACGACTGGACTTTTCCGGCAGACTAGGTGCGGAGGACAAACCGCCGGACTATGGCCGGACTTTTGAAATGAACGGACTTATCCACACATGGAGGAAAGTCTGTTCATTTTGAACGCGGCTCCAGGTAGATGGGACTAGCACAGGAAGTCAATGTCGCCGCCTCCATTGGCGAGATTGACACCTTGCTGGCCCCGTCACCTGGTATGGACTTAAAGGGGAAGCCCTACGCCGAAAAAACGGCGTGGGAGTCCCCCAAAGTCCATATCAGACCCTTATCCGAGCACGCAGCCCGGCCGGTCAGGAAAGCGGGTGAGAACGAGCGAGCCCCCCCCCTCCTGAGCTGTACCAGGCTGTGTGCCCTCAACATGGGGGGTCTTGCGGCCCCCCACCCCAAAGAACCTTGTTCCCATGTTGATGAGGACAAGGGCCTCTTTCCACAACCCTGGCCGTTGGTTGTTGGGGTCTACTGGCGGGGGCTTATCGGAATCTGGGTGCCCCCTTTAACAAGGGGGCCCCCAGATTCCAGCCCCCCACCCTATGTGAATGAGTATTGGGGTACCATGTACCTCTACCCATTCACCTGGTGAAAAAAGTGTAAATAAAACACAACACAAGGTTTTAAAATAATTTATTGCACAGCTCCATTGGTCTTCCGTCTTAGGGTGTCTTCTCGCTGGACTCCTCTGCTATTTTCTGCTAGCTCTTTTACTAGCGGAGGAGCCCGGCTTTCTTCTTCTTCGTCGCCGCCGCCCCCGGGGGTCTTCGTCCGACTTCGGGGGTCTTGTCCCCCTCTTCATTTCTTCTTGCTGGGCCTCCGCTTTCTTCCTATAGCTCATTTACTAGCGGTGGCCTGGTCTTCTGTCATCGCCGTTGCCGCCTTCTCTTCTTCTTCTTCTCCTCGTCTTCCTTGAGATGTTGACGCTGTCTCTGGCCTCAATGACAGGGACACGTTGTGCGGCGACTTAATAGGGACAATGGGCGGGGTCACCGGGTGATGTTCCCGCCCCTTATGATGTCACAGTCCCAGCATCCTCTGGGACTGTGACAATCGTTGACCTCTTGCGCTAGTCCCGTCTACCTGGAGCCACGTTCAAAATGAACTGACTTTTCTCCATGTGCGGGAAAGTCCGTTCATTTCAAAAGTCCGGCGGACTAGCACACAGACGGCCGGATTGTCTGCTGGACTGCCGAGACCGGCGGACAATTTTGAGTCAAAACTAGCCAAGACGATGCAATTTAATTTATTATCCATGCAAACGGATCCCTAGGGCCGGTTCATATTTCTACATTATATGGTAAACAATACCTTATTCTGGCATGCTATATACCACCACCTTACAATGTCAGTCTAATTAATGCAGGCTCATCATTTATAGCTCAACATCCGAATACTCCGGTCATATGGCTCGGGGATTTGAATATGGTCTTAAACCCTGACATAGATAGGCTACGCCCACAGACTACCTCAACGCTTTGCAGTGCCTCCCATCTGAGCCGCACCTTTAAAGACTTTTCTCTGACGGACGTGTGGAAACATAGATACCCTAACGACTGGACGTTCTCCTGTTTCACACTCCACTATGTCCCGAATAGACTATATTATGGTATCGGATGTGTTGCTCCCCCTGGTAGAGGATGCGGGATATCACGCTAGATCACTGTCAGATCATGCCCGTGTTGGACCTCTATTTGTCTTGCCCCCCAGATAGGTCAGCGCCTGTGGTGTCTTCACCCTTTCTGGCTGTCGGCCCTGAGGGGACAGGAGGACATAGATGAGGAGTGGCGGTTTTACTTTTCTTCCAATAGAGACACGGCATCGGTGGGTGCGGTTTGGGAGATGTTTAAATTACATGCCCGGTCCATCCTCTCCAGGCGCATAAATAGGTTGAAAGCCTCTGCAGGTATACAGCTTAAATTGGCCTCTGAGCAATTAATGTCCGCCACCAGTGCGTTTACATCAGACCCTACGCTACATAATGCCTCCATGCTAAAATTACATGCACGTACAGTAGACCATTTACATTACAAACAAGCCAAATTCAAACATTTCTTCTCAAGACAACGGGTGTTTGAGCAGGGGGAAAGAGCAGGTAGGCTCTTAGCTTACCTGGCCCACCAGGACTCTAGACCTCCAGTTGTAGTATCCAAATTAGATGCACAACACACTCTTGTTGCGGATCCGGTAGAGGTGGCGGAGATTCCGCTCCTACTATGCGGACCTGTATGCATCTCAAGTTGAGGCCCCGGTGCAGGACACACGAGTATTTCTACAATGTGTACAATTCCCCCAATTGTCCAACGCCCAGGTGGTGGTCCTGGAGGCACCTATTACTAGCGACGAGGTCGCCATGGCGATATCGTCTCTGGCGGCAGCCAAGACCCCTGGGCAAGATGGCCTACCACTGGACTTTTATGCGACATATGCTGGGGCACTGGTCCCTGAGCTCCTTAGGCTTTATAATTACATTTTCGAGTCTGAGACCCTCCCCGACTCTCTTCAACAGGCAATAATAATTGTACTAGCAAAGCCTGGGAAAAACCCTCACTACCCAGACTCTTATCGCCCAATCTCCTTGCTCCAGGCAGACATTAACATTCTGGCTAAAATACTAGTGTCCCAGCTTAACCCTTTTATTCTAAACCTAATCCACCCTGATCAAACGGGGTTCATGCCTGGGAAGAACACAGCCATGAATATCCGTAGACTACATATGAACATCCATGCTCAGCATGAGACCGTGGTCACTATGGCAGTGGTTGCAATAGATGCCGCTAAGGCGTTCAATTCGGTGGAATGGGGGTATCTTTGGGAATGCCTTAGGGAATATGGATTTGGTCCCAACTTCATTAAATGAGTCAGGTTGTTATATTTCTCACCGGAGGCGCGGGTGGCGGTGAATTGGAGGCTGTCGGATCCATTCCCTCTCGGGCGAGGAACCCGACAGTGCTGCCCTTTGTCCCCGTTGCTATATGCACTGGCTGCAGAGCCCTTAGGCCGCGTACACACGGGCGGACTGTTCGCCCAACTTTGTCCGTCAAACAGTTTCGGCAAACAGTCCGCTCAAAATTAGCATGGACGGACATGGCCACACACGGCACTTTTTTGAGCGGACTGTTTCAGCGAACTGTTTGCCAAACAGTTCGCTCAACTTTTGAAATGAACGGACTCGCCCACGTAAGGCGGAGGCAAGTCCGCCCATTTCGAGCGCGTGTACAGGTAGGCGGGGCCCGCGAAGGAGACGTCGCGGGCACCGCCGCCTGGAATGGACTTAAAGGGGAACCCCAACGCCGAAAAAAATCGGCGTGGGGGTCCCCCCCCAAGTCCACAACAGACCCTCGTCCGAGCACGCTACCCGGCCGGCCAGGAAAGGGGGGGCGAGCGAGCGCGCCCCCCCCCTGAGCCGTACCAGGCCGCGTGCCCTCAACATGGGGGGTGCCTTGGGGAAGGGGGGGCCGCGCGGCCCCCCCCACCCCAAAGCACCTTGTCCCCATGTTGATGAGGACAAGGGCCTCTTCCCGACAACCCTGGCCGTTGGTTGTCGGGGTCTGCGGGCGGGGGGCTTATCGGAATCCGGGAGCCCCCTTTAATAAGGGGGCCCCCGGATACCGGCCCCCCACCCTATGTGAATGAGTATGGGGTACAATGTACCCCTACCCATTCACCTGTGAAATAAAGTACAAAAAAAACACAACACAGGGAAAAAATATTTTATTGCACAGCTCCGGGGGTCTTCCGTCTTCGGGGGTCTTCTCCGGACTCCTCCGCTATCTTCTTGTAGCTCTTTTGCTAGCGGAGGAGTCCGGCTTTCTTCCTCCCCGCCGCCGGCCTCTTCTTCCGACTTTGGGGGTCTTGTCCCCCTCTTCGGTTCTTCTGCCGGGCCACCGCGCCTTCTTATAGCTCTTTTGCAGGCGGTGGCCCGGTCTTCTGTCGCCGCCGCCTTCCGTTCTTCTGTCGCCGCCTTCGGTTCTTCTGCCGGGCCACCGCGCCTTCTTATAGCTCTTTTAGAGGCGGTGGCCCGGTCTTCTGTCGCCGTCGCCGCCGCCGCCGCCGCCTTCCGTTCTTCTCCTTCTTCTTCTCCTGGAGATGTTGACTCGACGATCTCTCCGGCCACAATGCCAGGGACGCGCTCCGCTGCCACTTATATAGTGACAATGGGGCGGTGTCACATGGTATATGTCACATGGGTTGGTCACATGGGTTGATGTCACATGGGGACTATGACATCGTAAGTGGGCGGGGTCACCATGTGACCAACCCATGTGACATATACCATGTGACACCGCCCCATTGTCACTATATAAGTGGCAGCGGAGCGCGTCCCTGTTATTGTGGCCGGAGAGATCCCATGTTGAGGGCACGCGGCCTTGTACGGCTCAGGGGGGGGCGCGCTCGCTCGCCCCCCCTTTCCTGGCCGGCCGGGTAGCGTGCTCGGACGAGGGTCTGTTGTGGACTTGGGGGGGACCCCCACGCCGATTTTTTTCGGCGTTGGGGTTCCCCTTTAAGTCCATTCCAGGCGGCGGAGCCCGCGACGTCTCCGTCGCGGGCCCCGCCTACCTTCACACGCGCTCGTAATGAGCAGACTTTCCTCCGAGCGGGAACAGTTTGCTCATTTCGAAAGTAGCCTACACACGGGCGGACTGTTCGCTCAAACACAGTTTCAGCGGACAGTTTTTCGGAATTTCCGAAAGACTTTGTCCGTCAAACTGTCCGCTGAAACTGTCCGCTGAAAGCCCACACACGAGCGGACTGTCCGCTGAAACACTGTTCAGCGGACAAAGTTGAGCCAACAGTCCGCCCGTGTGTACGCGGCCTTAGCCTTATCTATTAGGAATAACCCAAACATACAAGGGCTTAGAGTGGGTTCCATTGTGGAGACGGTCAGCATGTATGCAGACGACATGCTTCTGTATCTCGAAGACACAGGCCCATCTCTCCAGGCTGTTCTTCAAACCATTGAAGAGTTTGGACAGCACTCTGGCCTGTGCATAAATTGGACTAAGTCACAGATCCTGCCTCTTGATATATTCCCTCCAACACAAGAAGCCGCATCTCAAACCATATGTAGAGTAAATACTATACAATACTTGGGAATCCAAATCACCAAGGATCCTTTAGAATACATAACAAATAATATAGAGCCCCTGTTTGCTTATACCAAACACAAAACACAACCTTGGGCACGCCCTCCATTAGGGGTGATGGGGAGAATTAATTCAGTGAAAATGATCCTACTACCTAAGCTTCTGTACAAGCTCTGGCAGTCGCCGATCTATATCCCTATGAAACTCTTCAAAGCGTTTGACACTATCCTTAACACTTTCATATGGGGCCCCAGCAGACATAAACTGGCGTGGAACACCCTTAAAAACCCAACTTCCTCTGGGGGAACTGCCCTCCCGGACTTACGTTCATACTACATAGTGGCTCAATTATCCCACTTTTTCCATTTACACAAGACAGATGGACCTAGATACCTGACCCTTACTTGCAATGAACTGAACAAGTGGGCACACTCCCCTCTACATGTACTTTTTAGAGGGGGGAGGGTGGGAAGGGTGGGAAAGGCCGTAATCACCTGCTTACACACCATAGACGCGTTTGGGAGTCCACGCTTAAAATGATTGGTGCCGATTTTGTGCACTCCCACACACCACTTTGGAATAACCCCCAATTGAAGGAGTTGAAGATGCTACCCGGTATCAGCTTATGGATATCTAGGGGGGTGGTATACCTTCATCCGTTAATTTCCCCGATGGGAGTGTGCAGCTTCCGATCGTTGCAGGATGAATTTGGACTACCACCACTCATGACATATAGGTATGCACAGTTACGTCACGCTCTCCTTGCCCAATTTAAGGACGGTCTCCCCAGCCCACAAACCTTACCCGTGACTGATGTGATAATTGGAGTAGATCCCTCTAAACTGATATCCGCCCTATACACCAGATTAATAAGTCGAGTGGTAGCCCAGATAACAGACACGGCCAAGCATAAATGGGAGGAGGACATTGGCCCCACAGGGGACGATGACTGGGAAGAGATTCTTGAAAACGTTAAAAAAGCTTCCCCCAGGGGGGCGTGGCTTGGCGCGCAGAGGAGATGGCTGCATAGACCCAGAGCTCCCGGAGACCCACGGCCCGTTAACGCTTCTCTGGCCACATTTACGCCGCACGATGAGCAAACAAATGAGGCAGGCTGCTGGGACCAGATCGCGGCAGCAATCGACGTCCTCCCAGACCCGCAGCATTCAGGATATTTTACTGACTCAAGCCCGACCAGGCCGCAACACACCGCGCAAGATGGCGCTGCCACGAGGAGAGGAGGATGAGCTGAGCGATGGCTCCCAGAGCGCCGCAGACGAACTGGTAAGCGGGACAGGGAACCCGGATCAGCCCCTCACGCTAGGCGACATGAATTCCATAGCCTCAGACATAAAAAATACGCTGTTTACGGCGATCACGGATCTCAAAGCAGATCTGCTTTCCCTAAATGAGAAAATGGCCACGGTGGAGAGGGCGGAACACAGGAGAGACCGAGCTGTACACAGGCTGGAAGCTACAACGGCCTCTCATGCCGCACACCTAATTAACATCAATAGACATTTAGAGGACCTTGATAACAGAGGCAGACGTTGCAACATTAGAGTGCGAGGAGTACCAGAGACAGTTGCCCCGGACCAAATACCATCCGCACTCCGCTCCATATTTAACAACCTACTGGAGAATCCAGCTGATACCCCCATGGATTTTGTACGTGCGCATAGGGCCCTGAGAGCACGACCTGCAGAAGCTGCACCACCAAGAGACATTATATGTTGCCTCCAGAGCTTTCCTTTGAAAGAGGAAATCCTTAATCAGGCCCGAAAGAATGCGCGGATCCAGTTCAATGACAGTGAACTTGCCCTCTATCAAGATCTGTCGCCCATTACTCTGCAGAACAGGAGGGCCCTCCGCCCTCTACTGGAAGTACTCAGAGAGAGGGGAATCGTCTACAAATGGCGCTTTCCTTTTGCGCTTCAGGCCACGGTAAATGGGAGACAATTCCTACTTAAATTGCCAGAGGAACTTCCTGACTTCTGTACCGCTCTGAACATTCTGATCGTAAACCTCCCTGACTGGTATGCGGAGTTCAAGACCCCTTTACCTGATCTCAGTCCGGACGTTTCTCCCCAATCATCCCCTGCGAAACCTCCAACGAAGAAAAGCAGAGGTGGAAGGCCGCATTCAAGCTCGGGAGACCGTCTCTTCCTGTCTGCTCGGCAATCTAGGAGCCGTGACCGCATTTGAAGCATGCTGACGTATGGTTTGCCTAGTTTATCCCATTTGATCGCGGATCTTTACATTCACCTATGGCCAAGTTTTGATACGGGACGTTCTATGCTTTTTTTTTTTTTTGTTCTTTTTCTCACAGACTCACCTCATTACTTGCTTCTCCGTAGCTGACTTTTTGGCTATCCTCGGCAAGTTGCATGTACACGGTTGAGGATGACCGTCCCGACTCGGAGATCATAAGTTGCCTTAAACATGTTTAGTTACTGCCTAATGGTCTTTTTTTTTTTTTTTTGGCCAGAGAGAGAGTATAAGCACTGTCTTACACCTTTCTGGGCAAGTGGGCCCTTTTTGGTGACTCTGGGTTTTTTCTTTGGTTTCCCTTTTTGGTTATTTTTCACAATTGTTCATTTTAACTTTTGCTCTCATTAGTGATTTCACTAGTTTATCTTTGTTGTTACAATTTTATTTCTCATTCCGGTGATACTCTGTGCATCCATCGCCTCGGGAGTGCTCCTCCCGCGTTCCCTCAAACGAGGTGGGGAGGTGTTTCCGGGTTAATCCTGGAGACGCTTCCCTACCCTCTCATTAGCTTGCAGTACAGTGTCCTGCAGGCAGAAACCGCTGTTTTCAGATACACCTTGAGATCAGGGTGTTTTCCCTACCCCTCCTTACCATCATCTCTACCCTTCCCCGCTTTTACTATTCTTTTGTCCTCTCTTGGTACCCTTGCTTTTAAACTTTTATCTTTTTTCACTACTCTTCTTTCTACAGGTTGAGTCCCCCGAGGAGGGACCTGATATACTAGACATGGCCTACTCTTCGTTGGGTCGTTGCCCGACTCTGATATCGCATAATGTGAGAGGCCTGAACGTACCGGAAAAGCGCACCTCTATTCTTAGGGAGCTAAATAAGGTAAAACCTTCTTTTGTATATCTGCAGGAGACGCATTTCCGGGCTGATCAAATCCCCAGATTGTTTAGTAAGCATTTTCCACAGGTGTTCCACGCAGCAAACCCTCTTGCCAAGACGAAGGGGGTTTCGATTCTCATTCACAGGTCGACGGGGTTTGAGGTGACCCAACATTTGGCGGACCCCGAGGGCAGGTACCTGTTCCTGAAAGGGAAATGGGGCAACACGCCGCTGACCCTGGCCAATGTCTACTTCCCTAACAGTGCCCACGTATCCTTTTGCAGGCAGGTAGTGGCGGAGCTGAAGAGCTTTGCCACAGGGTATATCTTATTAGGGGGGGATTTCAATGTGCCGCTCAACCCAATCCAGGATACCTCCACGGGCAAATCGAGTTTGCCCTTCCGTACACTGAAGCAAATTAAACAATTGATGCATTCATTGACTCTGATAGATACTTGGCGCTCTTTAAACCCGGATGGTAGGGACTTCACTTGTTACTCAGCACCACATAACAAGTACACACGCATAGATTACACATTCATCTCCCAACGAGACCTGTTGGAAGTTAATAGTTCGCACATCAAGCACCAGACCCTTTCGGACCATGCTCCGATTTCGCTATCGATGACACACCCCGACATGAGACCGAAAACTTGTATGTGGAGACTGAATCCATCCCTATTAACAGATGTAGACCTTCTCCCGTCACTGACGGAAGCCCTTTGCAACTATTTTAAGGAAAATGTCACAGATGAACTTCCCCCTTTATCTATATGGGAAGCTCATAAATGTGTGATGAGAGGGGAGTTCATCAGAGCAGGAGCGTCGCGAAAGAGGAAGGCGGAATTTCAGGTAACGACTTTGGTCTCAAAAATAGCGCAGCTGGAGTCCCTACACAAGCACTCCTTGGCTGTTTCTGCAGCTCAGGACCTGCTCCGGGCAAGAACAGAGTTGAAGAATATTATGGAGGCTAGGAGTAAACGGGCACTTTATCTGAAACAAAAAATTTACTATGAACACGGAGACAAAGGGGGTAAACTTTTAGCGAGAGCAGTCAAAGAAGCCACCCTATCTACTAACATTCTAGCAATCAAATCAAAAGATGGCCACCTGACGAATTGAGTAGAAAAAATTGCAGACACCTTCCACCAGTTCTATTCTAATCTCTATAACATTCCTCCCCAACATAGACCGGGCGGTCTACTTGGTGATAGACAGCAAATTATACAGGACTATTTAGCCCAGAGTGGCCTGCCCACTCTATCCCCTGAAGAGGCGGAATCTCTGGAGAGTCCATTCTCTTCGTTACTGGAGACAATTAGGAGCCTCAAACCAGGCAAAAGCCCCGGTCCTGATGGACTGACGGCGCATTACTACAAGGTCTTCTTGGGCTTGTTGGAAAAACCTCTCCTCACGGACCCTACCGGAACCCCGACCTCTTTACTGGGGGCCTACATAACGGTGATCCCCAAACCCGGTAAGGACCCCACGGTATGTGCTAATTACCGCCCCATTTCATTACTCAACTTAGATTTGAAAATTATGTCCAAGATTATTGCAAACCGCTTATGAAATTTTTTGCCCCAACTGATTGGCCCTGAACAGGCGGGGTTCATGCCGGGGAGGGAATCCAGGGACAACGTGACAAAGGCGTTGAACTTGATTCACCATTGCCAGGGTGCTGGGATCGGGGGCCTTCTCCTGTCCATGGACGCGGAGAAGGCCTTCGACAGGGTCAGCTGGAACTTTCTGTTCGCGACCTGTGCCCACATTGGCCTACGAACTCGTATGCTTTCCTGGATTTCCTCCCTGTATCAGAACCCGACAGCTCAATTGAAGATCAATGGGACATTGTCTGAACCCGTGCAGATACGTAACGGGACGAGACAGGGGTGCCCCCTTTCCCCACTTTTGTTCATTCTCACCTTAGAACCATTTATACGAGCGGTCAATAATTCTCCCTCCATTACAGGATTTACCATTGGACAGAGAACTTATAAAACCGCTGCCTACGCAGATGACTTATTATTCTTCCTAACCCACCCTCACACTTCAATTCCAAATTTAGTACAGGCTTTTGCAACATATGGTTATCTTTCCAACCTCAAGATCAATTATTCTAAATCAGAGGCAATGAACCTGTCGCTCCCCTCAGAGGCACTGACGCAGGCACATTTGAACACATCCTTTAGATGGGTGACGGGATCGTTGAAATACCTGGGGGTTAATCTTACCCCTCAGGGGAGTGGCATTTTCAAGCACAACTTCACACCCATACTGAAGCAGATAGGTCTAGATTTAACCAAGTGGTCTCAAGGCCTTTTCTCTTGGTTTGGAAGGGCAGCACTAATTAAAATGATAACTCTCCCACGTCTGCTCTACCTCTTTCACACACTACCTATCGAGCTTCCGGCTTCCTTTTTTAAACATCTACAATCTTTATTATGGAAATTTCTGTGGGCGCCAAAGCATCCACGAATTGGGCTGCACCTGTTGATGAAAGCGAAGGAGGCAGGGGGGATGGGTTTCCCAAATTTTAAACTATACTATTATGCCACCCATTTAGCCAGAATCATTGATTGGCATTACCATATGGGAAGCAAGGACTGGACCTCGATAGAGAGTAGTGTGTCAAAGACACCATTGAGATTTTCCCCTTGGATCCCACGGACCAAGTGTCCTAAGGAATTCACGCAACACCCCCTTATTGGGGCCTCGCTGAAGGTGTTCCACACTTTGGCTTCACGACACCCCTTTACGTCGTCCCCCAGGCCACTTACTCCCCTTTTGGGCAATCCTGATTTCCCACAGGGGCTGTCGGGTAAGACCTTTACAGGACGACTAAGGTCCCCCTCCTGGCCACGCATCTGGTACATAATAAAACAGTCCTCTCTTACGATAACTTGCGGGATATCCTTCCCCCAGCCACAATCCCATTTTGGAATTATAGACAGGCATGCCATTACCTCCTAACACCGGAAAGGAGGGAAGCAGTCCTCAGGGACCTGACCCACTTTGAGTCGATGTGTCTGCGTGGGGCACCAGTGGAGAAAACCACCTCATTTATGTATGCATTTCTCCAGCAACTAGATCATACTGGATCGGATAAATTTAGGAAACGGTCTGCTCTCCATACCAACTTTACTGACATACAATGGCGTGATGCCTGCATCCTGGCTCACAAAGGCACTATTAGCACCAGATTTCAGGAAAATTCCTACAAACTGCTATCGCAGTGGTATGCCACCCCGACCAAGGTGAGACGCTGGTACCCGACGTCCTCAGATCTTTGTTGGAGATGTGGGGAATCAGCGGGTGACATGCTGCATATCTGGTGGAGCTGCCCTAGATTGAGTAGCTTTTGGGGAAAAATTTGTACACTAATTTTGCAGATTACAAGCACCACAGTAAAGCTAAGGCTAAGGCCGCGTACACACGCGCGGACTGTTCGCCCAACCTTGTCCGCTGAACAGTGTTTGGGCGGACAGTCCGCTCGTGTGTGGGCTTTCAGCGGACAGTTTCAGCGGACAGTTGGACGGACAAGGTTTTACGGAAATTCCGAAAAACTGACCGCTGAAACCTTGTTTCAACGAACAGTCCGCCCGTGTGTAGGCTTGTTCGTCAAACTAAGTTCCGCGCATGCTCAGAAAGGATTTTCAAGCCGAAAGTTATAATGCAGTGTATAGGACGTCGTATTTTGCGTCCCGTCGTACGTGCCGTTCACGTCATCGCGCACGGTTTCAGCAAACTGTTCGTTCGTCGTGTGTGGCCATGTCCGTCCATGCTAAGTTTGAGCGGACTGTTCGCTCAAACTGTTGGACGGACAAAGTTGGGCCAACAGTCCGCGCGTGTGTACGCGGCCTTACACCGGAGTGCTGTCTCCTGCACATATCGAATTTACCGCTGAGCAAGTACAATCGATCCTTAACTAAATACTTGCTGATAGCGGCCAAATCCCTAATTCCAAGATATTGGAAACTCCCTACGGTGCCCTCAATAGCAGAATGGGTACACACAGTTAATCACATTTTCGCATTGGAAGAACTACTTGCCACTGCGAAAGACACGGCTGAGAAATTTCACAAAACCTGGTCTCCCTGGGTTCAGTTTAAATATTCGGTGGCTTTCCGGGACCTGTTTACTGGGTGAGGCATTAAACCTGGTACGCAATAACGGGCTTAAGTACTAGAAATATGTTCAGATGCAGACAGCCTACCATCTGATCGGTCCTCCTTGGGGCGATAAGCTCTGCTCTCTCTTTTTCCTCTTCTTTATATTTCGTCCTCTCTCTCTCTACATTTCACTTCCCACATCTTTCTTATCTCTTTCTCCTTCCCATCCCCCGCCCCATTTCCCACACCATTGCATTTATACCAATTATCTAAGTAAAGGTAATGATGAGAAGTAGTAGCCATGGCTTTCTTTAGTTTTGTATAGAAAGAGGCTCTGCTCACATAGAATGAGATGGCTACTCATAGAAGGCAGTTATGAGCTCATGTGTCTAAGCATTTTGATAATTTTACACCTGATTCTGGCGATATGACATCTCTGTACTACAAACTGTAAGTTTGCATATTGTTTCTATGTATGTACATTTGCTTAATAAAATTCTATTGAGAAAAAAAAAAAAAAAGCTTCCCCCAGACTGTCTGACAGATTGACCCAGCTATATGTTATACATAAATCATACCTTACACCTGAAAGACTTGCCAAATACCAGAGCACTAGGGACCCGTGGTGTCCGAGATGTACCGACCGATCCTGCTCATTTTACCATTTAATATGGACGTGCCCAGAAATCCAATCCTACTGGACGCAGGTAATTCAATTCCTGCACAACTGCATGGGCTCGCCCTTACAATTAGATCCCAAAGCCTGCCTGCTGGGCTTGCTCCCGGACGCATTGACAGACAAATTCCAGTCCATCTTCCTGAGTGAATCTCTGTTCTGTGCCAGGAAAATGATTGCAAAGTTCTAGATGCGTGGTGCCCCCCCCCCTCGGTCCAAGCTTGGATTGGGGAGGTTAATGCTACACTGTCGCACAAAAAGGTTATATACCAACATAGGGGATGCCCGGATAAATACCATAAGGTCTGGGATAGATGGCACGCTACACCGGACACCTGTACGAATTAATGCTTGTCTACTGCCCGGTATACAGTGAGCTAATGCATATCGTTGATGAGGCCCTTTGCTGGGATCATTTATAGGAGTCCTACACACTGTAAAGAAACACCGCCTATGAGCGGGTTGAGGGTACTTAAGCATTGCAGATGTACTTGTGATTAATGTGGCATTATGGTTAAATGCTCAGGAGGGGAGGGGGGATACATTAAATGAGTAAAACAAGGGAAAGAAGGAAAAGGGAAAATCTACAGGAGAAAACTACACACATGTTTATAAACTGCCATTTTTTATTTTTTTTATTCTTTTATTATTTGATCTATGCTCTAAACCTGTATGTCTTTTGCATGTTATTCTTTATGCAAATAAAGTTTGTTGTTTAAAAAAAAAAAAGGGGGGGGAGATAATATTCCATTGACCCTTATCGCTGCAGTTGGATTTCTATAAAGTACCTAAATCCACTCCAGCACTCTAGGGCCAAAACTCATTACCTCCAGAGTACCCATCATGAATCCCCAGTCTACTCGATCAAACGCTTTTCTGCGTCAATCGAAAAGAGTAGACTGGGGATTCCACTCTCCTTTATCCTCTGGAGGAGGAGCAATGTTCTTACCCCATTGTCCTTACTCTCCCTCCCTACTACAAAACCAGTCTGATACGGGTGCACCAAACTCGTCATTAGCTTTTTTATCTTAGTTGCCACTACCTTAGAGAACAGCATTGTATCTATATTCATTAATGATATCGGTCTATAGTTGGAACAGATTATATTTTCTTTGCCTTCTTTTAGCGCGGTGGTAATTGACGCTCTCAAAGCTTCTTTGCTCAGCCCATATCCCTTTCCCAACCCATTAAAATATGTACAATGTTTCAGGGCTAGAAGTTCTCTAAATGTTTTAATTATTCTATAATAAAGCCATTGGGCCCAGGACTTTTTCCTCCCACTGATTCCATTATTACCATATTTATCTCCTGTACTGTTATTGGATTCTACAATTCCTGCTCTAACTCCTCCGATAGTCTAGGGACCTTAGCCCGACCCACATATTCCTTAATTTTTGCTCTTCTGTTAATCTCTACTTGTCCTGATTTCCTTCTTTTAATTGACTATAACTGCTTATAATATTCTCGAAATACTCCCGCTATACCCTTAGTATTATATACCGGTACCCCTTCCTTATTTCGAATTTTCTCTATGTAGTTTATGGATCTTTTTTTCCTCAGCATTCTAGCTAGGCATTTGCTATTTTTATTACCCAATTGGTATCTTTCTTTCGCTATCTTATTATAGGTTTTTCTAGATTCTAGTTCTATTAATTCCTTTAGCTCCTCTCTTTTAGTGACTAGTTTATGTTGCAGTTCACCATCTTGTCCTCTATTGCTCCTTTTTTCTTTTTTATGGGATTGTTCTAATCTAAAAATATACTCAGTTAGTTCTCTTCTTTTGTTAATTAATCTCTTGGCTCTCATTGAAATGTAGATTCCTCGGATATAGGCCTTGTGAGACTCCCAGATGATGTTCTCTGCAATCTCCCTTGTATCATTTATCAAAAAGAAAGTCTCTAACTCTTTATTTATTATTTCCTCACCCCTTTCATCTAGTAATTCCTTGTTGAGCTTCCAAGAGAATGGCTGCTTCTGTACGCTGGGAATTTTAATTTTCATTATCGACGGGGCATGGTCGGATAGAGATCTTATTTTTATATGTGTAGATATCACCCAGTCTAATAGCCTATGTTCCACTAAACAATAATCTATCCTGGTGTACTGGTCCCATGCACAAGGGAATAAAAGGTATACACCTGTGTTCTCGGGTGTTAAATTCTCCATACATCCACTAATTAAAGCTGATACATCTGATATTTTATTGCTTTTAACTGTATATTTCTTATCCCCTGTGCATGAGACATACTGTACTGTTCAAGGTCCTTACAGAAATTTAAATCTCCAGCTATAATCACAAACCCACTCTTAAACTCCCATAGTTTACTAAGAGTTTCCCTCAGGAAAATAGTGTGCCCTCTATTAGAACTATATATGTTAGCCAGGATATATTCTATTCCCCAAAGCTTTCCCTTTAGAAAAAGGAATCTTCCCTCTGGAACGCATAATCTGTCCTCCAGAGTGAAGCGCACCTCCCTCCCCATGCCAATGGCTACGCCCTTTGTTTTATTTGACATTGAGTTGGCATAATACCAACAAGGATACCGTGGGGAGTACAATCTGACCCTAGACTCATGGCATAAATGTGTTTCCTGTAGAAAGACAATCCCTGCATCATACTGCTGAACCTCATTCAATACTTTATGTCACTTTACAGGTGAATTTGGGCCTCAAGAGATTAACAGTAGTCATACGCAATGAGTGGTACCCTCTGTTTCCTTCTCCTTTTAATCAATCTCATATTGGGAGGCTCTATTTTCGAAGTTCTAGGTTGTAGGTTCCTATTCTTCCCTCCCCCTCTCCCCCCACCCCACGGCTGCCTCTCGGCCACAGTCCCGTGGACTCGGACAAATCCCCATCCTACCCACGTACCTTACCCCCTGGGGTGTTACTCTAATTGCGGTCCCCCCGTGTTGGGCCCCCCCAAAATAAGAAGTGGGGGGAGGTCCGAGCGGGCGCCACCAGAGAGGCCCCAGCTCCCACTCGACCCTCCACCCAGCCATCACTTTTCTTCTTTATTAATAACTAGCAGCTCGTACACTACTCACACCAGTCCTCCCTCCCCCCTCCTCTCTCTTTTTTTTTACCCTCTTCTTATTCTCTTTTTCCCTTCCTTCTTTCCCTTTTCCTCTTCCCTTCCCTTTTCTCTTTATTACTTTCCCTTTCCCCTTCCCTTTCCTTTTTCTTTTTTCAACCCTCTCTTCCTTCCCTTATTCTCAGTCCCGTGTACAGTCTATTAGGCTCTCTGCCATTCTCCTTCATCGCTGATCACTCCTTCTCCATCTTGTCGTCCAGGGAGGATTGGAACCGGGATCTCTCATTTTTTACAGAAGTCCTGTAGCTCATCTATAAATTTTAACCTTACTGTTCTTCCTTCTCTATGCACAACTAATGCTGCCGGGAATCCCCAGCTATATTTTATATTTGACCTCCTTAGTTGTTCCAGTAACGGTTTTAACTGTCTTCTTTGGGCCAGTGTCCCCCCCGGACAAGTCTGAAAACACCTGCAATGCTACTTGTTTGTATTGCAGTGGCGGCCTCCCTCTGAGGTTGCTCCATATTTTTGCTTTGTCTTCATACTGTGGGAATTTTACAATAATATCTCGGGGTCTTCTTCCCTCAGGCCCGGGGGTTTACTGATCCTGTGTACTCTATCAATCTTTAACTCCTCCCCCTCACCTCGACCCAGCAAGGGGTTAAATATTGTTTGCATTATTTCCTCTAAATTTTCTCCATTTTGTTGTGGTAAAGCTCTTATTCTTAAATTTTGGCGTCTGTTTTGATTTGCCTGCTCCTCCAGCTTATATGAAAAGTCCCTCTGGTTTAATTGCAATCTCTTTACTTGTGTTTATAATTCCACTATCTCTTGCGCTTGTTTTTCTGTTTTCTCCTCTGCTTCCTCTACCCTCCTTAATTGGTGGCCCAGATCCATCCTAACATTTGTTATCTCACTTTTAATCGAATTTTCCAACTTCTCAAACATTTCAAATATCTCAATTTTAGTTGACATTAGAGATAAACTTCTCTGTTCTTCTCCTTCACTCATATCTATTTCCCTCTCCATTTCCGGCTCCTCTCTCTTTATCCCCCTGAGCCCCCTTTTGTTTGGCCGACTCTTTCTTAGAGATTTTTATCCCTTGAGATCTTTTTTCCACTCCTGGGCTTTTGGGGTTCCCCTCCTTAGTTGTTAAGTACTTCTGGATTGTACTTGCATTTGCACTTGTACTTAAGCTCTCCCTTGCAGTTTTTGGTTCCGCTGTTCTTTGGGAGCGCCCTCTCATATTTTACGCTTTTTTCAGAGCTTTACCACAAAAAGAAAAAAAAAAAAGGTTGAAAGCAATGGTTCCCTTTCCCCTTGTCTCTCAAACAGGTGAGTTCATATCACATTGTACATTACCACCAAGTATATTACCAGGGGGGACAAAATAGCTTTCTATTTGGTTAGTTCCATTTAGGAGGGGAGTATTGTATCATATTACCTTTAAGCAGTCACAGTCACTCTTTTACGTTCAATTATCATACACGAAAAAAAAAAAAAAAAAAGGAAACCAATATATCCTTTTCCTCTTTAATCAGAGACAGTCCTTATCCTTGAAACTTTAATAACCAAGCTTTTTGACCTGAGAAGGTGTGGGGGGGGGGTTAATTTTTTTTTTCAGGTTGATTTAATCAGAATATAAATTAGTTACTGGATTCATTTGAAGCCACCGGTAATACTCCATCCACCGCCCCCAGATTGAGTCCTTATAGCACCAGAGCCCTTCTGATCAAACAAGGTTCAAAATACAGTTCCCAGTCATTGTGCAGTTCATAGTGGAAGAAAGACTGTTTTTACCTGAGAGAAGATCTCGCGGGGCAACGGGGATATGAGATATAAGGTATATAAAGCAGTTTGCTATGCAGTTTCTCCACTGTTTCTCCTCAGTCCCTCTCTATTTTATAATCCTCTCCCTGGTTTTACTGCTCTCCATTACACTGAGGATTTCACTTAACTCCGAGCGATATCCCAAGGACACTTGAAGGGTTGACAGGGAGGAGAAAGGAAGGGGTCTGCGCGGGATGCCAACGTGACGTGATCGTGCTGGGGGAGGGGCCTGATGGCAGTGCGGGTGAGGACGCGCGGTGAGGAAACTGGCCATGGCAGAGGTGCGGGAGCTAGGTGTAGGTGAGAGGAATACCGGGCTCCCCTGAACGACACGAGCGGAGGCTCCTACGGCCATTTACAATGGCCGTACATCCCCCACCCGCCCATTACCACCGGAGACAAGCAGCGGTGATGGGTTGAAAGTAGCAGAGAAGGAGTTGAGAGTAGCTCTGTGAGCCTGCCCAGCAGGTCAGCTGGAGCGGTAACCGGAGCCCCCCTTCTCCCTCCTCCCCCTTCCTTTATGGCATTTTTATTAATCTTTTTTTTTTTACTAGTAATGGCAGCGATCTGCGATTTTTATTGGGACTGCGACATTATGGCAGACACATCAGACAATTTTGAAACATTTTTGGGACCACTGTCATTTTTACAGCAATCAGTGCTATAAAATTGCACTGATTACTGTAAAAATGACACTGGTGGTGAAGGGGTTAACCACTAGGGGGCAAGGGAGGGGTACAAATGACACTTCACTGATCATAGCTCCTGATCACAGCGAGCTATGATAATTGACAGTGTCACTAGGCAGAACGGGGAGATGCTTGTTTACATTAGCATCTCCCCATTCTGCAGCTCCGTTAGATGATCGCAGGTATCCCCACAATGATTGAATCCACGGGACCCACGATCCTACTCACGGAGCTCCGGCAGGGTCACACGTTCACCACCGGTGGTGTGCAAGTGACCGTGCCATTCTGCCGACGTATATATATACATGGGGCGGTCGGCAAGTGGTTAACCAGAACATTAAACAATGAAATGTGTATAGAATAAAAAGAAATAAAGACAAAAAAAAAAAAAATCAATGAAAAGGGGAGACAAAAGGAGGTAGATGGAGAGCCAGAGAGCAGTGGAGAAAAAAAAATACACTTTCATGAATTAAAAGAAAACAGTAAAGTTACCAATTTTTTTTTGTATAATATGAAAAAGGATGTTACGCCGAGTAAATGGATACCTAACATGTCATGCTTCAAAATTGCAAACGCTGATGGAATGGCGACAAACTACGATAATTAAAAATTTCCATAGGTGACTCTAAAGCGTTTGTTAACCCCCCCAAAAAAATAGATTTCCTGGTCCCTTAAAGCACATTAAACAGTACAGTGCTTGTGCTGTGTAATCTGTAGTGATGGACGAACTTCCGACGGGACGTTTCGCGAACGCGGACTGCGAACGCGGCCGATAGTTCGCGAAACCGAAAGTTCGTGGCAGGCCCCATTGACTTCAATGGGAGGCGAACTTCGCAAACCTTTAGGTCAAATTTGCAGCCACAAAATAATTATTAGCTGGGCAAACATAGTCCCACCACATGGCCAATGACAAAATACATGTATGAGGTGAATTTGGGATCGATAACTACAAGCATTCTTTTTTTATATGGGAAATTGTTCTGACAATTCAGGACTGTGGAGCGCATGAAGGCAATAGAGGAGACGGAAGGTCAGGGACCAGAGTAGGCAAAGAAGAGGGTGCAGGAGATGATCACCAGCAGCGTGACATACAGCAATGACACCTGCACCGTGATAGAGTCATCTGACAACAGCACCGTGATAGAGAGCACTGACATCAGCAGCGTGACATAAAGCATTAACACCAGCACCGTGACATACAGCATTGACAGCAACACCGTGATAGAGAGCAATGACATCAGAAGCGTGACATTAAGCATTAACACCAGCACCGTGACATACAGCATTGACAGCAACACCGTGATAGAGAGCACTGACATCAGAAGCGTGACATTAAGCACTGACATCAGCACCGTGATATACAGCACTGACAGCAGCACCGTGATAGAGGGCACTGACATCAGCAGCGTGACAAAAAGCATTAACACCAGCACCGTGACATACAGCATTGACAGCAGCAGCGTGATAGAGAGCACTGACATCAGAAGCGTGACATTAAGCACTGACATAAGCACCGTGATAGAGAGCACTGACATCAGAAGCGTGACATTAAGCACTGACATCAGCACCGTGATATACAGCACTGACAGCAGTAGCGTGACATTAAGCATTCACACCAGCACCGTGATATACAGCACTGACAGCAGCACCGTAAGCAGCCCCAGGAGTAAGTCAGCACAGCACAGGGATGGTGTGATCCCCTCATAATAAGAACCCCCAGGAGGAAGTCAGCACAGCACAGGGATGGTGTGATCCCCTCATAATAAGCAGGCCCAGGAGAAACTCAGCACAGCACAGGGATGGTGTGATCCCCTCATAATAAGAACCCCCAGGAGGAAGTCAGCACAGCTCAGGGATGGTGTGATCCCCTCATAATAAGAACCCCCAGGAGGAAGTCAGCACAGCACAGGGATGGTGTGATCCCCTCATAATAAGAACCCCCAGGAGGAAGTCAACACAGCACAGGGATGGTGTGATCCCCTCATAATAAGCAGGCCCAGGAGAAACTCAGCACAGCACAGGGATGGTGTGATCCCCTCATAATAAGAACCCCCAGGAGGAAGTCAGCACAGCACAGGGATGGTGTGATCCCCTCATAATAAGAACCCCCAGGAGGAAGGTGCACCTCAACCCTATGTATTGTGGACCGATAACAGTCCTTATAGAATAGCAGACTGTACCTCACTCAACCCTATGTACTGTAGCACCCTAGACCAAGTTACCAGTCCTTATAAGAACTTTTGTGGACCAAGCAGGTTGTGTGTTAGTGATTAGCAGACTGTACGTCAGTCCCTATACCAATGAAGGACTGCTGCAGTATAGGGCAGCGGTCAGCAGTAGTGCACCTCAACCCTATGTATTGTGGACCGATAACAGTCCTTATAGAATAGCAGACTGTACCTCACTCAACCCTATGTACTGTAGCACCCTAGACCAAGTTACCAGTCCTTATAAGAACTTTTGTGGACCAAGCAGGTTGTGTGTTAGTGATTAGCAGACTGTACGTCAGTCCCTATACCAATGAAGGACTGCTGCAGTATAGGGCAGCGGTCAGCAGTGGTGCACCTCAACCCTATCTATTGTGGACCGATAGCGGTCCTTACAGAACAGCAGACTGTACCGCACTCAACCCTATGTACTGTAGCACCCTAGACCAAGTTACCAGTCCTTATAAGAACTTTTGTGGACCAAGCAGGTTGTGTGTTAGTGATTAGCAGACTGTACATCAGTCCCTATACCAATGAAGGACTGCTGCAGTATAGGGCAGCGGTCAGCAGTAGTGCACCTCAACCCTATGTATTGTGGACCGATAACAGTCCTTATAGAATAGCAGACTGTACCTCACTCAACCCTATGTACTGTAGCACCCTAGACCAAGTTACCAGTCCTTATAAGAACTTTTGTGGACCATGCAGGTTGTGTGTTAGTGATTAGCAGACTGTACGTCAGTCCCTATACCAATGAAGGACTGCTACAGTATAGGGCAGCGGTCAGCAGTGGTGCACCTCAACCCTATCTATTGTGGACCGATAGCGGTCCTTACAGAACAGCAGACTGTACCGCACTCAACCCTATGTACTGTAGCACCCTAGACCAAGTTACTAGTCCTTATAAGAACTTTTGTGGACCAAGCAGGTTGTGTGTTAGTGATTAGCAGACTGTACGTCAGTCCCTATACCAATGAAGGACTGCTGCAGTATAGGGCAGCAGTCAGCAGTAGTGCACCTCAACCCTATGTATTGTGGACCGATAACAGTCCTTATAGAATAGCAGACTGTACTTCACTCAACCCTATGTACTGTAGCACCCTAGACCAAGTTACCAGTCCTTATAAGAACTTTTGTGGACCAAGCAGGTTGTGTGTGACTGATTAGAAGACTTTACGTCAGTCCCTATACCAATGAAGGACTGCTGCAGTATAGGGCAGCAGTCAGCAGTAGTGCACCTCAACCCTATGTATTGTGGACCGATAACAGTCCTTATACAATAGCAGACTGTACCTCACTCAACCCTATGTACTGTAGCACCCTAGACCAAGTTACCAGTCCTTATAAGAACTTTTGTGGACCAAGCAGGTTGTGTGTTAGTGATTAGCAGACTGTACGTCAGTCCCTATACCAATGAAGGACTGCTGCAGTATAGGGCAGCAGTCAGCAGTGGTGCACCTCAACCCTATCTATTGTGGACCGATAGCGGTCCTTACAGAACAGCAGACTGTACCGCACTCAACCCTATGTACTGTAGCACCCTAGACCAAGTTACCAGTCCTTATAAGAACTTTTGTGGACCAAGCAGGTTGTGTGTTAGTGATTAGCAGACTGTACGTCAGTCCTTATACCAATGAAGGACTGCTGCAGTATAGGGCAGCGGTCAGCAGTAGTGCACCTCAACCCTATGTATTGTGGACCGATAACAGTCCTTATAGAATAGCAGACTGTACCTCACTCAACCCTATGTACTGTAGCACCCTAGACCAAGTTACCAGTCCTTATAAGAACTTTTGTGGACCAAGCAGGTTGTGTGTTAGTGATTAACAGACTGTACGTCAGTCCCTATACCAATGAAGGACTGCTGCAGTATAGGGCAGCAGTCAGCAGTGGTGCACCTCAACCCTATCTATTGTGGACCGATAGCGGTCCTTACAGAACAGCAGACTGTACCGCACTCAACCCTATGTACTGTAGCACCCTAGACCAAGTTACCAGTCCTTATAAGAACTTTTGTGGACCAAGCAGGTTGTGTGTTAGTGATTAGCAGACTGTACGTCAGTCCTTATACCAATGAAGGACTGCTGCAGTATAGGGCAGCAGTCAGCAGTAGTGCACCTCAACCCTATGTATTGTGGACCGATAACAGTCCTTATAGAATAGCAGACTGTACCTCACTCAACCCTATGTACTGTAGCACCCTAGACCAAGTTACCAGTCCTTATAAGAACTTTTGTGGACCAAGCAGGTTGTGTGTTAGTGATTAGCAGACTGTACGTCAGTCCCTATACCAATGAAGGACTGCTGCAGTATAGGGCAGCGGTCAGCAGTAGTGCACCTCAACCCTATGTATTGTGGACCGATAACAGTCCTTATAGAATAGCAGACTGTACCTCACTCAACCCTATGTACTGTAGCACCCTAGACCAAGTTACCAGTCCTTATAAGAACTTTTGTGGACCAAGCAGGTTGTGTGTTAGTGATTAGCAGACTGTACGTCAGTCCCTATACCAATGAAGGACTGCTACAGTATAGGGCAGCGGTCAGCAGTGGTGCACCTCAACCCTATCTATTGTGGACCGATAGCGGTCCTTACAGAACAGCAGACTGTACCGCACTCAACCCTATGTACAGTAGCACCCTAGACCAAGTTACTAGTCCTTATAAGAACTTTTGTGGACCAAGCAGGTTGTGTGTTAGTGATTAGCAGACTGTACGTCAGTCCCTATACCAATGAAGGACTGCTGCAGTATAGGGCAGCAGTCAGCAGTAGTGCACCTCAACCCTATGTATTGTGGACCGATAACAGTCCTTATAGAATAGCAGACTGTACTTCACTCAACCCTATGTACTGTAGCACCCTAGACCAAGTTACCAGTCCTTATAAGAACTTTTGTGGACCAAGCAGGTTGTGTGTGACTGATTAGAAGACTTTACGTCAGTCCCTATACCAATGAAGGACTGCTGCAGTATAGGGCAGCAGTCAGCAGTAGTGCACCTCAACCCTATGTATTGTGGACCGATAACAGTCCTTATACAATAGCAGACTGTACCTCACTCAACCCTATGTACTGTAGCACCCTAGACCAAGTTACCAGTCCTTATAAGAACTTTTGTGGACCAAGCTGGTTGTGTGTTAGTGATTAGCAGACTGTACGTCAGTCCCTATACCAATGAAGGACTGCTGCAGTATAGGGCAGCAGTCAGCAGTGGTGCACCTCAACCCTATCTATTGTGGACCGATAGCGGTCCTTACAGAACAGCAGACTGTACCGCACTCAACCCTATGTACTGTAGCACCCTAGACCAAGTTACCAGTCCTTATAAGAACTTTTGTGGACCAAGCAGGTTGTGTGTTAGTGATTAGCAGACTGTACGTCAGTCCTTATACCAATGAAGGACTGCTGCAGTATAGGGCAGCGGTCAGCAGTAGTGCACCTCAACCCTATGTATTGTGGACCGATAACAGTCCTTATAGAATAGCAGACTGTACCTCACTCAACCCTATGTACTGTAGCGCCCTAGACCAAGTTACCAGTCCTTATAAGAACTTTTGTGGACCAAGCAGGTTGTGTGTTAGTGATTAACAGACTGTACGTCAGTCCCTATACCAATGAAGGACTGCTGCAGTATAGGGCAGCAGTCAGCAGTGGTGCACCTCAACCCTATCTATTGTGGACCGATAGCGGTCCTTACAGAACAGCAGACTGTACCGCACTCAACCCTATGTACTGTAGCACCCTAGACCAAGTTACCAGTCCTTATAAGAACTTTTGTGGACCAAGCAGGTTGTGTGTTAGTGATTAGCAGACTGTACGTCAGTCCTTATACCAATGAAGGACTGCTGCAGTATAGGGCAGCGGTCAGCAGTAGTGCACCTCAACCCTATGTATTGTGGACCGATAACAGTCCTTATAGAATAGCAGACTGTACCTCACTCAACCCTATGTACTGTAGCGCCCTAGACCAAGTTACCAGTCCTTATAAGAACTTTTGTGGACCAAGCAGGTTGTGTGTGACTGATTAGAAGACTTTACGTCAGTCCCTATACCAATGAAGGACTGCTGCAGTATAGGGCAGCAGTCAGCAGTAGTGCACCTCAACCCTATGTATTGTGGACTGATAACAGTCCTTATAGAATAGCAGACTGTACCTCACTCAACCCTATGTACTGTAGCACCCTAGACCAAGTCACCAGTCCTTATAAGAACTTTTGTGGACCAAGCAGGTTGTGTGTTAGTGATTAGCAGACTGTACGTCAGTCCCTATACCAATGAAGGACTGCTGCAGTATAGGGCAGCAGTCAGCAGTAGTGCACCTCAACCCTATGTATTGTGGACCGATAACAGTCCTTATAGAATAGCAGACTGTACCTCACTCAACCCTATGTACTGTAGCACCCTAGACCAAGTTACCAGTCCTTATAAGAACTTTTGTGGACCAAGCAGGTTGTGTGTTAGTGATTAGCAGACTGTACGTCAGTCCCTATACCAATGAAGGACTGCTGCAGTATAGGGCAGCGGTCAGCAGTGGTGCACCTCAACCCTATCTATTGTGGACCGATAGCGGTCCTTACAGAACAGCAGACTGTACCGCACTCAACCCTATGTACTGTAGCACCCTAGACCAAGTTACCAGTCCTTATAAGAACTTTTGTGGACCAAGCAGGTTGTGTGTTAGTGATTAGCAGACTGTACGTCAGTCCTTATACCAATGAAGGACTGCTGCAGTATAGGGCAGCGGTCAGCAGTAGTGCACCTCAACCCTATGTATTGTGGACCGATAACAGTCCTTATACAATAGCAGACTGTACCTCACTCAACCCTATGTACTGTAGCACCCTAGACCAAGTTACCAGTCCTTATAAGAACTTTTGTGGACCAAGCAGGTTGTGTGTTAGTGATTAGCAGACTGTACGTCAGTCCCTATACCAATGAAGGACTGCTGCAGTATAGGGCAGCGGTCAGCAGTAGTGCACCTCAACCCTATCTATTGTGGACCGATAGCGGTCCTTACAGAACAGCAGACTGTACCGCACTCAACCCTATGTACTGTAGCACCCTAGACCAAGTTACCAGTCCTTATAAGAACTTTTGTGGACCAAGCAGGTTGTGTGTTAGTGATTAGCAGACTGTACGTCAGTCCCTATACCAATGAAGGACTGCTGCAGTATAGGGCAGCGGTCAGCAGTGGTGCACCTCAACCCTATCTATTGTGGACCGATAGCGGTCCTTACAGAACAGCAGACTGTACCGCACTCAACCCTATGTACTGTAGCACCCTAGACCAAGTTACCAGTCCTTATAGGAACTTTTGTGGACCAAGCAGGTTGTGTGTTAGTGATTAGCAGACTGTACGTCAGTCCCTATACTGCTGAAGGACTGCTGCAGTATAGGGCAGCGGTCAGCAGTGGTGCACCTCAACCCTATCTATTGTGGACCGATAGCGGTCCTTACAGAACAGCAGACTGTACCTCACTCAACCCTATGTACTGTAGCACCCTACACAGACCAAGTTACCAGTCCTGATAAAGAGCTTTGTGGAACAAGTGAGTTGTGAATGATTAGCAGACTGCAGCAGAAGGGCAGCAGTCAAGTATAATATTCTTTCTATATTTGGAAGAAAGAATATTATACGTGTACAAGCCTATTACCATACCACTGATACCAGTCCTGAAAAGAACCTTTGTGGAACTAATATTAACAGCAACTCTTTAAACTGACCCTCACTGCCTGACACACTGCTTCCTTCCTGTCCCTATACAAACTGGCAAAAAAGAGGAGCCTGGAACAATTACTGGTTACTGGAATAGCTCTTTTGTGGACCTGATAGTAACAGCTAATGATGATGATGATGATGATGACTAAACTGACTCTCCCTGTAGCACACACCGTCCTGTCCCTTTCTCTAAACTGACAAAAGACACTCAGGCTGCTGCAAGAATCAGTAGCACAGCAAACCTATATACACCTAACACCTATACCAGTCCTGAAAAGAACTTTTGTGTACCAAATAGCTAGCGATTTATCTCTCCCTACTCCACACAGCAACCTTTCCCTATAGTGACAGAAGAAAGAATGTAAAATGGCCGCCGGATCGGGTGTATTTATAGGTTAGGGGGAATGTCCAAGTGACCTTGTGCTGTAATGTCTCAATTGGCTGTCCTGTACCCCATGATGGATGTGTCATCAGGTCAAAGTTCCTTTATTACACAGTAAAAACACGGAAGTCCACCGGGCGAACGACACCAATAGTCCGCCGAACTGGCGGACCGCGAACAGCCGAAATTCGCCACGAAACGACCGCTGGACAAACTGTTCGGCCATCACTAGTAATCTGTCCACCTCTAAACTGTAAAAAAAACCTCCCTGGACTTGGCACTTCCTGCATACTCTCTGCTCTGATAACAAAAATCAGGGCTATATAGCCCTGACCACCATTGCCAAATTGCGTCCCTCTGTCATACGCTGCTGTCCCCTCTGCTCTCCTCTCTTCCCCCTCACCCCTTCCTTCCTGCATGCCAGCTCGCGTCTGTGTGTCTCCGCCCCCGCCCCTTCTGGTAGGGTTACCACCTGTATGGGAATGACCCGGGCAGTGCGGGTTTTGATAGCTGTGTCCGGGTTTGTATTCTCCTGACACCCGGACACAGCAGCATAAAGGCTCCAGCCCTAGTGTGGGAAGTAGTAGCCCCATCATCACCAGCACACAGCACCATGCCTTCCTCCTTCTCAATCTGATTCCCAAACCCCCTCTGAGTCCTGCCAGCAGCTCCTTTGGCTTCAGTGATGAGTGCCATTGCCTTCTCCTTGCTCCCTCCCTCTCCATTACATCACCACCCTCCGCCTCTGTGTCAGAATAGATTCTCTCTCTATGGTACAATCTCTCCCACCGGCAGACTCCCTCGCCCCCAACAGAAGATGAAGTCCCGCAATGTGCCGATCATCAGGCAGCTGCAGAAGCAGAACTCTCTTCCTCTACTGCCAGCAGCACCCCCCACCCCCTTCTTCCCTGTTCCAGCATTCTGGGGGGCCAAAGTCCTGCAGCATCTGCCTGGGTCATACTGCACTCTGTGCACTCTCTCTCCCTCCCAGGTCCCAGCCGCCGGCCGATGCCAGAGACAGTTAATTGTAACTGGTGTCCTAGCAACCAGGGATGCTTATGCATGAGAGAGCATGGTGTTAGACTCCGCCCCTAACAGGTTCGCACACACATCTTTACAGCGGCTCCTGGAAGATAAGGGGGTTTTGTCTCACTCTATGGAGGTCTCTATGGGGGCTACTGACACCATCCACTCTTTTTTTACCTTAATGCAATATGGTAAAAAACTTCTCTCACTGATCGGCCCCCCAGCCCCCCCCCCCCCCCCCGTTATACTCACCTGAGCCCATACGTTCCCTTGGTGGAGACGCGTTATACCTTTCTGCCCATTGTCTCGGCTCTTGAGTGGATAGATTGATAGCAGCGCAGCTATTGGCTCCCTGCTGTCATCTAATCCAATGACGCGGGAACCGGGGGTGTAGGGGCCAAGGCCTGCATTCTGTGTGAATGTACAAAGGATCAGGACTCAGGAGCGTGCCCGCATGGTTGTCTACCTTAGGAGAGCCTTTCCCAACATAGACAATCGATGTGGGGAGGAGCCACCCTGGGGCCTCCCTGTGTCAACCTACTTGCGCTCCCCACGCATTTGCCTAGACCGACAGCGTACTTTATCCCCCTGCAAGGCGGACGTAAAAGTTGTGGGCACTGGGCCTGGTATTGGGAGCTGGTCTTCACAGTGATTTCCAATGCGGAAAAAAGCGAAGTTCGCTACTGTTTTTGTATGGTTTCTACCCTCTACCCCCCTCCTTCCCACTCCTCAATACCCCCTCTCACCCCCATCTTCTACCTTAGATGCACACACATCCGCTGTCTCACCAAATCCGGCTCCTCTGGCCTTCTATGAATCAGCACCCTTAAATTTGCCTCCCTTCCATTCCCTCCATTCCTGGAGGGAGGCTAGGAAAAGTCTCAAGCTCTCACCCTTTATCTCCAGTCATCTTATGATACAGGGTCACCCAAATTTTACCCCGGTTTTGGACCACCAACCATATGAGACCTGGCGGCAAAGGGGTCTTTCAACTTTCTCTTCCCTATGTGATCCAGAGTCTGGACGCACAATTGCCTTCCATTCACTAGCCACCAAGTTTTCTCTTCCAAAATCACATGCTTTCCATTATGGTCAATGCGTCAGCTTCCTACAAAAAACTTGCAGAGATGAACCCACAAGGTTTAAATCTTCCTTTACAGATGTACTCCTACAAAAGGATTACTACAAGATCTCAGACATTTATGCTCCTCTACTCTTGAAAACCACTCCTCCCCTGAGAACCTCGTCAGTAGCCAACTGGGCAAAAGACTTTCCAGACGTCGATCTGGTGGACAAAATCCTTCAAGGCCTTAATACTGTGTACAACCTGGTCCCAAATGAAACCTGGAGGGAAACCCAATTGAAAATAGTTTATCGGGCCCATATCCCCTTCCTTTCCACACCCCAGTCACACTCAACTTCGACGTGCCCTCTGTGCCAACAACCCAAGCCGTCTCTAACACACCGCTTCTGGACCTGCTCTTTTTTTTCCTCCTTCTGGGTCCTTCTGGGACCACACGGAGGCGCAATGTGTTTCCAAAACGAACGGCCGACGTTACGTCTGATCGAGCGCACGTACGCGATGGTGGTACGAACGCATAACGTTACACGTCGTAGGCGTACAAACGCTATGGCACGCACACGACGTGACCTAGGCACCTTGCCTATTTAAACGTTCACCTGACAGTGCTGCATCGCTGGATTATCGTCAGCTTCTCCTGTGTACCTGTGTCCGTGATTCCTGCTGTCTGATCTTCTGTGTACCGATCCGGCTTGTTTGACCTGCTCCTGTTGTTCTCCTGGCTCTTACCACTGGCTTGTACCCGACGTCCCTTGTCTGCTCCCTGCACCCGATCTTGGCTTGGCTTGGACTCCTATTCTCCGGGCTTCAGCTCAGGACCCATTGTTCCGACCTCAGGACTGATCTTCTGTGTTTGACCCCCGGCCTGGCCTTGACCCTGCTATTGGACTTTCGTTTATCCCTCTCTTGGACTTTCCTAGCGCGGTTGCCCCCGGAGACCTGTTCTACTCAGCTCCTGTCATCTGCTGCTGCTACCAGGCAACCTGTGCTACTGTGGGCACTGCATCCCTGTGTCATCTTCAGGGTTGTGCTGCACTCGGCCGCAAGGGGAGCCCTCTCAGCATCTCGGCCTCCCTCCAGATTCTGACACATCCACATGCCCAGCAGTTGAATGCTAGCTTGGCTAAATAAGTAAGGTGCATATTACCACTGACTCATGGTCCAGCAGGAATGGACAGGGATTTTACCTATCTTTCACGGCCCATTGCCTCACTCTTCTGGCAGCTGGGAAGGATGCAGGACAAGGTACAGTAGTGTTGGAGGTTGTTCCGCCACCACGCCTCCAAAATGCTACTACTGGTTGTGACACACCTCTCTCCTCAACCCCCTCCTTTTCTTCTTCCTCCATGGCCTCTTCCAGTATACACATACACACACACACACACACACACACACAATATGATATAGAGCAGACGTAATGAGAAAGATGGAATAGGCACCAGTCATCTAAATATGAACTGAACTTGGTCTTGAGATGAGAATAGCAGCACAAGTCTCCATCTTTAATTAAGTGGAGAGTCAGAAAGGAACCATTTCTGGGCAGAGAGCTCCCTAGTAGAGATGGCCTTGTGGTTCGCCCGGCGGTCGGTTCGCGGCGAATTTAGCTCGTCGCGATTCGCCAAACCGGCGGACTTCTGGCGCTGTTCGCGCGGCGGACATATGCGTTTACATTGTGAAGAACTTTGACCCATGACACATCCATCATGGTGTACAGGACAGCCAATTGAGACATTTCAGCACATGGACAATTGGACATACCCCCTACCTTATAACTAGACCTGATCTGGAGGCCATCTTACATTCTGTGTTTTGTCAGTGTGGGGAAAAGACGCTGTGTGGAGCAGGGACAGTCAGTTTATTCACTAGCTATTACTATTAGGTTGACAAAAGTCCTTTTAAGGACTGGTAT
Source organism: Lithobates pipiens (assembly GCF_037356315.1). Classification (NCBI taxonomy): domain Eukaryota; kingdom Metazoa; phylum Chordata; class Amphibia; order Anura; family Ranidae; genus Lithobates; species Lithobates pipiens. The sequence goes on from NW_027507921.1 coordinate 532,091, forward strand.
AGGTGTGCAGTATATAGGGTTGTAATACACTTATAATATACTTTCTTTCAAATATAGAAAGTATATTATGGTGCACTGCTGTGCTGCTGAGTGCTGACCGATTCTGCAGCTGTCTTTTATCAGTGTAGGGAGGGACAGTTTGGTGTTTGGAGCAGGGACAGTCTGCAAAACACTAGCTACTAGGTCCACAAAGGTCCTTTTAAGGACTGGTATAGGTGTACAGTATATAGGGTTGTACACGTATGATATACTTTCTTTCAAATATAGAAAGCATATTATACTTCACTGCTGTGCTGCTGAGTGCTGACCAATTCTGCAGCTGTCTTTTATCAGTGTAGGGACTCTCTATCTCGGTGCTGGTGTGGTGTCAGTGCTCTCTATCACGGTGCTGGTGTCAGTGCTCTCTATCTCGGTGCTGGTGTCAGTGCTCTCTATCTCGGTGCTGGTGTGGTGTCAGTGCTCTCTATCTCGGTGCTGGTGTCAGTGCTCTCTATCATGGTACTGGTGTAAGTGCTCTCTATCACGGTGCTGGCGTCAGTGCTCTCACGGTGCTGGTGTCAGTGGTCTTTATCATGGTGCTGGTGTCATTGCTCTCTATTACGGTGCTGGTGTCAGTGCTCTCTATATCGGTGCTGGTGTTAGTGCTCTCTATCTCGGTGCTGGTGTGGTCTCAGTGCTCTCTATCACGGTGCTGGTGTCAGTGCTCTCTATCATGGTGCTGGTGTCAGTGCTCTCTATCTTGGTGCTGGTGTGGTCTCAGTGCTCTCTATCACGGTGCTGGTGTCAGTGCTCTCTATCACGGTGCTGGTGTCAGTGCTCTCTATCACGGTGATGGTGTCAGTGCTCTCTATCTCGGTGCTGGTGTGGTCTCAGTGCTCTCTATCACGGTGCTGGTGTTAGTGCTCTCTATCACGGTGCTGGTGTCATTGCTCAGTCTCTATTGCGGTGCTGGTTTCAAACAGTGAGGGAGATAGCAGCGGAGAAGCCAATCAGCAGGCAGTGCCAGCACCATGGCTGAGGATCAGCACTGGACTGGCACCTCCAGACCACCGCAGTGGAGCCCTGCATAGGTGGGGGTAAGGACCGGGCAGAGGGAGGGGCTCAAGCACAGGTTGGCACACTGGGACACTGGCACAGGACTGCACTGCCCTGACTGTGGCACTGATCATCTCCTGCATCACCTTCATAGCCTTCCCTGACCTTGCCTCTCCTCCATGGCCTTCATGCGCTCCTGAATTGTCAAAATTTCACAGATAAAAAAAGAATGCTTGTCGTTGCCGATCCCAGATTCACTTAATACTTTTGTTATGTCAGTGTCCATGTTGTGGGACTATGTGTGCACAGCTAGTAAGTATTTTGTGGCTGAAAATATGACCTGGAGGTTTTTAAGGTTAGCCTACCATTAAAGTCAACAGGGCCCTCCGCGAACGTTGCGGTTTGCAAACTTTTGGCCACGTTCGCGGTTTGCGTTTGCGAAATGTCCCGTCGGAAGTTCGTCCATCACTACTCCCTAGCTGGCTGATGGATGTCAACAAATCGGGCCAAGATGCAGACTGATATGATTGACCAAATATAGTTAAGACCATGCTTGGTCAATGACTTCACCCGGTATGCCCACTAACTTGTGTACAATTTTATACAAGCATGTGGGCAAGCATCTGGATGCTCTCTTTTAGTGGAAGTGGTAATACCAACACTAAATTAATGACTTCTGGCTGCAGGTAAAGTGACCAAGCATGGCCTTTATGCTCACCCCTTCAGCAAACTGTGAACAGCTTAGGTTTAGGTCAAGCTTGTGATCAATCTGAACCAGAAGATCATCCTTATAAAAACAGTTAGCAGATAGAATTTCCATATCAGTTATAACTGAAAGGAGTTGGTGGCACCATAAAGAAGTGCCCTCAAAATAAAGCAGACCATATCATTTTTGATTCATTAAGAGTCAACAAACAATTGAAACCAAGTGCTGCAAACTAAGCAGCCAACACCCATGAGTTTGATTGTCCACCAGAATTTTGGCAATTGTAAAGGTCAAAACTGGGCAACTAATTATTAGCTTCAATACAGTTTACTGAAAAATCATATCAAAACTGTAAAAAAGCCAGGGCTTTGGGATTTTTCTTCTGGGATCAATCAGGGCAATCAAATCAAATTAACCAGCTTAAGACTAAGGCCGCGTACACACGCGCGGACTGTTCGCCCAACTTTGTCCGTCCAACAGTTTCGGCAAACAGTCCGCTCAAACTTAGCATGAACGGACATGGCCACACACGACGGACGAACAGTTTGCTGAAACCGTGCGCGATCACGTGAACGGCACGTACGACGGGACGAAAAATACGACGTCCTATACACTGCATTATAGCTTTCGGCGTGAAAATCCTTTCTGAGCATGCGCGCAACTTTGTTTGACGAACAAGCCTACACACGAGCGGACTGTTCGCTGAAACAAGGTTTCAGCGAACAGTTTTACGGAATTTCCGAAAAACCTTGTCCGTCAAACTGTCCGCTGAAACTGTCCGCTGAAAGCCCACACACGAGCGGACTGTCCGCCCAAACACTGTTCAGCGGACAAAGTTGGACGAACAGTCCGCCCGTGTGTACGCGGCCTTAGGTGCTAAAATTTATTTATTTTCCCTGCCAGGACAACAGCTATGATCAAGTCATATCGCTGCTTCTATCTCTTGCAGAACTATTAGCTGAGGATAGAATAACCATTGCTGAACTACAATTGTATCAGGTGCCATACATGCAATACGTAAATGTGTTGTTCTTTAGATATGATTTCATTCACCTCAGAATCTATTAGGATATTGAAATCACACAACTATGAATATTTTACAGGTTATATAACTTCCCTTTTCAGCAGTATTTCTACAGATTTGAGACTCCAAAATTACATAATTTTCAGTTTTAAAAATCCCTTTTTTTTCTTTTATTACAGACAATTGTACCTCATGTGTCCCTTGTGTGGACAGTTACACCCTCACAATTCTTTATTCATGTAATATGGCAAAGGTGTACTTTGATACTTTTATTACTCAGTAGGTTCCTCATTAAGTCATTGGTATCATTCCACAGAAACACCACTATAATGTGAAGTCATTTGTAATTGCTATGTTACTTTTAAATATTTCTTTTTTTGTGTTGTCAAGCAATCAAAACCATTGATTGTCTAGTTACCACTGCCTGTTATAAGCGGTAATACCCTTGAGAAAGTAACGTGTCAGTGACGCAATGCATTGGGAGGCGCCGGGTGATGTCACTTTCAGGTCACGACCGAGACTGAAAGTTCGGATTAGTTAGCGTTCTGCTACAGTGTGATCCCATGGTCTGCATGGATGCATAGTGGATATTTTAACTGTAAATCACTATATTGTTTTAAATAAACCTGCTATTATTACTACACCAAGACCTGGGTGGGTCACTATCACCATGCCACTTATTCCTCCTATGCCAGGAGGTAAGTGTGCTTATTCATAAATCCCTCACTCTGGTGGATTTACATCTGGATTCTCAGGGGGAGTTTGTTATTCTCCACGTGGTAATTGTAAATGTGCCTATGGTGGTGGTAGGACTACATACCCCCCCCCCCCCACCAGCATCTTTGACAGTCTTTGACCGTTTTAAATAAGATTGCCCAGTACCTAGTGTAGACATGTCACTGGAGAAGTGGTTGAGGGGGTGTACATCTCACCTAGGTTGCTACACAGTGTGAGATGGTAAGTCCAGGATGGATCAGTTTCTCAGCAGCAATATGCTGCTGAGTTGTTATTTAATCTTGCTGGGCCTGGGTTTATATGGAATGGCAGGTAGGTTTGGTAGAGGGACCTGTCATTCCACACCCCCCATCCCTCGTTCCAGTTCTGGGTTTTGGATCAGGTGAGCTTTGATCCTAATTAGCCTGGGAAGGTAAAGGCTCTGCGGGCCTGCAGGTGTTTGCTCTCAGCCAGGGAAACGAACAGTCTGTGTGTTTGAGGAAGCTGCAAGCACAGCCACTGCTGGAGCTAAAATCCACCCTGCGATATCCAGGCGAAAGACGCTGTGTTTATAAGTGTCAGATAGGTGAGAAGAACCTGTTTAGTAAGCGCCCAGCCGGGCTAGGTTGTTTGTTTTGTTATTATTTTGTTCCTGTTATACACAAGAAGCACGGTGTTGCTGTATATTTTGTTTGTTGGACTGTTTGTACCACGAATAAACGCCAAGGTCTGCTTTATAAAGTCCAAGTCTGCTGTGAACTGTGTCCAAACACACCCTACCCCGGGAAGATCCCTTACAATTGGTGGAGGTAGCGGGCAACACGGTTGCTAGGGGCAACGGTGTGGACAGACTTGGCTACAGCTGCTGATGTCCTGGGTGAAAGCTGCAACTACACTCCAAGAACAGTCCAGCAACATGGAGGAGATGCTGAAGCAGATTATGCAAGTGAGTTTGCAACAACAGCAGGCTCAGACAGAGGCCAATAGACGACATGAACAGTCCATGGCTGCACAACAACAACTTATCGAGCACCTGATAGCAAATCGAGAGGCGCCTGTGGTTGCTAATCCACCCACAGTGATGGGAGCCGCTCCAGAGATTTTTTTTGGGAGAAGGACTGTACAGAAAGCGCTGCAAAAGATGACTGCTGAGGACGATGTTGAAGCCTATCTAACAGTATTTGAGCGCGTGGCTGAGCGAGAGAAGTTACCAGCCGCTGAGTGGGCAGAGGTAATTGCACCCTATTTAACAGGTGAACCTCAAAAGGCCTACTATGACCTCAGTGAGCAAGAGGTTAAGGACTATACTCGGCTAAAAGAGGAGATACTTGCCCGACTAGGAGTTACTACTGCAGTCCGTGCCCGGAGGGTACGCAACTGGAGCTACAGTCTGGACAAATCAGCGAGGTCCCAGATGTATGACCTAATCCATTTGGCAAGAAAGTGGTTGGAGCCAGACACTTCTACTCCTGCACAAATCCTAGAGAAGGTCGTGATGGATCGCTACCTCCGAGCGCTTCCTACTGACCTGCAACGCTGGGTGGGACAAGGTGATCCTAAGAATGCAAACGAACTTGTCAACCTTGTGGAGAGGTTCCAGGCGACTGAGGACTACCTCCGTGATGTTCCTGCAGCATCTTCACCTCCCCGGAGCGCCAGATCTGTGCCGTCAGCTGGTAAGAGACTTCCATCTATTGGGGGAGTGTGGAGGGGTGCTGATGGCGGGAAAAGGGCTCAAGTGGTGTCTCAGGGACAAAAGACTGGTGATGGTCTCGGGTGGCTAAGGGGCTCTGAAAAGGACTCCTTGCCAAGGAGACCAGGCCCTATCCAGTGTTGGAGATGCCATGAGGCGGGACACGTGTCGGCCCATTGCCCTCTTACCACTGAACCCATGGAGTGTGACGCTAGCCGGCGTCAGTCGCTGTTTGCGGAACCATCTTGTGCTGCAGTTCCTGGACTAGAGACTGAACCGCAAATCTGCAATATTACCATCAATGACCTTCCCGTTGAGGCGTTAATGGACTCGGGAAGCCTCGTAACCTTGGTGCATGCTAGCCTGGTGGCTGGGGACTTAGAGTCTAAAAAGCATATGAGTGTTGTGTGCATACATGGCGATACAAAAGTGTACCCTATAGTGCTGGCTAAAGTCGGGACTGAACAAGGCACCGTACAATATGAAGTGGGTGTGGTAAAAAACCTCATGCATAATGTAATATTGGGGCGCGATTTTCCATTATTCTGGGCTCTCTGGGAAAAAAGGAAAATCCCCAAAAGGAGTGGGGATACCTCTAAGGGGGTTTCTTTGTCCCCTGTGAATGATAGAAGTGTGCAGGATGAAAATGATTGTTCTCCTTTGCAGGTCCTGGCTGGAGAGGAGGAGGCTCCTCCCACTGAGCAAAATATACTAGACTTAGAGGTATCTAGGGATAATTTTGGCGCTGCACAATTACAGGACCCCACTCTCAAAAATGCGAGAGAGCAGGTTGCTGTTATGAATGGGGTACCTCAGGAACCAGATGCTGAAAAAAGATTTCCACATTTTTCGGTGACTAATGATCTTTTCTATAGAGTCAATAAGGTTAAGGATGAGATTGTGGAACAGCTTCTGGTACCTAAGCCGTACCGGCGTCAGGTGCTTGACATGGCACATAACCATGTTCTTGGGGGACACTTGGGGACTGACAAAACGCGAGAGAGGGTTCTCCAGAGGTTTTTTTGGCCGGCGATATATGATGACATTAAAAAATACTGCGAGTCGTGCCCCACATGTCAGGTTAGTGCCCCAGTGTCACATTTTCGCAGTCCTTTGGTTTCGCTCCCTATTATAGAGGTGCCTTTTGAGCGTATTGCCATGGATTTAGTGGGTCCCGTGGTAAAGTCAGCTAGAGGACACCAGTATATTTTGGTAGTCATAGATTATGCGACCCGCTATCCTGAGGCTATACCCTTAAGAAACACTGCATCTAAAACAATTGCACGTGAGTTGTTTTATATGTTCTCTAGGACTGGGATCCCCAAAGAAATCCTAACTGACCAAGGTACGCCATTTATGTCAAAACTGATGAAGGAATTATGCAAACTATTTAAAGTCTCACACATCCGTACCTCTGTATACCACCCCCAGACAGACGGATTGGTGGAGAGATTTAATAAAACTTTGAAACATATGTTGAAGAAAGTGGTGGGAAAAGATGGTCGTGACTGGGATCATTTATTACCCTACCTCATGTTTGCTATTAGGGAGGTGCCCCAAGCATCCACAGGGTTCTCACCATTCGAGTTGGTCTATGGTCGTCACCCTAGGGGTCTACTGGACATTGCAAAAGAGACATGGGAGAGTGAGTCCACCCCATACAAGAGTGTTATTGAGCATGTAGCACAAATGCAGGACCGTATAGCCACTGTAATGCCCCTGGTAAGGGAACACCTCCAGAGAGCTCAAGAGGCCCAAAGTAGAATTTACAACTGGTCCGCAAGAATCAGGACATTCAACCCAGGCAATAGGGTCCTTATAATAGTCCCCACTGTTGAGAGTAAATTCTTAGCGAAGTGGCAAGGTCCTTATGAAATTGTTGAAAAGATCAGTGAGGTGAACTACAAGGTGCACCAACCAGGTAGAAGGAAGCCTTTCCAAGTTTATCACATAAACTTAATCAAGCCCTGGAAAGACAGGGAATCCTTGGTGGCGACAAATACTGTTAATAATTTGTCACCACCAATCCCTCCAGTCAAAGTAGGTGATGCTCTATCAGTGTCACAGAAACAGGAGGCTCTGGAATTTTTACAGAAAAACAAAAACAAGTTCTCTGACCTCCCAGGGCGTACCCACCTCATCCATCATCACATTGAAACTGAGCCTAGAAGCAGAGTAAACCTAAAGCCCTATAGGATACCGGAGGCACGTAGAAAAGCCGTATCTGACGAGGTAAAACGTATGCTTGATCTGGGGGTAATTGAGGTGTCACAGAGTGAATGGTCCAGCCCGATTGTGCTAATCCCAAAGCCCAATGGAACTTGGAGGTTCTGTAACGATTTCAGAAAGTTGAATGAGATCTCCAAGTTCGATGCTTATCCTATGCCCAGGGTAGATGAGTTGATTGAGAAGTTAGGTAACGCCAGGTACATAACCACCCTCGATCTCACAAAGGGCTACTGGCAGATTCCACTTTCTGACGAGGCTAAAAAGAAAACTGCATTCTCCACCCCTGATGGGCTATTCCAGTATGTAGTGATGCCATTCGGGTTACATGGAGCGCCTGCAACTTTCCAGAGGTTGATGGACTTGATTCTGCGACCACATCAGGATTACTCAGCCGCCTACCTCGATGATGTGGTCATTTTTAGCCCTGATTGGGAAAGTCACCTCTGTAAGGTACAGGCCGTGTTGGATACCATAAGTGATGCAGGGTTGACCATAAATGCCGAGAAGTGTGCTATAGCCCTAGAAGAGGCCAAATATCTGGGCTACATTGTTGGGAGAGGATTGATTAAGCCACAGCTAAATAAAATTGAGGCAATACAGAATTGGCCTAGACCCCTGACAAGGAAACAGGTTAGAGCTTTCCTGGGTATTACCGGTTATTACCGTAGATTTGTGCCGAACTTTGCCTCAGTTGCTGCTCCACTAACTGACTTGACAAAGGGCGGAAAGACAGCAATGGTCACGGGGACCCCAGAGGCCGAGAAGGCTTTCCAAAGCCTTAAGTCTGCCTTGTGCCAACCACCTGTGTTAGTTACCCCCAATTTCAAGCGAGAATTTCTGGTCCAGACAGATGCCTCTAACACAGGCTTAGGTGCAGTACTCTCACAAGTAGTGAATGGTGAGGAGCATCCGGTGACGTACTTGAGTAGAAAACTAACCCCGGCTGAGAAAAATTATGCCATTGTGGAGCGAGAATGTTTGGCAGTGAAGTGGGCCCTAGAATCTTTAAAGTATTACTTGCTAGGCAGGAAATTCAAGTTGGTGACAGACCATGCCCCCCTAACATGGATGAAGTTAAACAAGGAGAGAAATGCAAGAGTGACTAGATGGTTTCTGTCCTTACAAAACTTTAATTTCACTGTGGAACACAGGCCAGGGAAATTACAGGCAAATGCTGACGCATTGTCGAGGGTGAGTTGTCTGTGGGGACAAAAGGCTCAGCCCTCCGGTCTGAAAAAGAGGGGGGGGATATGTAGACTTGTCACTGGAGAAGTGGTTGAGGGGGTGTACATCTCACCTAGGTTGCTACACAGTGTGAGATGGTAAGTCCAGGATGGATCAGTTTCTCAGCAGCAATATGCTGCTGAGTTGTTATTTAATCTTGCTGGGCCTGGGTTTATATGGAATGGCAGGTAGGTTTGGTAGAGGGACCTGTCATTCCACACCCCCCATCCCTCGTTCCAGTTCTGGGTTTTGGATCAGGTGAGCTTTGATCCTAATTAGCCTAGGAAGGTAAAGGCTCTGCGGGCCTGCAGGTGTTTGCTCTCAGCCAGGGAAACGAACAGTCTGTGTGTTTGAGGAAGCTGCAAGCACAGCCACTGCTGGAGCTCAAATCCACCCTGCGATATCCAGGCGAAAGACGCTGTGTTTATAAGTGTCAGATAGGTGAGAAGAACCTGTTTAGTAAGCGCCCAGCCGGGCTAGGTTGTTTGTTTTGTTATTATTTTGTTCCTGTTATACACAAGAAGCACGGTGTTGCTGTATATTTTGTTTGTTGGACTGTTTGTACCACGAATAAACGCCAAGGTCTGCTTTATAAAGTCCAAGTCTGCTGTGAACTGTGTCCAAACACACCCTACCCCGGGAAGATCCCTTACACTAGCAAATGTTTAGGTTGATAATGTGGTTCTGGCAGATGATTTCAACATGACTCCCTGTCCTGCATTGGACAGGCTGACACCAGGTGGGGTCGTGGACCCCCGCTCTATTGCTGGGCCTCCACTTTTGGCCTCACCAACGTTTGGGGCTGGAAAAATCCCCTCCAGAGAAGTTTTAACTGTCAGTCTGCATCTTATGCAGCCATGTCCAGGATTGATCTTGTATATGTCCACGGCACTGTCCTGGATAAAAAACAAGAGATATCTATTCTGCCAAGGGGAATTTACGACCATACGCCTATCCTACTATGCCTCAATGTCTGTCCTGCTCCCACTGACTGCCTGTGACACCCGTCAAGGGTCTAGGTTTTAGGTGACAGGGTTGCCCTGGGTGCTGAATCAGATGTACAAAGGTATTGGGACACTAAACCACCTGCCACTAACCCAGCCTTTAGCTGTGATGCTTTTAAAGTCCATGTAAGGGGATACTATCAGACGAAAATTGGTCAAGTCTGACGTCAATCTGGATTGGAGCTGGCCCAGGCTGAGCAGAGAGCCAGTACACAAGAACAACAATATATTACTACTAGAGATAAGGTGACATGCAGGGACATCAGTGTGCTCTGCGTAAGGAGATGTTATTGAGGGTTGCATCGGCCAAAAAATTACTGTTGCATCAGTCACAATGTTTTTTCAAACAGCGTGAGCGAACTGTTTGTCTCTTGATGTGGCTGTCCAAGGAACTGTCGGTTATGACAGGTATTACAAATGTTAAGGATGCTGATGGATGGCTGGTATCTGACCCTGGAGGTATTAATGACTGCTTTGCCTCCTTCTACAAAGACCTCTACTCCTCCAGGGCAAGATACACTGGACCTGAGCTCCAAGCCTTTCTGGAGGACATCCATTTCCAGATTTTGACTGAGGAGACTCACTGGAGAATTGACACTCCGCCCACCCTAAAGGAAATTCAGCAGGCTATTGGTTCCATGTAGGCAGGGAAAACACCTGGAGATGATGGTCTCCTGGTTACATTTTACAAAGCACATATGGAGGCACTGGCTAGTAGGCTGTTGGAAATATTGTCGGCCTCATTTGAGGCCTCTTCTCTCCTCCCTCGATGTCTACAGCTATTATTGCTTTGATACCCAAACGCAGAAAGGACCCTGAGTTATGTTCCTCATATAGGCCCATTTCACTGCTTAACATGGATGCGAAGATCCTTGTGAAGGTGTTGGCGACTCGCCTTAACAAGGTCATTCTATCCTTGGTCCACAGAGACCAAACTGGGTTTATGCCGGGTTGGGGTACTGACATCAACTTGAGAAGGCTCCACACAGTAATAGCCAGTGTTTCAGCTGGGGGGGCTTCGGGGTGGTGGCCTCACTTGATGCCGAGAAAGCATTTGACTCGTTGGAGTGGGAATAATTCTTTCCTTCAGAAGTTTGGTTTAAGGCCTAACTTTGTCTCCTGGCTGAGGATGCTTTATTCAGCCCCCAAGGCCAGAGCTTGAATGAATGGTATGCTTTCGGCCCCCTTCCCTCTCCACCAAGGCACAAGACAAGGCTGTCCTCTCTCCACTGCACACTTTGAATTGGCAATTGAGCCATTGGCAGAGCTTTTGAGGACCTCTGAGGAGAAACATCTTGTTCCCCCTCGGTTGAAAAGATGTCTCTGTACACAGATGATAGGCTGCTGTACCTGCATGACACCTGACGGTCACTACAGGCAGCCCTGGCTATTATTGACCAGTTTGGGTTCTTTTTTTCTTTTTTAAGGTGAATTGGGACAAATTGCTCTTGTTCTCATTGTCAGATGGGAACCAGTTGGTCGACCCACAGATCCCTCTACAGCAGGTATTCCGCTTCAAATATTTAGGAATTCACATTCAGAGGGACCCTCTACAATATTTAGATGTCAACTTATACACTGTGCTCCAACAATTTATCCACCGATGCAATATATGGAAGAACTTCCCACTCACGCTGGCGGGGAGAGTCAATTTAATAAAAATGTCCTACCTCCCTAAATTCCTCTACATCTTCCGCCAGTGCCTGGTTCCTATCCCAGCTGCTTTCTTTGCTAAACTTGATCGAGCCATCACCTCATTCATCTGGGTGGGCTTGACCCGCCACGTGGCCAAAATCACACTGCAGCTTTTGCTCACTGAGGGCGGTTTGTCCCTGCCAAACTTCAGGAAATACTATTGGGCTGCACAATTGGTCACTGTGAGGTGGTGGTTTGCTCAAGACATTTCCAACCCGGTGGTGAATTTGGAGGCAGACATTCTGGGGTACTACTCTGAACTCAAAAATCTTGTATATCAAGGGCCAAAATATAGCTCCCAAGTAACCACTCCTATGAAGACAAAACTTCTGGCATGGAAGCGGGTTACGCAACATCTCAGTGAGGTGGGCACCATATCTCCACATGCTCCACTTTGGGGTAATCCCTCTCTAGCTCATCTCAGATCCATACCAGATCCCCAAGTTTAGGCTAGATATACGATAAAAAAAAATTAGTCATATCATGTCAGGATCCCCGATAGGGCTTCAGGTGGCAATTTAAACTACCTTTATGGATGTACTTTAGATATATGCAACTCAACATCAATTCCCTGATGGGGTTTTTCTTGCTGTACACTCAGTTGAATCCTTTCTTGCTGCTGCTGACATCAGCCACACACTGTCCTCCGTATACCTGAGACTTAGCTGCAAAGATACCTTGAACAAGCTCCGGTTGTTTGGAGTGTGGCAGTGGGACATTCCTGCTCTGACAGAGGAAGATTCGACTGAAGGTCTGCAACATTGTATCCCACTTATGATTTCGGCCAAGGACTGCTTTGTGCAACTAAAATTTCCGCATCGAGTGTATTACACTCCCTTCAGACTTTCCAGGAATTACCCGGGTGTGGATGACACCTGTCCCAAATGCAGGCAGTCGGTGGGAACATTCATTAATATGGTGTGGGAATGACCCTATATTCCAAAATGGAGATAAAGCGATAGGGATTATTGCGGTGCCTTCGGCTGCACCAGACTTTCAGCTCTATTTTTACAGTTTTGTTGTTATGTTTATAGTGTATCTTATCTCGGTGTTGAATACTGGCTCCCCTGAAGAAGCCTTTGTTAAGGCGAAACATGTTGGGATATTCTCAAATCAGCCAATACAACTTTGACCAAGTTTAATGATTAGACATGGATTTTTAAGTCATAATATTAATCAATGTGGTTTGCGTGTCACTTTGATAACTTTTTAAAAAAAAAATTGTATTTAATAAACAAAATAATTTCTCTTTTTTAACATATGGTATATTTTTTTCTTTTCTTTCTTTCTCGTCCCATAATTGGGGATAAAACTTATATAAAAAATAAAAAATATTCCTTCCCCCTTTTTGCTATCTCCATTTTTCTTAATTTATCTATATTGGGATGAGGTGCCTCAGAATATTTGATTTCTCCACCTGACCTTCCTGCCCTATATTCAAACCTTCTGGCAGGCATTGGTCACTGATGTAAATATGGTTACAGACCTCCTTCTGGACAGGGACCCACTTGTTTTTCTACTGGCAATCTGGTAACCACCAAACACACTAAACTCTTCACATTCTACATGGCTTACTATGATAGGAAGACCATTCCATCTAAATGGAAGCTCCCGGAACCCCCCCAGCTCTCAGCATGAAGAGCACTTATTAACACTGTTCTACCCCTATACAAACTTACTTATATGGGATGTAACTGCCCTCAGAAGTTTGACAAAATCTGAGCAGCCTGGGCACAAGCTAGGCACCTCACAATATAGACATTTGGGGAAAATTATAAATGGTACTAAATAACTGCTTGAGGGATCTGCAGGTATAGCAAGATCCTCTTTTTACCTACTAGATGCCGGGAATATATCCAATGACCTAAGGTGGATGTGGCTCTTCCCATTCCCACCCTCTCTCTCTCTGTCTCTCTCTCTCCCCCCTAACCCCTCCCGCCCTCCCAGCTTCTACTCTGTCATACTAAACCTCCAAAGTGGGGTGCATTGTCGCCGAAGGAGTGCTGCACGTTCCACTAGTCACGTTGTTCTGAATGTAAACCTTCTCCCTGATGATGAGATATTGTGATTTGACACTGAGTATTACTAATATTGTTAGCTAATTTATGTTGACTGGTTCCAGTGATGAAGAAATGATCTATAACAAAACTGTTAATTTACTCCCTTATGTCAAACTAATGTAGCATTTAAATGTGCAATGTTTTACTATTTCAATAAACATTCCTTCTGTAAAAACAAAACAAAAAAAAAGCTTGTTTGCGTGCTAGGCCATTTTATATCACTCCAATATAGTATATAATAGAAGATAGAAACAATCTTCATGGTCCAGCATTTAAAATCCTTGTGTTTTATTATAAAATACCACACTCACATTTAACCAAGTTAGCATAGCATAAAGCCACAATGAGTAATGCCGTGTACACACGATCGGAATTCTCATCGGAAAAAGCTCTGATGGTTTTTCCGACGGAATTGCGCTCAAGCTTGGCTTGCATACACACGGTCACACAAAAGTTTGCTGAACTTTCGACTGTCAAGAACGTGGTGACATACAACACTACGGTGAGCTAAGAAAATTAAGTTCAATGCATGTGTCAAATTGTTTCAGAGCATGCGTAGGAATTTTGCGCATCGGAATTGCTACAGACGATCGGAATTTCCGGACGGAACTATTTCCAACCAAAAATTTAGAACATGCTCTCAATCTTTTGCTGGTGGAAATTCAACCAGCAAAAGTCCGATGGAGCATACACATGGTCTCATTTTCCGACCAAAAGCTCTCATCGGGATTTTGCTGGCCAAATTTCTAAATGGGTATGGGGCATACTGCTAATTCAGTTCCACGTGTCAATTTCAGTCCTCGCTCCGCCCTACATGTTATGAAAACAGTTAGCAGATCTCATTTCCATATCAGGTATAACTAAAAGGAGTTAGTGGCACCATAAAGAAGTGCCTTCAAAATAAAGCATTTTTTTTTTATTCATGAATTTACAACAGTAAAATCAGTCTGTATATGCAGCATAGCTGTCACGTACCTTAAGGCAGAGCCCGGAATGCAGGGAGCGGCCTCTCGTAGACCTCTGACTCGGGAGGCCCTGGTAGAGATGACAGGGGCTCGGGAGCACAGAGGAGCACAAGTGCCTGACTGGATGGTCGGTGTAGGAAGCGGAAGACCGTTGGTAATGGGAGGTGTCCTGTAGTCCAGCAGCGGAGTGCAGGTGATGGCAAGGTACAGCGGACAGCGGGAGGAGTCCTGTAGTCCGACAGCAGAGTGCAGGTGGCTGCAGGGTACAGCAGACAGCGGGAGGAGTTCTGTAGTCCAGTAGCGGAGTGCAGGTGCAAACAGGATATAGCGGGCAGTGGAAGGAGTCCTGTAGTCCGCAGCAAGAGATAAGAGGCAACAGGACACAGTGGAAGACAACAGCCGGGTACGGTGGCGGACTGGGAGGTGTTCTGTAGTCCAGCAACGGTAAACAGGAAACTGGCAGGTAGCAGAGTAGTACAACGGTCCAGGTCAGGCACAGGCGAGCAGATCAGGTACAGAAACGAAATCCAAAAGAGTAGTCGGGTAGGAAGCCAAAAGTCGGGGGCAGGCAGCAAACAGCGAAGTCAGGAACAGGCCGGGTTCAATACGGATCAGGATATGGATCAGGTGAATTCAAATACAGGATAACAGAGTACACGGGAATGCTGTTGATCGGGCAGCAAGGCAGCAAAGCAAGGATCCACTTTAAATAGCGCTATTGGCGTCAATTGCATCAAACGGCCGCGCGCGCTCCCGCGCGCGCACGCACCGCCGACCGCGATACCGCTCTTCTTGCGCACAGATGATCTTCTGCGTCTTACGCCGCTCTAATGCCCGTGAGAAGGATCTTCCTGACATTGCCCCCCTCCAATGGGCAGCCTCAGGATGCCCAACTGGGACATCTTACCCGGATGAGATCTCTTGAAGGCCAGAATCAACCTCTTGGCGTGGATACCAGGCTCTGGTTCCCAGGAGTTCTCTTCTGGCTCATACCCCTTCCACTTCACCAGATATTGGACTTGGTTGCGTCTCTTTCTGCAATCTAAAAATCGCTTCAACCTCAAATTCTTCCTCACCGTTAATAAACACAGGTTCAGGGGGGCCAATGTTCCGATTGGTGAAGGGATCCTGGATTGAGGGTTTTAGGAGGGCCACATGGAACACTGGGTGGATACAAAACGACTCTGGTAGTTTCAGTTCATAGGCCACGTTATTAATTTTCCTGGTTACTGGGAAGGGACCCACAAATTTTGGGCCCAGTTTTCTGGATGGGCATGCCAATTTCAAATTCAGGGTAGACAACCAGACTAAATTCCAGGGTTTTAAATCGAGCTCCCCTCTCCTCTTTTTGTCAAAAGCCGCCTTGTTGCGTTCTTGGGTCCTTGCCATTGTCTCTTGAAGCAGCTTGTTATTGGTGCAGAAAAAGTTCAAGGTTTCCTGAGCCGCCGGAACTGTACTTCTGGAATGTTGTTTGATAAGAACAGAGGGTGAAAACCATAATTCGCAAAAAAGGGAGACTGATTCGTTGCAGAATGAATGGAGTTGTTGTAGGCAAACTCGGCAAGTGGTAAAAGGGATACCCAATCGTCTTGCGAAAAGGAAGAATAACATCGCAAATATTGCTCGAGGGTCTGGTTTGTTCGTTCGGTCTGGCCATTGGTCTGGGGGTGGTAGGCAGAGGAGAACGAAAGGTCAATCTTCAGGGACTCACACAAAGCTCTCCAAAATTTAGACGTAAATTGCACCCCACGATCGGAAACAATGTTTGCAGGTATACCGTGGAGTCTTACTATTTCCTTAATAAAGATCTTTGTGGTCTCAGGGGCAGAAGGTGTACCCTTCATGGGCAGAAAATGAGCCATCTTGGAGAATCTGTCAACCACCACAAAGATAATGGTGTAGCCTTCTGACGGTGGTAATTCAACAATAAAGTCCATGGAAATCATTTTCCATGGCCTTTCCGGAATAGGGAGTGGTTTCAGCAACCCCCAGGCTTTGGTCTTGCTACCCTTGTTCTGGGTACAGGTGGTGCATGATTCAACATAAAGCTTGCAATCTCTTAGCAGCTGAGGCCACCAGAAGGTGCGTTGAAGGAGTTCGGCGGTCTTGTGTACCCCAAAATGGCCGGCCAGTTTGTGGTCGTGGCAGGATTTAAGAACAGCAACCCGTAATTGTTGATTCACGTAGATCTTATTTTCATGCCATAATAAGTCATTGCTGGAATGTAGGGTGGTGTTTGATGGGTGAGAAGCCGATGATGAGGCCTGCTTGAGTTGGGACAATAGGTCTTCCTGGAGCATAAGGAAGTTTCCGGGTGCAAGGATGGTATCTGTTGGTTGAAAGGCTTCGGGTTCACTGAACATCTGCGTTGGGTTTGGTGTTTTTTAACCCGGGCCTATAGGTAATGTGGAATGAAAATCTCGTAAAAAAGAGTGCCCATCTGGCCTGACGCGGCTTCAGCATCTTAGCAGTCTTCAAGTATTCTAAGTTTTTGTGGTCAGTGTATACCAGAATGGGATGAGCCGCTCCCTCCAGAAGATAGCGCCATTCTTCAAGTGCAGCTTTGATAGCGAGTAGCTCCCTGTCCCCGACATCATAGTTCCTCTCCGCTTCAGACAATTTGCGCAAGAAGAAAGCCACCGGATGCAATAGGGCCTTGGGACCCTGTCTCTGGGAGAGTACTGCCCCCACTGCAATCTCAGATGCGTCCACCTCTAGGATATATGGTAGCGAGAATTAGGGTGCTTCAAGACAGATGCTGACACAAATTGTTCTTTAAGGGAGGTGAAAGCAGCCTGAGCTTCCGGAGTCCACTGGAACTTGATACCCTGTCTGGTCAATCTTGTGATCGGGGCGATGATAGTAGAGAAACCCTTAATGAACTTGCGATAAAAATTCGCAAACCCCACAAAACATTGGATTCCTCTCTTATCTGTAGGAGCTGGCCAGTCCAGGATGGCGGAAACTTTCTGTGGGTCCATCTTGATTCCATCCACCGAAATAATCAGCGCCAGAAACTGGATGCTGCGACGTTCAAACTCGCACTTCTCAGGTTTTCGCGTACAAGCTGTGTTGACGAAGCTGAGTTAGAACCTTTCTAACGTGTTCCCTGTGAACGGGCAGAGAGGGGGAGAAGATCAAGATGTCGTCCAAATATACTATGACAAACAGGTCGAGATAGTTTCTGAAAATATCATTCACAAAATGCTGAAAGGTCGCAGGAGCGTTGCATAGCCCAAAGGGCATTACGAGATATTCAAAGTGTCCGAAGAGGGTGCGGAAGGCAGTCTTCCATTCATCCCCGCTTTGGATACGGACCAAATTGTAGGCCCCGCGAAGATCCAGTTTTGTGAAGATAACGGCTGTTCCGAGTCTCTGAAATAATTCGGGCATCAAAGGCAATGGGTACCGGTTCTTGACTGTAACTTTATTTAAGTCCCGATAGTCAACACAAGGGCGCAGGGAATGGTCCTTCTTTTCTACAAAAAAGATTCCTGCTCCTGCTGGGGAGGTAGAAGGGCGTATGGACCCCTTTTTCAGATTGTCATCAATGTAAGTCCTGAGAGTCTCAAGTTCCACTTCCGTTAAGGGGAAAATCCTCCCGAAAGGGATTTCAGCTCCGGGGAGTATCTCAATCGGACAGTCATAGGGTCTATGGGGAGGAAGCATTTCCGCCCCCTTCTTGCTGAACACGTCCAAGAAACTATGGTAGGCCTCTGGAACACACTGGCGAGTTTCAACATCGATCTCCATACACATTAAGTGGGGCAAGACCTTAATTGCTTCTTGCAGGCAGTGCTGACGGCAATAGGGAGAAGGAAAGTTAATGTTCCCGGTGGACCAGTCAATTTGCGGGTTGTGTGTCCAGAGCCAGGGCATGCCCAGTATAATAGGGAAAAGGGGAGACTCAATAATGTCCAGGCAGAGTAGTTCCTGATGGTTACCGGAAATAATGGCAGTCAAAGGAAGCGTCTCTTGAGTCACCGGCCCGGATTTGATAGCCGATCCGTCGGCAAGGTGTACAGTCAATCCCTTCGCCCTGGGCCGTAGGGGGACTTGGAATTTATGGGCAAAAGACAAGTCCATTAACCCACTGCACGCTCCTGAATCAATTATCGCAGTGACTTGAGTATTCCCTCCTGGAAGCTGAAGAGAAACGGGAATAGCCAGGTGAGTGGTATTACTAAGCACAGCAGGTAAAACAGTAGTAGACAAAGAAGAGTGCTTACGGAGTTTGGCGGGACAGGATCTCACGTAGTGTCCGGACTCCCCACAATATAGACACAGATTGTTGAGCTGCCGGCGTTATCGTTCTTCGGTAGTGAGAGTAGGTCGAAGTAAGCCCAGTTGCATGGGCTCAGGAGTGTCAGCTGCGGAATGTGCAGGAGGGTTGGGAACACGGGGTAACATCCAGACTAGTCGGGAAGGACCGGCAGTGCGTTCTGCTCTCCATTCTCTCAGGCATCTGTCAATCTGGATGGACAGGTTAATAAGGGCTTCAAGCGTTGCTGGGATACCAACCCGAGCCAATTCATCCTTTAAGGGTTCAGAGAGTCCCATGCGAAACTGATAAAGTAGAGCGGCATCGTTCCAGGTTCTATGGCCTTGCTGAAGTGAATATAGCGCTGCTTCCGCAGTAGCCGCTTGTTGTGGATCCTCATAGAGCAAACCCATCGCTTGGAAGAAGGTACTCAGGTTGTTAAGGCATGTGTCCTTTTGCTCCAAGAGGCGGTGGGCCCATGCCTGGGGCTCACCCAGTAGGATAGAGATGACAAAACCCACCCTAGTGGATTCAAGGGAAAAAGTTCTGGGTTGGAGTGCAAAAAATAGTTCACAGGCATTGCGGAAAGCCCTATACTTGCTGCGATTTCCCGAAAACCTCTCCAGAGTTGGGACCTTGGGCTCAGGGGGCATCATAACCACTGATGGTGCAGAAGAAGTTCCCAGCACGGTAGGGCCTGTGGTAGATAAGACCTGGACACGCTCTTCCAACCGGGAATAGCCCTCTTGTAGGGATTTAACGGCCTGGGTAAGTCCAGCAAGATGACGGCATAAATCATCCATAGCAGAATCTCCCTGCATGGGCTCAGACATGGCTGCCCGATACTGTCACGTACCTTAAGGCAGAGCCCGGAATGCAGGGAGCGGCCTCTCGTAGACCTCTGACTCGGGAGGCCCTGGTAGAGATGACAGGGGCTCGGGAGCACAGAGGAGCACAAGTGCCTGACTGGATGGTCGGTGTAGGAAGCGGAAGATCGTTGGTAATAGGAGGTGTCCTGTAGTCCAGCAGCAGAGGGCAGGTGATGGCAAGGTACAGCGGACAGCAGGAGGAGTCCTGTAGTCTGACAGCAGAGTGCAGGTGGCTGCAGGGTACAGCGGACAGCGGGAGGGGTTCTGTAGTCCAGCAGCGGAGTACAGGTGCAAACAGGATATAGCGGGCAGTGGAAGGAGTCCTGTAGTCCGCAGAAAGAGATAAGAGGCAACAGGACACAGTGGAAGACAACAGCCGGGTACGGTGGCAGACTGGGAGGTGTTCTGTAGTCCAGCAACGGTAAACAGGAAACTGGCAGGTAGCAGAGTAGTACAACGGTCCAGGTCAGGCACAGGTGTGCAGATCAGGTACAGAAACGAAATCCAGAAGAGTAGTCGGGTAGGAAGCCAAAAGTCGGGGGCAGGCAGCAAACAGCGAAGTCAGGAACAGGCCGGGTTCAATACGAATCAGGTTACGGATCAGGTGAATTCAGATACAGGATACCAGAGTACATGGGAACGCTGTTGATCGGGCAGCAAGGAAGCAAAGCAAGGATCCACTTTAAATAGCGCTATTGGCGCCAATTGCGTCATACGGCTGCACGCCCTCCCGCGCACGCGCGCACCGCTCTTCTTGCACACAGATGATCTTCTGCGTCTTACATTGCTCGGATGCCCGGGAGAAGGATCTTCTTGACAATAGCACGCTTGTTATACTCACTGTGGAAC
The DNA here is from genome assembly GCF_037356315.1 of Lithobates pipiens. Taxonomy (NCBI): domain Eukaryota; kingdom Metazoa; phylum Chordata; class Amphibia; order Anura; family Ranidae; genus Lithobates; species Lithobates pipiens. Next base: position 552,419 of record NW_027507921.1, read on the forward strand.
TTAAGGGGTTAATCCTCTTCATTGTGTAAAAGGGCATTTTTATCCTGTATGCATAGATCCTTCTCCTCTTGCACTGTCTAGCAGGGGAAGGCCAGCTTACACAGGCAGGGTAGCCAACCTACACATGCTCAGTTGTGTCTTTTATGCTGGAGAGAACATTTACTCATTCTCAGAGCTAGCCAGGTCACATGATATTGACATCACACATGTGGGTGTGTATACAGGCTGTAGTGGAAATCTCCTCCTACCTGAACTCTCAGCACTGGAGAAACTGTATAGTTTATATAGTTTTTCTAAACTACTGCCATATTGGTTATCTATAAGGATATACATGCCTCCTGCATGTATTCTTACCTGTCATATGTCTCCCCTCTGTCTGTTATGAGACCCGAAAAACTGCAGATTCTGTGGGTGGGTTGTCTGGAGCTCGGTGGGTGGATTCATGATGTCAGCAGACTCCCCGCCCAACTCTACACTACCCTTGGCCAGGCATCAATATTTCTTACACTGAACTTCTGCTAGTCTTGTGGATTATGCCCCATGATCACTAACATCCAGTCAAAACCCAGGAAAGTCACCACGTGACTTCAGCATGCCCAATCATGCTGAGATGCGGAGCAGCCAATCCTGGGGGAGCTGGAGAAGAAAGGAGGAGGGGATCTGAAGTACACAGAATGACTCTCTCACACTCATGTTTGAGATATGTAAATCACCTGTCACTCACAGCAAGGGGGAGAACAGACGTCTATTTCTCTGTCTGACAGCTTTTATCTCACTGAAAAAAGATAAGAGGATTGCTCAGAGCTGGATTAACTCTTCGTATCAAGACTGGGCACAGATGACATGAAATCCTATACTATACAAGGTGCAAGCCTTAATTGCCAAGAATACATTTTTTCAAGTAACACTTTATTGAGTTTTAACAAGTTAACAGCGTATCAATGACAAGTATGTCGGTTCATAAATGAAAGAAAACAGTCTTGGGATACATGCTCCACAATAATATGAACATCCAGCCTAATGTGAGAAGAACACATATAAATGAATGAAACCAGAGGAACAATGCCTGGGGTTGTGAGAAAAACATGTATTGAGAATCAGCCTAGGGTGTAGCGAGAAATTAAGGAGTAGAAAATGGCCGTTGTATAATGAAGATTGCGGATGAGGTCTTCAAGGAGGCCTGGGATATCTGTAATGTGGATAAACATAGAGCCGGCTAGTCGGGATGTATAAGGGGGTTGCATTGACAGGCACCGTCCAATGCCCACCCAAGCGCCATTCACCCCTTACGGGAGCTTGCTGTGAATGGGAGGGGGCCTGCGTAACATAGTAGTGTATGTTGAGCCGGTCCATTGTAGTTCAGTAAAGGGTCCCGAAGAGTGTGTGAAGGTTATAAGTGGAAAGGTGGGGGGAGTGGGGAATCCAGTGACTATTTGAGGGTGTACTCATACCTTTCATTAAGTAGGGCAACTAGATGTATAGCGTATAGGGTCAACCAAGGGCCTCCCGAAGTGTTACTAGTTAGAAATGTAAGGGGGAAGGGGGTGGGAAGCAGGGGTAGTGGAATTGGTCAGGGAAGTGAGTGTCCTATAGTGGAGCCAGCAATCATCTACCGTGGGGGGGGTAGCGTTTCTCCATAAGATAGGGATGCTCAGATTGGCAGCATTGATAAGGTGTAGGGATAGAGATTTTCTGTATGAGCGAAGAGGTTCGGCGGTGTGATGTAAAAGGTAGTGTGCCTGTGAAAAGTTTGTTGTTTGGGTGGTGATGTGGGAGATCTGTTGGTGAATTTCAGCCCAGAATGGCTGGGTCAGAGGGCATTCCCACCAGATATGGTACACGGTGCCAAAAGCATTGTGACATCTCCAGCATGTTGGTGGGACTGATGGGTGAAAGCGATGGACCTTATCAGGAGTCCTGTACCATTTGGAGAAAAGTTTAAATCTGTTCTCTTGAGTGGAGACATTGATTGAGCCCTTGTGAATAAGTGTAAGAATGCGTTCCCATTCTTCAGGGGTGCTTGGGGCCATGATTATGGGGAATCCAAGGAAGACTAGGTAATGGAAGGGTTGCAAAGGAGTCTTCCAGCTGAATCCAGTCTTTGGTGAACTGATGTTTATGCCAGTCCACTATCCTGGCTAGATGGCATGCCCAGGGATATTTTTGGAGGTCTGGGAGTCCAAGGCCTCCGATTGGCTTGGGCAACATCATTCGGTCCCAGCTCATTCAAGGGGTCTTGAATGCCCAGATAAAATTCCTACAGATCCGTTTGTATGACGGGAAAAAGGAGGTCGGGAGCTAATGGGGACATCTTGGAGAAGATAGAGGAATCTGGGCAGGATATTCATTTTCAGTATGGCTATCCTACCCAGCCAGAAGAATGAGCCCAGATGCCACTTTTTGAGGTCTTTCTGAATGGCCAGAAGCAATGGGGAAAAATTACTGGTGAAAAGGTTGCGTAGGTGAGTTGGGATTCTGATACCCAGGTAGGAGATTGCGTGTGATTCCCACCCAAATGGGAAGTTATGGTGACATTGTTCAACAGTAGAGGACAGTAAGGTAACAGTCAGCGCCTTCGATTTCTAATTTATTTGGAGGTTAGAAAGGCGCTTGAGCAGGAAGAGCAGGATGTCATCCGCATATGCGGCCACTTTATACTGTCTATGGGCGATTTCTATGCCTTTAATGGCAGGGTTATCTCTCAGTTTGTGAAGCATGGGTTCCATGGTTAAAACAAATATTAACAGGGATAGGGGTCAGCCCTGTCGGTATCCATTGGACACGGAGAAGGTGCTCGACAGGCAGCCTTTGATCCTGACCCTAGCTGTCGGGGAAGAGTATAAAGCCATAATCATGTGCAGGAGACGGGGTGGAAGGCCTAGGGCTTTTAGAGTGCCCTCCATATAGTCCCATGCCATCCTGTCAAACACCTTCTCCACGTCCAGGGAAAGAAATAAACCTTGCGTGGTAGTTTTTGTCAACCAATGATGGATGTTTAGGGCTTTGGTGGTGTTGTCCCTAGCTTCTCTGCCAGGGACAAAACCCACTTGGTCTACGGAAATTAGTTTAGGAAGGAGGGGGAGAATATGATTTGCTACTGCTTTGGCGTACAGTTATTGATCCACATATTGGGTGGTAATTAGATACTAACAAGGGGTCTTTGCCCTGTTTGGGGATGAGAGTGATGTGTGCTTCCAAAATATCCCTGTGCGCAGTGGATTCGGAGGAGAGATCATTGAAGGCTTTTGCAAGATGAGCGAGGAGGATAGTCTGAAATGATTTGTAGTAACTGGCCGATAGGCCGTCAGGGCCAGGACTCTTGCCAACTTTCAGTTGCTTAAGAGCATTGAGCAATTCTTCCACTGACAGGGGAGAATCCAATGCCAGGGATTCGTCTGGTGATAAGGGGGTAGGGCCATAGCGTGCTAAAAATTCAGTTATTGCAGTCCTGAGGTCTATATCAGCGTTAGTCAGTCTGTGGTGCGGGCGGGAGGTTGTACAACTTGGAAAAGTATTGAACAAACAAAAGGGCAATGTGTCAAAATGAGGATGGAAACTCCTTTGGATTTTGCCTCTGCATTTGTGGAATGGAAAGCATGGGGGTAGTTTTAATTGTGAAGTTTGGGAATGGCGTCCGTGCGGAAGTGTGTTTCCTGAATAAGTGCTATGTGTATCTTAGATTGCCGTAGAGCAGTGTTTCTCAACTTCAGTCCTCAAGGCGCCCCAACAGGTCATGTTTTCAGGATTTTCCTCAGATGAAACAGCTGTGGTAATTACTAAGGCAGTGAAACTGATCAAATCACCTGTGCAAAATAATGGGAAGACTGAAAACATGACCTGTTGGGGCGCTTTGAGGACTGGAGTTGAGAAACACTGGTGTAGAGATTATAGATGTTTTGACCTCTTTTCAGGGGTGTTGAGACCCCTAATGTTGAAAGAGCACAATTTAAGCACTTGTGCTTGTGGCGAAGCTGGAGCAATGTCTAAGGGAGGTTGGGGTTCATCTGAGTCAGTCATGACCTTGGGGGAAGAGAGATCAGGGAAACGAAAGGGGGGTATGGAGTGTAAAGTAAGAGGAGGTGTTGAAGGTATGTCACTGGATAGAAACCGATGAGGCGAGGGAGGTACTCCCACTCACCTCCAGACTATACAAAATTGGTAGGGTACAGAGCGTGACCTGCACCTGGGTTTCTCCGAGAGAAGTTGCGCACAGGACACGCGTCTGTAAGGGGGTTGCCCTGGACACAAGCAGTGGTGAGCGGATGTGAACTAGAGGTGTACGGCCTACTGCCGCCACAGGAGGATGAAGGGCAATGGGTGGAAGTAATGATAGGGGGAGGTGACAATCAAGAAACGTATTCAGCTAAGTGGGCCCAACGGGGGCAGCATTAGACAGAAATCTAGGGGCAGCCCCGGCAAATTAGCGATCCCTGCGGGCCCGCCGGGATCTGGGTGATGAGGCTGAGTGGTAATCACCATGTCCCGCGTGAACATCGTGGTCATTCCTGAAAGTTGATGGAGACTGTCTCCTACGGTGCCTAGAGCCCTGTGTGTCCATGGGTTCTACGCGGGACTCGGCCATCCTAGAAATGGTACTCCAGAAGGCTGCATACCAGTTGGGTACCTGAATCAGAGGGATACCAAGCATGCTGCAAAAGTGAGGAAGATCTTCGGGTACCTTGAGAAGGGCGGTGCCGCCCTGGACCGATGCAGAGAGGCAGAATGGAAATTTCCATTTGTAAGGGATGCCTTTCTCTCTGAGGATTTCTAATAGGGGCTGCAGGTCACGTCTATGCTGCAGGGTGATACCTGACAGATCTTGATAGATACAATTCCCTCGTAGAGAGGATTTGTTGTTTGCCCCTCGCCTGTTTCAGAATCTCTTCTTTGATTTTATAGTCCACCAAGCAGCAGATGGTGTCGCATGGGGGGTCACCATCCCTTCCCTTTGGCCACAAAGTGCAGTGGATTCTCTCCAAGACAATTGGCGTTTGGGGTGGGTTGTGGAGTAGTTCATTGAAGAGGCCTATTACAGCCCATGGAATCTGGTCCCCCTCAATGGATTCCGGCATACCACGGATCCGGAGATTGTGTCCTCTGTTATCGAGGTCCTCTAAATGTCGCTGCATGTCTCTCATATGCAGCATGTGAGAATCGATACAGTCCATTTCAGAGTGTAGGGTCCTGTCATGATGGTCGGTCACCTGCTCCACCTTATGCACTCTGTCTTTTAAAGCGTGCAGATCCAGCCTAAGCTCCGCTATTGCCGCAGCCAGGGTGCCTTTGATGTCCTCCACTACTATGTGGAGGTCTTGGAGGTTCAGTTGGGGTTGGGGCAGAAGCTAAATGCTGCCGCCAGCGCCCTGGGATTGGATCTGCTGGGGGGATGGTGGCTGTGAGACAGACAGCGACGGTTGCTGCGCTTGTGAGGGAGGATGTCTGGAGCGGGAAGGCGCCATATTCCCCCTGGCCTGTCCTGAACATCTCGGGGATTTGGTATTTCTGCAAACCAGATAATTCCCTCAGGGAACGAAAACGGCAGGCAGGCGTTTTCCGGGAAGCAGTCCCCATCGTAAAAGAGCAGTATGTGCGGATAGTACCTCCGTTTGCTAATAGAATCCTCCTGTGGCAGCCGGAGCTCCTTTTCTAAGTGTCTGTTGCCATGACAGGTCAGGCCACGCCCCCCGCAAGCCTTAATTAAAAATTTTTTGGGGGGGTTTACATCCACTTTAAGACTAAGGTGCTAAAATGTATTTATTTTCCCTGTCAGGACAACAGCTATGATTAAGTCAAGTATTGCTGCTTCTTTCGTTTGTAGATCTATTAGCTGAAGATAGAATAACCATTGCTAAACTACAATTGTATCAGGGGGCATACATGCAATATGTAAAGGTGTTGTTCTTTAGATATGATTTCAGATTCATTCACCACAAAATCTATTAGGATAATGAAATCACACAACTATGAATATTTTACAGGCTATATAACGTCTTATTCAGAAGTATTTCTACAGATTTGAGATTCCAAAACGACATCATTTTCAGCGTTTAAACCCTTTTTCTCATCTTACAGACAACTGTACCTCAATTATCACTGTTGACAATTGCACCCTCAAGATTCTTTATTTATGTGATATATATAAGGTGTGCTTTGATACCTTTATTACTCAGTAGTTTCCTCATTAAGCCACTGGTAGCATCTCTTCAGCAGAAACACCACTATAATTTAATGTATCCATCAAATAACTTGTAATTGCTTTGCTACTTTTACATATTTTTTTTTTTATGTTGTCAAGCAACCAAAACCATTGATTGACTAGTTACCACTGCCTGTTACAAGTGGTAATACCCTTGAGAAAGTCATGTGTCAATGACGCAATGCATTGGGAGGAGCCGGGTGACGTCACTTCCGGTCACGGCCAAGACCGAAAGTTTGGATTTGTTAGCATTCTGCTACAGTGTGACCCCATGGCCTTAGCTGCTGGATGCATATCGGATATTTTAACCACTTGCTTACTGGGCACTTAAACACCCTTCCTGCCCAGACCAATTTTCAGCTTTTGGTGCTCTCACACTTTGAATGACAATTACTCAGTCATGCAATATTGTACCCAAATTAATTTTGTGTCCTTTTTTTTCCCACAAATAGAGCTTTCTTTTGGTGGTATTTGATCACCTCTAGGGTTTTTATTTTTTGCGCTATAAATGAAAAAAGACCGAAAATTTCGAAAAAAAACGCATATTTCTTTGTTTCTGTGATAAAATTTTGCAAATTATAATTTTTTTTTCATTAATTTTGCCCACAATTTATACTGCTACATATCTTTGGTAAAAATAACCCAAATTAGTGGATATTATTTGGTCTTTGTGAAAGTTAGAGAGTCTACAAGCTGTGGTGCGAATCATAAAAAAATTTATCACACCTGATGTACTGGTGGCCTAGCTCATTTCTTGCGACCAGAACAAGCCAGGAAAGTACAAATACCCCCCAAATGACCCCTTTTTTGAAAGTAGACATTCCAAGGTATTTACTAAGATGCATGGTGAGGTTTTTGATGTTGTCATCTTTTTCCCACAATTCTTTGCAAAATGAAGATGTTTATTTTTTTTTCTCACAAAATTTTCAATGTAATAGGTTATTTCTCTCACATGGCATGTGTTACGTTCTGCTACGATACCAAATGTGTGAGACTTTGTGTGAGACTTTTACACAGCCTGGCCACATACAGAGGCCCAATATTGAAATAGCACCATCAGGCGTTCTAGGAGCATAAATGACACATCTTATTTCTCAACCACCTATTACAGTTTTGAAGGCCCTGGGACACCAGGACAATGGAAATGCCCACAAAGTGACCCCATTTTGGAAAGCTAACACCCCAATGTATAATCTATGAGGCATATTGAGTCGTTTGAATGGTTCATTTTTTTTCCAGAAGTTTTGGGAAAATGTGGAAAAAAAATGAAAACGCATTTTTTGTACGCAAAGTTGTCCATTTATAAGATATTTCCAACACATAGCATGTACATAGCAAAAATGACACACCAAAATACGTTCTACTACTCCTCCTGAGTATAACGATACCAAATGTGTGAGACTTTTACACAGCCTGGCCACATACAGAGGCCCAATATTGGAATAGCACCATCAGGCGTTCTAGGAGCATAAATTACACATCTTATTTCTCAACCACCTATTACAGTTTTGAAGGCCCTGGAGCACCAGGACAATAAAAATGCCCACAAAGTGACCCCATTTTGGAAAGCTAACACCCCAATGTATAATCTATGAGGCATATTGAGTCTTTTGAATGGTTCATTTTTTTCCAGAAGTTTTGGGAAAATGTGGAAAAAAATTAAAACGCATTTTTTTTACGCAAAGTTGTCCATTTATAAGATATTTCCAACACATAGCATGTACATAGCAAAAATGACACCCCAAAATACGTTCTACTACTCCTCCTGAGTATAACGATACCAAATGTGTGAGACTTTTACACAGCCTGGCCACATACAGAGGCCCAATATTGAAATAGCACCATCAGGCGTTCTAGGAGCATAAATTACACATCTCATTTCTCAACCACCTATTACATTTTTGAAGGCCCTGGAGCACCAGGACAATGGAAATGCCCACAAAGTGACCCCATTTTGGAAAGCTAACACCCCAATGTATAATCTATGAGGCATATTGAGTCTTTTGAATGGTTTATTTTTTTCCAGAAGTTTCGGGAAAATGTGGAAAAAAATTAAAATGCATTTTTTTTTTACGCAAAGTTGTCCATTTATAAGATATTTCCAACACATAGCATGTACATAGCAAAAATGACACCCCAAAATACGTTCTGCTACTCCTCCTGAGTATGGCAATACCAAATGTGTGAGACTTTTACACAGCTTGGCCACATACAGAGGCCCAACATGCAAGGAACACCATCAGGTGTTCCAGGGACACATAGCATGCACATACCAAGAATTACACCCCAAAATACATTCTGCTGAGAAAAGAGTAAACAAAAGATTACCTGTGGTTTTAGCAGCGCAGTTGTCCACAGGATGATAGCACTGGTCCAGGCAGCAGGCAGGGACTTGGTCAGCAAAAGTGAACACAATTTTCCAGGCAACAGGCAGGTATACTGTCCATAGTCAATATTGGCAGCAGACAGGGATACTGTCCATATACAGTCCAAGGTCAGTGCAGGCAGAGATCGTCAGCATTGCCAAAATATTGTTCCTGGTAGTAGGCAGGAACATGGTCCATCCATGTGGTGTGGTCAGTTCATGCGACAGGCAGAGGCATGATGGAATAGGTCCTACAGGCAGCAGGCAGTAGTAGGGCCTTGTTCAGGACAGAATGGGGATAGGGGTAGAGGCTTCTCCCACCCAAATCTCTTTGAAACCTCAGAGTCTCCAGACCCTAATCTAGGAATGAGAAAACAAAGGAAATTGTCTTCTTCATCCAAATAACTATTCTGGAGCCCCTCACATATGTGAGACCCCTGTTATGAATCCCACTAGTCCACTGAGAGGGTACAAGATCAGTCCAAGAGGCAGGCAAAAGGCATGGTCAAACAGTCCAGGGTCAGTTCCAGATCAGGCAGAGGTATGAACAGAATCAGTAGGCAGAAGCGTGGTCGAATAACAGTCCAGGGTCAGTTCCAGATCAGGCAGAGGCATAAACAGAATCAGTAGGCAGAAGCGTGGTCGAATAACAAGCCAGGGTCAGTTACAGAGCAAGCAGAGGCATAAGGGGTTTGAAGGTAAATGGCAGGAAGTGAGGGTTATGGTTACCATACTTCACTAATAATTCACTGAAGTATGGTAACGGCGGAAACAATCACCTATGCAGAGGCCTGGTTGGGAAGGGCATTGGGCACAATGATAAGTGGTGTCTCTTCTCAATCCTCGTTTGCTGCACACCCGACATTTTTTCTGATGTCTTCGGCCTGTTGGTCTGGGAGGGATTTTATCAGGAAAGTGGCGTTCAGAGAGTCTGCTAATTACATCGGATCGAATGTTTTGTGGTGGGCTGTTGGGGTATATAAGGGCAGTGGTGATTTCCTCCTGGTAGCCAAGGAAGGGTATGGGTCTTTCTGTGGATTTACGATAAATTACATACGTGTTGTATATGGCCAAATTAAAGAAATAAATTGAAATTTTTTTATACCACTTGTATGTTCTTCTCGTGGCAAGGTAGGGTTCGAGCATCTGGTCGTTCAAGTCGACACCCCCCATGAACATGTTGTACTCATGGATACAAGTGGGTTTTTGTATTGGGCCATCCCTCCTGGTGATCTCAACAAAAGTGTTGTTGTGGATCGAAGAAAGCATGTACACATCCCTTCTGTCCCTCCACTTCACAGCCAAAATTTCCTCGTTCCGTAAACTCGCCGCTTCGCCTTTTCTTAACATTTTGTTGACGAGGCTTTGAGGAAAGCCCTTCCGGTTCATTCTTACGGTGCCACATGCTGGAGTTTGCTTTCTATGGAGGTTGCGGAACAGGGGTAAACTTGTATAAAAATTATCCACATAAAGATGGTAGCCTTTCTCCAGGAGTGGGTTTATGAGTTCCCAAACAACTTTCCCACTCGATCCTATGTATTCGGGGCAATTAGGGGGATGTAGCTGGGTGTCCTTCCCTTCGTATACCATGAAGGAATATATATACCCTGTGGCTCGGTCACACAATTTATACATCTTCACCCCATAGCGGGCACTTTTGGAGGGAATAAATTGCTTTAGGCCCAGTCTGCCAGAAAATTTGATCAGGGACTCATCCACACATATGTGTTGGTCTGGGGTAAACAACTGGGGGAAGATCTCAGAAAAATAATTTATTAGCGGCCGAATTTTGTAAAGTTTATCAAAATTTGAGGGCACTGGCAGGTGGCACTGGCACTGGCAGGTGGCACTGGCGCTGGCAGGTGGCACTGGCACTACTGGCAGATGGCACTACTGGCAGGTGGCACTGGGCTGACAGATGGCACTGGCACTGGGGCTGACAGTTGGCACTGGGGCTGACAGATTTTAGTCACAGTAAAACAATGTCCCTCACAGATCCTCTCTCTCCTCACACGCTGTCTCTGTGTGAGGAGGGAGAGACACGGCAATGGGAGATGATCTCATATGTTTACATTTGAGATCATCTCCCATTGGCAGCTGCGATCGCGCTGTGAACGGCCGCTTTGATTGGCCGTTCACGGCGATCTATGTTTGCCTGTCTCCGGGAGACACGGCGAGTACAAAACTTCCGCGATGCGCACCCGCGGCGGCGCGCATTGCGGAAGTAAACACAAGGACGTCCAGGGACGGCCACCCGGACGAAACCGCCTGCTCTACGGCCATCATTTGGCTATAGGGCGGATGGGAGGTGGTTAACTGTAAGTCTCTATATTGTTTTAAATAAACCTGCTATTATTACTACACCATGAGGATTATCATTCTTATTCCATGTGCGGGCTGATTGAGTACCTTCAACTATTGAGTGGCACTCACCCCATGGAGACCTGTGATTCAATTGAAGTGTGTTACTTTATTATTTAAGGTGTAATACTTTATTATGTATTATACATCTAAGGTGTACTTTGATACTTTTATAACCCAGTAGATTTGTTATTAAGTCATTGGCTTAGTAGCATCATTTCCACAGAAACGCCACTATAATTTGGCATATACGTCAATAAACCTGTGATTGCTTTGGTACTTTTCCACATTTTTTTTTTGGGCTATCAAGCAACCAAAACTCTATGCGAGATGTGTTGCAATAGTGAGAGCTTCCTTGCTTACATAGTAGTGAAAGCAAACAATAGACATGTGCATTCGTTTTCGTCCGAATGCATTTTCGTCCGAATTTCAGCTATTTTCGTTTTCGTTTTGACAAACGATAACGAAAGCACAAAATCCGAAAAACGAAAGATCCGACATAAATAAATGCTTTATTTTCGTTTTCATTGTTACAACAGTTCGATATAGAATAGGAGATTCGACATGACTCAGACAACAATCTGTGTCTATAGAACCTGTGGTCGAATGTGCCTAACCTTACCTCTATTAGTCCAAGATTATATAGAGAAAATATTCGACAGAGAAAAAAGATTTGACAGAGAGAAAAGATTCTGCAAGTTACTGTCCTAAAAAGTGTTTGGGGACCCGGGTCCTGCCCCAGGGGACATGTATCAATGCAAAAAAAAGTTTTAAAAACGGCCGTTTTTTCGGGAGCAGTTATTTTAATAATGATTAAAGTGAAACAATAAAAGTGTAATATTCCTTTAAATTTCGTAGGGGGGTTGTCTATAGTATGCCTGTGAAGGGGCGCATGTTTCCCGTGCTTAGAATTGTCCCTGCACAAAGTGTCATTTATGCAGGAAAAAAAGTCCTTTAAAATCACTCGCAGCTATTATTAATTGTCGGCTCCGTAATACAGAGAACACTCATTGAAAGTCATTGATAAAAAAATAAATAAATAAATAAATAAAAAAGCGTGGGGGTCCCCCAAATTCAATTACCAGGCCCTTCAGGTCTGGTATGGATATTAAGGGGAACCCTGCCTCAAATTTAAGAAAAAATTTGACGTGGGGTTCCCCCTAAATATCCATAACCAGACCCTTCAGGTCTGGTATGGATATTAAGGGGAACCCCGCGTCAAATTAAAAATTTTTTTTACGTGGGGTTCCCCCTAAAAATCCATACCAGACCCTTTATCCGAGCACGCAACCTGGCAGGCCGCAGGAAAAGAGGGGGGGACGAGAGAGCACCCCCCCTCCCTCCTGAACCGTACCAGGCCACATGCCCTCAACATTGGGAGGATGCTTTGGGGGTCTGTGACCCCTCAAAGCACCTTGTCCCCATGTTGATGAGGACAAGGGCCTCATCCCCACAACCCTGGCCGGTGGTTGTGGAGGTCTGCGGGCAGGGGGCTTATCAGAATCTGGAAGCCCCCTTTAACAAGGGGACCCCCAGATCCCGGCCCCCCCTGTTTGAAATGGTAAGGGGGTACAAAAGTACCCCTACCATTTCACAAAGAAAGTGTAAAAAATGGTTAAATAAAACAAACACACTTTTGAAAAATTCCTTTATTAAAAAAAAAAAAAAAAAAAAAGATTCCAGCGGCGGTAATCCACTCTTGCTATCCAGCGACGGACAGTCATCTCTCCAGCGATGTCTCATCTCATCCAGCGCAGCGATCCATCCTTCTTCTGTCTCCTCCACGGAGACACTGCAGGCATTCCGGCAGCTGACGTTTCTTATATACGGAGGGCGGGGCCATCCGTCACCTGACCCCGCCCCCCTCTGACGCAGGGGGAAACCCGGGGTATCCTGTGACGTAGGGGTGACCCGCACCCCTCTGATGTAACATAGGCAGGTTTCCGTTACATCAGAGGGGGGCGGGGTCACCCATACGTCACGGGGAACCCTGGGTTTCCCCTTGCGTCAGAGGGGGGCGGGGTCAGGTGACGGGTGGCCCCGCCCTCCGTATATAAGAAACGTCAGCCGCCGGAATGCCTGCAGTGTCTCCGTGGAGGAGACAGAAGAAAGATGGATCGCTGCGCTGGATGAGATGAGACATCGCTGGAGAGATGACCGTCCGTCGCTGGATAGCAAGAGTGGATTACCGCCGCTGGAATCTTTTTTTTATTTTTTTATTTTTAATAAAGGAATTTTTCAAAAGTGTGTTTGTTTTATTTAACCATTTTTTACACTTTCTTTGTGAAATGGTAGGGGTACTTTTGTACCCCCTTACCATTTCAAACAGGGGGGGGCCGGGATCTGGGGGTCCACATGGGGACAAGGTGCTTTGAGGGGTCACGGACCCCAAAGCATCCTCCCAATGTTGAGGGCATGTGGCCTGGTACGGTTCAGGAGGGAGGGGTGGCCGCTCTCTCGTCCCCCCTCTTTTCCTGCAGCCTGCCAGGTTGCGTGCTCGGATAAAGGGTCTGGTATGGATTTTTAGGGGGAACCCCACGTCAATTTTTTTTTAAATTTGACGCGGGGTTCCCCTTAATATCCATACCAGACCTGAAGGGTCTGGTTATGGATATTTAGGGGGAACCCCACGTCAAATTTTTTCTTAAATTTGAGGCAGGGTTCCCCTTAATATCCATACCAGACCTGAAGGGCCTGGTAATTGAATTTGGGGGACCCCCACACTTTTTTATTTATTTATTTATTTATTTTTTTATCAATGACTTTCAATGAGTGTTCTCTGTATTACGGAGCCGACAATTCATAATAGCTGCGAGTGATTTTAAAGAACTTTTTTTACTGCATAAATGACACTTTGTGCTGGGACAGTTCTAAGCACGGGAAACATGCGCCCCTTCACAGGCATACTATAGACAACCCCCCCCCCCTACGAAATGTAAAGGAATATTACACTTTTATTGTTTCACTTTAATCATTATTAAAATAACTGCTCCCGAAAAAACGGCCGTTTTTAAAACTTTTTTTTGCATTGATACATGTCCCCTGGGGCAGGACCCGGGTCCCCAAACACTTTTTAGGACAGTAACTTGCAAATTAGCCTTTAAAATTAGCACTTTAGATTTTGACGTTGGAGTCCCATAGACTTTAATAGGGTTCTAAAGTATGCTATATAGTTAGCTCCGTCGAATCTTCTTTATACATTCGACAGACACCATAAGCCTTCCAAGACAGATTCGACCGTAATTCATGTGGATTTTCGGACGAATGCAATTTTTGAACGAAAAACGAAATAAATAAAAACTGGGACCGGAGCTCAGCTCTCACACATCTTATGTCCTGCCCCCCCCATCGAGCAATTTTTGTTCCTGCAACCCATGGTTTCAGGACAGAAAATCACATCATCTATGGCTGGCTTTAGTCTCAGAGGGCTCCTTAGGGGGTGTGCTACAGACCACCTTATCAGTTTGCAAAGAAAACTTGGATTCACTGGTGAAGCAAAAATCCCTATCCCAGCTAACAGCAACAAAAAGACATTTAGTTTGCAAAAGCACTGTTTATTCCAAACCATTGTTGTTGTTGTTTTTTTATTACAATACTATTATCTCAATCCATGTTTTTTTTTTAAGCAAGGTATGTTCTCAAGAAGATTGTCAGAAATGTATTGTGTACCATTTGTAGAAATTTGGAAACATTTTCCCTTTTGTTAATTATTGCCTTTTGATATCTGACTAACCCATCCTTAATTGGTTTAATATGATATTATCAAGAATCATTACACTCCTACTGAAGATCATATCAGTTCAAATAAAACTTGATGATGGCTTACTCATTTTTCTTATTGGTAAGGGTATTAAGCACTTGACAGCTTTAGCTCTAACCTTCAAGTTGCAACATGAAGACCACCATACTGGCAGTACTGCTTAGATTGGCACTTACAAATACAGGTGAGAGAACATTTTAATCAGTTTGTAAATAATATTTTTTATATCATAATAGTTCTAAATGTTCATGCCATGATATGTATCTATACAGTAGATGCATAAAGATATAGTATGGTAGGTGAAGATTGACTTATGCATGTCATTGTAATGATTATGTGGTAAAGCAAGTTGGTTAGAAAAAATTAAGAAATAATCCAAATCTTCTCAATATATCATTTTACCTAATTTTGGTGTAGAGGGTTTTTTTTGTTTTGTTTTTTGGGTTGGTGATTTTCAACAATAGTGCATTGCACAGAGCAGTGTTTCTCAACTCCAGTCCTCATGGCGCCCCAACGGGTCATGTATTCAGGACTTCCCTCAGATGAAATGGCTGTGGTAATTACTAAGGCAGTGAAACTGATCAAATCGCCTGTGCAAAATAATGGAAGGCCTGAAAACATGACCTGATGGGGCGCCTTGAGGACTGGAGTTGAGAAACACTGGCACAGAGTACTGTGCTTGTGGAACATACAAGAGCATAAAGGTGCTGCTGCCTTTTAAAGTGCAATGTTTCAAGTTTTAATGTAAGTGGATATTATGCAATAAATGTGAAATCTTTATATACTGCATAATGTAAGTGTATCTTTTATACTGAAGGGATGTGGAGGAAAGTAAGTCCATACAAAGTCAGGAGATAGGGGAGCAGTAGGGGCCCGTCCACTAGGGCCATAGGGCGCCGCCCACCAATCTATGTGTTTGACCCCTAATCTACATGCAGGGTGAAGGATGCATGGATTCCAATGGGAGTGGGGGGGTGTTTCTTTTTAAGCACATGATTTAACAGGCTTTAAAAAAGGATGGTCTCTGGGCGCAGAAAAATGCGATCCAAGCCCACACATTTGTGTGACAATGGCAAATGAATATTCGCTATAGTCACACTGATCCTCCTCTCTGACAATCAGGTAGTGGGTCACCCGATTGTCTGAAAGGACAGGTGATCCTATTGGATGCCTAGGAGGAGGAGGAAGGAGACACATGGTGGGAGCCGCCATGAAGCAGAGGAGGAAACATAATAAAAGCCGCCGCCCATTGCCTGTAGGAGCGCTGCTCACCCGCAACCTAGATGGGGTAAGTGCATGGCTGTATGACCTACTGACTGTGAGATCCCCTGGGGGGTGTGAGTTGACCCGACCAACAGCAGGGGGGGTGGTGGTTGTTTGCCCCCCTCCAAAAAACAAACAGCCACCACTAAAGGAGACTAGAAGGGGATTGAACAGCAGGAGTCTGACATTAATCCCAGGGAAGGCAATGTTAGACCTGGAAACAGATCTAAACTGTAAGTGAATAAAGTGGTGAAAGGTGGTGGGAGTCACTGTACAATTGTATTAGCTGAAATCCGCAAGAGTGAAGGTTGAAACACTGTGGGATATGAGAAGCACATTTAAAGGGAAAAAACATTTGAAAGAATCTATGCGAGATGTGTTGCAATAGTGAGAGCTTCCTTGCTTTCGTAGTAGTGAAAGTGAACAATAATGTCTCTTGGGTTGGAGCCAGGAGGTGCTTTGGGGGCCAGAGACGTACTTGCTCTATCAAGGTACCAAATGATATCCGGAATATGGGGTGCCAGGGTGACAAACAAGGCCAGAAGATATGGACGCAGTTCCTTGTCACTGACAGTTTCAGGGACACTATGGATTCTTACATTTTGACGGGGTGCCCTATTCTCCAAATCTTCTTGTTGCAATTGGAGTTGAGAGACGGTGTGTTTAATGGCAGCATTATCTTCTTCTAGGACATGCACATACTAAACAAGCTCAAATTTGTTTTCTAGTGTATTAGTGTAGGTCTATCTCCCCTCTAAGTTAATGTGCAATTTTACCTACCTCTTTGACAATGTTGTGAGTCAGGTCCTGAAGTAGAGTTTGTAGCTTTAAGTCCAGCACAGCAACAGTCACCATCCCTGAATTTCCCATAGGATGCCCGGTGACCACTGGCTGTGGATGATGTTGCTCCTATGGCGATGGATGCTGATTTTACCTCCACAGGAGCCGTGGGTGAGAAGACGGGGACCGGAGCTCAGCTCTCACCAATCCGCCATCTTACGCGCCACACATGCCCCCCCCCATCGAGCAATTTTTGTTCCTGCAGCCCATGGTTTCAGGACAGAAAATCACATCATCTATGGCTGGCTTTAGTCTCAAAGGGCTCCTTAGGGGGTGTACTACAGACCACCTTACCAGTTTACAAAAAATACTTGGATTCACTGGTGAAGCAAATATCCCTATCCCAGCAAACAGCAACAAAAATGCATTTTGTTTGCAAAAGCACTGTTTATTCCAAACCATTGTTTTTGTTGTTGTTTTTTGTATTTTGATTACAATACTATTATCTCAATCTATGTTTTTTTTTAAGCAAGGTATGTTCTCAAGAAGATTGTCAGAAATGTATTGTGAACCATTTTTAGAAATTTGGAAACATTTTCCCTTTTGTTAATTATTTCCTTCTGATAGCTGACTAACCCATCCTTAATTGGTTTAATATGATATTATCAAGAATCATTACACTCCCGCTAAAGCTCATATCAGGTCAAATAAAACTTGATGATGGCTTACTCATTTTTCTTATTGGTAAGGGTATTGAGCACTTGTCAGCTTTAGCTCTAACCTTCAAGTTGCAACATGAAGACCACCATACTGGCAGTACTGCTTAGATTGGTACTTTCAAATACAGGTGAGAGAACGTTTTAATCAGCCTGTAAATAATAATTTTTATATCATTATAGTTGTAGATGTTCATGCCACAATATGTATGTATACAGTATGCATAGAGATACAGTATGGCAGGTGAAGATTGACTTATGTATGTCATTGTAATGATTATGTGGTAGAGCAAGTGCGTTAGAAAAAAATGAGAAATATGAGAAGCACATTTAAAGGGAAAAACATTTGAAAGAAGAAAAGCACTACTACTAATTGAACTATAGTCACATGGGACTTATAGTCATCTGGGACTTATTTTATTTTATTGTACATAGAAAGTTTGTCACTGAATAATGAAAGCAGTTTTGTGGTTTGAAAGTAAGGTTTTGGTTTAAAAACATTAATTGGATTGCACACGAATAGGTGTAGCCAACGTTTTTGATTTCATTTCGCATTGCAGGCATTGACACCCAACTTTCTCTAAAACATTTTGATGGCCAATTCTAACACTGATATTTCAGTTATGGGTTGGGTAGTGGGTGGGCTAAATTACTTTCTTGTTTGTTATATCTGTTGATGAAACCATTGTTGGGAGTAGGGTTTTACAGTAGTATAGGTAATATCATATCTCATATGGAAGGTGTAAGCCCTTGCACACACGGTCGGAGATTCCGACAACCAAATCCGTTGGATTTAGTCCGTCGGACTCGGATTTTGTCCAACGGATTTTGTCCGAAACTGTTGCATACACACGGTCGGACAAAGTTGTCAGAAAATCCGATCGTTCAGAACGTGATGACGTTATTTCGTTACGACGGGACTATGTTCAGGCTAGTAGCCAATAGCTTTGATGTAGGAATTTGATCTGAGCATGTGTGGCACTTTGTCCGATCGGAATTCTCTACACATGATCTGAGTATGTCCGATCGGAGCATTTTGTCGGAAAATATTTCCGGTAAGTTGGAAAATTTGGTCCGATGGATATTCCGACGGAAACAGTCCGATGCAGACCACACACAGTCGGAATATCCGACAAAACGCTCCGATCGGACACATTCCGTCGGAATCTCAGACCGTGTGTACAAGGGCTTACTCTCTTGTAGTTGGACTGACTCTTTATTTATTTATTTTACACAAGCAAATATGTACCTGCGCATGAACGTGGTAATTTTGGGAATGAAATAGGTGGGAATGGGTAAAATGTCTTGAAAGTTGGAGAATGGGAGATGGGAGATGGAGAAGTGGAGATACAAGAGACAACTGTCAAAAGTGGAGTAGACCTGGTTTGCCAGAGAAACAATGGAAGTGAGAGGGAATGCAGAGGACACTAGAGACATATAAAATGACATGTAATGACATGGGAGGTTTAAAACTGGCAAAACAATAATTATAAAATCAATCTCCAAAAGATTTAATTTAAGCCTCTGCATATGGAAAAATGAATAACACATAGTGTAAAATTAAAATAAATAAAAACTAATATTTTCTTAACTCAGAGGGTGAATTAAAGAAATAGTACCAATTTAAACATCTGCAGGGTCTTATGGCCAATAGCCATTTTGTAATGAGTCTACTGAGTTTGATGGTGCACGATGAGAGCCACCAGAACATTGGATGAGAGGGGTATTTACGTGCTGTGTTCAGAGGTGCTGTCATCCTTCATGTTCAAACATATCAATAACTTTATATAGGAATTCTGAAGTAGTAGAACATATTAACACAACAAGCCACATATACCGAAATACAGGCATCCCATACCACACCAAATCCAAGAAAGTTTAACTCACCAATAAAGGGGGAAAGGACATGATTTTACTCTGCTGAAATTCAGTAACGCATACAGGTCTTTTTTCTCCGCCAGCATCTGACTGGACAATTAAAGAGAATAAGAAGAGCTCATCTTTTTGTCACTGTTATCTTCACCTATTAGCACACTTATTGTGTGATTTTTCAAATGCCAGCTGTGCTTTTTTTGGTGATATCGTTTGAGTGGATGGCAACTGGAGATGAGCCAACCATTCTGTCCAAACCTAGGTTGGGTGGGACTCTATACAATTTTTTTTATAACTTTAGTACAGTTTAAATTGCTAGGAAGCAAATTACATTTCATTGCTGGCTCTTAAAAAAATAAATACATCACACAGACACCTGAAAAGGTTCTGCAAAATACATAGCAGACCCAATGTCAGCTATATATTTGGGGGTACTTTGGAGGGGTATGTGTACCTTTAAAAAAAATGTAGCAGGAAAATGTAATTTGCATGCAATTTAAGATAATTTTTTTCTTTGAACAAAAAAAATGTCAGGAACATGTAGTGCCTGATGCCCACTTCAATACTGGGCACTTTCACCCCTTTCCTTCCCAGGCCAATTTTCAGCTTTCAGCGCTCTTGCACTTTCAATAAGAATTGCACGGTCATGCAACACTGTACCCAAATTAATTTTTTTATAATTTTGTTCACACAAATAGAGCTTTCTTTTGGTGGTATTTTTTGAAAAAAAAATATTTTCTACTTTCTGTTTTAAAAGAAATCCAATAAAATCCAATTTTGTCATAAATTTAAGCCAAAATGTATTGTGCTACGTCTTTGGTATAAAAAAAAAAATCCCGTTAAGTGTATAATACCGTATTCATCGGCGTATAACACTCACTTTTTTCCCCTTAAAATCAGGGGAAAATCGCGGGTGCGTGTTATACACTGATCCACCGCGATTCCCTTGCGATTCTGGGCTCTGGGCGGCTTTAAGCCGCCTTTAGCCCTTCTCGTGGCTTTCGGCCCTTCTCGGCGGTTTTCGAGAGCGGCCGAAAGCCTCCGAGTACGGCCGATGCGGCCGAAAGGCTCCGAGTATGGCCGAGGCGGCCTAAAAACGGCGAGAAGCGGCGAGAGCGGCCGAAAGCCTCCGAGTGCGGCCGAGGCGGCCGAAAGCCGCTGAGTACAGCCGAAGCGGCTGAAAGCCGCCGAGAACTTCAGGGCGCCACCAAGATATGAAGGACATCTCAGCAGTGCCATTTTTAAAAACAAAGGCTGAGGGGACAAGGCTGCAATGACAAGGCTGCAATGACGGACAGACTGCAGGCTGCAGGCTGCAATGACAAGGCTGCAATGATGGACAGGCTGTAGGCTGCAATGAAAAGGCTGCAATGATGGACAGGCTGCAATTACAAGGCTGCAAATGACATTGACAAGGCTTCAGATGGATACTGATAAGGCTGCATTGATGGGCATTTAAATGTAAGTTTTTTTTTCCTTAAATTTCCCTCCTAAAAGTTTTTTCCCTTAAAATTCCCTCCTAAACTTGGGGTGCGTGTTATACGCTGGCGCGTGTTATACGCCGATAAATATGGTAATTGGTTTTTGTGATCACGGACAGATGTACGCAGATGATCATGTACAGATGTGCCCAGATGATCACGGACATATGTGTGCAGAGGATCATTGGGACATGTGATTTTAATGTTACTTGTGTGGGGGACAGGTGTTTTTACTATGTGGGGGCAGTGTTTTGGGGACACTATTTTGGGGACATTGTGTGTTTACATTGTGTGGGGACACTGTACTGGTAATTAGTGTGTAAAATGCTGTAAAAAACAGCTCATACTCACTGATCAATGGCTGGCTGCAGTGATCTTGCTCTCCTCTCCTCACTGACAAGTGCCGATCGCCTAGCAACCCGCTCTCTATTTACATCACATGATGGTTCGGATTGGAAACAGCCATCATGTGATCAGAAGGGCCAATCACAGAGTCCTCCTGACAATCAGAGATGTGCTGTGTATGGGTGACACGAGCGCATTGGGATCATGTCGCTATACACGCACGCAAGCACGTGATCTTCCTCCTTCTGAGGGACATTCTTGAATGTCCACTCAGAAGGAGGAAGCTCCCACCCAGCCGTATGTGTGCAGTGGCCAGGTGTGAGGTGGTTAAAGGGGGGGGGGTAATGTCAGGAGCATGTAGTGCTTCTGTTCCTTGATAGCTGGTCTCATTCCAGCACCATGGTTATGGCTGTGAGGCATTCTCCCTGCCAGTCTGTCCACTTGCAAGATGACTGATGTAGCCAGTCTCTAGTAGTGATGGCCGAACGGTTCGCCCGGCGGTCGTTTCGCGGCGAATTGCGGCTGTTCGCAGTCCGCCTGTTCGGCGGACTATTGGCGCCGTTCGCCCGGCAGACTTCCGCGTTTACTGTGTAAAAGAACTTTGACCTATGATGACACATCCATCATGGGGTACAGGACAGCCAATTGAGACATTACAGCACATGGACACTTGGACATTCCTCCTAACTTATAAATACACCCGATCCGACGGCCATTTTAAATTCTTTCTTCTGTCACTATAGGGGGAGGTTGCTGTGTGGAGCAGGGAGAGATTGCAGTGACCCAAATCGCTAGCTATTTGGTACACAAAAGTTATTTTCAGGACTGGTATAGGTGTTAGGTGTATATAGGTTTGCTGTGCTACTGATTGTTGCAGTAGCCTGAGCGTCTTTTGTCATTTTAGAGAAAGGGACAGGACGGTGTGTCTGCTGTAGGGACAGTCAGTTTAGTCATCATCATTAGCTGTTACTATCAGGTCCACAAAAGTGCTATTCCAGTTATTGTTCCAGTAGCCTCTGTTTTGTCAGTTTATATAGGGACAGGCAGGAAGCAGTGTGTGAGGCAGTGAGGGTCAGTTTAATCAGTAGCTGTTACTATTAGTTCCACAAAGGTTCTTTTCAGGACTGATATGGTAATAGGCTTGTACACGTATAATATTCTTTCTTCCAAATATAGAAAGAATATTATACTTGACTGCTGCCCTTCTGCTGCAGTCTGCTAATCACTCACACACAACCTAATTGTTCCACAAAGTTCCTTATAAGGACTGATAATAACCTGGTGTAGGGTGCTATAGTGCATAGGGTTGAGTGAGGTACAGTCTGCTATTCTATAAGGACTGGTATAGGTCCACAATACATAGGGTTGAGGTGCACTACTGCTGATCGCTGCCCTATACTGCAGCAGTCCTTCATCGGTATAGGGACTGAGAGTTTTGTCACAGGGTCATTTAAAAAATGACAGGCAGAGGAAGAGGCAGGCCCTTCCGCAGGGGTGGTATACAGGGGTGGGTCATATTTCTACTGGGGCTGCTTATTATGAGGGGCTCCCACCATCCCTGTGCTGTGCTGACTTCCTCCTGGGCCTGCTTATTATGAGGGGCTCCCACCATCCCTGTGCTATGCTGACATCCTCCTGGGGCTGCTTATTATGAGGGGCTCACACCATCCCTGTGCTATGCTGACACCCTCCTGGGGCTGCTTATTATGAGGGGCTCACACCATCCCTGTGCTATGCTGACATCCTCCTGGGGCTGCTTATTATGAGGGGCTCCCACCATCCCTGTGCTATGCTGACATCCTCCTGGGGCTGCTTATTATGAGGGGCTCACACCATCCCTGTGCTATGCTGACATCCCCCTGGGGCTGCTTATTATGAGGGGCTCAAACCATCCCTGTGCTATGCTCATTATGAGGGGCTCGCACCATCCCTGTGCTATTCTCATTATGAGGGGCTCCCACCATCCCTGTGCTATGCTGATTATGAGGGGCTCCAACCATCCCTGTGCTATACTCCTTATGAGGGGCTCCCACCATCCCTGTGCTATGCTGACTTCCTCCTGGGGCTGCTTATGGTGCAGGTGTCAGTGATGTATATCACGGTGCTGATGTCAGTACTCTCTATCACGGTGCTGCTGTCAGTGCTGTATATCACGGTGCTGGTGTGAGTGCTTTATGTCACGCTGCTGATGTCAGTGCTCTCTATCACGGTGCTGGTGTCAGATGACTCTATCACGGTGCAGGTGTCATTGCTGTATGTCACGCTGCTGATGTCAGTGCTCTTTATCACGGTGCTGGTGTCAGATGACTCTATCACGGTGCAGGTGTCATTGCTGTATGTCACACTGCTGGTGATCATCTCCTGCACCCTCTTCTTTGCCTACCCTGGTCCCTGACCTTCCCTCTCCTCCATTGCCTTCATGCGCTCCACAGTCCTGAATTGTCACAACAATTTCCTATATAAAAAAAGAATGCTTGTAGTTGTCAATCCCAGATTCACCTCATACATGTGTTATGTCATTGGCCATGTGGTGGGACTATGTTTGCACAGCTATTAATTATTTTGTGGCTGTAAATTTGACCTGTAGGTTTGCGAAGTTCGCCTCCTATTGAAGTCAATGGGGCCCGCCGCGAACGTTCCGGCTCGCGAACTATTGCCTGTGTTCGCGGTCCGCGTTCGCGAAACGTCCTGTCGGAAGTTCGTCCATCACTAGTCTCTATGTGGAGACAAAACTTGACTTAAGCCAGCCAAGGCTTCAGTGTCATGCTTATGATAGCATCTCTAACATGTGCTTCTTGCTCCCTGTTTGAAGTGTGGGTCACGTGTTCAGGGAGAGGAGTTTGTGAGACCCGTGTGGTCTGTTCTGGATCCAGGACCGGGGTAGCCCCGTGAGGGGGTCCCGGTCATGGGGTGTTCGACACCCCGCAACATGTTCCTGTTAAAGGCCCCTGATAGACCTGCTTGGTCTGGGGTAGGGATCTGTCTGTTCCCGAGTCTCAGACCCGGCTGGTCGGAGGCACAGTAACTGAGGGAGGATTCAAGGTGTCCGGGTGTGCTCTCGGCTTGGAGAGGCACCACAGCTCGTAGAAGTGACCAGGGGAGGACTCTTTGGAGGAGGGCCGGCAAGTGGCATCTTGGGAAGTGCCTGGTTACTGAGTTGGGAAGGACATTGACAAATTCATGCTTTTCCAGTACCATTGAGGATACGGGAAACGTTCCAGGTACTGAGGAAAAGGTTCCTGTTCACCGTTACAACTCGTCCACATTCACAGGACTGTTTCAAGTTTTGAGTCAATTGCTGACTGCCATGATCTCTGGCTAGAGATCTGTTCAGCCTTGAGGTACCCAGCTGTGAGTGGCTACTCTCTGGGTGGAATTGGAGAATTTGCTAGACCTGCAGTTCAAGGTGCCTGAATTCTTCACCCCTGCCCTCTTTTCCCACAAGAGACTGTGTTATTGGATGTTACTACTGCAAAATAAAACCTTTGTTAAAGGACTTCATCTGTGTCAGTGTTCAAGTCATTGGGCATCAACCCTGGGAACCCCTAGATGTAGAAGAGCAGGCCGAGAGAAGGTAACTGGTAAGCCCAACAAATCAAGGCTGCCTAGCAAGGCCGCTACATCTCTATGCAAAAGTGGGAAATCCGGGGACCCATGGGGAGTAAATAAGTCCTTGGAAAAGGACAAAAAGCCTTGTCTGACTCTACAGAATATGTAAGGTCACTTTGTCCAGATTTATGTGGGGAGCTTTTTACCTGCTTGCATTGTCTGGCCCATAGGATTCACTGACATGATTATACCCTGTTTGCCAAATCCGTGGATAAGAGCAGAGGCTCTTTACAGAAGCAAGTTAGATCTCTATCATTTGAGATCCTGGCCATCTGGTAAGAGACGTGAATATATGTGGGAATTGTACCTCCTGAGCACCTTAACACTGTTTTGTTTGTGTTCAACACTGTGATCTAACAGAACACTCGGTGTATCGCCTGAGGATTTGGACTATTTCTTTATTTTGTACTTTTTTACACTCAATTATGTTTGATACATTTAAATTGCTAGTTTATTTAATATGAATTATGAATTATCAAGAATATTAATGTTATGATATATATATATATATATATATATATATATATATATATATATATATATATATATATATGTAGATATAGATAGACAGATAGATAGATAGATAGATATGAATTGATTATTCTCTTTTGTAACTATTCACATTGATACACCATTGGTTTTTTTTTTTTTTTTTTTAAATTGAAGCACTAAACAAAAACCATTACCTGTGATTCTGCTTTTATTCTTTAAGACTATATATATCATATCATATACAATATGTGAACAACGATGAGAGCATTCCCACAGAGCATTTTTGATTTTCTGTTCATCTTGGACTGAGGCAAGTGGATGAACATTGCAATACATCTGCTGCCTTGATAATGTATGCTATTGAACAATAGTAGTTTCAAAGGACTACCGGGCAAAAAAAATTATACATATGCAACTACACAGAAAAACAATTGTTATTAAAGTCTACATAGTGGGGCCTGCATGACTTTATATAATTTGATGTTGTTTTGGTAAGCACTGTGCATACAGGATATAATGGGTGCAGATTGTGTGTTTGTCTTTTCTGGTTTTGCCTTTTATACAGCCTGTTGTTGGCACAGGTTATAACTGTAAAGCCTCGTACACAAGATCGGATTGTTGGCCAACAAAATTGTGGACTTTTGTCTGAAGGGTGTTGGCCCAAATTTGTCTTGCATACACACGGCACACAATTGTTGGCCAACAATCATGAACGTAGTGACATACTGCATGGTTTTTCAGCTCTTTAGCGCCACCCTTTGGGCTCCTGCTGCTAATTTCATGTTCATAGAAGTTTGGTGAGTGTTGATTTGCGCATTTCATTTCGCACTTTTCATTTCGCACTTTTCATTTTGTGCTTTTCAGTTAGTTTCTGAATGGCCATTCGTCAACCAGACATGTTGCGGAATCAGAGGAGATAACGTGTTATTTATTATTGGCCTTGGAGTTATTGCTTTGACATTATTTTTTTGTTTGAATAATGATTTGATTTGGTATATTTTCTATATTTTTGGATGCACAGAATGCACTTTTTGGTTAATTTCTATTGGCAGATAGCATGCCTAATTTTATTTGTTTTCTTTTTTTTTAATTGTGGAGAATAATACTTGGTTATGTGTTTTACTTTAAATGACAGTTTGGGAGTAGGCAGTTACATTTAAAAAAATACAATGTAAAATTGACAAGAGACACCAACATAGTTGTATCTTTGATCTTTAAAACTATGGGATAATGCTGCTGTGGTTACTTGCCCAAAAAAATAAAATAAAAATAATGATATTATTCTTGATATCACTAGAAAAAAAAAAGCCTTTGAAAATTTGTTTGCAATAATTCCATCAGTATCACCAGCAAAGCAGCTTCATTATTATCGCAATTAACTGGTTCCTGACCAGAGCATGACGATGTACGGCGGCAGAATGGCACGGACAGGCAAATGGGCATACAGGTACGTCCCTTTAAATTTGCCGCCTTGCAATCGTGTGCGCTACCGGCAGTGCACGCATGCGCGGGCTGGGACCTCCGTGAGTCGGGTCGCGGATCCCGTGGACTCGATAGCCGTGGGGAGGGAGATGCTAATGTAAACAAGCATCTCCCTGTTCTACCTAGTGACAGTGTCACTGATCTCTGCTCCCTGTGATTGAGAGCAGAGATCAGTGACGTATCATAAGTAGCCATGCCCCTCACAGTTAGAAACATGCCCCAGGACACACTTAATGCCCCATACACACGAGCGGACTTAAGTCCGACAGACTTCCAAAGGAGTTCCGTCGGAGTTCTGCTGGAATTCCGACGGAGTTCTGACAGACTTTTCGGCCGAACGGACTTGGCCACACACAATCACACTAAACTCCGACGGATTCGAACGTGATGACGTACGACCCGACTCGAATAAGGAAGTTCATAGCCAGTAGCCAATAGCTGCCCTAGCGTCGGTTTTAGTCCGTCGGAGTAGCATACACACGAGCTGAGTTTTCGAAGGGGACCGGGTCCGGCGGAGTTCTTTCGGGAAAATTTGAAGCATGTTCCATATTCTAAAGTCCGTCAGACTTTGGTGAATCAAAAGTCCGTTGCAGCCCACACACGATCGGATAGTCTGACGGACTCGGTCCTTCGGACTTTGGATGTTGAAAAGTCCGCTCGTGTGTACGCGGCATAACACTTAGCCTGACCCCTAGTGGTTAACCCCTTCACTGCCAGTGTCATTTACATAGGAATCAGTGCATTTATGTAGCACTGATTGCTGTATATATGACAATGGTCCCAAAAATGTGTCAAAAATGTCCGATGTGTCCGCCATAATGTCGTAGTCACGATAAAAATTGCAGATCGCGGGCATTACTAGTAAAAAAAATTATTACTAAAAATGGCATAAAATTATCCCCTATTTTGTAATCACTATAACTTTTGTGCAAACCAAGCAATAAACGCTTATTGCGATTTTTTTTACCAAAAATATGTAGAAGAATACGTATTGGCCTAAACTGAGGAAAACACTTTTTTTATATATTTTTGGGGGATATTTATTATAGCAAAATGTAAAAAATTATGTGTTTTTTTACAAAATTGTTGCTCTTTTTTTGTTTATAGAGCAAACAGTAAAAACCATGGATGTTGAAAAGTCCGCTCGTGTGTACGCGGCATAACACTTAGCCTGACCCCTAGTGGTTAACCCCTTCACTGCCAGTGTCATTTACATAGGAATCAGTGCATTTATGTAGCACTGATTGCTGTATATATGACAATGGTCCCAAAAATGTGTCAAAAATGTCCGATGTGTCCGCCATAATGTCGTAGTCACGATAAAAATTGCAGATCGCGGGCATTACTAGTAAAAAAAATTATTACTAAAAATGGCATAAAATTATCCCCTATTTTGTAATCACTATAACTTTTGTGCAAACCAAGCAATAAACGCTTATTGCGATTTTTTTTACCAAAAATATGTAGAAGAATACGTATTGGCCTAAACTGAGGAAAACACTTTTTTTATATATTTTTGGGGGATATTTATTATAGCAAAATGTAAAAAAGAATGTGTTTTTTTACAAAATTGTTGCTCTTTTTTTGTTTATAGAGCAAACAGTAAAAACCATAGGGGTGATCAAATACCACCAAAAGAAAGCTCTATTTGTGGGGAAAAAATGACATTAATTTTGTTTGGGAGCCACGTCGCACGACTGCGCAATTGCCAGTTAAATCGATGCAGTGCCGAACTGCAAAAAGTGCTCTGGTCGGGAAGGGGGTAAAATCTCCCGGGGCTGAAGTGGTTAAAGAAGAAGAAAATGTGCTCTGCATTTTGAGATTTCATAATTTGCCACGTCACGAATGTTAATTCTCCATTACAAATGCTAGTTTACAAGACCGAACGCTTCTGGCTTGTCCTTGCTTCTGAGCATGCTTTTTTGTACTTTGGTTCCCCTTAATATTTATACCAGACTCAAAGGTCCTGGCAATGGACTGGGGGGGGGGGATCACGTGCTCTTTTTTTCATTGAGTTTTATCTATATTGCCGAGACCCAACAATTCATTACAGCCAAAATCAGTTTTAAATGAAATTTTTTCCTTTAGAAATGTCATTTTGCTGTGGTACTGTTCTAAACATGGAAACAATGCGCCAATTTACAGGCATACTATAGACACCCCCAGGTATGATATTTAAAGGAATATTTAATTTGTATGGTTTTACTTTAAGCATTCAAAAAAACACTGATCCTGAACAAACGTGTGTTTGAAAAAAATACAATTTGCATTGATACATGTGCCCTGGGACAGGATCCGGGTCCCCAAACACTTTTTATGATAATAGCTTGCATATAATCCTTTAAAATTAGCACTTTTGATCATTCATGTCCGTGTCCCATAGACTTGAATGGTGTTCATGTGTTCTGACAAATTTTTTGCTTGTTAGCATGTTCTGATGACCTCATAATAAGTCAATTGGGGGGAGAAAAAATCTCCCTCCAAGGGAGCATTTGCCACTGTCAAATGTCCACTATATCAATGAGCAAGCTGAGAGTAGCAAAGAGGGAGCACAGGGAACATCCCTGGAAAAATAGGAAAGCCAACTAATAACACAACAGTATAAGTGTATATGAAACAAGAACATATTTGCCCAAGCATGAACTAAGGGATAATTAGCACAAAAAAAAAAAATATATGGCTGCTGAAAAATGAACCAAGGCATTTCATAAAGATATTATTTTTAAATTCAGAACAGAATTATATCTACCATATTCTATACTAAAACCTAGTGAGATAATGAATGCATCTCATTAAGGTAGAAAGTTACTAGAAAAAAAGAGATAATAAGAATAGCGTATTGGTTACGTAATAGGGGAAAAAAAGTAGAAATACACCATAAAAATATAGATTTATGAGAATAGATAAGATATTCCATTATCAGAATAGTGTGTTTGAGTATGGAAAATAACAATTAAAGGCTATAAGTATAAGGAATAGTAATTTATGGTGGACTCAAACAACAAATAGAGAGAAGAAAGCTGGATATAGAGCATTCTTCAGTCCATCATGAACAGGGACAGGAGATTTCTTTTGTGTGAGCTCTGATGCTCACTTCTCCCAGGAAGTGTAGGAGATTTGTTTGAAGAAGATGACGTTGATTGTCGGCGTGTGGTTTCTTGATCTTGTGTCAAGATCAATAAGTGTGTGTCTTGGAGAGTAGTTTGGAGGTCATTTGCAGAATGACACATAAATTTGGAGCCTTGAAAAGTGAAACGCCCTGAAAAGGGAAAACCCCATTGATAGGTAATTTGGTTGTGTTGTAATACTTGTAGTAGGGGTTTCAAAGTCGTTCTTTTGTTAACAGTAAGTTGGGAAAAATCTGCAAAAAGCCGGTAGTTATTGCCTTGGAAGGTGAGAGATTCTTTATTTCTTGCTGCAGCTAATAGTTGATCTTTTGTTTTGTAGAAATGGAATTTTGCAATGATATTGCAGGGTAGACCGTCAGATTGTTTGGGGATTCTGTTAACCCTGTTCATTTCCAAGTGCTCCACAGGGATAGCTGGTTGTAATTCCTGAAAGAGTGCTTTTATAGTGGCTTGCAGGTCAATTACAGTTTCAGGAATACCTCTAATGCGCAATTGGAACGTCTAGCACGATTTTCATAGTCCTCCAGTCTTGTCTGTAGTATTTCATTTTCTTCCATGAGATTTTCAATTTCTGTAGAACAATTTACAGTATAATTTTCCATGTCATCTACTCTGGTTTCAAGTATTGTCATGCATCGACCCAGCTCTCTAATCTCTAGTGAGGCTAGTTGTAATATGGTCTGATGTGTGTTTTAAACCTTTCTGAAGTACTTTATCTATTTGTTGTAATAAAGCTGGTGAAGCTATTTCATCCTGAGAAGCATCCCCCAAATTTAAACGAAGTCAGAATTACTTAGCACAGCTTGCGAGGATGTATTTGCCTTTGAAAGATTAGCAGCGCTGCTGGAAGTTCCTGAGGCAGGCGGCTGCGGCGCCATTTTACATTTATTCTGAGGTGACGCTGCCTTGTGGGATTGAGGCCTCATTTTTAGCCTAAGACCACTGGAGAAGAAACCTCCTAGGTCAGGAATGCTGTGGGCACAGGTGGGTAGTGTTTGAGTGCAGGTATTTAATGGACACCTGCCGTTATACGGCTTTTACCTCCAGGTAGCGGAGTTTCAGGCGGGCATGTCCGCTCCGCTCGGCTCCACCATATAATTGAATTTCTATGTTGTCATGTATGTCATATCATTTAATTTCTACGTTGAGAAGTGACCTGGGCACCCCAAGGTCCAAATCTGGCACTGATTTACTGGGCCTACTGCGTGGAACTACTACTGTGGTAAACATAAAATTTAACGTCTTCATACACACAAATTTTCATCTGTAGTTTAAATAAGCAGCTAGTGATTGTATTAAATAGTAGGGAAACATATTCATGGAGTTGCTAAATGACCTGATAATAACATAGTATAATCTCATGTTACCATTATCTGCACTGTGGAGTTTGGACTATAAAAATACATGATAAGAGCTGGGATTTTATAATTCAGGGTGATTACCCCATGTGATCCAGCATGCCTTTGATGTTCCTACTTTGCAAGCATGACTCTTATTTTTGTTGATTTGTCTGCTGTCACTACAGTAAGACACTTAAATTTAGTATATCAGAATGGAGTCTACATAGGAAAATGTATATGCCTATTGATGTAACTGTTTTTTTGCCAGCCACGTGACGGTGAGATGCATACGCCAAGCAACACAAAGCTACAGGCAGTCATCATTTAGACTTTATAAAGATGAGATTTATTTATAAAAAATTCACTTTTCAAACGTCTCAACATTCAGGAAAGCATTTTGTAATATGTATGTAATAGTTTCTTGTTGCCTGTCACTACACCAATGTAACATTCCCATTATAAGAGAAAAATAGCCATAAGAACGCTTGACCATGAGAGAACAGGTACCAATAGAGAAAATAGTTTAACACTATAGCATAAGAATATTTGACCAGCAATAGTAAAAATATTAGGGAGACCTCTGCTGTTTACAGTTCATGGACCTTTCTGTGCAAATGTTCGAATAATCGGCTGTTTAGCAAAACATTTAGGCTGAGTTCACACTATTGCAAATTGGATGTGGTTTCCCCTCATCCAATTCGCATGGCAGGAGACTGAATGGCTCTCAATGGAATCGGTTCACACAGCTTCGGGGCGGCTGCTGAGCGAATTGCATATGAGTCCTGTGTGTCTTCTGGTCCATTTCAGATCCAAATTCAGCCAAA
Source organism: Lithobates pipiens (assembly GCF_037356315.1). NCBI lineage: Eukaryota > Metazoa > Chordata > Amphibia > Anura > Ranidae > Lithobates > Lithobates pipiens. The sequence continues at coordinate 584,433 of NW_027507921.1, forward strand.
AATTTGGACCGAAATCAGACCTGAATTGGTGAACAGGGATGCACTGGACCCCTTCTGTGAGCCGCTCAACACAGCATTGTAGACCTAGCTTTAGAAGTGGTATTATTACCATGATGAAAATGATAGCTTTCTCCTGGTTGTTAGAGAGCCAGCGCTACCATGTTTCCCCGAAAATAAGACCTATTGTGATATTCAGGGAGGGCTACAATATAAACCCTACCCTGAATATAAGCCCTAGTTTAAAGTGATTGTAAACTGCTCAAATCCTCTCTATGTATCCTCAATTGTAACAGGTGTTTCTGTAACCTAATTGAGTAAAATACCTTCTTATAGCGACGTTCGGCACTCAGCTGATCTCCTTCTGCTCTCCCCTTCTCTTCTTCTGGCTGTCAGCGGGGATCTCTGCCCTCTTCTGCAGAGCACAGAGCGGGGAAGACAGCTGAGGAAAGTCACGAAAGTGCGGAGCGACTCTATAAGAAGGTATTTGACTCAATTCGATTACAAAAACACACACCTTTCACATTATATACTACAGTAATAGAGATGATTCTAGCATTTTACAACCACGTTTACTATTATTCACATTGGAAATTCCTGTCAGGCAGGGAGGGAGAGAAGCAGAGAAGACAGCACATTACATGGCAAGCCCTACCTCAAGAATAAGCCCTACTGTGTTTTTGGTGGCCAAAATTAATATAAGACCCAGGCTTATTTTAGGGGGGGGGGGAACATGGTAGCTGGTGTCCTAACACCCAATGACTTATCCCTACCTGGAAAAATTCAGCTATCAGCCAGGTTTTGCAACTGACAGGCGAATGTCAACAAACACCACCCCCCAAAAAAATCATACCAGGCCCTTTAGATCTGGTATAGATTTTAACCACTTCCCTAACGCCCACAGTATATATACGTCATGGCACAGAAATGGCTATACCGGGATCATGGTTGAGGCTACAACCATGATCCTGGTGTCATTTTTTTACAGCCAGTGATTCACCTTCATATAAAAGTATTCCCAACCTGCTGGGCAGCCAATGGAATACTTTTAGAGGTGGTGATCCCACTCTCCCGAGTGATCGGGAATCCCGGAAGCGATGCGACTGGCGGCATCTATGTCCAGCCTCAAAGTGAAAGGCACTAAAGCTGTTCCTCCCACTGTGTGATGTCAGGACTGGCGTGCGTTGAGTATGTCATCACTTAGTAGTCTGTGTCTGATTCTGATCTGTACATTAAGGCGCTCTAACATCTCGGGATCAAGAGTTGGAAGTTTAACCATCTCTAGAAATGTTGTAATACCTTTTATAGATGGTTGGGAGAAATTCAGGTCTGATTTAAGATTGTAAAGAGCACTATAGTACTTCTCAAAAGTATTTGCTATATCCTTAGGGTGAGATATCTTTGCACCTGTTTTAGGGTCAGTTATATGGACTATTCATGTTTTTGCTTGCTTTTCTTTGATTTGTTGGGCTAATACCTTCCCCGCCTTATTCCCAGAGGAGTAATATGAAGCTTTTAGGTGTTTAATGTCTTTCTCATAATCATATATAAGCATTTGTTTAAGTTCTGATCTACAACTCTTTAATTCCTCTATTAGATTCTGGGTCATGTCTTTTTTATTTTGCGTTTCTAGTCATTGAATTTTTGCTTAAAAGCATTTCAGTCACCTGCACCATTTGCTTCTTTTAGCTTGCTGCGATTTGCAACAGTAGGCCTCTTATATAGGCTTTGTAAACACACCAAGTAGTGGAGACCAGAGTCTCATCTGTAGCATTGAAATGGAAAAATCCCTTTAGTTGCTTTCTGACTTTCTCTCATGAGCAGTATGGTTACAAATGTGTATTATTACGTCAAATAATTGTGGGGGGTCATACTGTATTGTTCTTCCAGTTCGATTGTTAACCAAACATAAGAACTCGCTACTCCAGGTGAGACAGGAAGACTAATGATATCACAGGTGCCCGCCTTGGCTTGCCTCCGCATATGATCAACACTGAAGAAATGGCTGCACTTCAAGATTCATCAAAATCCTTATATAATAAACGAAAATCCCAAGTGTTACAAACAGTTCAAATGGTAGATGCGTTTCACACGCTAACAGGTGCGCTTATTCATTAATAATGAATAAGCGCACCTGTTAGTGTGTGAAAAGTGTCTACCATTTGAACTGTTTGTAACACTTGGGATGTTCATTTATTGAATTAGATTGTTATGGGAGCATGGTCTGACCAAGTAATGGTATCTATAATTGTTAGTTTTGCTTTGTATAGTGAGGGCAAATCTGAATGTTTTATATCTATTCTAGAATATGATCTATGTGTTTTAGAGAAGAATGTGAACTCCTTTTCATTCAGATGGTGACATCTCCAGACATCATATAAAGATTTGTTATGTATAGTGGAGTGCAATGTTGATTTATGATGTAATTTAGGGGGAGAGCAATCTAGTTTGGAGTCTATGACCGAGTTAAAGTCCCCTAACCAGAGGAAGCTACCCTTGCAAAGGGATTCAACCTTTTTAAGAAGATTCCTTAAAAAGGTTATTTATCCCTGGTTTGGGGCATATAGTGATACAATTGTATACACAACATCCTTTATGGTGCAGATTAAAATAATATAACTTCCTGTAAAGAAAATGCAACAGAATTTTTAATTGCTAAGAAAACACCATTGCGTTTGCGTTTTTTGCAAAAAAGATGTGCGGATACTGTCTGTGGGAGCATTTTGGTGCTTTGGTAGCTGAGAAGTGTGTTTCCTGTCTACAGAGAAAGTCTCCTTTCAGCCTTTGGGCTTCTGACCACATGAGCTTGCACTTAAAAGGGCAACTCTTAATGTTGAGAGAAACAAACTTAATAGTCATAGAAAGTCAAGATGCAGGCATAAGACTCTTTCTGTATTAACTTATGAGGAAGAGGAGCATTCTCTTTCTAAGCCCACGTACACACGGTCGAAGATTTCCGCAACCAAATCCATCGGATTTTGCCCGTCGGATTTTGTCGGTCGGATCTTGTCCGAGACTGTTGCATACACACGGTCGGGCCAAGTTGGCGAAAAATCCGATCTTTCAGAACGTGATGACGTAATTTAGTTATGATGGGACTACGTTCAGGCTAGTAGCCAATAGCTTTGATGTAGGAATTTGATCTGAGCATGCGTGGCACTTGGTCCGATCAAAATTCTCTACACATTATCGGAATATGTCCGACCGGCCCAGTTGGTTGGGAAATATTTCCAACATGTTGTAAAATTGGGTCCGACGGAGATTCGGACGGAATCAATCCGATGCATACCACACACAGTCGGATTATCTGACGACACGGTCCGATAAGACGCATTCCGACGGATTCTCCGACCGTGTGTACGCGGCAAAAGAGATATTTGGTGCAATAACAGGGTTTTACTTAAAAGAAGCTAGTTCAGTAGAAAGGAAATTCTGCAATTTATTGGTGAAGGGAGGTGTAGCCTGTAATAGGTAGTATGGATAAGGCATTGAAGCTGTGATATTCAAAGGAATAGGTGATACAAGGTGAGAAGTATCGCATATATTCAGTCAGCTGAATGCAGCAGTTCAACAAAGAAAACAAAACAGTAAAAATAAAAAAAAAGGAGCCCGGAGCCTGCCCCGGATTCCAGAGGCAGTGGAAACTGCTTGAACTCTGAGGGCGAACAATCCACGCCAACATGACGATAGGAAATTTGTTCCTGGGTTTCTAGAGGATTCTAGGACTCCAAGGACCGCTTTCAGTAAAAATATATGAGGTACTTATATGTTCAGTTTCCTAGAAAAAGGTTCATGACCATTCCTTCCGAAGTTTAGTTGGCTCACGTTGTTCTTCCACTGGTTTGTCTGCTGGAAGAATCTGCCATTCTTTCAGAAGTCAGAGGCCAGATTCCTGTCTTGCCCAGGTGCGTCACCATTAGCTTTGATAGGGCCCCTCATCTATAGGTGATGTGGTTTCTTAGGGCCTTCGTAACAGTAAGGAGCTTTTTTTCTATGCTGTATAGTAGCTTGTGATAGATCCATGTACGGAGCAATGCCCGCAAATTGCCTGTTTAATTGTGGATTTTTCCATATGACATGCATAGCATCTTCTTTTAGAGTGCCTTGCAAAAATATTCACCCCCTTAGCTTTTTACCTATTTTGTTACATTACAGCCTTTAGTTCAATGTTTTTAAAATCTGAATTATATGTGATGGATCAGAACGCAATAGTCTAAGTTGGTGAAGTAAAATTAGAAAAATATATAACGTATTTATCGGCGTATAACACACACCGGTGTATAGGATGCACCCCAAGTTTAGGAGGGAATTAAAAAGAAAAAACTTTTAGGAGGGAAGTTTAAGGAAAAAAACTTACATTTAAATGCCCATTAATGCAGCCTTATCAGTGTCATTTGCAGCCTTCCATTGCAGCCTTGTCAGTCATTTGCAGCCTTGCATTTAGCCTTGTCAGTGATTTGCAGTCTTGTCTGTGGCTTTGCCAATTAAAAATGGCGCCGTCGAGATACAGAGCGGATGTCCTGTGTATCTCGGCGGCGTTCGGTAGTTCTCAGCTATTTTCGTCTATTTTCGGCTGCACTCGGCCATTCTCAGCTATTTTCGGCCACACTCGGCTATTCCAAAAGCCGCCGAGAACAGCCGAGTGCGGCCGAAAATAGCCGAGAATGGCCGAAAATAGGCGAGAACGGCCGAGTTTGGCAGAAAATACCCGGAAGCCGCAGAGAGCTGCAGAAAGGGTTAAAAATAGTGGGGGATCGGCGTATAACACGCACCCCCAATTTCCCCCTGATTTTAGCGGGAAAAAGTGTGTGTTATACGCCGATAAATACGGTACATAAAACTATTTTTCAGAAATTAAAAAAAAGATAATTGGCATGAGCGTATGTATTCACCCCTTTGTTATAAATCCCATAAAAAGCTCTGGTGCAACCAATTACCTTCAGAAGCCACAGAATTGGTAAAATTATGTCCACCTGTGTGCATTCTTAGTGGCACATGATCTGTCATTACATACATATACACACCTTTTTGAAAGACCTCAGAGGCTGCAACACCTAAACAAGAGGCACAACTAACCAAACACTGCCATGAAGACCGAGGAACTCTCCAAACAAGTAAGGGACAATGATGTTGAGAAGTACAGGTCAGGGTTAGGTTATAAAAAATTATCCAAATCTTTGATGATCCCTATGAGCACAATCAAATCTATCACAACCAAATGAAAAGAATGTGGCACAACAGCAAACCTGCCAAGAGACGGCCGCACACCAAAACTCATGGACCGGGCAAGGAGCGTATTAATCAGAGGGGCAGCACAGACTTAAGATAACCCTGGAGGAGCTGCAGAGTTCCACAACAGAGAATAGAGTATCTATACATAGGTCAACAATAAGCCGTGCACTGCATAGAGTTGGACTTTATGGCAGTGGCCAGAAGAAAGCCATTACTTTCAGCAAAAAACAAAATGACACATTTTGAGTTTGTGAAAAGGCATGCGGGAGACTCCCAAAATGTATGGAGGAAGGTGCTCTGGTTTGATGAGACTAAAATTGAACTTATTGGCCATCAAAGAAAATGCTATGTCTGGTGCAAACCCAACACATCACATCGCCCATAGAACACCATCCGAACAGTGAAACATGGTGGTGGCAGCATCATGCTGTAGGAATGTTTTTCAGAAGTTGGGACTGGGAAACTGGTCAGAGTTGAGGGAAAGATGGATGGTGCTAAATACAGGAATATTCTTGAGAAATCCTGTACCACTCTGTGTGTGATTTGAGGCTAGGACGGAGGTTCACCTTCCAGCAGGACAATGACCCCAAACACACTGCTAAAGCAACACTTGCTTTACTAATGGTTGAACTGTGGATCTCTGCAGCTCCTCCAGAGTTACCATGGGCCTCATGGCTGCTTCTCTGATTAATGCTCTCTTTGCCAGCCTGCCATTTTAGGTGAACAACCATGTCTTCGTAGGTGCACAGTTGTGCCATACTCTTTCAATTTTCAGATGATGGATCAACAGTGATCCATGAGATGTTCAAAGCTTAGTATATTTATTTTTTATTTTTTTATAATTAAATATGTATTCAAGTTTTCAAATAATGGTACAGAGAAGAACAAAGAATATAAAGGTATATGGCAGCATAACATGAGTATATCACAGTATGTAACATTAAATTACAGTATTGCAATAAACCAGGAAAATAAGAAAAAATGGTAAGTATCATAAAGGAGGCTACCTAATGAGAAGGCATCAAAGGCAGAAAATAACAAAATAAAACCCATTATATCAAATTAGGTTTGGCCAGTACATGGGATCTCAATTACCACTTGCCGCCCGCCCTATTGGCAATTGACGGCTGCAAAGTGGTTGCATAATCCTGACCGGACGTCATATGACGTGATCAGGATTATGAGCCGCAGCGCGCCCCCGGGGGCGCGCATCGCGGCGATCGTTGTTGCAGGGTGTCAGTCTGACACCCGGCAACTACGATCTTGGTAAAGAGTCTCCGACGGAGACTCTTTACCACGTGATCAGCCGTGTCCAATCACGGCTGATCACAGTGTAAATGGGAAGAGCCGGTGATCGGCTTTCCCTCACTCGCGTCTGTCAGACGCGAGTAGAGGAGAGCCGATCGGCTGCTCCTCTGACAGGGGGGGTCTGTGCTGATCGATTATCAGCACAGCCCCCCCGAGGATGCCCACACTGGACCACCAGGGATGCCACCAGACCACCAGGGAAAAGTTAATCCTCCCTAGACCACCAGGGATGCCAGTCAGCACAATGGATGCCAATCAGTGCCCACAATGGGCATCACTGATTGGCATGCATTATTGTTTGGCACTGATTGGCATCCATTACTATAGTATAACACCAATGCTGCCTGTGAGTGCCCACCTGTGCCGCCTATCAGTGCCCACCTGTGCCGCCTATCAGTGCCCACCTGTGCCGCCTATCAGTGCCCACCAATGCCCATCTGTGCCGCCTATCCATGCCCATCTTTGCCGCCCATCTGTGCCGCCCATCCATGCCAATCCGTGCCAGCTATCAGTGCCAATTTGTGCCACCTATCAGTGTCCGTCCGTGTCGCCCATCCGTGTCGCCCATCAGTGCCGCCTATCAGTGCCGCCTATCAGTGCCACATATCAGTGTCCATCAATGCCACCTCATCAGTGCCACTTCATTGGTGCCACATTGGTGCCCATCAGTGCCACCTTATCAGTGTCCATCAGTGTAGCCCCATCAGTGCCCATCAGTGAAGGAGAAAACGTACTTATTTACAAAGTTTTGAAACTGAAACAAAAAAAACCTTTTTTTTTCAAAATTTTCGGTATTTTTTTATTTGTAGCGCAAAAAATAAAAACCGTAGAGGTGATCAAATACCACCAAAAGAAAGCTCTATTTGTGGGAAAAAATTCTAAAAATTTCATTTGGGTACAGTGTAGCATGACCGCGCAATTGTCATTCAAAATGCGACAGCGCTGAAAGCTCAAAACTGGTCTGGGCAGGAAGGTGTTTAAGTGCCCTGTATTGAAGTGGTTAAATGACAAGAAAACAAAGGGCAATAACTCAAAAAATAGAAAGGAAAATAAAAGGGAAAGACTCATCCCAAGAAGGCTTTGCAAAAGAGACTGCATAGGAGACCAAAAAGGTAGAATAATAGGACAGTCCCAAAAAAAAATGTGATGTGAGCCCACATCACCATTACAACTTCAGTACATCAGAGAAACCTTAGGGTTATGTCTATGAAGAATTTCCAGCGTTCTATACCAGAAAAGCAATATCTTGTAAGTCGTCTCTGTCTGCTCCACACTATATCTCTATACAGGCCCTAGAAACCGAGTCCCACATTTTTTGCCATTGTGAGAGGGAAATGGGATGTTGGATAATTTTTGCATACAAGGGTGATAAGATTCATTAAGTGGAACAGAAGCATGAAGGATTTTATAGATGGACGATATTAGATGGGTTTGATAGAGTCCTTGGGCACATAAGAGTTCAAATGCCGTGGGTTTATCTATGGTTAAAGATGTAGATTTAGAGGCAAAATAATGTTTAAATTGTAGGTATGTGTATAGGGGTTGTTGGGAACCTGATACTTGGGTTGGATCTCTGCAAAGGAATAAAGTCTACCAATATGCGGATGTACCATGTTTCAAAGCTGAAAAGTACTGGCTTGCAATCAGCGGTACATTCTATTGTAGGATAGCCTATCAGGAATATCCAGGTTGAATAGCACATTTAGTAGAGGTGAGCATGGAAAAGAGAGACATTTTTTTCCATATGGAAAGGCTGAACAGCATCGGATTGAAACATAAACTCCTAAGTTGGGCAATAAATGTGTCCAAGGTTGACCATAACATTGCACAGGGGTGTACTGGGAAAGTGATACTCATTTTGATTTTTGACCATCTTCAAGACGCCAATCTAGTTGACCATGAGGAAGTTGCCTTGAGGTGAGAAACATAGTAGTATGTAATGATATCAGGAGCACCTAAACCACCTCTATAACAGGGGGAGAATACCACAGAGCTAGCTATGTGGTGAGACTTATTGTGCCAAATAAACATAAAAAATCATATCTGTATAGATTTCAGCTGCCTCATGGGGATAGGGACTGGTAATGTTTCAAATAGGTATAAACGTTTTGGTAATATTAACATTTTAAGGACTTTAATCCGACCTAGAAGAGAGAGAGGATAATTATCCCACTGGTGAAGGCGATTAATGTCCCTAAAAAAGAGGTTGATAATTGGCTTCATAAATGGTAGGTTATGGGGGGGGGGTGAGGTGAATTCCCATGTACTTGAAGGACTAGGAACACCAGTGATATGGAAGGTAGTAAGGTTAGAGGGAGGAAGGTTAGAGGGAGGAATATGTAGTGGTAGAGCCTCTATTTTGCTTGTGTTAACCTTATAACCTGAAAGTAAACCAACCAAAAGTTGTCAGTAAATTATGGAGATTAGGAAGGGACGTGTGTGGACTGGTCAGTGTCAAAAGGATGTCTTCAGCTAAAAAGAGACAATTTATACTCCCTCTGTCGCAAAAAACCCACAAATGTCGGATTAATAACAAATGGCCTTACCCAAGGGTTCTAAGCATAATATAAATAGCAAAGGAGACATTGGACAACCTTGTCTCATACCATTGCTCAAGGGGAATGATGGCGACAGAAAAGAAGACAATTGTAGTTGAGAGGACGGCTCAGAATATAAACCATGGAATGCCTCTATGAATGGGCCTGTAAATCCGTATCTAGAAAGGGTGGGAAACATAAAAGGCCAACTAAGCCTGTCAAACATGTTCTGAACATCTAAGCTCAGCATAAGGGAGGTTTTGTCGAGTAAGTCAATGAGGTCAATTGTACATCTCGTATTGTATCCAGCATGCCTGGTCGGTGCCTGGTCGGTACAAATCCTACCTGGTCCTTATGTTTGAATCTAGGAAGTATTGGGTGAGCCTATTAGCCTATGAGCCTAATAGCTAGAATTTTAGTGAATATTTTGCAGTCAGAGTTAAGTAGCGCTATAGGTTGACAATTGTCCAGAAGAGAGGGATTTTTCCCAGGTTTCTGAATAACTGCGCTATGGGCATGAATAAACTTAGGGTGCTGGACAGTTTCTTTCATTAAAGAGGCAAACAAATCAAGTAGGTAAGGGCTTAAGATCAGGAGGGACCATTAAAGAAATAGATACAAATCAAAATCTAAATTGAACCCTTTAGGTTGGAGGGTATCAAGCCAATGTATCCAACTCGCTTCTCTTTTTCTCAACTTCAATCCCCTATTGCCACCCCATCTGTTTTTTGACACACCATCAATCACCATAAATCTGAGCTAGGAAACCGTATGACCCTTTTCCATGAAATGTCTGGCTAGTGGTAATTTATCCAACTTTTATCTAATGGAATATTTGTGTCTCGCTATGCAATCCTTTATTTTCTGTGTAGTCTCCCCCACATAGAGGAGACCACATAGACATTTGATGATATAAATAACATCAGAGGATTGGCAAGTATAGTAATCTTTAATAGGTATGTCATAACCCATTTGAGGGTGTGTAAAACAATTGCCCTTCATCATACTTGTACATTATATGCAGCAAAGACAAGGGAACGATCCCTTGTTTTTGGGACTTAAAAAGGTCACACAAGTGTTAGATACAGAGTACTGATCAGATTTAACCAATCTCTTCTTTTGACGGGACAACGGTAGGGGGGGGGGGGGTTAAAACTCTGGGACTGAAGGGTAACTATTGTTCAACATGGACCAATGTTTTTTAATAATATTATTTATTTTGTGAGAAAATAGATGAAATTGACAAATGAAGGGCATTCTGCGACCAGAGGTGGGGATTTTGGTATTATCATATAGACCAATACATTCTTTACGAATCATGTCTTTGGGATATCCCCGCTGTCACAGCCTGTCCTCCATTTCCCCTAGTCTAATCTCTTGTGTAACAGGATTACTAGTGATCCTTGTTACCCATTTTAATTGACTCCAGGGGCTGGATTTAAAAACTCCAGGGGATGAAAGCGACAGAATTTGAATAATTGGTTACGGTCAGTTGGTTTCTTGTATAGGTCACTAACAATGTGTCCTTCTTTAATTGAAACAATGTACCTAAAAATGGAATTTCCTCATGATTAACGGACATGTTGAATTTTAGACCTGGACTCAATAGATTTAAATATGTATTGAATAATGATAGAGATTCACCTACCAAGATGGCGAAGGCATCATCAATGAACCTGTACCAAGCTGTACAGTTATCACTGAAAAGTTTACAATTATAGATGAATACCTGTTCTAACATGTCCAAATATGTGTTGGCATATGGAGGTACCACATTTGAACACATCGCAGCTCCAGCGAGCTGCAAGTAGTATGCATCCTTTAATAGAAAAAAAATTCTCTTCCAAAACTATCTTAAACAGAGCCAAAAGAAAATAAATTTTGCAGGAGTGTATATTTTAGGCCTGTCTAATAGATGTTGACAAGCTTCCAGGCCAAGAGTGTATGGAATGGCCGTATATAAATTAGCCACATCCAAAGGCATAACTATAACTTTCAGGGCCCAGGTGCAAGAAACCATGATGGGCCCCCCTGTCCCACCCTTCCATCTGAGCTCAGGGCTTCCAATTTTGGGAGGGCTTCCATGGACATCCTCCCAGAACCATGCTTCCTGCATGCCCCCTGGGACATGCATCCAGCGCAATCACAGTGTCCCTTTACCATGTGATCAGTTGATCACATGTAAACAGACTTGCTGGTTATCAACAGACCTTTCCTCCCACACTGTGTCTGTGTGAGGAAAGGAGAGCCATTACTGCAATAATGCCAGTAAATTGTTTACACTGATCATCAGTGCAGCCTCTCAGTGCCACCTATCAGTGCTCATCAATGCCGCCTATCAGTGCTGCATTTCAGTGCTGCCTATCAGTGCCCATCAATTGTGCCTATTAGTGCTTATCAATGCCGCCTATCAGCATCCATCAGTGCCTCCTATCAGTGCTCGTCAATGCCACCTGTCAGTGCTGCATTTCAGTGCTACCTATTAATGCCCATCATTCTGCCTATCAGTGCCCATCAATTATGTCTATCAGTGCCACCTATCAGTGCTCATCAATGCCACCTATCAGCATCCATCAGTGCCTCCTATCAGTGCTGCATTTCCGTGTCACCTATTAGTGCCTATTAATTCTGCCTATCAGTGCCCATCAATTATGCCTATTAGTGCCACCTATCAGTGCTTATCAATGCTGCCCATCAACGTCCATCAGTGCCACTTATCAGTACTCATCAATGCTGCCTACCAGTGCTCATCAATACTGCCTATCAGTGCTACCTATCAGTGTCATCTATCGTTCCTCATCAATGCTGCCTATCAGTGCCACCTATCAGTGCTCATCAATGCCGCCTCTCAGCATCCATCAGTGCCACTTATCAGTGCTGCATGCTCAATGCCCCTCAGTGCCACCTATCAGTGCCCATCAGTGCTGCTTATCAGTGTCCATCAGTGCTCATCAATGCCGCCTATCCGTACCCATCAATGCTGCCTATCAGTGGCCATCAGTGCAGCATATCAATGTTTATCAATCCCACCTATCAATGCCCATTAGTGCCACCTATCAGTGCTCATCAATCAATGTTGCTTGCCTTCTCAGCAGGGCTCTGAGCTGAGAGCAAAACAGGGGTATAGGCATATATATGTCCCTTTTGCATTTTTAATTCATCTGTGTTGGTTAATCATGTGACCTTTGTATATACTATTTAAGTGTTACTTATTTTGTTTGTTATCAGCCATGACTAAGGACTAACGTCCAAAACACAAAGGCTGTTTTACAGATTTATACATGTATTTAATAAATAAATACCATTTTGAATGTCATCCTGAGTTCTGATCATCCCTCTCCTTACTGAGCCAAAAGCATCTCTCTCATACAGCTCAAAGCCATCACTGACAGTTCCCCCTATCTCCTCTTTATGTATTGATATCAATGATGTTTTGTTGTACTGCCTGTGCTACAGTGGTTTTTATTCTATTTAACACGCGGTATGTAGGATTGGTCTGCAGACATGTGTATACTGTACCATGGGCGTCCGCAGTTTTTTTTTCAGGGGGGGGCATAAATTTAGGGTCACCCATGCGCCTCCCCTTTTCGATAATGTCATTATCACATTATCATGGTCAGAGACTGCAGACTGCGACTCTGGCCAGTAGTGTAGCATGTCTGTACCCTGGCAGTGGCTCAGTCTTTCTCTCTCTGGCAGTGCTGGGCAGCGTTGCTCTCTCTGGTGGCGCTGAACCGTATGGCTCTCTCTGGTGGCGTGGGGCAGTGTAGCTCTCTCTCTGGTGGCGCTGGGCAGCGTGGCTCTCTCTGGCTTCAGCCCAGCACACTCCTCGTTCTTTTTCCTGTAGCACTCTCTTCCTCAGCTTTTTTCCAGGCTGCAGTCTCTCAATCTCGCTCTTGATTGAGCTGTAGCCTCCTCCCTGTGGAAAATGGGGCCACCAATCTTTGGGACTACATGTCTCATGATGCTCTCCTCTCCTAGTCTCCTTTGATTGGCCCTCAGTTATGGCGAATAGAGAAAGAATGGAGCGGGTAGAAAGCTGGGCGGGGAACCTGGTGAGAGCCATCGTCTCTTCTCCCTGACAGGAGAAAGGGGGGGTGACTGGGGGAAACCTGATAGCCCGCAGCTCGCCTTTCTCCTGTCACAGCGCCGCTGAGTTCTCTGCTGGACTGAGCAGGGAAGAGAGCCCGCAGTCACACTACACTGATGGGGGGCTTGACAGAACCACAATGGTGTCACCCCAATAGTGATGGAACTGTGTTGAATTTAAGATCTGATCCCTGATTCCGGGGGGGGGGCACTTGACCCCCCTTGCCCCTACTTGCGGACGCCCATGTACTGTACATTGCCAATTGGCTGTAAATTTCCCTCTCATTTTGATCTGTGTCCATTATCACTTTCGAACTCCCCCTTATCAGCAGGCTTGATAGTGATTTCCTTCCATGTAGATAAAGCAGAAAGAACTTTAGCCTTCTCCTGACTAAGATTGTTTGATATGTGGTCACTCCTTGAATGATTACGCAAAAACAGACCAATGCCCTCCTCGACTTTGCTAATGAATAATTCAGCTACTACACAAGAAGTAGTTGGAACAAAATTACTTTTGTTTTTCAGCTCTAAATTAGAAATAGATAACGCTAGTGAGCTGACCTTATTTAGAGCAGGTCTAGAGTATGGATGAGCTTTATGTTTGAGTTGAACATGAGTTTGACTCGAACATTGGCTGTTCGCCAGTTTGACGAACAGCGAACAATTTTGGGTGTTCACGGCAAATTCGAAAGCCGTGGAACACCCTTTAAAAGTCTATGGGAGAAATCAAAAGTGCTAATTTTAAAGGCTTATATGCATGGTATTGTCATAAAACGTGTTTGGGGACCTGGGTCCTGCCCCAGGGGACATGAATCAATGCAAAAAAAAGTTTTAAAACTGCCATTTTTCCGGGAGCAGTGATTTTAATAATTCTTAAAGTGAAACAGTAAAAGTGTAATATTCCTTTAAATTTCGTACCTGGGGGGTGTCTATAGTATGCCTGTAAACGGGTGCATGTTTCCCGTGTTTAGAACAGTCTGACAGCAAAATTACATTTCTAAAGGAAAAAAGTCATTTAACCACTCGCGGCTACAATGAATTGTCGGTCTGAGAATACACATAACAGTTCATTGATAAAAACAGCAAGGAATTTCCCCACAGGGGAACCCCGAACCAAAATGTAAAAAAAAAAAATACATGGGGGTCCCCTAAATTCCATACCAGGCCCTTCAGGTCTGGTATGGATATTAAGGGGAACCCTGCGCCAAAAAAACAAATGTTGTGGGGGTCCCCCTAAAAATCCATACCTTGGTCTGGTATGGACTTTAAGGGGAACCCTGCATCAAAATTTTAAGAAAATGGCGTGAGGTCCCCCAAAAATCCATACCAGACCCTTATCCGAGCACACAACCTGGCAGGCCGCAGGAAAAGAGAGGGGGGATGAGAGAGCACCCACCCTCCTGAACCGTACCGGCCACATGTCCTCAACATTGGGAGGATGCTTTGGAGTAGCAGCCCACCCCAAACCACCTTGTCCCCATGTTGATGGGGAGAGGGGCCTCATCCCCACAACCCTTGCCCGGTGGTGGTGGGAGTCTGTGGGTGGGGGGCTTATCAGAATCTGAAAGCCCTCTTTAACAAGGGGACCCCAGATCCCACCCCTCCGTGTGAATTGGTAATGGGGTACAAATGTAACCCTACCATTTCCCAAAAAAAGTGTCAAAAGAATTAAAAAAGACAAGAGGCTGTTTTTGACAAGTCCTTTATTAATTTCTTCTTCTTTCCGCTTATTCTTCCATCTTCTTTCTTCTGATCTTCCTTCGGTGTTCTTCTTCTCCATCTTCTTCTCCATGTCCATCTTCTTCCTTCTCTCTTCTCGCCCCGCATCTTGCTCCGGCTTCTTCTCCACTCCGTCCACACGATCCGCCTCAGTGGGAGTCTTCCATCATGTGACACTTCTGTTCTTCTGACACTTGTTATATAATGGAGGGAGGGGCCACCTGGTGACCCAGCCCCCTCTGGCACATGGGGAAAGCCATAGGGAAGTCCCCATGCATCAGAGGGGGTGGGTCACAGGTTGGTCCTGCCCTCCGTTATATAACAAGTGTCAGAAGAATAGAAGACTCACATGGCGGAAGACTTCCACAGAGGCGGATCGTGTGGATGGAGCAGAGAAGAAGCTGGAGCAAGATGTGGGACGAGAAGAGCGGAGGAAGAAGTAGATGAAGAAGAAGATGGAGAAGAAGAACACCGAAGATAGACCAGAAGAAAGAAGCGTAAAGAAGAAGAAATTAATAAAGGACTTGTCAAAAACCGTCTCTTCTGTTTTTTAACCCTTTTGACACTTTTTTTGTGAAATGGTAGGAATACATTTGTAGTATCCTTCACATAGCTTGGAATATTTAAGACGTGAGGGCGCAGGTAACCATCAATGAATTTGCTAAGATTTTCTGTCAGAGACCCAT